>NC_134246.1:34742500-35394650 GCF_965152275.1 Natator depressus
CTATTTTTAGTAGTTTTCACCAACCGATCGCTACCAGATGATCAGGACAGAATTCTCATGGCTTCTGGTGGAATATTGCCTGAGAAATTTATCACTAGTCTTGATGAGTAAAGAATTTTTCATTTCTAGTAATTTTCATGAACCAATCTCTATCAAATGATGAGGAAGCAGCTGGGGCAGTTGTTAGTGGGTTACAGATTGTTGCAATAAGTCATAAATCCAGTGTATTTATTCAGTCCATGATATTTAGTGTCTAGCAGTTATGAATTTCGGCTCCTAGGCGTATCTTTTGAAAGTATTGTGCAAATTCCCATTGAGGATGAGGACTTAGATGTCAGACATGGAGTGGTCCCTTTGTGAAAATATTTCCCCACAGGTCACATGGTGTTTTTGTCTTTTATCATTTTCCTGTGTGAGTTCATTGAGGAGCATAGTGATTGTCTGGTTTCACCCACATATTTGCTATTGGGGCATTTAGTGCTGTGTAACTCCATCCATAACCAGTGGACTCATATAGACTTCAACCTGGAGTAGAACAGTTGGGAATCAGGCCGCAAAGGATTCGCAAAATCAGGCCCCGAGTGATAAATCCAGAATCTAGCCCTGTGACTTCAGTGGCCTTGGGACGCCCAGGCTGAGATTTTCAGAGTTGCCCCAGGAATTTTGAGGCCAGCTTTCTGCCAACCTTATAGTCCATTCATCCAATGCATACTTCTTTAACTTGTTGGCAAGAATACTGTGGGAGACCATATGAAAAGCTTTGCTAAAGTCAAGATATATCACATCTACTGCTTTCCTAATATCCACATATCTCATCACAGAAGGCAATCAAGTTGGTCAGGCTTGACTTGCCCTTGGCGAATCCATGTTGCCTGTTCCTGATCACCTTCCTCTCCGCCAAGTGCTTCAAAATGAATTCCTTGAGGACCTGCTCCATGATTTGTCCGGGGACTGATGTGAGGCTCACCAGTCTGTAGTTCCCCGGGTTTGCCTTCTTCCCTTTTTAAAATATGGGCACTATATTTGCCTTTTTCCTATCACCTGGGACCTCCCCTGATCACCACAAATTTTCAGAGATAATGGCCAATGGCTCTGCAATCACATCAGCCAACTCCCCCAACAGTATTGGATGCATTAGATCTGGACCAATGGACTTCTGCATGTCCAGCATTTCTAAATAGTCCTTAACCTGTTCTTTCACCACTGAGGGCTGCTCACCTCCTCCCCATACTGTATTGCCCAGTGCAGCAGTCTAGGAGCTGACTTTGTGTGTGAAGACCGAGGCAAAAAAAGCATTGAGTACATCAGCTTTTTCTACATTATCTGTGACTATGTTGCCTCCCACATTCAGTTAGATCCATCTAGCCCAGTATCCTGTCCTCCGACAGTAGCCAATGAATTTGTTCCCCCACTGGCTGAAACTGGCTGGTCAGCTCCCTGGAGTCTTCTCTCTTCAGCCCTGATCTTCTGCAAGAACAAAAACCCTCTCCCGCTACCTTTTTAAACAAGCAACACACAGGGAAACCGAGTCCCACACATACTTCATGAAAACAATTGAATATATATGAAAATTCCCCATTTCATCACAACATCTTGTGTCCTGAGGGTCTTTAAATGGAACCCAGGAAGGTGAATGCTGTTTGGACCTGGATGCCCCACCCCCGGAACATGAAGGAGCTGCAGCTCTTCCCTGAGTTCACTATACTTGTGGGGAGGGATAGCTCAGTGGTTTGAGCATTGGCCTGCTAAACCCAGGGCTGTGAGTTCCATCCTCAAGGGGACCATTTAGGGGTCTGGGGCAAAAATTGAGGATGGGTCCTGCTTTGAGCAGGGGGTTGGACTAGATGACTTCCTGAGGTCCCTTCCAACCCTGATATTCTATTATCTTGCCTGTTTTTTCAGATCAGATAGCCTCATTGACAGCATTCCTCTGCAAGTATACCTCTTTCACCTGGTCTCCAGGGGCTCAATGGCTGTTTGACCAACTAAAGATGGCCTTCACTAGTGTTCAAGTCCTGATCCATCCTGACCCAATGTGGAAATTTGGCACTGATGCATGTAATGTTGCAATTGGGACAATGCATTCCCAAGGATCTGGCCCCAACAGCACCTGCTCCCTTGTACCTATTAATCTCAGAAACATACTAGCAGAACAAAATTATGAGATTCTAGCAATCAAAGTCACCTTTGGGGAATGGTGCCACCATCTTGAAGGTGCCCAACCCCCAAAACGTGGAGTATCTCCATAGGGCAAAGTTGCTGAACCAAAGACAGCTTCAGTGGTTCCCATTGTTCACACATATTTATTTTACCATCACCTATAACCCAGGAACCCAGAGCAAGGCAGTCAATGCCCTGTGCTGAAAAGGGGAATACCTCCCTGACCACACCCACATACAGCTGACATGCATCCTCAAGCCACATTATTTCTGGGATGCCCTATTCCCCAAAGACCTCCTGTCCTTTTTCTGTTCAGTTATGAAAATAAAATCCTCTCAGCACCCCAACACCTTCAGAATCCCCATCTAAGCTGTGGGCAGCCATTATGCTGAATGTTTATAGCCAAGCTTCCTTTCCCTGCCAAGCACACAGTTGTCCTCACAGGGGAACCTAGGTGGGGAGCAACACCTTTTTGCTGCCTGGGAGACTTGAACCCACATCTATAGGGCTAGCAGGCAACTCACAGTGCCACATTGCTACCTGATTACTCTCTGTAACACACAATCTGCAGTTGTTGAACACCATGGGAAGTTACGCCTCAAGTAATCTGACTGACACTGGTTATAGCAAGTCCTGATTGGCCTCGTGACTCTAGCAGTTGGAAGTGTCCAAGTTCTGGCTGAAAAGTGGTTGTCTCAGGGGTGATTGTTTCCTGGTCGGGGGATGGCTACTTGTTGATTAAGGTTTGGCTGGCAGGGTGAGATGGATGAGAGAACTGAAACTAGACCATACATATAGGGAAATCATCGAGGAAGTTTCTCTGGAACCAGAAGAAGGACCAGCAAATAGGAGGCAGGAAAGGGAAATGTGGGGGGAATTATCTAACAGTAAAATAACCTAGATAAGGACAGAGATAGGGGACATAAACCCTGAGACTGGTAGGATGGATCAAAAAAGTGCAGGAGTTAGAGCTAAGGCCCTGTGACATCACCTGGGGTACAATATGGACAACTGTGTCCATCAATTTTCCAGACGAAGGTTGCTTTGGCACTGCTTTGCTGTGTTTAACCTGCCTCCTGCCTTTTTGTTTCCCCAAACTAGTGAGACCTTTGCGGGTGCTTGGTCAGAGCTTGTTCCAGCTGGGCGTAGCCCAGATAAGAGCTGGGAAGCTGTTCCTGGTAAAGTGTCCAGAAGTCACTGCTGATGTCTGGCTGTTTGCATACGGCTTGTGTGAGTGCAATGGAGGTGGTTGGCTGGTTGGTGGTTGGTTTACAGAGGGATATAATAAGCAATAAGCACAATTTCAGGGGTGGTAGATTCCCAGGCTTACATCCCCATCTCATGCTGCACCAAGAGTTAGTATTTTTATTGTCCAAATATAAATTTTGATCAGAAATGGGTTATTTATGGAGACAAAAAATTGGTTAAAATTGTCTACATCACGCATGGTGACCAGTTAAAAACTCTTGTGATGGGACCATGGCCATCTCACTCCCCGATCCTTGCATTTTGATGGACAACACTGACCTGAGCTCTGGCTGGATTCGCCATTGTGTCCTAGGGGCATAAGAAACATTCTGCAGTAATAAAACATGATGATGTCATCAGTTGTGTTTTGTTTGCATTTGACTGTCTGATTTTGATTACTAGAATTTATTATCTCACAGAGAGAAACAATGAACAGGGGATATACACAGGAATTTTCTGTTATAGTGAATTTTGTGCCTTACCCAATGTCAGGTCTGTGCATTTTCAGTTGCTATACATAGGGTGAATGTTTAGCCAACACCATGGAGAAAAATGCCATTGTACTGTGTGTATCAGTGCTAAATGTGAGAGTGACAGAGCTGTCCACATCTTCACTTTCCCATATGTGTGACACCGATGCAGCACTGCACTACAAAGATTATCTCAGTAACTCCACAGAGATCATCTACATATTTTTTACATTACTGTTGAGATTTTTCAATGGGGGCTTATCGCCTGTTTTCAAAGCTTCCTGGGTGATTTAGACAGTGATTACGTTAGAGTCTCCGCATAGTTTTGTGAAAGCCAAATATTTCGTGACTGTTTTGCTCAAGGCTTCCTTGACCTCTCTGTTTCTCAGGCTGTAGATGAGGGGGTTAACCAGGGGAGTCAGGACCATGTAGCAAAGAGAGAGCATTTTGTTCAGGTCTGTCATAACCATACAGCTAAGTGTAGCCTAGAATTCCTCCTTATCTGTAAGGGGTTAAGAAGATCAAATAAGCTGGTTGGCACCTGACCAAAAGGACCAAAGGGGAAAGAAGATACTTTCAAATCTGGGGCGGTGGAAGGCTTTGTTTGTGCTCTTTGTTTTGTGTGTTCCCCGGGGAAGCAGAGAAGCATCAGGTCAGAAAACTCCTCCTAAAATGAGTCTCAATATTGCAAAAAGAGTAAGTAAATAAGGCAAGGCGCATTAGATTATCTTTTGTTTTTAGCTTGTGAATTTTCCCTGTGCTAAGAGGGAGATTTATTCCTGGAATTTTTTTTTGTAACTTTAAAGTCTTGCCTAGAAGGGAATCCTCTGTGTTTTGAATCTGATTACCCTGTAAAGTTACCTTCCATCCTGATTTTACAGAGGTGCTTCTTTTACTTTTTTTTCTTTATAATAAAGTTCTGTTTTTTAAGAATCTGGTTTACCTATTTGTTTGGTAGATTATTCTCAAGCTTCCCCAGGAAAGGGGGTGAAGGGACTTGGGTGGATATTTTAGGGAAACAGGAACTCCAAATGGTTCTTTTCCTGAATCTTTGTCTAACTCACTTGGTGGTGGCAGCAGTACCCATCCAAGGACAAGGAAGAATTTGTGCCTTGGGGAAGTTTTTAACCTAAGCTGGTAGAAATAAGTTTAGGGGGTCTTTCATGCGGGTCCCCACATCTGTACCCTAGAGTTCAGAGTGGGGAGGGAACCTTGACAAGGTCTCTCAGTGTATTATGTTTTGGTAGAATGTAGACAATCATTATTGCTCCATAGTTAATTATCACCACAATGAGGTGGGAGAAGCAGGTGGAAAAGGTCTTTTGCCTCTCAGTAGTAGAGGGGACTCTCAGGATGGTGATGATGATACACACGTAGGACATCAGGGTAGTAGGAATGGAGGCAGGGTGAAAACACTGGCTAGTATGAAATGGAACATTACTGTCAGGTATGTGTCACTGCGGGAAAGTTCCATCAGTGGGACGGGATCACAATAGAAATGGTCAATTTCATTTGACCCACAGAATATTAACTGAGAAAGGAATGTGACAATGATGGTAGAAGCCAAACAACCATTGAACCATGACCCAGCAGCCAACTGCGGGCAAAACCCGGTATTCATAAGATTTGAATAGTGCAGGGGTTACATATTGCTAAATACCGAGCAAAAGACATCACAGCAAGGAGATAGCATTCTGTAAATGCCAAAGAACCAAAGCAATAAAATTGTGCAAAACAGCCACTAACAGAGATGGTTTGGTCCCCAGTCAGGAGACTGGCACGACATCCTGGGCAAGATGGTGGAGCTGTAGCAGGTCTCCAAGCAGGACAAGTTTCCCAGGAAGAAATACATGGGAGTGTGAAAGTGCTGATCAGTCACAGCCAGCATCATGATGAGGGTGTTCCAGGCCACGGTAGATCACTAGGAACATCAGGAAGAGAAGAATTTGCAGGTCATGGAGATCCTTGAATCCCAGGAGGATGAATTCTGTGACAGCTGTTTGATTTCTCCAGTCTGAGTCTGCCATGGATTGAGTCTGAAAATTGAATTGGAAGAACATAGAATTAAAGGCTAATCGAGCCTTGTGAATTAATTCCATCGATATTCAGAAACTCCCCTTCCTCTCCTGGTATCATGCTGAAATTTTAAGGCTTAATGAAGACTTCAGAGCTAAGTGCTCGAGGTCTCAGTCCAAAAACACATCATTTGTACACATGTAGCTCACCTTCTGCCATATCAGAGCAATGACTACTATAACAGTCCATTCCTCTGGTAGCCAAGTAATGACATGACAGATCGGATGATTTCTTTCTCAACTGTTATCTCCCTTCTACTGGAGCTTAACAATGATGCTTAAATGCTGCTAGTCCTGATCTCTGACTCTAGAAGCCATCTGAGAAGACTCAGTCACCACTCGCCACCCCATTGGGAAACACACTGAGCTAGATCCTCAGCTGATGTGGATCCAGGTAGCTCCATTTGTGTCAATGGGGCAGATCCCCAACTGAGGACCTGACACCAGACATGCATCTCACGCTCCATCTCTGTTATATGATGCCATGAACGCTGACTGGTATGGCTGTTCGAAGTGAGGGTAAAACTGTTAATATTCACCAGAGGAAGAACTCTGTGTAGCTTGAAACCTTCACCAACAGAAGTTGGTCCAATAAAATATATTACTTCACTCACCTTGTCCCTCTACATTTCACAAAGCACATTTATGCCCCTGTTTGGAAGGTGATATAGAAATGCCGTCAAGAAGATAGTGCTCAGCTGTAACCACAGGACAGCTTGAAGTTATGATCTCTTGTTTCTCAGGTTTGACTGCCAGGGTTCAGGATCCTCAGGTGAGGTTCTTGTCTCTCCTCTCTCTGTAGAAACTGGATTTTTCTCAGTGACGAGACCTGCAGTTACTGAAGGGATGAGCAGGTGCATCTGATATACATTTGGAAAATGTTCTCCCCTTAGATTTACAAAGTGTAAATGCCCCCTCATATTTTGTATTCAGTCTTCACACTTTTTAATAGCCCACTTCAACCTTTCTCCCACTTGGTTCACTTGGTGTCTCCAAAGCTTTGTAGCTAACAATGCCCACTAGGACTTGTACAATGTGACTTGTATAACTGCATCTTTATTTAAGGCTAATGATCCTATGTGGAAAATATTTTAGATCATGATTAAACACCAGCTTACATTTTTGTGAGATGCTTGTCCAAGGTGATGGCCTGTTAAAATGTACTTGCACTTTCCCATTATTAATATTCAATTCATGTTGCCATCTAGTGTGCATTTGTCAAGGTTCCTTCCCCACTCTGAACTCTAGGGTACAGATGTGGGGACCTGCATGAAAACCTCCTAAGCTTACTTTTACCAGCTTAGGTTAAAACTTCCCCAAGGTACAAACTATTTTATATTTTGCCCTTGGACTTATCGCTGCCGCCACCAAACGTCTAACCGGTATTATTATTATTATTAGGAAAGAGTCCGTTTGGAAACGTTTCCCCCCCCCCAAAAAAATCCTCCCTAACGTTACCCCCTCCCCCCGCTTTCTGGGGAAGGTTTGATAAAAGTCCTCACCAATTTGCATAGGTGACCACAGACCCAAACCCTTGGATCTTAAGAACAATGAAAAAGCATTCAGTTTCTGAAAAGAAGGATTTTAATTGAAGAAAAAGTAAAAAGAATCACCTCTGTAAAATCAGGATGGTAAATACATTACTGGGTAATTAGATTCAAAACATAGAGAATCCCTCTAGGCAAAACCTTAAGTTACAAAAACACACACAGACAGGAATATTCATTCTATTCAGCACAGCTTAATTTCTCAGCCATTTAAAGAAATCATAATCTAATGCATATCTAGCTAGATTACTTACTAAGTTCTAAGACTCCATTCCTGTTCTGTCCCCAGCAAAAGCATCACACAGACAGAGAGAGAGGATTTGTTTCTCCCTACCCCCAGCTTTTGAAAGTATCTTGTCTCCTCATTGGTCAATTTAGTCAGGTGCCAGCGAGGTTATCCCAGCTTCTTAACCCTTTCCAGGTGAAAGGGTTTTTCCTCTGGCCAGGAAGGATTTTAAAGGTGTTTACCCTTCCCTTTATATTTATGACAGCATTTCTGAAAATAGCCACTCATATCTCACTCTTACAACATGCTGCCATCTAGTGGCCATTTTACAGTATAACTGTACCATTATTGTATTGGCCACTGCAACCTATTGGTCACTAGTCAGTATTTCTGACACCCCATCTCATTTCCTCCACTCTGATGCAATCTAGGGTTGATTTCCCAGCATGACAGTCTGTTACTCTGTTCTCCTCCAGCAGATTCTTCTTCCTATAGATGCCTGTTTCCAATTCTTGACTCATGTCACCTGGTGGCCATTATTTAGTGTAACAGCCCGTTTCTCATTCCACAATATGTGTTATTATCCATAGTTCATTACACAGCATACAGGTCCTTTTCTCTTCAGTGCTCTTTCCTCACCACTTACATACCATTATACAGCTTCACCTCCCTATCCACTTCCTTCTGTTGGTCATTTGGCAATATCACTTCTCCTTTCTTGCCCTTCCACTTTGGCCACTGGTCAGCACAGCTGTACCTATTCCATTCTTCTGTCCTCTAGTGGCCCTAGCCAGCATAACCACATCTTTCCTCATTTTTATCTACTGCTAGGTGTGTGCTGTTCCAAATTATAGCCACTGGGAACCTAATCATACATTAGTTGCTACAACAGTACATACAACAGCAGCAGCAACTCTCAGTGGTTTAGTAGGGGTTTCCCATCAATCCAGTGCCTTGCTCTTGCTATGGGGTCCCATTGAAATGAATAGATTGAACCTACAATGACCAAAGTCCCATGTCTTTCCAGGCTGAGAATCTCAGAGGCATCTAAGGCAATTAAGCATCCAACCTCCATTTCAAAGGGATTTGGGTGCCTAACTCTCTTAGGTCCCTTATTCTGCCTCTGAACTGAGGATGTAGAAACAATCTTACATGTGCTAGCCTGGGATCTGTGCTACCTTTTGATCCATGCCAGAGATACTAACATGTCCCATATTACACTAACATGTCTCAATATTATGTACACACTAAAGACCTTGGGGAAAGGGGCGTTCAGAGAAGAGAGGCAAGAATGATGAAGGAGCTAGGAAAAGCTACCATCTGAAGGGAAATTGAAAAGATGAGGATTGTTACCTTAGAGAGGAGAGGGATAAGTGGGGAGATGATAAAAGTCTTAAAATAGTTATTTGGAGAAGGTAGAATGGGGAACTTCTCTTTTCCCTGGCCCTTTCTGCAAGAAAAAGGGGCACATACAATGAAATTAAAAAGCTGGAAATCTAAATGAAATACTTGTTTCCACAATGAATAATTAAACTGTGGCACTCACTGTGTGGCTGGCAGACCATGTGCCAGCTTCTGCCAAGGTCCTCCTTGCTCAGCGGGACACTACTGCAATCAGTCTTGCTCAGTTGTGGGTTACTATTAGTAAAGTACAGTAGGTAGTAGACTAACCCAACATTTCAATGCGTTCCAGAAGCTACTCTTTTGATACTTCAGCTTCTGACAGGTTGTCACCTGAAAAAAGTTGACCCGGCATAGGTGACTTCGTAACACTGTTTGGTGAAGCATAGAATAATAGAATATTAGGGTTGGAAGAGACCTCAGGAGGTCATCTAGTCCAATCCCCTGCTCAAAGCAGGACCAACACCAACTAAATCATCCCAGCCAGGTCTCTGTCAAGCCTGACCTTAAAAACTTCTAAGGAAGGAGATTCTACCACCTCCCTAGGTAACCCATCCCAGTGCTTCATCACCCTCCTAGTGAAATAGTGTTTCCTAATATCCAACCTAGACCTCCCACACTGCAACTTGGGACCATTGCTTCTTGTTCTGTCATCTGCCACCACTGAGAACAGCCTAGCTCGATCCTCTTTGGAACCCCCTTTCAGGTAATTGAAGGCTGCTATCAAATCCCCCCTCATGCTCCTCTTCTGCAGACTAAATAATCCCAGTTCCCTCAGCCTCTCCTTGTAAATCATGTGCCCCAGCCCCCTAATCATTTTCTTTGCCCTCCGCTGGACTCTTGCCAATTTGTCCACATCCCTTCTGTAGTGGGGAGACCAAAACTGGATGCAATACTCCAGGTGTGGCCTCACCAATGCCGAATAGAGGGGAATAATCACTTCCTTCAATCTGCTGGCAATGCTCCTACTAATACAGCCCAATAAGACGTTGGCCATCTTGGCAATAAGGGCACATTGCTAACTCATATCCAGCTTCTCATCCACTGTAATCCCCAGGTCCGTTTCTGCAGAACTTCTGCTTAGCCATTCGGTCCCCAGCCTGTAGCGGTGCATGAGAATCTTCCTTCCGAAGTGCAGGACTCTGCACTTGTCATTGTTCAATGTCATCAGATTTCTTTTGGCCCAATCCTCCAATTTGTGTAGGTCACTCTAGATATCCCTATCCCTACTCTCCTGCATATCTACCTCTCTCCCCAGCTTAGTGCCATCTGCGAACTTGCTGAGGATGCCCATCATCCAGATCATTAATAAAGATGTTGAACAAAACAAGACCCAGGACCAACCCCTGGGGCACTCTGCTTGATACCGGCTGCCAACTAGAAATTGAGCCATTGATCACTACCCATTGAGCCCGACAATCTAGCCAGTTTTCTATCCACTTTTTAATCCATTCATCCAATCCATACTTCTTTAACTTGCTCGCAAGAATACTATGGGTGACTATATGAAAAGCTTTGCTAAAGTCAAGATATATCACATCCACCACTTTCCCCATATCCACAGAGCCAGTTATCTCATCATAGAAGGTAATCAGATTCGTCTGGCATGACTTCCCCTTTGTGAATCCTTGTTGACTGTTCCTGATCACCTTCCTCTCTGCCAAGTGCTTTAAAATGTATTCCTTGAGGACCTGCTCCATGATTTTGCCGGGAACTGAAGTGAGGCTGACTGGTCTATAGTTCCCCAGGTTCTCTTCCTTAACTTTTTAAAATATGGGCACTATATTTGCCTTTTTCCAATCATCTGGGACCTCCCCCAATCGCCATGAATTTTCAAAGATAATGGCCAATGGCTCTGCAATCACATCAGTCAACTCCCTCAGCACCCTTGGATGCATTAGATCTGGACCCATGGACTTTTGCATGTCCAGCATTTCTAAATAGTCCTTAACCTGTTCCTTCACCACTGAGGGCTGCTCACCTCCTTCCCACACTGTGTTGCCCAGTTCAGCAGTCTGGGAGCTGACCTTGTGTGTGAAGACCGAGGCAAAAAAAGCATTGAGTACTTCAGCTTTTTCCACATCATGTGTCACTAGGTTGCCTCCCCCATTCAGTAAGGGTCCCATACTTTCCCTGATGGTCTTCTTGTTGCTAAGATACCTGTAGAAACCCTTTTTGTTATCATTCACATGCCTTGCTAGCTGCAACTCCAGTTGTGCCTTGGCCTTCCTGATTACATCCCTGCATGCTCGAGCAATATTTTTATACTCCTCCCTAGTCATCTGTCAAAATTTCCACTCCTTGTAAGCTTTCTTTTTGAGTTTAAGTTCACTAAAGATTTCACTCTTAAGCCAAGCTGGTCACCTGCCATGTTTGCTGTTCTTTCTGCGCATCAGGATGGTTTGTTCCTGCGCCCTCAATAAGACTTCTTTAAAATACAGCCAGCTCTTCTGGACCCCCTTTCCCCTCATATTAACCTCCCAGGTGATCCTGCCTATCAGTTCCCTAAGGGAGTCAAAGTCTGCTTTTCTGAAGTCCAGGGTCTGTATTTTGCTACTCTCCTTTCTCCCTTTTGTAAGGATCCTGAACTCAATCATCTCATGGTCACCGCTACTTAGTTTGCCGCCTACTTCTACTTCCCCTACCAATTCTTCCCTGTTTGTAAGCAGCAGGTCAAGAGGAGCACGGCCCCTAGTCGGTTCCTCGAGCACTTGTACCAGCAAGTTGTCCCCAACACTCTCCAAAAACTTTGTGGATTGTCTGTGCATTGCTGTATTGCTCTCCCAGCAATTACAAATATGAGGGTGCATTTACACTTTGTAAATCAAATGGGAAGCTCATTACCCAAAAACAGATCAAATTCACCTGCTCATCTCTTCAGGTAACTGCAGGTTTGGTCACAGAGAGACTCCAGTTTCTGCAGAAAGAGGAGAGACATGAACCTCAGCTGAAGAACGCAAGTCCAGGCAGCCAAACACTGAGACATAAGAGCTCATCGCTACAAGTTTGGGCAATCCTGTGATTACAGGTGAGCACCATTTTCCTGACTGTCTTTCTATTGCACCCTGCAGACAGGGGCATCAGTGTTTTTTGAGAATATTGGCAGGACAAGGTTGTAATGCACCAACTTCTCTTGGTGAGGGAAAGAAGCTTTTGAGCTACACAGAGATCATCCTGAGGTGAATATTGACAGTTTTAGCCTCACTTCAGACAGCTGTGCCAGTCAGTGTTCACAGCACCATTTAACAGGGATGGAGCTCGAGATCCATGTCTGGTGTAAGGCCTTCAGTTGGGGATCAGCCCCATGGACACAAATGGAGCTACATTGATTCACATCAACTGATGATCTGACTGTGTGTGTTCCAAATGGGTGATGAGTGGTGACAGAGTCTTACTAGCCCCGATCACACAGGCCAGATTGTTTCTAGACTCCAAGTTCAGAGACAGATTCCTCCCCATCCCAATACCATTTTGTTTCATATTATCATCCCACAGTCATTATGGAGGGCAGAGAGTCACTCCCCAGTTAGGGCTGCATATCAGCCCAGTTTTCTGTCTTACTAAGAGCCATCATCCAAAGAGCTGTATTTTATTACTGCTACATAGTGAACATCGGGAAACAGAAAAGGTGTTGCCAGTCCCTCAACACGTCACGGTCACCACCTCATGAATGAAGGAAGAATTTACTCCACTTCATAATTTATGGCATAAACTGATCTCTTTTGAGGGGGTGAAAAGTGTTCCTTTTCATCCCAGGATAGTGAAATACTGAATATATCAGGATATATGATTTGATTAATATAAGATAATTGTAGTAGAAGATTTAAGGACACCAGACTGCACTGAACATCTCAGTTCAAGATTTTCAGTACATGTATTTATTGTTTTTGACCCCTAAAACATGGCATGATTCTAGCCATTGCCAGAAGTGAAATACAGCATTTATGCATCATTGTTAAGCTCCAGCATGTCACTAGATTAGACATGATAGTAGGTAAAGAAATTGTCTGATTTCTCCCATCGGTACTCAGCTACCAGAGAAATGGAATGGTCATTGCTGTGATATGGGAATGGGTGGTCTGCAAGACTACCAATGACCTGTTCTTGGAGAGAGACCCCCCGGCATTTAGCTCTGAAATCTACATTTAACCTTAAAACTTCAGGATGTAGCCAGGAGAGGAAGGGGAGTTTCTGAATATTTATGGAATTAATTCAAGATTTGATAAACTTTTAACTCTATGTTCTTCTGATTCAATTGCAGTGTTATTCTTCCTATGCTAAACCCATGGCAGACGCACATTAGAGAAACACTGTGTACATGCTACCTAAAAGCGGTACACTGAGAGACCTAAACAAACTGCTCTCTCTTTGCTTCACAGCCCTTGATTCATCCAAATCCTGAGAAACAGAGAGGTCACAGGAGCCTTGTGCAAAGCAATCAGTAAATGTGACTTTTACAAAACCATGCAGAGACTCTGAGATACTAATGTAACCCTTCTGCCCATCAGAGTTGGCAGCAACAAGAGCGGGGTTCAGTATCTAGGTGTTCCATTCCGATAGCATAATGTGTCAAGGTTCCTTCCCCACTCTGAACTCTAGGGTACAGATGTGGGGACCCACATGAAAGACCCCCTAACCTTATTTCTGCCAGCTTAGGTTAAAACTTCCCAAGGCACAAAGTCTTTGCCCTTGGATTAGGTAAAATGCTGCCACCACCAAGTGTTTTAGATAAATAACAGGGAAAAGACCACCTGGAGTTCCTATTTCCCAAAAATATCCCCCCAAGCCTTCACACCCCCTTTCCTGGGTAGGCTTGTGAATAAACAAGATGAGCACAACCCCTTGGATTTTTAAGGCCCAAAAAAACCCAATCAGATTCTTAAAAAAACCCAGAACTTTATTAGAAGAACAAAAGAAGATAAGAGAACAACTCTGTAAGATCAGAATGGAAGATAATCTTACAGGCAGTCAGATTCAAAACATAGAGAATCCCTCTAGGCAAAACCTTAAGTTACAAAAAGACACAAAAACAGGAATACACATTTCCTCTAGCACAGCAACTTTACAAGCCAAAAAAAAAGAAAAGAAAAGAAAGAAAGAAAACCTAACGCATTTTCTAGCTAGATTACTTACTAACTTTACAGGATTTGGAGAGCTTGCATCCTTGATCTGTTCCTGGCAAAGGTATCACACAGACACAAAAAAACCTTTCCCCCTGCCCTCCAGATTTGAAAGTATCTAGTCCCCTCATTGGTCATTTTGGTTCAGGTACCAGCGAGGTTACATTAGCTTCTTAACCCATTACAGATGAAAGGATTTTGCCTCTGGCCAGGAGGGATTTTATAGCACTGTATACAGAAAGGTGGTTACCCTTCCCTTTATATTTATGACACGCCCCCCAAATCACAGATCAGGTGAAACACTGGCTGTGATTTCTTCCTGGAGCTCTAGGAGAAAACAGAGTTAATAAGACACATGCATCTCTAAATATACTACTAACTGTATAAAGACTAACAATATTTTCCACATCTCAAGGACAATTTTAACCAGTTGATTCTGGGAAACTTTCACAGGAGAGTGCATCAGCCACTTTGTTAGAAGCTCCTGAAATGTGTTGTATGTCGAAATCAAAATCTTGGAGAGCTAAACTCCACCAAATAATATTTTTGTTATCTCCCTTCGTGGTATGAAGTCACTGTAGTGCAGCATGGTCGGTTTACAGGTGGAAACGCCGCCCCCAGACGTGTGGGTGTAGCTTTTCCAGAGCGTAGACAATGGCAAAACATTCCTTTTCACTGATTGACCAGTGGCTTTCCCTCTCAGACAGCTTCTTGCTGAGAAACACAACAGGATGGAATTCTTAATCCGGCCCTTCCTACATTAAGACTGCTCCCACACCACACTCGGAGGCATCTGTGGTTACTAGGAATGGTTTGTCAAAGTCTGGGACCCTTAGTACAGGTTCAGACATGAGGGTCGCTTTAAGCTGGTTAAAGGCCTTCTGACACTCTTCAGTCCGCTGAACTGCATTTGGCTATTTCATTTTGGTTAGGTCTGTCAGTGGGGCGGCGATTTGGCTGCATTGCAGTACAAATTGCCTGTAATATCCGGCCAAGCCTAAGAAGGATTGAACCTGTTTCTTTGACTTTGGGACAGGCCACTTTTGATAGCATTCACTTTGGCCAATAGGGGCTTGATAGTTCCTTGACACATCTGGTGTCCAAGGTAAGTCACTCTGTTTAGGACTTAACAGTTAGTCCTGCCTCCCTTATGCAGTCACCTACCTTGACGATGTGGCCATATTTTCAGATTCCTGGGCAGAACACCTGGAACATCTACAAAATCCCACTAGGAGACCATCTACAAGTTTTTGGAAGGTGGTGGGTGCATTCTGCAGCCAGAAAGGGAGCACATAAAATTCATACAGCCCGACATGTGTGATGAAGGCTGACCTTTCCTTGGCGGATTCATCTAGCCGTACCTGCCAGTACCCCTTGGTTAAGTCCAAGGTAGGGATGAACTGGGCCCATCCCAGTTTCTCCAATAGTTCATCTGTTCATAGCATTGGATAGTTGTCTGGGCGAGTTACAGCATTTAGCTTACAGTAGTCCACGCAAAAACCTATCTCCCCATCTGATTTGGGAACTAGAACCACTGGAGATGCCCATGCACTGTCAGAAGGGCAGATTACACCCATCTGTAGCATATCTTGTATCTCCCGTTCTATAGCAGTTTTAGCTTGAGGAGACACCTGGTAAGGTTGGGCTCTAATTAGATGAGCATTACCTGTGTCAATGAAGTGGTATGCCCGTTCAGTCAGTCCTGGGGTTGCTGAGAACATCGGCACGTAGCTAGTGCTCAGCTCCTTGATCTGCTGTCGCTGTATATACCCAAGGGTCATGGAGAAGTTCACCTCTTCCACACCACCATCACTTTTCCCTTCATAGTAGACACCTTCAGGCCAGTCAGCGTCATCTCCTCTGTGGGCTGTAAACTGACAAATCTTTAATTCTCTGGAATAAAAGGGCTTTAGAGAATTAATATGGTACACCTTAGGCTTTCGGTCTTAGGTGGGGAATGCGATGCGAATTAACAGTTCCGAGGCACTCTTGGACCGTGAATGGCCCTTCCCACGACGCTTCCATCCTATGGGCCTGGAGCTCCTTTGAGACCATGACGTGGTCCCCTATTTGAAGGACTGCTCTCTGGCATGTTTATCACACCAGGATTTTTGCTGTTTTTGAGAATCCTTTAAGTTTTCTTTAGCAAGGGCTAAAGAGGTTTGGAGGGTGGTTTGTAGGTTGGTTACAAAGTCCAGAATGTTAGTTCCTGGAGAAGATGTAAACACCTCCCATTGCTGCTTCACCAACTGTAATGGCCCCTTAACCTCGCCGCCATATACAAGTTCAAATGGTGAAAACCCTAAACCGGGATGTGGTACAGCTCTGTCGGCAAAAAGCAACTGCTGCAACACTAGGTCCCAATCAATGGAGTGCTCATTTATGAATTTACGTATCATGGCCCCCAAAGTTCCATTAAACTTCTCCACCATGCCCTTTGTTTGATGATGGTAAAGGGTGGCATCCAAGTGATTCACCCCAGGAGCCTCCCACAGGCTTTTCATGGTCTGTGCCAGGAAATTAGTCCCTGCATCTGTGAGGATGTCGGAGGGCCAACCTACCCTGGCAAAAATGTCTGCTAGTGCTTGGCACACACTTTTAGCCCTGGTGTTGCTTAGAGCTACTGCTTCCGGCCATCGGGTGGAAAAATCCATGAAAGTCAGTATGTACTGCTTTCCTCTGGGTGTCTTTTCGGAAAAGGACCCAGAATATCCACAGCTACTCGCTGAAATGGAACTTCAATGATGGGGAGTGGCTGGAGAGGGGCTTTGACCTGGTCTTGGTGTTTTCCCACTCTTTGGCACACCTCACAAGACTGGACATGGGTAGAAACATCCTTGCCCATTCCCTCTCAGTGGAATGACCCCCCAAATGGTCTTTGGTCCTGTTCTCCCCAGCATGGCCACTAGGATGATCGTGGCCTAAGCTCAAGAGCTTTACCCGGTACTTAGTTGGAACTACCAACTGACTCTGAGGATGCCAGTCTTCCTGGTGTCCACCAGAAAGAGTTTCCTTGTATAAAAATCCTCTTTCTACAACAAACCTGTATTGATTAGAAGAGCTGAGAGGCGGTGGGTTGCTCCGTGCCGCCGTCCAAGCTCTCTGGAGGCTTTCATCTGCTTTCTGTTCGGTCTGGAACTGTTCCCTTGATGCTGGAGACATCAGTTCCTCATTGGATTGTGAACCTGTGCTTGGTCCCTCTGGAAGCGATGCAGGCGATGGGGCTGTTTCCGTTGACTGTGAACCGCTCTCCGCTGGTGCACTATGTTTTTGTTCAGGCTCCGGCTGAGCCTTTTGTGTAGGGTTATGGGCTGCTGCCATTTCAGGTTTGGTGGGGCCCTCTGGTGTTGAGGTTGCAAGCACTGGATTCAGGGCTGGCAATGGTTCTGGTGCTGGTTGTTCCACCAGTTCCGGTTCTGGGACTGGCTCTGTCTGGGTCTCCATTTGTACTAAGAGAGACAGACCTTACAGAGATTTAACAATATGAAGGTCAGGCTTCATCACCCATGCAGTGATGTATGAATTTAATGTGCTCCCTTTCCGGCTGCAAAATGCACCTGCCACCTTCCAGAAACTTTTAGATGGTTGTCTAGCAGGATTGGGAGAATCTACAGTCACCTACCTTGATGATGTGGACATTTTTTCTGATTCCTGGGCAGAACACCTGGAGCATCTAGAAAAAGTCTTCGAGTGCATAAGGGAGGCAGGACTAACTGTTAAGGCTAAAAATAGGCCTAAACAGAGTGACTTACCTTGGACACCAGGTGGGTCAAGTAACTATCAACCCCCTACAGGCCAAAGTGACTGCTATCCAAAAGTGGCCTGTCCCAAAGACAAAGAAACAGGTCCAATCGTTCTTAGGCTTGGCCGGATATTACAGGCGATTTTTACCACAGTACAGCCAAATTGCCGCCCCACTGACAGATCTAACCAAAAAAAGCAGACAAATGCAGTTCAGCGGACTGAAGAGTGTCAGAAGGCCTTTAACCAGCTGTGAAAGGGTCAGGACAGATGGCTATAAAGAAGAGATTATCCCAGAGGGGTAGTACAACAAAGAAAGACAGAACAAACTTATATGGAACTCTTTGGATCAGGTCCTAAATTAGGTGCTTTCACTGTCCTTCTATTTGCTTCAGAAAATGTAGCCAAAACACAAACCCTTGGCTGATTTTTATCCCATCGTAGGCAAGTTATCTTTCTACTAACCAATTCACTCATGCTTTATAGTACTAGTCCCCACAGTTAGGACACAGGGATTGTGTCATAAAAGTTTGATAACAAGTCGAGAGAAATCATCAAGACAGGATTTACTTTTTTGGTGAGCAGAAATTTACGCACACCAAGTATTTCAGTAAATATATTGGGCAGATTCCTCTGCTGGTGTAAATTGGTGCAGTTCCATTGACCTGAGAATCTGAATCATTGTATCTGTCCTGCCTTGAAGCTTCTGCCACAGAATTTATTCCTATGCATACTCAGAACAAAATGGGTGGAAAATGATAACATTCAGATTTGATTGTGCTTTGTATAGAATCATAGAAGGGACCACAAGGGTCATCTAGGCTAATCCCTGGCAAGATGCAGGATTTGGTGTGTCTATACCATCCAAGACAGGTGGCTATCCAGCCTCCTTTTGAAAACCTCCAGTGAAGGAGCTTCCACAACCTCCTTAGCCAGCCTGTTCCATTGTCCTATTGTTCTTACAGTTAGGAAGTTTTTCCTGATATTTAATCTACATCTGCTATGCTGTAATTTGAGCCCATTGCCTCTTGTCCTGCCCTCTGTGGAAAAAGAGAGCACACTTTCAAGTATTTGAAGATCGCTATCTTGCCCACCTTAATCTTGTCTTTTCTAAACTAAACATACCCAGTTCCTTTAGCCTTTGCTCGCATGGCTTGCATTCCATCCCATTTTTGCTCACCTCTGGATCCAGTTTATGTAGCTGTAAGTCACTACACAAGATACAAGACAGTATAGAATCAGGAAGTAACTAGATCTTGTCTAGCACTCTCTGTTAGCAGATCCAAAAGCGCTTTACAAGAAGGTTGCTTTGTCTGAGCACACAGGGTCAAATCTTATTTCTGTCAATGGGAATTTTTATCATGGAAGTGAATAGCTCAAGGATTAGAACTTGTTCCTAAAATGTTTCTATTCTAGGGCAACTCAAAAAGCATGTTGGAAACAGCCAGTTTCCAAATTGCCACCATCAACACTAGTAATAATGCTCAGGGCTTGTCAAAAATGGACAGCTGTTTCTTCAAGGGAAATTTTGTAAAAACAAAAAAAAACAAACCTAATCTGTTGAGGGTTTGCCTGTTTGCTTTGTTTTCTGTTTGTTTGTTTTTTTGTTGCGTAAATGCAGGATTCAATGCCTAGCTGTGAGAACCCAAGTTTAAAAGTGTTAGTCAATCATTTATAAGACATGACTAATATTTGTGCAGTGTCATCAGTATGGCTTTAGGGACTATTCCAAAGGCAAATGCTCTATCCTGAAGAGTTTACAGTCCAAGTTAGGACATGATGAGAAATGGTATCCAGTATGGGCTGGATGAATGCACTATAAGGTGGGTAGAAAGTTGGCTAGATTGTCGGGCTCAACGGGTAGTGATCAATGGCTCCATGTCTAGTTGGCAGCCGGTGTCAAGTGGAGTGCCCCAGGGGTCGGTCCTGGGGCCGGTTTTGTTCAATATCTTCATAAATGATCTGGAGGATGGTGTGGATTGCACTCTCAGCAAATTTGCGGATGATACTAAACTGGGAGGAGTGGTAGATACGCTGGAGGGCAGGGATAGGATACAGAGAGACCTAGACAAATTGGAGGATTGGGCCAAAAGAAATCTGATGAGGTTCAATAAGGATAAGTGCAGGGTCCTGCACTTAGGATGGAAGAACCCAATGCACAGCTACAGACTAGGGACCGAATGGCTAGGCAGCAGTTCTGCGGAAAAGGACCTAGGGGTTACAGTGGACGAGAAGCTGGATATGAGTCAGCAGTGTGCCCTTGTTGCCAAGAAGGCCAATGGCATTTTGGGATGTATAAGTAGGGGCATAGCGAACAGATCGAGGGACGTGATCGTTCCCCTCTATTCGACATTGGTGAGGCCTCATCTGGAGTACTGTGTCCAGTTTTGGGCCCCGCACTACAAGAAGGATGTGGATAAATTGGAGAGAGTCCAGCGAAGGGCAACAAAAATGATTAGGGGTCTGGAACACATGACTTATGAGGAGAGGCTGAGGGAACTGGGATTGTTTAGTCTGCAGAAGAGAAGAATGAGGGGGGATTTGATAGCTGCTTTCAACTACCTGAGAGGTGGTTCCAGAGAGGATGGTTCTAGACTATTCTCAGTGGTAGAAGAGGACAGGACAAGGAGTAATGGTCTCAAGTTGCAGTGGGGGAGGTTTAGGTTGGATATTAGGAAAAACTTTTTCACTAGGAGGGTGGTGAAACACTGGAATGCGTTACCTAGGGAGGTGGTAGAATCTCCTTCCTTAGAAGTTTTTAAGGTCAGGCTTGACAAAGCCCTGGCTGGGATGATTTGATTGGGGATTGGTCCTGCTTTGAGCAGGGGGTTGGACTAGATGACCTCCTGAGGTCCCTTCCAACCCTGATATTCTATGATTCTATGATTCAAACCCAATTTTTCATTTTTGTCTTGTAGATCTCATTTTCTAAACCTTTAACATAACAGTGTAAAGACTAGATCAGACCAATAATCTAGCTTCTCCTCTCTCTGATATAGGTCAGTAGCAGATGAAGGTGTGAGAAAGTATGAAGTGGTTAATTATGAAACAACCTGCACACTGGGGGAATCTGATGCTAGCCTCCGTCAGTCAGAGGTTTATGTATCCTCTGAAGCAGAAAGGTTTCTTTACCTTCCAGGCTAGGATCACTTATGATCTGAACTATCAAGATTTATGTATATTACAAATTTCATGGGCTTTTATTATCAGTTTCTTTTTTAATCCGTATTGGCCCCTTATTCATATGGCTGTCCAGTACTTTCTGAATCCCTCTAAACTCATTGGTATCTTATTGCAAGTAGTTCCAATAACTAATCTGAATTACTGATATTAATGTTAACAACACTCTCTCTCTCTCTCTCTCTCTCTTCCCCCCCCCCCAACTCCCCCATGACTATTTTAGTATTTAGCCACAGTGGAATAGTCAGTGGGCCAGAGAGATAGAAAGAGAGTGAGAATAACTCTGTATGCCCATGGTTAGGGTGCACATCTCTGTGGTGAGAGACCATAGGTCCAGTGCCTCTGTTCTAATTATGTATCCAGAGGGCAACAGCATCCACAAGAGAGACCGGGGAAGACCCACATCAGAATATTCCATAGGCTGGTGGTTAGAGAATTTTCCTAAAAAGAGGGAGACAGCTGTTGGAATCCTTTCTCCCCTGTGCCCAAGGGTAGACTTTAACCTAGCTCTCCCACATCCCAGGTCAATGCCCTGACCACTGGGCTAAAAGTTATAAAACGGTTTGGCAGGTTTAGATTTTTATTGGTAAATGTCGGTAAACATCAATTTCACTACAGACACACAAACTAATGAACACATTTTTCCATTCATGGTCATCAAAATGTGCAGGGAGGCAAAGTAAGAAAAACGCGGCTTAAGAATTTATTAGAGTGTCATTTGAGGATATTTACTTTGATTATTTTGACATGATGTTGACAATTTGTGTGTTATCAGTTATAAAGCTTCAACTTTTTTGAATCTCAAAATCTACTCTCATTTAGTAATTATTGTCTGACCCCCCGACCACTGCCTGATAATTACCTGTGAAAATTTAAATAAAAATAAAAATGGTAAAAATGCTTAAAAGTAAACATTGGTGTTGGCAGTCAAAATTATAAAATATAAAAAGTGAATTCTGCCAAGCCTAGCTATAAGGTGAGTGGGGCATATCCCCTACCCCCAGACCTGGATTTTGAATGGGACCCAATCCAGTTAGCAGCCACTGAGCCCACCTACCAGATCAGCTCCCACATGCAACTGAGTCAGCAGAATGCCTGACTGTCCCTGGGTCACGAATCGCTCTGAGGCTTAGGTGGGAGATGTGGATGCCAGCATGAGGCAGCAGCGCCCATGCCCGGAGGCAGGAGCACAGGTGCCTACAGAAGTTTTACTCTGAAAAACATAGGAGCCAACTGCCTTTCAGAGCCTACAAGGTTTGGCAGGAGTTTGGTGGATTGCTTAGGAGCTAAAACAGGGATTTACACAGATTTAATTTCACAGATCCCACACAGGTGACTAGCTGTCATATATTCTTTATGGTGATGTGCTCTATAGAGCGCCCTAAAATGGATCTCTCTCTCTCTCTCTCTTAGATCTTACTATGTTCTGGCATTTCCATTTAGTTTAGTGATGTCTGTTAACATCCATCTTTCTATCCTGACAGCTCACAGTTTTCCTGATTTTAGGAATATGAAAAATCAAACCACAGTAACAGAGTTTATTCTCTTGGGACTGTCAAGCAACCCACACCTCCAGATTTTCCTGTTTAGGTAAATAAATAAAAAGACCACAATCACCCTGATAGGGAATATGGTGATCATGCTAGTGATAAACATTGATTGTCGCCTTCACACCCCTATGTACTTTTTCCTATTCCATTTATCCTTTGTTGATCTCTGCTATTCCTCAGCCACGGTGCCTAACATGTTGAAGAACTCCCTCTCGAGGCACAAAACAATTTCCTTCAATGGCTGCATTGCTCAGATGTTCTTCTTCATTCTGTTAGCTGCGACTGAAGTTTTCACTCTCAGCAATGGCTTATGACCGATACGCTGCCATATGTGACCCTCTGCATTATGTGGAGACCATGAAAAGAGAAGTCTGCAGGATGCTGGTAGCTGGCTCCTGGGGGATCAGTTTTTTTCTACTCTCTGTTAAATACTCTTTCAGTGTTAAAGTTACACTTCTGTGGGCCCAATGAAATTGGCCATTTCAGCTGTGAGCTCCCTCCACTACTAGTCCTGTCCTGCACTGAAGCACTTCCAGTCAGATGCTGATTCTTTCTTCCACAATGCTATTAGGACTGAGCTCCTTCCTCCTTACCATGGGCTCCTACTTCGCATCATCACCACCATCCTGCGGATACGCTCCACAGAGGGCCGGCGTAAAGCCTTCTCCACCTACAGCTCCCAGCTCATCGTGGTGGGTTTGTGCTATGGGGCTGGGGTGTGTAGATACCTGCGACCCAGTTCACTCTCATCAGTGGTTCTAGACAGACTGTTCTCCATCCAGTACAGCATCTTAACACCAGTGTTAAACCCCCTCATCTACAGCCTGAAAAACAAGGAGGAAAAGACAGCTCTGAGGAAAACAATGGGAAAGAGCCCATAGGTTTGGAGGTGATGTAAAAAACTTTAGATTCTGAGTTTAATAAAGCCGATAATAAATATTGGCAACTGAGTGAAAACATGAGAATAATCTTTCTTCTTATCCCACCCACCTGGTCCTACCTCATGTATTGGAAAGGCCTTGAATTAATGACTGATCATTTAGATGTTCACCCTTGTGCAAAGTAAGCATAAAATGTAATCATAAACATATGTAAAATGCTATCACATCAGGAGCCAGATCCCCACGGGGTGTAAATCAGCTGTAGCTCCATTAGAGTCAATAGGCCAGATCCCCAGCTGGTTTAAATCATCATATCTCCATTTGAGTTCATGGACGAGGGCTAGATCCACAAAGGGACTTTTGTGTTGTGATGCTCAGTGTCACAATACCCAACTTTTAGGTGCCTAGAAAATCACCGGAACAACAGTGGGATCTACAAATCTGGGTTAGTCATCTAGGTTCCCTATACAAAGAATGGGGAGAGATAGGCACCTGAGAATGGGACCCACAAAAGCCAGTGTGCTTATTCATTTGTTGGCCTCCCTCAATCTCCCCTGTTGGAGCTGATCCACTTTGGATAAAGGCAATAAAAAGTCATTGGCTCAGAAACAGAAAAAGCAGTAGTCACTCTAGCCTGGTGGGTAGAGCACTCACCTATATGGTAGGGCACTCAGGGTCTAGTCTGCCTGATCCAATGAAAAATTTGTTATTTATAGGCAGTGGAACATCTTCAAGAGGAGATATTGAGTGAGCCCCACATCTGAATAGTCCATAGCCCTGTTGCTAGGGCATTCTCCTGAGAGGTAGAAGACCCCTGGTCAAATAATTTCTTCCCCTTCAGGAAGAGGGGGAAACTGAGCATGGGCCTCTCACATCCCAGGTGAGTGCTCTAACCACTGGGCTAAAAGTTATAAGGTGGGCACCACCTCCTCCTCCAGCTCGATTTTTGGAATGGAGCCTGATCCAGTAGGTATGCTCAGAGTGTGCCTTCCTGATAGGATCCCATAGGCAAGATAGGTAAGTAAACACTTGGCTTCCCCCTTTCTCAGATAGTGCTAAGGATTAGGCAGGAGAGATGCGTCCAGACACCTAGAGCAGGGCAGCAGCACACATGCCTGGAGGCAGAAACTTAGGCCTCGAGGGAACTTTTACAGTGGAAATGTCGATGCTGACCAAGTTAAGGCATCAACAGGGTCAGGCAGCAGCCAAGTGGGGTTTTGTGGATCACAATGGTACCTAACACCAGGATTTAGGCACCCAAATCTGACATTTAGGTGCCTATGTACTTTTGTGGAACTGGACCAAGACCCCCAGTTGGTGTCAATTGCTATAGCTCCATTGAAGTCAATGAGACCAGATCCCCAGCATCTGTAAGTAAGGTATAACTCCATTTAAGTCAATAGAGGTTTACTAATTTAAGACAGCTGAATCTCTATTCCAGCCATTATCCCGCTAATATATTGTATCTGAGAATTTCCTCCCTCCCCCTGATTTTCCATTCATTTAAACCACTTTTAGCATCTTATACTTCACTTTGCATGGGTGTGAAAGATCAGACAAGCTATAAGGCAATAGAGTATCAGGTCCATAATATTTAATGAACTGCAGAGAAGTTAGCTACTCAGATCTGGAGTCTCAGAAGAGCCTAAAGTACTTAGGCATCCATCTCCATTGAAACTGTATGGGAGCTTTGCACCTAACTCTCTCAGGCTCCTTTGAAAATCCCCACCTGACTGTTTAAATACTTTGAGCCAGATTATCAGATTACTAATACCATACAAAAATAATACTAATACTGAGGGAGTCAACAGGCATGTGGACAAGTGTTTGTTTGTTGAACCACTCAAAGAATTCTAATAAATGGATGAGGCATGATTTCCCTTAACATAAGCCATGTTGACAGTTCCCCAACATATCATGTTCATCTATGTGTGTGATAAATCTGTTTTTTACTATAGTTTCAACCAATTTGCCTGGTACTGAAGTTAAGCTTACCAGCCATTAATTGCCAGGTTAGCCTGTAGAGTCTTTTTTAAAAATCAGCATTACATTAGCTACCCTCCAGTCATCTGGTACAGAGGCTGATTTAAGCAATAGTTTACATACCACCATTAGTAGTTCTACAATTTCATATTTGAGTTCCTTCAGAACTCTTGGGTGAATCCCATCTGGTCCTGGTGACTCATTACTGTTTAATTTAACAATTTGCTCCAGAGCCTCCTCAAAAGAATGCCTCAGGTCTGAGAACCTCCTTCACATCCTCTACTATAAAATCCAATACAAAGAATTCCTTTAGCTTCTTAACAATGGTCCTGTCTTCCTTGAGTGCTCCATTAATACTTCAATCATCCAGTGGCACCAGTGATTGTTTGGCAGGCTTCCTGCTTCTCATGTACTTATAAAAAAATTGCTTTAGTTTGTGTGTCTTTTTCTAGCTGCTCTTCACATTCTTTTTTGGCCTGCCTAATTATGCTTTTACACTTGACTTGCCATAATTTATGTTCCTTTCAACTTTCCTCAGTCAGATTTGACCTCCAATTTTTAAAGAAATGTCTTCTTGCCTCAAACCACCCTTTTTCTCTGTTTTTTAGCCATGGTGGCATTTTTGTACTCTTGGTGTTATTATTTATTTGGTGTATACATTTAGTTTGAATCTCTACTACAGTGTTTTTAAAAGTTTCCACACAGCTTGCAGGCATTTCACTTTTGTTACAGTTCCTTTCAATTTCTGTTTAACTAGCTTCCTCATTTTTGTGCAGCTCCCTTTTTGGAAGTTAAATGCTTCTTTGATTGGTTTCTTTAGCATTCTCCACGCCCCCCAAGGATGCTATATTAATTACTTTATGGTCATTATTACAGAGTAGTTCAGTTATATTCACCTCTTGGACCAGATCCTGTGTGCCAGTTGGTACTAAATCAGGAATTGCCTCTTTCATTGAGAGTTCCAGGACTAGCTGCTCCAAGAATAAGACATTAATGGTGTCTAGAGATTTTATCTCTTCATTCTGTCTTGAGGTGGTGACATGTACCTGGTTAATACGGGTATAACTAAAATCCCCCATAATTGTTGAATTTTCTATTCTCTCTAATTCCCTGAGCACTTCACAATCACTGTCACCATCCTACTGCTATTCTCTTATTATTCTAGCATGGAATTTCTATCCATAGAGATTCTATGGTACAGTTTGAGACATTTAATCCTTTCAATTGTAGTGCTACTCACCCACCAGCATGACCTACTCTGCCATTCGTATACATTTTGTAATCTGCTATTACTATAAAAACATAAGAACAGCCATGCTGGGTCAGACCAAAGTTGCATCTAGCCCAGTATCCTGTTGTCTGGCAGTGGCCAATGCCAGATGTTTCAGAGGGAATGAACAAAACAGCTAATTATCAAGTGATCCATCCCCTGTCACAAATTACCAGCTTCTTGCAAACGGAGGCTAGGGAAATCATCCCTGCCCATCCTGGCTAAGAGCCACTGATCCTCCATTAATTTATCTATTTCTTTTTTTTAAAATCCTGTTCCATTGATTATCATCATTCCACCAAGTTTCTGTGATGCCTGTTATATCAATATTCTCATTTAATACCAGTACTCAAGTTCACCCATCTTAGTATTTAGACTTCTAGAATTTGTATACAAGCACTTATCAAATTTGTCAATATTTAGTTTTCTGCCATTGTGTGGTGTTTTTGAAAGGCACTTTTTTTGTTTCACTGTTTCTTTTCAATTCCTGCCTGTACTTTATCAACTTTCTATTCTTTCCTGTTTACTAGGATATAGAGAATCCCATTTCATAAATCCTTTGCTAAGGAATGTCTACGCAAATTGTATGCATCTCTGCACCTGTCGTCTTTCCTCCAGCCCTTAATTTAAATACTCCTCTATGAACTTTTTAATTTGACATGCCAGCCATCTGGTTCCATTTTGGATTAGGTGGAGCCCATCCTTCGTGTATAGGCTCTTCCTTCCCAGAAGGTTCCCCAGTTTCTAAGGTTGCTAAAATCCTTAACATTCTGACTAGGTGAAAATCACAAGTGGTCTAAACTGAAGCCAACTGAAGTCAATGGAAGCCTTTCCCCTGACTATTACAGGCTATGTATCAATCCCGCATTGAGGGATGTGATTTCTACACACAGGTTTGTATGGGGCTTATTATTAATTATTACTATAATTTATTTGTTATTTATTTCTTGTTTTTTTATGTTAGATAAGTTCTATTCTTGATTATAAAAAACCACAAATGAACAAAAAAATCCTCCGAGACAAAAATATAGTCCTGAAATCATAAACATCATCCTCTATTTTATTATTACAAACACCAAGTGGGCTTGACA
Organism: Natator depressus; assembly: GCF_965152275.1. Lineage (NCBI taxonomy): Eukaryota > Metazoa > Chordata > Testudines > Cheloniidae > Natator > Natator depressus. The sequence goes on from NC_134246.1 coordinate 34,770,444, forward strand.
AACACTTAGGAATTCATGCAGTGGAGGATGTCTGTTAGGATATAGATATTCAGGCCAGTCTGTAAAGGCATATACTCTAAGCATTTAGGTGTATTCTTATCAATTAGCTAGTTATAGAGGTATAAAAGAAAGAATCAAAATCACTGTCTGCCGGTGTAAGGGCCTTCTCTTACTGTGACAGTCCAAGGCCCTGTGCTTAGGCTAAGGCCTTTGGCTAAGCAGCAGAGGCAGCCATAAGCTGAGAAGCGAACGGTCACATCCTCACATTCGAACCTAGTCACACTGAAATAAGGTACTATTGGGCTGTTAGGAATACAATCCTGTCCTGATAATGCCTGTCATAAATATAAAGGGAAGGGTAAACACCTTTAAATCCCTCCTGGCCAGAGGAATAAACCCTTTCACCTGTAAAGGGTTAAGAAGCCAAGACAACCTCGCTGGCACCTGACCAAAATGACCAATGAGGCGACAAGATACTTTCAAAGCTGGAGGGAGGGGAACAAAGGGTTCTCTCTGTCTGTGTGTGTGTTGGTTTTTGCCAGTTCCGGGACTGGCTCTGTCTGGGTCTCTGGGACTGGATCCACTTCTGCTGTTGCAGACATTGGCATGGGGTCCGGGTCCATCACCTCTGACCTGATCCTGGTAGAAGTTTCTGAAACAGAGCTAGGTATGACAGCTTGCTTAGCCTGTCTGCGGTTGACCATTCCCACCCTCTTGGCTAGCTTCACATGATTGGCCAAGTCTTCCCCCAACAGCATGGGGATGGGATAATCATCATAGACTGCAAAAGTCCACATTCCTGACCAGCCCTTGTACTGGACAGGCATCTTGGCTATAGGCAAATTGAAAGAGTTGGACTTGAAGGGTTGAATTGTCACTTGGATCTCTGGGTAGATTAAATTGGGGTCCACTAAGGAAGCATGGATAGCCGACACTTGTGCTTCAGTGTCCCTCCACGCAGTGACCTTCTTCCCGCCCACACTCACAGTTTCCCTCTGCTCCGAGGGTATCTGGGAGGTATCTGGGCCTGAGGACCTCTGGTGTGATTCCGGTACAATGAACCGTAATCTGTTGGGGTTCTTGGGGCAGTTGGCCTTCACATGCCCCGGCTCGTTACATTTAAAACATCGTCCAGCTGATGGGTCACTGGGGCGAGGTGGGTTGCTGGAGAACGGTGTGGCAGGACGATAAGGTGTCTGGAGTATTCCTTGGTGTGTAGTTGGGGCCTTGGGATTCCCCCGTTAGTAGGGTGTGGTCTGAGGGTGTCCCTTCGGGTATCTGCTCCAACTGTGATCAGGGTTGTTTCTTTCTCCTCCCTCCACCCATTTTGTTCCAGCTTGCCCCTCCTCTCTGGCGGTCTGGGACTGCTTGTATCGATCAGCATAAGAAGCAAGACTTTCTGCTGAGTCCATTTCCTTATCCCATAAACACTGTTTTATTTCCTCCTTGGACATATTCAGGAATTGCTCCTGAGCTATCAAATCACACATTCCATCAAAGCTAGTGACACCCCTTCCTTGGACCCATTTATCTAACAGATCCTTCACCTGGTTTAGATAAGCCTCATTACTTAGCCCAGGCCCTCTCTTAAGGGTTTGAAATTTTACTCTGTACATTTCAGATGTAATTTGAAATTGCTTTAAAACCAAATCCTTGAACTTATTATAGTCAGAAGCCTCATCAATAGGCATCTTATTGAATATGTCCAGAGCTCTTTCAGTTAATTTTGCGACGTCATCTTGTGAGCTTCAGGAATTTTATGGAGAGTGCACAGTCTCTCAAAGGTGAGAAAATATTCAGCAATATCACTGGATTCATCCTACTGTGGACATAGTCGCTCCCATTTGTGGATTGTGAGGGAAGGATGGTTAGGGTTATCCAGTAGATTTCACTCAGCCTTTGCCTTCTTCATCTCCAGTGCATGCTTCCTCTCTTTTTCCTTTTCCTCCATTTCTTTTTCCCTTGCCTCCATAGCTTTCCTGTGGGCAGTCTCTTGGGCTTTTTCCTTTTCTTCCATTTCTTTTTCCTTTTTCACCATAGCTCTCCTGTGGGCAGCCTCTTTGGCTGTTTCTGCCTTGGGCTCTGTCATGTTTGCCTCTCTGTTTTTAACTAACTTTACACCCGAGAGTTAGAAATAAAACAAACAAACAAAAAAACTTGGCTTGTCAAAAAAATATATATATAGGTTGTGCTGTAACTGGATACCTATATTCTCTGATAGTGATTGTCAGTCTACAGAAAAATCCTTTAAAAAAAACCCTAACACCTTTGTCTCCAGGCAAATAGACAGAAAAAACCTCTAGTTACTCTTAGCTAAAAAAAAAACAACCTCTTCAGGTCTGTGAAGACTTGTGAATTTCTCTGCAGGAGGTTAACTACCCTGCCTTTAGGTAGAGAAAACTCCAGCTCACAAAAGACAATTCCCTTTTGTCTCTGCTCTGGCCCCAAAGCAGAGACAAAAAAACTCTAACTGCTTTCAGCTAAAAACCTGCTTTTCAGCAGCCCAAAGGAAAAAAATTTCCTTTTTAAAATCTGTGCTTCTGGTTCAAAAAATCTCAAATTGATCTCAAAATCATTTCAAGTTAATCCCACCGCTCTGCCACCATGACAAGGTTCCTTCCCCACTCTGAACTCTAGGGTACAGATGTGGGGACCTGCATGAAAACCCCCCTAAGCTTATTCTTACCATCTTAGGTTAAAACTTCCCCAAGGTACAAACTATTTTACCTTTTGTCCCTGGACTTTATTGCTGCCACCACCAAGCGTCTAACAAATATAACAGGGAAAGAGCCCACTTGGAAATGTCTTTCCCCCCAAAATCCCCCAAGCCCTACACCCCCTTTCCTGGGGAAGGCTTGATAAAAATCCTCACCAATTTGCATAGGTGAACACAGACCCAAACCCTTGGATCTTAAGAACAAGGAAAAAGCAATCAGGATCTTAAAAGAATAATTTTAATTAAAGAAAAAGTGAAAGAATCACCTCTGTAAAATCAGGATGGTAAATACCTTACAGGGTAATCAGATTCAAAACATAGAGAATCCCTCTAGGCAAAACCTTAAATTACAAAAAGACACAAAAACAGGAATATACGTTCCATTCAGCATAACTTATTTTCTCAGCCATTTAAACAAAACAGAATCTAACACATATCTAACTAGATTACTTATTAACACTTTACAGGAGTTCTGACCTGCATTCCTGCTCTGGTCCCAGCAAAAACCACACACACACAGACAGAGAGAACCCTTTGTTCCTCCCCGTCCAGCTTTGAAAGTATCTTGTCTCCTCAGGGGGGAGGGATAACTCTGTGGTTTGAGCATTGGCCTGCTAAACCCAGGGTTGTGAGTTCAATCCTTGAAGGGGCCATTTAGGGATCTGGGGCAAAAATTGGGGATTGGTCCTGCTTTGAGTAGGGGGTTGGATTAGATGACGTCCTGAGGTCCTTTTCAACCCAGATATTCTATGATTCTCATTGGTCATTTTGGTCAGGTGCCAGCGAGGTTGTCTTAGCTTCTTAACCATTTACAGGTGAAAGGGTTTTTTTCTCTGGCCAGGAGGGATTTAAAGGTGTTTACCCTTCCCTTTATATTTATGACAATGCCTATTACCTCCAGAGAAAGGGAAGTGCCTAGAAGATGTAAAAGGAAACTTAGTTTGATAGCATCCTGTCTGGCAAGAACTCACTTATCAATAGCTGGGATGTGAAATCCTCATTTCTTTGTTGTTCTATCACTGTAGTCCCCATTTCCCTATTGTTTGTCTGTATAATCTCTGTCTGGTTCTGTGATTGTTTCTGTCTGCTGTATAATTAATTTTGCTGGGTGTAAACTAATTAAGGTGGTGGGATATAATTGGTTACATAATCATGTTACAATATGTTAGGATTGGTTACTTAAATTTCAGTAAAATGATTGGTTAAGGTATAGCTAAGCCGAACTCGAGTTTTACTATATAGTCTGCAGTCAATCGGGAAGGGAAGGGAAGGGAAACTGGAATCATGTTTTGCTAAGGGGGGAATGGGAACAGGAACACAGGTACGGCTCTGTGGTGTCAGAACTGGGAAGGGGGACACTAAGGAAGGAAACTGGAATCATGCTTGCCTGAAGTTCACCCCAATAAACATCAAATTGTTTGCACCTTTGGACTTCGGGTATTGTTGCTCTCTGTTCATGCGAGAAGGACCAGGGAAGTAAGTGGGTGAAGGAATTAGCCCTTAACATCTTGGTGCCAGTGACTTGGATGCATCACATCAGATAGGTGAGTGGAAGCCTGTAAGTCCCCCTCCCCAACAGTCTGCACAGCTGGTTGGAGGGGGTACAGTGAACTCTCGTGATGGTAGTTGCGGGTTCTGGCAAGCCAGGGTAAAGGATTTTTTGGATAAATGGATAAGGAAGTACTAGGGCCCATACCAGGTGCAGGGGTCAACCTGGGATGAGATTAAAAAGGAAATGGAGGCAATGTTAGGGGATCCAGAGGGATGGGGGGTGGCTAAGGAGCCCACCATCCTTGGTATATGGGTAGTGGAAGAAGGTCCATGCCCATGGGGACTGGATGCCTTCCAGGGAAAGGAGGCACTTCAGTCTGCTTGTGAGAGGTTTGAAGTAAGGGCAGCATTATGGGAAGCTGCCAGTAATCTTTCAAGTTTGGTGCTGCTTCAGCATGGGCTGCTGAAGGGTTGTAAAATAGTTAGGGGTGGTTAAAGATGATTTGGCACAACAGGGTTTAAAGTCAAAAGCAGAGTTAACAGACGACCTTTAGAGACTGGAGCTGGGACTTGGTCCTGGGGGAGTGGAGAGAAAGAAGGGGAAGGGGACAAAAGGTTTCAAAGTGCAAACTGGCAGGGTTTGCAGAAGCAGGTAACAACCCCTACTCTTCTCCCAGAGCCAGAATGAGAACCGGGGGATAAGGGTTCCCTACTGTTTCAACCCAGGGAGCCTACTCTTGGCTCAGAGCTAGCTATGTCCTTTTCTTCTTTTCCTTCTTCTTTTTCTCGGTTTACTTAATTTGCTGCTGGTAGCCTATACTTTAAACTGACCTGACAGGCTTAATTGGTTTCTTTTCACCTCTTTCCCCTGCCTTTCCACACTTTTTTGTTTTTCTGAAGTTTTAATGGAGGGTATTTTGGATACTTATGTGAGATGTTTTTGGGTATTTTGGACAAAGTATGACGGAGGTCTGCTGTATTCCACTGGAATTTTTGGAGTAAAAGATCCATGGGCATCCATGGAGACAAATGTTTTACTGCCTCTTTGAACAGTCTCAAGGTAAAGACAGCACAGGTTAAGACAGCTGTGTGGCAATAATTGTACTTGGTGACTAAGTTGTTACAGACAAATTGCACTACCTTAAAGAACTAAATGTAGGAGTAAGTGATTTAGAGAAGTGAGTGAAAAGTTACAAATAGCTTTTGCAAAAATTGATAATACAGGGTTTGGAGGAAAGTAAACATTTGGGAGTTGTGGAAATGGTAAAAGGTAACTGTTGTGAAGATGTTAAAAGAGTAACAGTTGTGGTGTTACAAGAAGGAGGTTTTTGTTTAATGATAAAACCCAGTTATATAAATGTAACTGTATGTGCAACTCTGTGCAGTCACATTGGATAGAAGCTTGGTAATTAAATTATCCAAGGGGGTCAGGTCGAGTGGCTACTACCACCACTATGCTTCTGTCCCCAGAAGCCTTTACAGCTATTCTGAGGGAAAATGGGCCCTTTTCCCACAGAAATGGTCTATAAGGGATTGCTGCAGGCAGCAGGAGGAGAGATAATCTGATCAAAATTATTTGGCTATTGGGTAATGTAATCAAAATCACTAAAGGAATGTAAGGGGTTTCTATTGGAACTTAACTTGGCTGCCCCTGGTTGTGTCTAGTTGTACAAGATGGGAGTGTAATCAAGGTACAGTTGTGTAAAACAGTAATCGCAGTGCAAGGGATGTTAGGCAAAAGAGAATTGTGTGTGTGCGCACAGGAAAAAGAAAAGGAAAAGGGGAGGAATGATGGGAACACTAAGCCTCGGGATGGCTCTGGGGGATCAGATTGTTGCTTTGGTGGGTGTGCACAAAAACTCTGTGGGCATGGGGGAGGCAGTTACACCTTGTGTAAAATTAATATGGTTAATATAATGTTATGGAGGTTAAACTATATGGAAGGAATGTGCATTTTCCCAGGACGTGTGCAATGTATATTGGAGAATGGGGGGGAAAAATGCAAACAAAACATGGAACTTAGTTAAAATTCTATTAGGTTGTGCTTTCTTTTTCAGATCTCTGTGTGATTTGGAGCAGGAGATGAAAGTGGAAAGTAATCAGAACTCTAGTGGAAGTGGAATGTGTCCCTTTTAAGACAGTCTCTGAGCTGCTAATAGCTTTGGATCCAAAAGCAAGCTAGAAAGCCTCTGTGTAAATGCAAATTACCTAGCTGATGGGCACAAAGGAGCTGCAAATAATGAATACATCTGGTCAGCAAACAAGCTACTAGAAGACTCAGATTATGGCCCTCCAGGAAAGGGAGGCGAAAAAACCAAATCAAGCTTGAAAATAAGGGGAACAGGTTAACCCTAAGGTGTGTGTGTGTGTGTGTGTGTGTGTGTACAGTGCTAAAATCTAAAGCTGTCTCTCAGCTATTACCTGAGAATAAACTTAAAGCTTGGTACAGCAGAGAAACTATTGCAAACCTGGTCAGTTGTACAAGAGGGGAAACTGAGGTACACCACCTCATGAATTTCATAAATGGCCAGTGAGTGGGGTAATTCACTAGCCTGACTATAGAACAAAATAAGGACAGCCTGAAGGTAATTCTTCTGTTTTTCCTGCAATTAGCAAGGAAATTTGTAAAAGAAAGTGGTATTATTATTAAGCCATAATCTGTCCCCACCAGGGGGGTGGAAATTGTTTCTTTTGTTTTTCAGACACTCTACAAGCAAGCTGGCTCCAGCAGAAGAATAATGAGAAGGGGAGGAGCTCACTGTGAATCAATGGAGGGGTGTGTAAAATAGTGTAAATCAAGAGAAGATGTTTGGATGTGCCCCTCTCCTATGACTATGGAGGAGCAGGATCAATGGCCTGTGCAAGGGGTGGACAATTGGGTGTACTGTGTACAAGGTGTTTTGCTGGGAATGTACATATTACTGGGGGCACAATTACATCAGCCCATAACCAAACTACACACATCTACATGCTGCTATCTGAACTTTGGTGCACAAATGGATCTGTGAATCTTATTGCTGTGAATAATCAAACCAAGGCATACTGCCTGATTCCATACCAAGTAGTTAAGCTTGTTTGGACAATATCCCACTTCTCTGTGAACATTCAATGGACTTATGATATGGACAAAAGCACACAAAAACTGCAGGGGCAGCTTGTTGCAACTGCCAGCAACTGGACACATAAGATCTTGACCCTGTCGAAGGAGGAGAGGCAGTGTTTTGGTGGTGGCTCGGATGTTGAGCCATACTGCAGTGGTCAGGACTTGGTGTTGCTGTGGATTTTGTATTGTTAGCTGTACTTGTGTTACGTTGCATATGGAGATAACCTATAAGTAATGTAATAAGCCCTCCAACCCCTACAGTGTACTAGACAACCCGGACCCAACCTTCTCGGGCACACTATAATGGGAAGTCTGGAACACTAATTGGAATAGGTGTGGTACACCCGTACGAGAGAAGGTGCAGGGCACTATCCTACACAAGGGGCAGTGGGACAAATGGAATATCGAAACCTTACACCTTGACGCCTGGCCCTATCAGGAAATGTGTCGCCATATGTCCTAGGCTTTTCCAGGGATACCTGGGCAGGAGGATCCCAAAAGAAAAGGAAAAAAAAGGGGTGGAGTGTTAGGATATAGATATTCAGGCCAGTCTGTAAAGGCCTATACCCTAAGAATTTAGGTGTATTCTTATCACTTGGCTAGTTATAGAGGTATAAAAGAAAGGAATCAAAATCACTGTGTGCCGGTGTAAGGGCCTTCTCTTACTGTGACAGTCTGAGGCCCTGTTCTTAGGCTAAGGCCTTTGGCTAAGCAGCAGAAGCAGCCATAAGCTGGGAAGCGAACAGAGCCTGGGTGCAGGCTCTGGGCTGGGGCAGGGGGTAGGGGTGCAAGTTCTGGGATGGGTCAGGGTTGCAGTGCTTAACTGGGCTCCAAGGCTTCTTATTGGCTGCAGGGGTGCTCGGGGTGCTGGCAGCACGCGGAGGCACAGCCCTGCCCCAGGGATGCAGGGAGGGGCCGGCAGCCACTGGAGCGAGCAGGCAGACGCCTCTCAGCTCCGCTGCACTGCTGGGGCCCCTGTGCGGGAGCCCCCAGGGGCAGCAGGTGGGGCCAAGGGAGAGACCCAGACTCAAAACTGCTGGAGCCCCACAGGCCACATGCGGAGGTTTGCAGGCCACAGATGGCCCGCAGGCCAGGAGGTTGAGACCCCTGCTTTGCAGGTTTGTTTACCTCCCTTACAGGCAGAGTCAGCCTTCAGCTAGGAGGCCTCCAGCTCCCTCCCTGACTGACTTCTCCCTGGCTGCCCCCTGCCTTCTGGCTCCCTGCCAGCCTTTATAGCCCTTGGCTTGTCAGGCCAGTAGGTGTTGCCAATCCTCAGGCCGGCATCAGGACTTTTCCATCAGCCCCAATCTGCTTCCCTTGACTGGAGCTGACCAGGCAGGGGCTAATTAGGTGCTTTTGCACCAGCACCCTGCTACAAATATATATAAAAATGGGGCCAAAGCTGGAGAAATGCCAGATCAGAAACAGATGAATGAGACTGAAAGACCAGACCAGGAGATCCTGGGAGGATGACCATCATCGAGCAAGAAAGGACTTCTCAGTGTCCTGGAATGTGGAAACTTGGGCCCATTTACCTATTCTGTCTTGTCTGTTATTCTTTGTTTTGCATAAATGTATGCCCACACTCTATGTCACAATAATTCTGTCTGAAATTGTGTTAAATAAAGGTACAATAGGTTAAGCCTACATTGGGTGGACGTGTGACTCCGTTTCCCACTCTACACTCTCAACAGCCACTTACACAATTTGCTAAAACAGAATACGTTCCACATAAGTTCCCTCATCTCTGCTTCATACACTAATTTAGCAAAGGTGTCACACTGATCTAATAATCAGAGCAACAAGTGGGGGCCTGTTATCCAACACATACAGGTTACGTAAGTACATACCATATTATGTAAATGTCTGGCAGTTATAAGAGCTGAATTGGTCTATGTTTTTTCCCCCACAGAGTTCTGTTCACTCATGCTAAGCTACATCTCACACTACCCTGCAATAGTATAACTGATCATTTAGCACAAGCAGATATGAAACTTGGTGCCTTCATGGACCAGTACCTGGAATATTGTGTTGAAAACAAAGGTAAGGAAGGTAAAGGTTCAGAACTACACATTAAGGAACTGGGATGAACTGTTAGGCTGAATTTTAGTGAGGTGTAAAAGAGTTTTGTAACTTGTAAAATCCTCCTAGAACTAATGCTGTAGTATATTATTTTTGACTTTTAGCAATAAACCTGACTGACATTGGTTATTTGATCTCCTGAACATATTTCATACTGAACCAAAGTGTGGTCAAGAAATTGACTATACAGTTTATCAACGATAGGCAGCAGAGGGCAGCAGATGGTGAATGACAGGGAACTAGGCACTAGGGAACAGCAGAGACAAGACTAGGAAAGGAGTGGCTATAGTAAACAAATATATATAATGGACACTAGGGGCAGCAGAGGGTGGGGGTGGGGAAGGGGTGGTTACACTGTATAATGTGCACTAGGGGAACCAGAGGGTGAGAGATGGGAATATGGAGCTATATTCTTTAATGGGTGCTTATATAACTCACACACCTTTTTGGTGTGCTGCTCTGTCCCCTCTAGTGGCACCGAGACCACTTAGAGATTAATGAGTGTGCTACAGCCTTAGCTAAGAACATGTGGCTTTTAGCTCATGCAGTAGAGGCTTATACATTTAGCTCCAGAGGTCCCAGGTTCGATCCTGCCTACCGACAACTGGGATGTGTCAGCGTTACACTTGATAGCTGTAGAGGTGAGGGATAGAAAAGGACGTTTAACTGAATGGGGGGGGGGGGAGGGAGGCAACAGCAGAGTGTGTGATGAGAAAGGTGTGACTATATTAAATGTGCACAAGGTGGCCACAGAAAGTGAGAGATGGGATACAAATTTCTATAGGGTATATTGATCTGTATGAGGGACACAAGGTAAGAATTAAGAAAGAGGTGACTATACATAAAATGGGCCATAGGGGGCAGAAGAGAATAAGTGATGGCAAAGGGGTGGCAATACTATATAATTAGGGCTTCTGGTTTTAAATTTTAACTGATAAACACCAATAAAATGTCCCCAATACAAAACAGATAAATTTAATAAAGTAAACATTGATGTTTATTTAATGAACAACAGAAAAACATCAGAAATGGTTACTCAGTTCATGTTGACATTACCTCTTTTCCCTGCGCAATTTATTTATATAGGCAGTATCTGAGCTTCCTGGCTTGTATCTAAGGGCTTCCCACACAGAAGCAATAATATGGATTATGGGGGCATGATTTTTAAGGTGTACTAATGTGTTACACACTAATTAGGAACAAATTAATCCTGACAATAGTAATGGTCCATTACTAGATGGGCATGGTAGAAATATCAATAATTATGCAGAAAAGGCAGAAGTGTTCAACAAATATGTCTGTTCCATATTTAGAGGGAAAAACAGATTATGTAGTCTCATCATATGGTGATGATAGCACTCTTGCCATTCCACTAATATCTCTAGAGGATGATAAACAGCTGCTACATTTTTAAAAGAGCAAGGACTGATAACTTGCATCCAAAAGTCTTAAAACAGCTGGCTGAGGAGCTCACTCAATGTTAATGTTGATTTTCAATAAGTTTTGGCCCACTGGGGAAGTTTCAGAATACTGAAAGAAAGCCAATGTTGTGCCAACTTTTAGAAAGCGTAAACAGGATGATATTGACAAGATAATGGAGTGGCTGATATGGGACTCCATTAATAAAGGAGAGTAATGTCATTAATGCCAATCAACTTTAAACTGTAGAAAATAGATTGTGTCAAGCTAAATTGATATTTTTTGATGAAATTACAAGTTTGGTTAATAAAGGTAATAGTGTTGAAATAATATACTTGGACTTCTCTACAATGTTTGACTTGGTTAGGGTTAGGGTTAGGGTTAAGGTTACACAACTTTTGATATAAAAAAACCCCTAGAACTATATACAATAAACACGGCACACATTACATGCATTAAAAACCTGCTAACCAATAGGTCTCAAAATGTAACTGTAAATGGGGCATCATCACAGAGTGGGGTTATTTCCAATAGTGTCCAGAGGGGATCTGTTCTTGTCCTTATGCTGTTTAATATTTTTATCAATTACCTGGAAGAAAATATAAAACAATCACTGATAAAGTTTGAAGAAGACAAAAAAAAAGTGGGAGTGTTAAATAAGGAATAGGACAGGTCACTAATACAGAGCGATCTGTGTATGCAACACACTTTGCACAATTTGCTTCCAGAGTTTACTTTGGATGTTTGATTTGGGAACCCGAGTACAAGCAAACAATACTTGTTTTAATATGGCTAAATGTAAACATCTATAAACAAAGAATGTTGGCCGGGGGACTCTATGCTGGAAAGCAGTGACTCTAAGAAAGATTGGGGCGGGGGATGGTGGATAATCATCTGAACATGAGCTCCCAATGTGACACTGCGGCCAAAAGTGCTTATGTGATTCTAGGATACGTAAACTGGGGCTTCTCGAGTAGGGGTAGAGAGGTTATTTTATTTGGCACTAGTTTGACCACTGCTTGAATATTTTGTACACTTCTGGTGTCCACAGTTCCAGAGGGATGTTGATAAATTTGAGAGGGTTCAAAGAAGAGGTACAAGAATAATTAAAGGCTTAGAAAACTTACTTTACAGTGATAGACTCAAAGAGCTCAGTCTGTTTAGCTTAACAAAGAGGTTGATTGACTAGATTGCAGTCTATAAGAATCCACATAGAAAACATACCCTCTCCCCCCAGAGTCCAGCTGCAGGGTGCCCCCCAGACCAGATACTCGCATGCACCCCCTCAACCCCCAGAGCCCAGCAATCCAAAGGAAGAAACCATTTCAAAGGTTCACTGAACTTCATACAATGCACAGTCAATCTGTAGAACTCTTTGCCATAGGATGTTGTGAAGGCCAAGACTATAACACGGTTCAAAAAAGAACTAGACAAATTCATGGAGGATAGGTCCATCAATTGCTATTAGCCAGGATAGGCAGGGATGGTCTCCCTAGCCTCTGTTTGCCAGAACCCCCATGACGCTTCCATTTTATGGGCCTGGAGTGCCTTCAAGACCATGACCTGGTCTCCTACTTGGAAGGAACGCTCTCTGGCATGTTTATCATACCAGGCTTTTTGCTCTTTTTGAGCATCTTTTAGGTTTTCTTTAGCAAGGGCTAAAGAGGTTCGGAGGGTGTTTTGTCAGTTGGTTACAAGTCCAGAATGTTAGTTCCTGGAGAAGGTGTCAACCCCTCCCACCACTGCCACCATGTCAGGGTTCCCTCCCCACTCTGAATTCTAGGGTACAGATGTGGGGACCCTCATTCCTCCAAAGCCAGTTACATCCCATCCTTTGAGCCATTTATCAAACAGATCTGTCATCTGGTTTACATAAGCCACATTACTTAGTCCAGGCCCTCTCTTAAGGGTTCGAAATTTTACTCTGTAAGTTTCAGGTGTAACTTGAAATTGTTTTAAAATCAAATCCTTGAATTTATCATAGTCAGAAGCCTCATCAATAGGCATCTTGTTGAATATGTCCAGAGCTCTTCCAGTCAATTTTGCGACCAATGTGGTCATCTTGTGAGCGTCAGGAATTTTATGGAGTGTGCACAGTCTCTCAAAGGTGAGAAAATAATCTGCAATATCACTGGATTCATCATACTGTGGACATAGTCACTCCTATTTGTGGATTGTTGGGGAAGGATTGTTAGGGTTATTCAGTGTATTCTGCTGAGCCCTTGCCTTCTCTATCTCCAGTGCATGCTTCTTCTCTTTTTCCCTCTCCTCCATTTCTTTTTCTTTTGCCTCCATAGCTCTCCAGTGGGCAGCCTCTTGGGCAGCCTCCTTTGTCTTTGCCCTGGCTTTTTCTCCAGCCGTTTCTGCCTCCCTAGCAGCTTTTTCTTTGGCCGCTTGTGCATCAATCTCCATCTGTCTGAGTTCTACCCGTCTTTCATGTTCCTTCTGTCTTTCCTCAGCTTCAAATCTGGCTAATTCCAGTTTCTGTTGGAGATTGCTTTCTGTCATCCTAGCCTCTCTGTGTTTAACCTAGCTATTCCAGAGAGTTAGAAAGAAAAAAAAACCCTGCTTGTGAATTCCCAGTTCGCTGTGCTGTAACCTGATACCTTTGCCTCTGATAACTGTTCCCAGCCTACAGAAAAATTCTTGTGTTAAAAAAACTAACACCTCTGCCTCCAGGCAGAGACAGAAAAAGCTCTAGCTGCTTTCAGTTAAAAAACCAAACCTCTTCAGGTCTGTGCTTTTGGTTCAAAATGATCTCTGGTTCAAAATGATCTCACTGCTCTGCCACCATGTCAGGGTTCCCTCCCCACTCTGAACTCTAGGGTACAGATGTGGGGACCCGCATGAAAGACCCCCTAAGCTTATTTTTACCAGCTTAGGTTAAAAACTTTCCACAGGCACAAGTTTTGTTTTGTCCTTGAACAGTATGCTGCCACCACCAAGTGATTTAGACAAAGAACAGGGAAAGGACCACTTGGAGTTCCTATTTCCCCAAAATATCCCCCCAAGCCCTTACACCCCCTTTCCTGGGGAGGCTTGAGAATAAACAAGATAAGCACAAATCAGCTTTGGATTTTTAAGACCCAAAAAACCCAATCAGATTCTTAAAAAACCCAGAACTTTATTAGAAGAACAAAAGAAGATAAGAGAACAACTCTGTAAGATCAGAATGGAAGATAATCTTACAGGCCATCAGATTCAAAACATAGAGAATCCCTCTAGGCAAACCGTCAAGTTACAAAAAGACACAAAACCAGGAATACACATTTCCTCTAGCACAGCGAATTTCACAAGCCAAAACAAAGAAAACCTAATGCATTTTCTAGCTAGATTACTTACTAACTTTACAGGAGTTGGAGGGCTTGTATCCTTGATCTGTTCCCAGCAAAGGTATCACACAGAGAGACAAAAGCCTTTCCCCTTGCCCTCCAGATTTGAAAGTATCTTGTCCCCTCATTGGTCATTTTGGGTCAGGTGCCAGCTAGGTTACCTGAGCTTCTTAACCCTTTACAGGTAAAAGGACTTTGCCTCTGGCCAGGAGGGATTTTATAGCACTGTATACAGAAAGGTGGTTATCCTTCCCTTTATATTTATGACTCTCCTCTTGACCTGCTGCTTACAAACAGGGAGGAATTGGTAGGGGAAGTAGAAGTGGGTGTCAACCTAGGCTCAGTGACCATGAAATGGTTGAATTCAGGATCCTCACAAAAGGAAGAAAGGAGAGTAGAAAAATATGGACCCTGGACCAGAAAAGCAGACTTTGACTCCCTTAGGGAACTGATGGGCAGGATCATGTGGGAAGCTAATATGAGGGGGAAAGGAGTCCAGGAGAACTGGCTGTATTTTAAAAAAGTCTTATTGAGAGCGCAGGAACAAACCACCCTGAAGTGCAGAAAGAACAGCAAATATGACAGGTGACCAGCTTGGTTTAACACTGAAATCTTCGCTGAGCTTAAACTCAAAAAGGAAGCTTACAAGAAGTGGAAATTTGGACAGATGACTAGTGAGGAGTATAAAAATGTTGCTAGAGCATGCAGGGGTGTAATCAGGAAGGCCAAGGCACAATTGGAGTTGCAGTTAGAAAGGGATGTGAAGGGTAACAAGAAGGGTTTCTGCAGGTATGTTCGCAACAAGAAGAAGGTCAGGGAAAGTGTGGGACCCTTAATGAATGGGTGAGGCAACATAGTGACAGAGGATGTTGAAAAAGCTGAAGTACTCAATGCTTATTTGCCTTGGTCTTCACTGACAAGGTCACTCCCCAGATTGTTGCACTGGGCATCACAGTATGGGGAGGAGGTGAGCAGCCCTTAGTGGTGAAAGAGCAGGTTATGGACTATTTAGAAAAGCTGGACGTGCACAAGTCCATGGGTCTAGATCTAATGCGTCCAAGAGTGCTGAGGGAGTTGACTGACGTGATTGCAGAGCCATTATCTTTGAAAATTTGTGGCGATCTGGGGAGGTCCTGGATGATTGGAAAAACGCAAATATAGTGCCTATATTTAAAAAAGGGAAGAAAGAGAACCTAGGGAACTACAGACCGGTCAGCCTCACTTAAGTCCCTGGCAAAATCATGGAGCAGATACTGAAGGAATCAATTTTGAAGCATTTGGAGGAGAGGAAGGTGATGAGGAACAGTCAACATGGATTCACCAAGGGCAAGTCATGCCTGACCAATCTGATTGCCTTCTATGATGAGATAACTGGCTCTGTGGATATGGGGAAAGTGGTGGATGTGATATATCTTGACTTTAGCAATACAATCTCCCACAGTATTCTTGCCAGCAAGTTAAAAGGTATGGATTGGGTGAATATACTATAAGGTGGATAGAAATCTGGCTAGATTGTTGGGCTCAACGGGTAGTGATCAACGGCTAAATGTCTAGTTGGTAGCCGTTATCAAGCGAAGTGCCCCAGGGGTCGGTCCTGGGGCCGGTTTTGTTCAACATCTTTATCAATGATGACACTAAGCTGGGGGGAGAGGTAGATATGCTAGAGGGTAAGGATAGGGTCCAGAGTGACCTAGACAAATTGGAGGATTGGTCCAAAAGAAATATGATGAGGTTCAACAAGGACAAGTGCAGAGTCCTGCATTTAGGAAGGAAGAATCCCATGAATCACTGCAGGTTGGGGACTGACTGGATAAGCAGCAGTTCTGCAGAAAAGGACCTGGGGACTACAGTGGATGAGAAGCTGTTTATGAGCCAGCAGTGTGCCCTTGTTGCCAAGAAGGCCAATGGCATATTGGGTTCTATTAGTAGGAGCACTGCCAGCAGATCGAGGGAAGTGATTATTCCCCTCTATTCAGCACTGGTGAGGCCAGACCTGGAGTATTGTGACCAGTTTCGGTCCCCCCACTACAGAAAGGATGTGGATAAATTGGAGAGAGTCCAGCGGAGGGCAAGGAAAATTATTAGGGGGCTGGGGCACATGACTTATGAGGAGCGGCTGAGGGAACTGGGCTTATTTGGTCTACAGAAGAGAAGAGTGAGGGGGGATTTGATAGCAGCCTTCAACTACCTGAAGGGGGGGGGGCGTTCCAAAGAGGATGGATCTAGGCTGTTCTCAGTGGTGGCAGATGACAGAACAAGAAACAACAGTCTCAAGTTGCAGTGGGAGAGGTCTGGGTTGGATATTAGGAAACACTATTGCACTAGGAGGGTGGTCAAGCACTGGAATGGGTTACCTAGGGAGGTGGTGGAATCTTCATCCTGAGAGGTTTTGAAGGCCTGGCTTGACAAAGCCCTGGCTGGGATGATTTAGTTGGTGTTGGTCCTGCTTTGAGCAGGGGATGGGACTAGATGACCTCCTGAGGTCTCTTCCAACCCCAATATTCTATGATTCTATGATCTTACCTTACATGAACTGCACCAGAATCTTTGCATTCAATGTTCTGCAGTTAGCTACGGTTGCTGGCCATGCTGAGTTTTTATCAGGTAACACGTTGGTAAACATAATAAAACAGATATGTCATGGCATATATCAAAACTAACAGATAACAATCTGACTCAGCACTTGCACTATGCAATATATACAGAGAGTGAGCAGCTGTCCAGGTAGAGTGGCGTTGATACTGGAGAAATTCCCCAGATTCTATTTTGTGTTCTTAACCTCCATTTTGTGTCCCTGGTTTCTCTCTTGAATAAGCAGGAGTCACTTTGCCACCTATAAGCTGCAGTCACTTACCATTGGATGGTATAGGTCACATGACCAGAGCTCAGCGTAGAATGAGGTACAGCTACAAAGTGTTTCTAGGTGGAGCAGGCCAAGTAGAAGATTCTAAGGGTTACTAAAGGTCATTAGCAAAAAGCCAAGGGGTTCCAAGTTGGTGCCTTGACAAAAAGCCCAGTTGGGAAGGTCATAGCTCTGAAGTAAACAATGGGAAACATGTGTGGACCTCTGGCAGCATCCAAGGGTGAGTTAATGCCTGACAATGAGCATGTGCTATCTAAGGTTAAGAATAGCTCGTATAAAAGAACTGAAGCCTAGGACAGTATAAAAGGCAGACTATCGACAGACAGAAGACAAGCAGGTGCTTGCCAGAAGAGCTGCTGGAAAGAAGTTAAAGGCTCCTGAGAGATCTGACAGCAGACAGAGGAGCAGAGCTGACTGACCAGAGCTGACTAGGAAGAAGCAGAAGAAGCAAGCAGCAGATAGAAACAAGCAAATAATACATCAAAGCCAAAGGATAGAGTAAGCCTGCTAGTTTTTAATTATAGTATTGCATAAAAGTTAAGAACTGCGGTCAGTGATTTGTTACAGTCCTGCCCTGCCCCTGTGCGGCTCCGGGAAGCAGCTGGGACCTGGAGGAGGGGGGGCACAGGGGTCTGTGTGTTGCCCTGGTCGCTCCTCCAGGTACCTCCCCCGAAGCTCCCATTGGCCACGGTTCCCAGTTTCTGGCCAATGGGAAGGTACCTGGAGGAGCGTACAGGGCAACACACAGACCCCTGTGCCCCCCAGGTCCTGGCTGCTTCCCGGAGTGGCGTGGGGGCAGGACAGGCAGGCAGGCAGGGAGCCTGCCCTGCCCCGGTGCGCACCGGGCCGGACCTGCCCCCTGAACTCCTCCTGCAGCCGAACCCCCTGCCCTGAGCCCCCTGCTGCACCCCACACCCCTCCTGCACCCCAACCCCCTGTCCTGAGTCCCCTGCTGCACCCCGCACCCCTCCTGCACCCCAACCCCCTGCCCTGAGCCCCCTGCTGCATCCCACACCCCTCCTGCACCCCAACCCCCTGCCCTAAGCCCCCTGCCGCACCCCGCACACCTCCTGCACCCCAACCCCCTGCCCTGAGCCTCCTGCCGCACCCTGCACCCTGCCCCCCTGCCCCACCCAGCACCCCAACCCCCTGCCCTGAGGCCCCTGATGCACCCTGCACCCCTCCTGTACCCCAACCACCTGCCGCACCCTGCACCCCTCCTGCACCCCCTGGGGGCAGGGAGGGGGCAGAGTTGGGGTGGGGATTTCAGCGAAGGGGTTGGAATGGGGGCAGGGAAGGGGTGGGAAGAGGTGGGGCCTCACGGAAGGGGTGGAGTGGGGGCGGGGACAGGGCAGTGGGTGGGGGGTGGTCAGTGGTGCAGCCCTCGGGCCAATGTACTAGTTCTCATGTGGCCCTTGTGGTCATATGAGTTTGAGACCCCTGAGTTGCATTAATAAAAATATACTTTGTTTTGAAAAGAATACTGCCTGTGTCAATCACTTTATCAGAAGGTTACATACATGTCATAGAATATCAGAGTTGGAAGGGACCTCAGGAGGTCATTTAGTCCAACCCCCTGCTCAAAGCAGGCACAATCCCCAATTTTATTTGCTCCAGGTCTCTAAATGGCCCCCTCAAGGATTGAACTCACAGGCCTGGGTTTAGCAGGCCACTGCTCAAACCACTGAACTATCCCTCCCCCTGTCCGCCAAGTGTTTTCCTTGACTAACCTGGAGGCCTGTACCTTGGGAAAGGCAGATTAAGAGGGTAATAGGCTATTCCAGGGGCACCAAAGCCTATTTTTCAGGGTTACAGCATCATTATAGATATGTATCATAGAATCATAGAAGATTAGGGTTGGAAGAGACCTCAGGAGGTCATCTAGTCCAACCCCCTGCTCAAAGCAGGACCAACACCCACTAAATCATCCTGACATCCCCTGAAATGAACAGTGCCAGCTGTGTTCCACAATCCTCTCTTGGGTCAATTCCATGCGTATGCTTTCTTGAGGGGATTTGTCAAAAAACAGTGCCAATGACAACATTGGAGTGGGCTTATTTTATTTGTTTATAGCTAACTTTAAAAGAATTGGAGCTATGTGAATGTATGATGTCTCTGTTCCTTGGTAGCAAGAGGAAAATACATTAGTAACATGACAAGAATGTTCAGCAGAACCTATAAGAAATGGGAGCCCAAGTCCAGTTTAAATTCAAAAGCAGTTGGGTGTCTGGAAAAATTAATTAGGTTGGCTTGAAAATCCTAGGACTGATCTATCTATCTATCTATCTATCTATCTATCTATCTATCTATCTATCCTCCTGCACCTCCAATCATTAAGCAATATCATTCAGGTAATTAGGACCTAGAGTCTGATCCAGTATTTCAGCACTTCCTACGTCACTATATTAAATGTTCATTTTCTCTCGTATACTTTAAGGTAAAGGAAGAATAAATTAGATGTTGGCCTGAGCTTTTGGATTTCCTGAAAGAGGTGGAGTTTTCCTTTTTCACTGGCAGAGGAATTTAAAATTACAGGGCAAACAGGAAAGCAAAGATGGAAATATTTCATAAACACAAGGTATACCATTCCTCTTACATTTTGCAGTTTCACTACCTATTGTCTTGGAAATGCTTGATCACACTTCATATGAAGGGTACATTCACAAACAACTCATAAAGAGTTCATAAATGATAAATAGATTTTTTAAATAAATGGCTAATCAATTATTATAGGGTCCAACAGCTCAACAGGTGGTTTTAGTCTTGGGGTATAAGCACCCATAATATCTTTTACCGATGTGCTTATCTATAATGCACACTACTCCTGTCTTTCATGAGCTTATAACATCTATTAACCATTTATTAACTAATTATAATATGAAGCGTGACCAAATAATTTCATCTTCGGCTTTTTTTTTCTAAACTATTCTGAAGTTCATTTGCTCCATTTATTCAAAGACAATGCCACATTGTTTCATTGTAGCTATGCAATACAGACTCAGGCCCAATCTTGCTATATTTGGGAGCACCTAAAATACATCCTCTGAACTGTAGGGTTCATTTTGACCAGTACTTATTTCCTATTTATCCTGTGTGGTGGGGTGTATCAACCCAGCACTGGTAATGCAGGGGTTAAGAAACTGCTTTGGGCCCAAGAGGCTCCGCCCCCTCACTCTTGCTGGGCATGCTTCCAATGGAGGGAGCAGATAAAAAGAAACAGCTCAGCTCAGTCTGGCCTGGATGAGGAGGGCTCAAATGTTCGGAAGTGTCTATGAGTTTCTCAGCTGTTTTCATTGTAGTTGTAGCCATGTTGGTCCCAGGATATTAGATTTTGAATGATTTCTGGTAACATGTTAACTCCTTATGTTTAACAAGCTGTACCACCTTGTATTTAGCTGCGACACTCTGAGTACCCTTCCCAGATCTGAAGAGCTCTGTGGAGCTTGAAAGCTTGTCTTTCTCACCAACAGAAGTTGGTCCAGTAAAAAATATCCCCTTACCCACTTTGTGTTTCTTTCTCCTCACAGAGTTTTCCCCCCATGTTGTTCCAGTGTAGGAGAAATGTCTAAAATCTCTCTAAACGGGCTCTGGGTTCCACCTGGAACATGCTTTAACGGATTTTCTGGATCTCTGTAGATTGTCCCATCTCTTACAGATTTTTGAGAGATGATACATTCTCTTGACATTTTTTTTCACAGAGTGAAGGTAAAATCCGAATTTCCCGTGAGCTCTCAGAAGGGGAAAAATTAGGAACAAGCAACAGAAAGGTGCGGGTGAAGAAATGCCTGGATAGCCTGGGGATTCCCTGTAATCTGGTAGGAGTCAATTAATGTCTTATAGAATTGTAGAGGAATATATAGGACATTGACAATGGTAACGAATACTCATACAGAGCTGGTGAAAATATGTTCATCAAAAAGTTATGGGTTGTTGGGTTTTTTATTTTATTTTATGTTTTTGTTTGTTTTGTTTTCTGGTTTTATTTTAAAGGCTTTTAGAATAAAACAAACTGAAATAAATGGGACTTAAGTGAGTGGCTAAAATTAAGTGCATGTTTAAGTGCTTTGCTGAATTGGGATGAACTTAAATACACGTTTAAATATAAATGATGGATAGAACAGGCTGGGAAATATATTTTATTTTCAGAGGGAAAAAAGAAAAAAAAATTCATTTATATTGAATTTTTTCACAGATTCTTTTAAAACCTAAAACCTGATTTTTTCTGTTTCCTAAAACTAAGTATATTGTATGAGGTGTGTGCGTATATACATATGGCAGTTTTTTATTGTTAAACAATGATTTTTTCCAGGTTTTGGGCAAAACCCTAACATATCAATAAAAATGTTCTTTTTAATAAAAAAGACATTTTTCATCCCCCAAACTCCAAAACAAAACAAAACAAAAAACCTTGTTCAAAAATTTTCCAGCAGTTCTGACAATTAACAGTAGTTATGCTACATGGAATACATAATATACACACACATCATCTATTATAACAGCTATTGGAGTTATTCTTGAAGAAGTAGAATTCAGGAAAGCTTGTGAATAAAGTTACTCATGGAAGTTGTCTCATTCAAATCAGTGTAAATAAAGAAATGTAAATAAAGACACTCCCAAATGTAAATGCTTGCAGAATTGGATCCTACAAAATATTCTTTCAAATCCCATGATGGGGGATATCCTAGGTGGGAATGGCAGGTGTTTGACTGCAGATGCCGTGAAAGTAACTTAGATGAGCAATGGCGGTTCCTCAGTAATCCCAGTTTATATGTTGTTGAGTCTTTTCCCTTCCTCAGGATGATGTGCCCAATATCGCCATCCTGGGAGCTGGTGGAGGTCTGCGGGCCATGATCGCCCTTCATGGAACCCTGCAGGAGCTACAAAAGCATAGTCTCTTGGACACCATCATGTACCTGTGCGGGGTCTCAGGTTCCACTTGGTAGGTGCATGTCAAGAGATGTGGTGAATGAAAGTGTGTCCCTCTGTAGAACTGACAACCAGGGGAAATTATTGCTATTGTTATTATTAACGAAAGGATATGCTGGGTACTTCATCATCAATAGGAGAAAACTGTCTGTCCATTTCCTGAGGAGATGAGAATGGGTGAGTATGCCAACATGTTACCCGCACAATCTAGGGCACCATACCTTTACCCTACCATGGGCTCAAGGCATAACCCAGTTAATTTAGTCACCCCAAACTTTTCCATCCTGGGCTCGGGGGATAAGGCACCCATGCTTACCTGTCCTGGGCTCAGAGCGAAACCTAGTCAATTTATGTACCCTCCCTTACCCGTCTTGGGTCCAGGGAATAATCTTCAGTGGGTTTATGGGACTTTTTACCAGTAAAAGAACCTTACACAGTAATGTCCTTAACTTCTATTTATGAACAGTTAACAAAACAGAATACACAAGCTACGCATACAATTCTCACCACTCCTAATAAGGCAAATGAACATTTCTTGATGGCCAGTCAAGATTAGAAGTTTCAGGGCTCCAGCTTCTGCACGGTATGGTCAGTAGAGTGCTGAGGTCTGTCATCTCTGATCTTGAGCTGTGTCCTGGAGTTAGGTTCCAAAGAACTTCCCTTTGGACCTCAGTTTATATGCTTAAAACTTGGGTCCTACTTACCTGTACCTAAACCAATCATTTAAAACTAAACAGTATTTTTCACCAATCCTGGTCCATTATGAAACAATTATTTAACCAATCATACCCCATCACCTTAGTTGATTTAAATCTTTCAAAATTATTTATGCAACATACAGAAACAATTAAAGAAATAGACAGAGACCATACAGAGAAACAATAGAGAAGTAGGGACCATAATGGCAAAACAATAGAAGTATAGATTTCACCATCACAACTGTTGGTAAGTGGTTTCTTGCCAGACCGAATACTATAAAACAAAGTTGTCTATAAGCATCCTAAGATCTGTTTATTTATCTGGCAATGATGGGTACTATTAGGACAGGAGTGCCTTCTTAACAACCCAATATTATATTTTTTGATGCAAATTAGATGGGACATGACTCCCTGGTTCTTAGCTCCTGGTGGCTGTTGTCCTATGGCTGTTGCTTCTTACTACAGAAAGGCCTTGGCCTACATACATTGCAATGTAAGCCCAGGGTTCAAACTCAGACTCAAACTCAATACCTCTTCCATCTACACACAAATCATGCAAACCCAGAGCAAGGATCCTAGGACTCCATGAGGGTGGAGGGTCTGAGCATGAGTCAGGTGAGGACCAGATTCAGGACTAATTGCTTTGCAGTGTAGACACAGTCCCACTGGACTCATGCTCTGGGAGTCAACCAAAGATGACCCACAGGCCAACTTCCTTTGTCCTCTTGACAGTCAAATTTGGTAGACCGTGAAGTTTTCCCACACTGAAGCAAGAACAAAGGGCTAATGCAGCCACGTTTTGGGAGCGTGCTAGAAAGTCTGGGATATGGGTGGCTGAATTCAGTCCCACATAATGCAGTGTAGACTCTAGAGCCCCAGGTTGTGACCAGGAGTTTAACAATTCCAAACCTGGGGTTACACATGAGTCTAGATGCTCAAGTCTCAGGTTAACAGATCCAGAGCCTGCTAACCTGATTTATACTAACATTGCTGTATGTACATGCCTTTTAAGTCTGACCCTTCTAAGATTTCTACATGGGCAAAAGTGACAGGGGCCCAGCCCTATAGTTCTAATTTAGTATTTATAACTCTTACAGTGTCATTGTGAATCTCTTGAATTCTGGTGTTTCCCTTAGAGCCCAAGCTCCATCAGTCATGTGATTTTTGTGAGTCTCACAGCTCATCTAGGCTATAGACGCACAGCTGTGCCACTGCAGTTTAGCTGCTGTAGTGCTTCAGTGTAGACACTACCTACATTGGAGGGAGGGGTTCTCCCGTCAGTATAGGGAATCCAGCTCCTTGACAGGCCATAGCTAAGCTGACAGAAGAATTCTTCCATCCACCTAGCGCTGCCTACATAGGGACTTAAGTTAGCTTAAATATGGCACTCCGAAGTGTGGATTTTTCACCCCTTGAGCAACACAGTTATGCTGGCCTAACAGTCTAGTGTAAACCAGGCATCAGCTTTCATTATTTTATGAAGCATACATGTCTGTCTCTGGTGGTTGTGGAGAAAAGCTTGGAAATGTGAACCCTACCAGCTCAAATGACAGAAGGCAAGTGAAAGGAACCCAAGTTTTTAAAATAAATCTCATGATTTTTAAGCCAAACTTGGGATTTCCTGTGACCTGACGTGACTTTTGGCATACTTGTAGTTTGCATTAGTGCTGAAATCAGGATAGCAGAACAGTGCCTACTACCTTCTTTGTCCCTTTTTCTTCAGTTGAGAGGCTGTTATTTTAGTTGTGGTTAAAGAGAGGCAGAGTGTGAACAATGGTTTGCGCCATAGGAAAAGTGAGAAATGCACATAACTGGTGTTTGTTAAACTGGAACAAGTGACAGGGTGTAACACAAGATGGGGATAACCAGGTGGAAAAGAGACAACAATGGTCACAGGTTTGTAGGATAGGGTGGAGAGTTAGTTTCTCAATGGAAAAGGAGACTGTGTCCTTCAGAACATCCAGCTAATCTAACAGGGCCACATACTGATAGCCTTGCTCACAATGAGTAGCAGTTGACACAGGACCCTAAGGGAGTTAGGCATTCCGTTGGTGATGCAATTCAATGGGAGACTGATACCAGTGGTGCCACAAGTACTCCTTTTCTTGATACCAGTGGGTGACTTCCTAATTATCGGTTTCAGAGTAGCAGCCGGGTTAGTCTGTATTCGCAAAAAGAAAAGGAGTACTTGTGGCGCCTTAGAGACTAACCAATTTATTTGAGCATAAGCTTTCGTGAGCTACAGCTCACTTCATCGGATGCTGTAGCTCACGAAAGCTCATGCTCAAATAAATTGGTTAGTCTCTAAGGTGCCACAAGTCCTCCTTTTCTTTTTCCTAATTATCATAATTACTTATCTGCCCCACATTAACATAGTATCTGAGCACCACTGTATTTATCTCCATAACACCCCTGTGAGTTAGGAAAGTGCCTGTATCCCCCTTTTCCTATGGGGAACCAAGGTTACAATCTCTGGGAGAGCAGGGAGCAGAACCCACATTTCCTGAGTTCTAGGCAAGTGTCCTAACCACTGAACCATCCTTCCCCTCCCAAACTTTCTGCACAAATAGTCCCACTGAAGTCAATGTTAGGGTGAAAGAGTCATCATGGGCAGGACAGATCTGTGGATGTTACAGATATCCTGAATGTAACCAGAGCTGTTCAAACTCTGTGTTATGGACCCTGTGTATTGCTAATGGAGATTCCCCATTTGCTCAACCTGGTAAGGACCTGGGGGATTTGGATTTTATCTCTGCTGATGCTGTGGCTTTCCACAGAAGCCATCCAGACAGCCATGTGATCCTTGGGGGTTACAAATGCATTGCCATGATAGAACAATAAGTGAAAATATTCTAATAAATAATTATGCAGACATTGAAAGGGCTGGGGAAAATTGCCCATATCCTGTTCCCCTTGCAATGTGTGTTTTGTCTCTGTAATAGGTGTATGTCATCTCTCTACAAAAATGGGGACTGGGCAGAGAAATTGCAGGCCTTGGAGGAAAGTATGTGTGCTAGACTTTCCAAATACACCTGGAGCATCCCAAAGGCAACGAAAATGCTACTCGAGGCGGCTGAAGATGAAAATTACTCCCTGACTGAGTTCTGGGCCTACACTGTGGTCTATGGAATGTTACATGAGGTGGGTGAAAAACTTTCCCTTTTGTAACTTTCTAAGGTCCCCGTCTAGCCCCACTCACCAACCTACCCAACCTTATGACTTGGGATTGCACGTTGATTTGAGTCCACACAGGAAAACAAGAGGGCTTGGACCCAAGTTGCTGTGGCACACTGGCTCTGACCTACCCCTCTATTAAGAACCTAAGACCTTGGGTCCTGAGTGCATGCTGAGCCAAGTCAGACTGATTTTTGTGTGCGGAGAAACGGGTCTTGGGCTCACACCTGAGTCAGACCCTGGGCTTAGTGTATAGAACTTCCCTCAGGGAGTCTGCAGGGGAAGTGGGGATTAAGTCTTAGGCTAATGGCTTGACCACTTAGTCATTGAGGAAGGTTTATTCTCATAAATAAATAAATGCTGAGTGGCTCCACTGAATTCTGTGGAGTTACTTGAGTTACTTCATCTATACACTTGGGTGACTGAGGGCAAACTCCACATCCGTCTAGCTACCATCTCAGCCTGTGGAAGTGTGTTGGCGCCCTGAGCTCAGGCTTGGACTGAGCGGCTGGGCAGAGACTGTAGGCAATGTTACAATCACAGTTTAAAAGTAGGAGTGTGTTTGTCTGAACTTATAAAATCCTGTCTGTACAGCTGGACAAGGGACACTTGTCTGAGCAGCGGAGTGCTTCTGAGAACGGACATAACCCCTATCCCATCTATGCAGCAGTGGATGAGCGAAGTTTTTCCAAAGTAACTGAATACTCTCCAGGTAAAAACAAACAACCAAATCTGTATGTAATCTCAGTGTAAAGAAGCCTGTCATTTATTTCACCTCCATACAACTCCTCGAGGCAGCAGAGATGTTGAGGTTGTCTTTAGAGCTGATTGAAAATGAAAAAACAAATTGTGAAAAAAAATAAAAAAATTTAAATCTTTTTTGTTCACCAGGATTATTAATGGGCCCCTTTTTCTTGTTGCATGACATTTGTTTCCTTTGTTTCCCCTAGAAATTGTATCAAAACATAGAATCAATCATAGAATCATAGAATATCAGGGTTGGAAGAGACCTCAGGAGGTCATCTAGTCCAACCCCCTGCTCAAAGCAGGACCAATCCCCAATCAAATCATCCCAGCCAAGGCTTTGTCAAGCCTGACCTTAAAAACTTCCAAGGAAGGAGATTCTACCACCTCCCTAGGTAACGCATTCCAGTGTTTCACCACCCTCCTAGTGAAAAAGGTTTTCCTAATATCCAACCTAAACCTCCCCCACTGTAACTTGAGACCATTACTCCTTCTTCTGTCATCAGCTACTACTGAGAACAGTCTAGATCCATCCTCTTTGGAACCCCCTTTCAGGTAGTTGAAAGCAGCTGTCAGATCCCCCCTCATTCTTCTCTTCTGCAGACTAAACAATCCCAGTTCCCTCAGCCTCTCCTCATAAGTCATGTGTTCCAGACCCCTAATCATTTTTGTTGCCCTTCGCTGGACTCTCTCCAATTTATCCACATCCTTCTTGTAGTGTGGGGCCCAAAACTGGACACAGTACTCCAGATGAGGCCTCACCAATGTCGAATAGAGGGGAACGATCACGTCCCTCGATCTGCTCGCTATGCCCCTACTTATACATCCCAAAATGCCATTGGCCTTCTTGGCAACAAGGGCACACTGCTGACTCATATCCAGCTTCTCGTCCACTGTAACCCCTAGGTCCTTTTCCGCAGAACTGCTGCCTAGCCATTCGGTCCCTAGTCTGTAGCTGTGCATTGGGTTCTTCCGTCCTAAGTGCAGGACCCTGCACTTATCCTTATTGAACCTCATCAGGTTTCTTTTGGCCGAATCCTCCAATTTGTCTAGGTCCCTCTGTATCCTATCCCTGCCCTCCAGCGTATCTACCACTCCTCCCAGTTTAGTATCATCCGCAAATTTGATGAGAGTGCAATCCACACCATCCTCCAGATCATTTATGAAGATATTGAACAAAACCGGCCCACATATTTTAATTTGATTTTCTTTAACAAAATCTTGATTTTCAGTAAGAAAAGAGTAAGTGAAACAAAACCTTAAAAAAATTCCTTAAAATATCAGTAAAACTATGGCAGAAAATTTCACAAAACAGGGAAAATCCAGGTAACATTTAAGACTGCTGGGAATAAGTTTTGTTCATGCAAAAACCTTTTTTGAGAAAAATTCAAACTCACTCTTGTTTTCTTTTTTCCTTTCTCCTGTTTTGGAAAATCTTTCTAGGTGGAGACACACTTTATTTA
The DNA here is from genome assembly GCF_965152275.1 of Natator depressus. NCBI lineage: Eukaryota > Metazoa > Chordata > Testudines > Cheloniidae > Natator > Natator depressus. The sequence continues at coordinate 34,798,455 of NC_134246.1, forward strand.
TTATCTTATTTACTTATTTAGATTTAACAATATAAAATTATGTGTCTTGAAGCATCTAGGAAGCTAACAGAATTAATAACGCAGTAAAATTCCTGGAGCATGAAAGAATAATTTCACAAGAAACTCACCAGCCATCACTCCATTCACTTATAGGTATGACTTGAGCTGATCAAAAATGATCCAACAAAGTCAAAATTTTTCATGAGTATAGGTCAGTTTTGACCCCCAAAAAAATCATTTAGAAAAATACTGAAATGAAGCCTTTCAATTTTTAGTTTCAAGAAGACATTTTGTTTCAAAATTAATTTTACTTTAAGTTTTATAAAAAATAAATGAACATGAAATAAAAAGTCAAAATCACAATGAAACTTTTTTGACTGACCAAACTAAAATTGTCTTGAACACTTCTTTTTGCAGGGAATTTTTAGTTTAGATTTGTTTTCATTCCAATTCAGAACAAAACCAAATTTCACAAATGTGGAGTTTCCCTCCAAATGGAAAATAACAGCTTCTGCACAGCCCTAGATGTGCCCAGAATTTCTCTTATATTTTGGACGGTTTAGAACCAGGTGGTAGCTCACACATTTTGGGGAGGTGCTAAGGGACTAAGATGTGGGGAGAACCAATTGGAGGAATTGTAGATGAATTAGGGATCACATGGGCCTTCTGGAACACTGAGAGAACTCTGCATTATGGGGCATCTTGGAAGATAGCATGACGTTCATAATGGGAGAAGGTAAGGTAGGAGGTGAGGATGTAGGGAATTCAATGGTGAAGCAAAGGGGATGATCAAGTCAAGCTGGGAGCAATATTTTCAATAAATTGTTTTTTCACTAAAATGCATTTTCAGGCCCCTTTTTGTTGAATTCAAATATAATGAATAGTTTCAGTTGGGGAAACAAATTTTAAGTGTAAAACATTTTGTTTTTACTGTTTGATTTCAAATGGTCTTTTAATTTCAAATGTGGTCATTAAGAAAAGTGAAAACAGATTAATCAAGGAGGAAGGAAATGAGTCAACTAAAATGTTTTGTGGGACGTGAAATGAATAAAACAAAACAAAGTTTCATTTTCTGTCAACTCAAAATGATTTATTTATTTACTTTTTAATTTGGTGAAAAATTAGGTTGTTTTTTTCAGTTTGAATCAAACTAGATATTTCTCCAGAGTTTTTGGTTCAGCCCCTGAATTAAAAATTACATTATTTGCTCAGCTTTAGTGGTAAGAACTCTGAACTGAGACACAGGTGGTGTGGGGTTGTAGTTGGAGCCTGGGAGGTGAGGACCAATGGCTTCATACAGAATGTGAATAGGAGTCAAGGAGGAATATGAAGATGGGACAACATGGATGGGAAGAAACTTTATTAATGCAGATGTTGTCTGAAGCACGCTTACATTCCCCTGAGTTATGGATATCTCATGCCACCCTTTCCTGCTGATTCACCTGCAACCTCAAAACTCTTGCTGGGCTTTGTTTCCAAACTCTTTCTTTTTATTTTTCAGCATCCTGGTTTGAGTTCACCCCCCATGAAGCCAGCTTCCTTGGCTATGGAGCAAGTGTACCCATGGAATACTTTGGAAGTGAATACAAGAATGGGGAACTAAAGAAGCAGAAAGAAGAGAAAAGCATGAGTTACCTACAAGGTGAATGATCATGCCCCTTCTTCTTAGGAGATGGAGACAATTGACACAATTGAGCCTGGTTCGATGCATAGATATCGGAAATAAACCACGGAATACTAAAATGGAGAAATATTTACATATATTAGAGAGCTTTTATGTAGTCAGTTGAGTGGGGTAAAAACCAGTTTTCATAAGCCATAAAAAATTTTGCGTATCAAAAGAAATTCCTTTCCTAAATCAGAACAAAAAAACAAAATTATTTTTTTTCGCAAACTGAAAATAAAAAAAATGTTTTGGTTCAGGTGTGTCAAAATATTTCATTTAAATGAGAATATAAAAACAGCCACAATGAGTCAGACCAAAGGTCCATCTGGACTAGTAGGTCCATCTAGCCTCGTATGCAATCTTTCGACAGTGACCAATGCCAGGTGCTTCAGAGAGAATGAACAGAATAGTCAATCATTGAGTGATTTGTCTTCCTATTGTCCACACCCAGCTTCTGGCAATCAGAGGCTAGGGACACCCAGAGTATGGGATTGCATCCCTGCCCATCATGACTAATAGCCATTGATGGACATCTCCTCCATTAACTTATTGAAATCTTCTTTAAATCCCGTTATACTTTTGGCTTTCACAAGATCCCCCAACAACAAGTTCCACAGGTTGATTGTGTGTTGTGTTTTTGTTTTAAACCTGCTGCCTATTAATTTCCTAGGGGGTCCCCTGGTTCTTGTGTCATGTGCACGGATAAATAACACTTCCTTATTCACTTTCTCCAGACCATTCATGATTTTATAGAACTCTAACATACCCATCTTAGTCACCTCTTTTCCAAGCTGAAAAGTCCCAGTCCTTTTAATCTTTACTCATACTGTATCTGTTCCATATCCTTAATCATTTTTGTTGCTCTTCTCTGTACTTTTTACAATTCTAATATATATTTTTTGAGATGGAGGGACCAGAACTGCACACAGTATTCACGGTGTGAGTGTACCATGGATTTATATAGTGGCATTTGATACTTTCTGTCTTATCTAGCCCTTTCCTAATGAATCCCAACAGTCTGTTAGCTTTTATGACTGCCACTGTACACTGAGTGGATCTTTTCAGAGAATTATCCACAATGGCTCAAAGAGCTCTTTCTTGAGTGGTAACAGCTAATTTAGATCCCATAATTTTGTACATATAGTTGGGATTATTTTTTGCAAAGTGCATAACTTTGCATTTCTCTGCAATTAATTTCAAATGTTTCATTTCAGTTTTGACCCTTTTTATTTTTTACTTTTTCTTTACTATAATTAAATTAAATTTTAAAGTGTTCTTTTTAAAGAAAAAACAAAAAACAGTTTTTGTTTATAAAAAAGTAAAAATGAAACAATTTGAAACTTTATTAAAAAAAAAATCATGTAAAAAATTCATCCAAACTGACTCTTTTCGATCAACAGTTTAGGTTTGATCGAATGGAATTTTCTCCACAAGTGTTTCAGCAGAAAATCTCAACCAACTTTAGCACTTTTCATCCATAGCTCTTAAAGCACTTTTTCTGATTATCAATATGTGCATTGTACAGGTGGGGAAAAATAACATAGGAAGGGAAAATGACTCAAGTCACAACTGGGAAGTCACTCGGTGCAGTAACGGGAGATAAGGTTTAGGAACCAAGGTGTCCTGATTCTCAGAGTGGTGCCCAATTAAGTAGACCATTCTGCCTCCTTTGAAGCTATGTCTACACTAGCACTTTTCTTGGTAAAACTTTTGTCTGTCAGGATGTGGAAAAAAAATCCCTGTGACCAACATAAGTTTCAACAACAAAACTACCCGTGTGGACAGTGCTATGTTCATGGTTTATGCTGACGGAAGAGAGCTGTCCCATCGGCATACAGCAGCTACATGGGAGACCTTACAGCAACATGGCTGCAGCAGTACAGCTGTGTCTCTCTAAGGTCGCTCTAAGGTCTCTAAGGTCTATAGTGTAGATATAGCCTGAGTTGATCACCCATGTCTGTGTTGCTTGGCCTTTTCTGCTCATTTGAAAACCCAGCCTTACCTTCTAGGGATTTTAAAAGGAGTTAGGTGCCCAAATCCCAATTTCATTGGGAATTGGGCATCTAATTACCTTAAGCTCCTGTGTAAATCCAAGCAGTAATTTTTTTATTGCTCTTAAAGGAAATGGGTCAATTTCTACTCTGTTACACCTCAGAGTAACTTCATTGACTTGAATAGATAGTCTTGTGGTTTACAGTAGTGTAATTGAGGTCAGAATTTGACCCTTTGCTACATTTTGGGCCATCTGGAGGACAGTCCATTGGATACTGGTGAGGAATCTAATTAATGAATAACCTTAATTACCACACTCCCATATGTGGTCGCAATATGGAACCATTACATGTTCTCACAGTTTGGTCTTCTGAGGATTGTGAGACTTTTGTTTAATTCTGGTTGCTGGGTTTAGTGTGTGGATCTTGGGTAGTGTTTGTGGCTAGTGGTTTGCAGGAGGTGAGATTTGATGATCTCATGGTCCCTTCTGCCTCAAGGTCTATGACTGCAGGACTTTATGATCTATGGTATGTGTTTCTTTGGTTGTATTTCTTGACCCAAACTAGAGTCCTCCTTACATAGCAGAATGGTTCTTACCATGGAACTAGTAATTTTGGGGATTTCTCTCCCCACACTCTGGAAAATGGGATAATATTTTTTTTAAATACTGTGAAAATGTTCAGTGGAAATTTTTTGACTTTTCAGAAAAGAAAGGAAAAGAAAACCCCTCACAATAAAAACGTTCAGCGCAAAAGCAGTGAAAACCAAATCCTTTTGAAAACCAAAAAACATTTCAGTTTTCAGCCAATACATAAATAAATTAATACATAAAATAAAAAATAAAAAAAGTTTCTAATGAAAAAAACCCTTTTCATGAAAGCAGACATTTTACTTGACATTTTCATTTTAACAAAAACCCCAATTTTCTATAAAAAAATAATGTGAAGAAAATACTGTTATGATCAACCCTAAGTAGAACCTGTGTAAGTAAACAGCTTCAAATCCTTTTATACTCTTTTCCTTCTTGTTTTCAGGTTTGTGGGGAAGTGCCATTGGCAGCAAAACGGAAAATGAAAAAGTAATAAAAGGTATGCCAGTTTCTGTCCTCATAGCACACTGGCGTCAGAGCTCAGGTCCTCAAGTTTGTTCTGGATGGGACTCTCCAGAGTGGAGTCTTCTTTATCAACTCCAGAACTAGCTTCCTGCACTGCTCTAAAATAACCCACTGTAAGGACTTTTACAGCACAAGGCAAACTGCATCTCTTTGTGTGTGCTGCTGAATGTGAGGATGTTTTGTGTTCTGCAGACTTTTTTTATTTAGTTATTTATTCTATTTTAATTCATGGCAAAAGTTCTTAGACTGGCTGTTTTAAATTTTTATTAGAGGAGATCAGAAAATCACAAATTTTGGTGGGAAAAATGCCCAACTTTTTCTAGTTGAAAAATAGTAAAATAAGTTTGAAAATTGGGATTTACTCCACTTTTCTCACATCTTTTTATATTCTTCCACATGCGACTTTCCTCAGTGAGTTTAAAAAAAAGAGGACGATGAGTACAAAAGGGAGAGAGAGATTGTGAAATGCAGTGAAAATTCAAACACCAAAAATAGAAAAATGATATGTTTTGGTTTCTAAAAAATGAAATAAAGTGTCATCTTACACTGTTTTTTCTTTGTTAGGGTATGTCTACACTACGAAATTAGGTCGAATTTATAGAAGTCGGTTTTTTAGAAATCGGTTTTATATATTCGAGTGTGTGTGTCCCCACAGAAAATGCTCTAAGTGCATTAAGTGAATTAACTCGGCGGAGCGCTTCCACAGTACCGAGGCTAGAGTCGACTTCCAGAGTGTTGCATTGTGGGTAGCTATCCCACAGTTCCCGCAGTCTCCGCTGCCCATTGGAATTCTGGGTTGAGATCCCAATGCCTGATGGGGCTAAAACATTGTCGCGGGTGGTTCTGGGTACATATCGTCAGGCCCCCGTTCCCTCCCTCCCTCCGTGAAAGCAAGGGCAGACAATCATTTCGCGCCTTTTTTCCTGAGTTACCTGTGCAGACGCCATACCATGGCAAGCATGGAGCCCGCTCAGGTAACCGTCACCATATGTCTCCTGGGTGCTGGCAGACGCGGTACTGCATTGCTACACAGTAGCAGCAACCCCTTGCCTTGTGGCAGCAGACGGTACAATAAGACTGGTAGCCGTCATCGTCATGACCGAGGTGCTCCTGGCCATGTTGGCCAGGAGCGCCTGGGCAGACATGGGCGCAGGGACTAAATTTGGAGTGACTTGACCAGGTCATTCTCTTTAGTCCTGCAGTCAGTCCTATTGAACCATCTTATGGTGAGCAGGCAGGCGATACGGATTGCTAGCAGTCCTATTGCATCATCTTCTGCCGGGCAGCCATGAGATGTGGATGGCATGCAGTCCTTCTGCACCGTCTGCTGCCAGCCAAAGATGTAAAAGATAGATGGAGTGGATCAAAACAAGAAATAGACCAGATTTGTTTTGTACTCATTTGCTTCCCCCCCTCCTCCGTCTAGGGGACTCATTCCTCTAGGTCACACTGCAGTCACTCACAGGGAAGGTGCAGGGAGGTAAATCTAGCCATGTATCAATCAGAGGCCAGACTAACCTCCTTGTTCCAATAAGAACAATAACTTAGGTGCACCATTTCTTATTGGAACCCTCCGTGAAGTCCTGCCTGAAATACTCCTTGATGTAAAGCCACCCCCTTTGTTGATTTTAGCTCCCTGAAGCCAACCCTGTAAGCCGTGTCTTCAGTCGCCCCTCCCTCTGTCAGAACAACGGCAGACAATCGTTCCGCCCCTTTTTTCTGAGCGGACGCCATACCACGGCAAGCATGGAGGCCGCTCAGCTCGCTTTGGCAATTAGGAGCACATTAAACACCACATGCATTATCCAGAAATATATGCAGCACCAGAACCTGGCAGAGCGATACCGGGCGAGTAGGCGACGTCAGCGCAGTCGCGTGAGTGATCAGGACATGGACACAGATTTCTCTGAAAGCATGGGCCCTGCCAATGCATGCATCATGGTGCTAATGGGGCAGGTTCGTGCTGTGGAACGCTGATTCTGGGCTCGGGAAACAAGCACAGACTGGTGGGACCGCATAGTGTTGCAGGTCTGGGACGATTCCCAGTGGCTGCAAAACTTTCGCATGCGTAAGGGCACTTTCATGGAACTTTGTGACTTGTTTTCCCCTGCCCTGAAGCGCATGAATACCAAGATGAGAGCAGCCCTCACAGTTGAAAAGCGAGTGGCGATAGCCCTGTGGAAGCTTGCAACGCCAGACAGCTACCGGTCAGTTGGGAATCAATTTGGAGTGGGCAACTCTACTGTGGGGGCTGCTGTGATGCAAGTAGCCCACGCAATCAAAGATCTGCTGATATCAAGGGTAGTGACCCTGGGAAATGTGCAGGTCATAGTGGATGGCTTTGCTGCAATGGGATTCCCTAACTCTGGTGGGGCCATAGACGGAACCCATATCCCTATCTTGGCACCGGAGCACCAAGCCGGCGAGTTCATAAACCGCAGGGGTACTTTTCAATAGTGCTGCAAGCTCTGGTGGATCACAAGGGACGTTTCACCAACATCAGCGTGGGATGGCCGGGAAAGGTACATGATGCTCGCATCTTCAGGAACTCTGGTCTGTTTCAAAAGCTGCAGGAAGGGACTTTATTCCCAGACCAGAAAATAACTGTTGGGGATGTTGAAATGCCTATATGTATCCTTGGGGTCCCAGCCTACCCCTTAATGCCATGGCTCATGAAGCCATACACAGGCAGCCTGGACAGTAGTCAGGAGCTGTTCAACTACAGGCTGAGCAAGTGCAGAATGGTGGTAGAATGTGCATTTGGACGTTTAAAGGCACGCTGGCGCAGTTTACTGACTCGCTTAGACCTCAGCCAAACCAATATTCCCACTGTTATTACTGCTTGCTGTGTGCTCCACAATATCTGTGAGAGTAAGGGGGAGACGTTTATGGCGGGGTGGGAGGTTGAAGCAAATCGCCTGGCTGCTGGTTACGCGCAGCCAGACACCAGGACGGTTAGAAGAGCACAGGAGGGCGCGGTACGCATCAGAGAAGCTTTGAAAACCAGTTTCATGACTGGCCAGGCTACGGTGTGAAAGTTCTGTTTGTTTCTCCTTGATGAAACCCCCCGCCCCTTGGTTCACTCTGCTTCCCTGTAAGCTAACCACCCTCCCCTCCTCCCTTCGATCACCGCTTGCAGAGGCAATAAAGTCATTGTTGCTTCACATTCATGCATTCTTTATTCATTCATCACACAAATAGGGGGATGACTACCAAGGTAGCCCAGGAGGGGTGGTGGAGGAGGGAAGGAAAATGCCTCACAGCACTTTAAGCACAGCACTTTAAAAGTTTACAACTTTAAAATTTATTGAATGCCAGCCTTCTTTTTTTTGGGCAATCCTCTGTGGTGGAGTGGCTGGTTGGCCGGTGGCCCCCCCACCGCGTTCTTGGGCATCTGGGTGTGGAGGCTATGGAACCTGGGGAGGAGGACGGTTGGTTACACAGGGGCTGTAGTGGCAGTCTGTGCTCCAGCTGCCTTTGCTACAGCTCAACCATACACTGGAGCATACTGGTTTGATCCTCCAGCAGCCTCAGCATTGAATCCTGCCTCCTCTCATCACACTGCCACCACATTTGAGCTTCAGCCCCGTCTTCAGCCCGCCACTTACTCTCTTCAGCCTGCCACTTACTCTCTTCAGCCCACCACCTCTCCTCCCGGTCATTTTGTGCTTTCCAGCACTCTGACATTATTCGCCTCCACGCATTCGTCTGTGCTCTGTCAGGAGGACAGCATGAGCTCAGAGAACATTTCATCATGAGTGCGTTTTTTTTTCTTTCTAATCTTCACTAGCCTCTGGGAAGGAGAAGATCCTGTGATCCTTGAAACACATGCAGCTGGTGGAGGGACAGCGGTATTTAAAAAGACACATTTTATAAAACACTGGCTACAGTCTTTCAGGGTAAACCTTGCTGTTAACATTACATACATAGCACATGTGCTTTCGTTACAGGGTTGCATTTTGCCTCCCCCCACCACGTGGCTACCCCATCAACCCTCCCCGTGGCTAACAGCGGGGAACATTTCTGTTCAGCCGCAGGATAACAGCCCAGCAGGAACGGGCTCCTCTCAGTGTCCCCTGAAGAAAAGCACCCTATTTCAACCAGGTGACCATAAATGATATCTCACTCTCCTGAGGATAACACAGAGAGATAAAGAACGGATGTTGTTTGAACACCAGGAAACATACACTGCAATGCTTTGTTGTACAGTGATTCCCGAGTACGTGTTACTGGCCTGGAGTGGTAAAGTGTCCTACCATGAAGGACGCAATAAGGCTGCCCTCCCCAGAAACCTTTTGCAAAGGCTTTGGGAGTACATCCAGGAGAGCCGCAAATGCCAGGGCAAATTAATCCTTTCACATGCTTGCTTTTAAACATGTATAGTATTTTAAAAGGTACACTCACCGGAGGTCCCTTCTCCACCTGCCGGGTCCAGGAGGCAGCCTTGGGTGGGTTCGGGGGGTACTGGCTCCAGGTCCAGGGTGAGAAACAGTTCCTGGCTGTCGGGAAAAGCGGTTTCTCCGCTTGCTTGCTGTGAGCTATCTACAACCTCATCATCATCATCTTCTTTGTCCCCAAAACCTGCTTCCGTGTTGCCTCCATCTCCATTGAAGGAGTCAAACAACACGGCTGGGGTAGTGGTGGCTGAACCCCCTAAAATGGCATGCAGCTCATCATAGAAGCGGCATGTTTGGGGCTCTGACCCAGAGCGGCCATTCGCCCCTCTGGTTTTCTGGTAGGCTTGCCTCAGCTCCTTAAGTTTCACGCGGCACTGCTTCGGGTCCCTGTTATGGCCTCTGTCCTTCATGCCCTGGGAGATTTTGACAAAGGTTTTGGCATTTCGAAAACTGGAACGGAGTTCTGATAGCACGGATTCCTCTCCCCATACAGCGATCAGATCCCGTACCTCCTGTTCAGTCCATGCTGGAGCTCTTTTGCGATTCTGGGACTCCATCATGGTCACCTCTGCTGATGAGCTTTGCATGGTCACCTGCAGCTTGCCACGCTGGCCAAACAGGAAAGGAGATTCAAAAGTTCGCAGTTCTTTTCCTGTCTACCTGGCCAGTGCATCTGAGTTGAGAGTGCTGTCCAGAGCGGTCACAATGGAGCACTCTGGAATAGCTCCCGGAGGCCAATACCGTCGAATTTTGTCCACAGTACCCCAAATTCGACCCAGCAAGGCCGATTTAAGCGCTAATCCACTTGTCAGGGGTGGAGTAAGGAAATCGATTTTAAGAGTCCTTTAAGTTGAAATAAAGGGCTTCATCGTGTGGACGAGTGCAGGTTTACATCGATTTAATGCTGCTAAATTCGACCTAAAGTCCTAGTGTAGACCAAGGCTTAGTTTCCTTTTATCGTTTCCTACTGGATTTTTTTTTAAAAAAAGGTCAAAACTGATATTTAATATTTCAACTTTGACAAAGATTTCAACTTTGACAAAGCCACATTTTCAGAGAGGAAAAAACATTGGTCAAAACGTTTAAATCAGCTCTAGTTTTATATATTTTAAAAAAAACATAATCAATAAGTCAGTAAGTCAAATGGGAAGTAATAAGATCTAGATGATGGTTTGAGTCATATGAACAGACAGAAATGGATATATAAATCACTCCCACTCCAAGTGTCACTTTGTTCCCCTTTAGTTCAACCACAAATAGAGGTGACATCAACTTCTGTAAGTGTCCCAAGCACCTCTAGAGAAGGACACAGTGCCACACTAAGTGGGTGTTCAACATGGGATAATGATAAGATAGAGATTTAGTGACAAGATTGATGGGGAGTAGACAGAAATAGATGTGGTATAATTTCATCAATATATTTTTCTCCTAAATCTTTGCCGCCTAAAAGTTGTGTTCTAAAGGACTGAATTATTGTCAATGTATTGTGAAATAACTGACTCGCCTAATTGAGGTTGTTTTTTTTTTCAGATATATTCTTTGGCTTCTTTAAGGGAGAAAAAGAATCACATTCACCATCTAAAGAAAGTAGGTCATTATAGACCATGGTCACTCCAATGATACAAGTGGAATTACTTACCAGATGTGCCTACTGCTGATGTCTATAAAAGGCCATTCCCTTCCCCTTCCCTGGGGAAAAAATACTGGTTGTTCACTGAAATACCAGAAATAAAAAATATTTCACTAACAGTTTTCTAAAAAATGATTGTTTTTATCAAAACCAAAACAAATTTACTGAAAAAAAATCAGTTTTCATATTCTAGTCACTCATGAAAACAATAGAAATATTCAACCCCCAGAAATGTTTCTGTGCAGAAATTTTATTTTGTTTACTTTTGTTTTTTGGTTAAAAAACTATTTCAGCTAAAAAAATTGGATTTCCTCTAATTTCTACAAATTTTGTTCCTTATAAAACTTGAAAATATTGACTTGACCGTGATCTTTGTAACATGAATTGCTTCCTAGTTGATTATGTGATTGTCCATGAAATAACTGATACTCCTAATGGCATTTTCAGGTTGTCCAGAAGGAATAGTCGAGGGGTTTCCAGCACCCACCCTTGAACCTGAAGCTGGTAAGTATATACATTTGGCTGCCTGTTTTGTTCTGCATCGTTAGCCAATAGTTGGGGTCTTCAGGGCCATGTTGTTTGGGGGAGGAATAGATGAAACAAGTCAGGTAAATCATGTCTCCCTGAACAGAGTAGAAACAAAAAAACGAGCAGTTTCCTTCCTCAGAAATCCCCAAGTCTGCCACTCAAAGAGCTCTGTGCCCAACCAGCTCAATCTCTGTGCTTCCTTTTCACGGTCATGCTCACAACTCCATCTCTTGGCCTTCTGTCTCTCTGATACCCAGCCTTCAACAAATATCATAGCCTTTGCATGTACAACCAGGGAAACCATTCAGTATGCATGGCTGAAATCTGACCTGCCATAGGAAATACTCTCATTGTTTGCATTTGTTTCACTAAAAGGATGTAATTGTAGAGATGATTGGGAATTTTTTTGACAAAATAGTTTTTTGTTCCTGAAAAATGCCACTTTGACAAAACTCAAACTGTCAATTGGAAAGTGTTAATTTCGATTAACACCCCAACTAAAAAAGCTGGAAAAAATACTTTGAAATTGATGAAAAATCCTGTTTCAGCATACTTTAAACTAAACAAATATATTTTCAGTTTAAAAAGCTTTTCATTTTGAAAGTGAACTTAATTTATACTAAGGAAAAGGATTAACATTATTTAAATGAAACATTTCAATTGATCTGAACTGATTTTAGGGGTGAGGTATGTCAGTTTGCAAAGCATTTTGAGATTTGACTATTTGAATCAATTCAAGACAGGCACATTTTGGAAATCTCCAAAATTTTTGTGGAATGGGAAAACCATTTCCTACCTAGGCTGATTTATATGAGCCTTCTGAGTCTGAAGTATGCATAACAGGCCCACTGGCATGGAAGAGGTCTGTGAATGTCTTCAGATCAAATACATACCAGATGGCAGTCATTAATATGTTTCAGTATAACAATACATTCCTGGAAACCTGTAACTCTCTTTACAAGAGTAATGTTGGTTCTGATTTTTACCTGAATTGGGCGAATTGTGTTGTGAGTATTGGTTATCCATTCCAATAAATATTAACTCTCACATTCTCTGTTCGACAAAGGATCATAGAATCATAGAAGATTAGGGCTGCAAGAGACCTCAGGAGGTCATCTAGTCCCATCCCCTGCTCAAAGCAGGACCAACACTAACTAAATCATCCGAGCCAGAGCTTTGTCAAGCTGGGCCTTAAAAACCTCTAAGGATGGAGATTCCACCACCTCCCTAGGTAACCCATTTCATTGCTTCACCTCACTCCTAGTGAAATAGTGTTTCCTAATATCCAACCTAGATCTCCCGCACTGCAACTTGAGACCATTGCTCCTTGTTCTGTCATCTGCCACCACTGAGAAAAGCTGAGCTCCATCCTATTTGGAACCCCCCTTCAGGTGGTTGAAGGCTGCTATCAAATTCCCCTTCACTCTTCTCTTCTGCAGACTAAACAAGCCCAGTTCCCTCAGCCTCTGGTCGTAAGTCATGTGTCCAGGCCCCTGATCATTTTAGTTGTCCTCCGCTGGACTCTCTCCAATTACTCCACATCTTTTCTGAAGTGGGGGGGCCCAAAACTGGACGCAATACTCCAGATGTGGCCTCACCAGTGCCAAAAAGAATAATCACTTCCCTCGATCTGCTGGTGATTAACCTGAAATCCTTTTGAGATCAATTTGAGATTTTTTTGAGCCAGAAATACAGATTTTAAAAAGGAATTTTTTTTTTCCTTTGGGGCTGCTGGAAAGGAGGTCCAACTGAAAGCAGCTAGTTTTTTCTCTGCTTTGGGGCCAGAGCAGAGACAAAAGGGGCTTATCTTTGTGAATTGCAGGTTTTCTTTGCCTGCAGGCAAAGTACTTAACCTCCTGCAGGGAAATTTACAGTCTTCGCAAACCAGAGGTTTTTTCCCCCTAAAAGTAAATAGGGGAGTGTTCTACCCATTTGCCTGGAGACAAAAGTGGTAGGGTTTTTTTTTTTAGGATTTTGATTTTTTTTACAAGGAGCACAGATTTGAAAAGGAATTTTTTTTCCTTTGGGGCTGCTGGAAAGGAGGTTTCCAAGTAGTGGAGGTTTTTTGCTTTGATTTGGAGCCAGAGCAGAGACAAAGGGAATTGTCTTTTTCTGTAGGCTGACAATCACTATCAGAGAATAGGTATCCTATTCCAGCAGGGCAAAATTTTACAAGCCAAGTTTTGTTTGTTTTATTTCTAACCCTCGGGTGTAAAGTTAGTTAAAAACAGAGAGGTAAAGATGACAGACACCAAGGCACTACACAAATTGGAGTTAGCCAAACTGTAGACAATGAAAGAAGCCGAAAAAGCTCTAGAAGCTGCTGACCGGAGAACAATGGAGGCAAAGGACAAAGAGATGGAGGCAAGGGACAAAGAAATGGAGGCAAAGGACAAAGAAAGGGAGGCAGCAAAAGAGGCAGAACAACACCAAGTGTCTGCTCACAGGAGAGCTATGGAAGCAAGGGCCAAAGAAATGGAAGCAAGGGCCAAAGAAATGGAGGCAAGGGCCAAAGAACTGCAGGAAAAGGAAAAAGAGAGGAAGCATGTGGAGGAGATGGAGAAGATAAAGGCTCAGCAGAATATATCAACAAACCCTAGCAATCCTTCTCCAGGTACCACTTCCCATCCCAGAAAGTTTCCCACCTACGAGGCAGGTGATGATACTGAGGCCTTCTTAGAAAACTTAGAAAGGGCCTGCCTTGGGTACAGCATCTCTACCAACCAATACATGGTAGAGCTAAGGCCGCAGCTCAGTGGACCCTCAGTTGAGGTGGCGGCTGAAATGCCTAAAGAACACATGAACAAGTATGAACTGTTTAAATCCAAGGCGAGAGTCAGAATGGGGATCACACCTGAGTATTCTCGTCAGAGGTTCAGAGCTCTAAGGTGGAAACCAGACGTATCATTTACCCGACATGCCTACCACATTGTGAAACATTGGGATGCCTGGATATCAGGAGCAAGTGTTGAATCTCCAGAATTGCCCTTCCTAATGCAAATGGAACAATTTTTAGAGGCTGTTCCTGAGGAAATAGAAAGATACATCCTAGATGGGAAGCCCAAAACTGTAATCGAGGCAGGAGAGATTGGAGCCAGATGGGTGGAGGTGAATGGCAGAGAAGAAGAAAACTGGTCGCAGTTGGAGCGGAGACCAGAAGGGACAACCCCAGATCACACGCTATTACCGGGGGCCGCCGAAGGCCCCACCTACCCCCCAAAGAACCCTCCAGACACCTTATTGTCCCACCACCCCATTCTCCAGCAACCCACCTCGCCCCAGTGACCCGTCAGCTGGACGATGTTTTAAATGTAACGAGCTGGGGCATGTAAAGGCCAACTGCCCCAAGAACCCCAACAGATTACAGTTCATTGCACCGGAATCACACCAGAGGTCCGCAGACCCAGATACCTCCCAGATACCCTTGGAGCAGAGGGAAACTGTGAGTGTGGGCGGGAAGAAGGTCACCGCGTGGAGGGACACCAGAGCACAAGTGTCAGCTATCCATGCTTCCTTAGTGGACCCCAATTTAATCAACCCAGAGATCCAAGTGACGATTCAACCCTTCAAGTCCAACTCTTTCGATTTGTCTACAGCCAAGTTGCCTGTCCAGTACCAGGGCTGGTCAGGAACGTGGACTTTTGCAGTCTATGATGATTGTCCCGTCCCCATGCTGTTGGGGGAAGACTTGGCCACCATGTGAAGCGGGCCAAGAGGGTGGGAATGGTCACCTGCAGCCAGGATAAATAAGCCGTGAGGCCTAGCTCTGTTCCGGAAACTTCTATCAGGACCCGGTCAGAGGTGGTGGACCCGGACCCCAGGCCAATGTCTGCAACAGCAGTAGCGGATCCAGTCCCAGAGACCCAGACGGAACCAGTCCCAGAACCAGAACCAGCAGAACAACCAGCACCAGACCCATTGCCAGCACTGAATCCAGTACTTGCAACCTCAACACCAGAGGGCCCCACTGAACCTGAACCAGCAGCAGCCTATAACCCTACACAAGAAACTCAGCCAGAGCCTGAACCCCAACATAGTGTCCCAGCGGAGAGTGGTTCACAGTCAATGGAAACAGCCCCATCCCTTACATCGCTTCCAGAGGGACCAAGCCTAGGTCCACAATCCAATGAGGAACTGATGTCTCCAGCATCAAGGGAACAGTTCCAGACCAAACAGGAAGCAGATGAAAGCCTCCAGAGAGCTTGGACGACGGCACGGAGCAACCCACCGCCTCTCAGCTCTTCTAATCGATCCAGGTTTGTTGTAGAAAGAGGACTTTTATACAAGGAAACTCTTTCTGGTGGACACCAGGAAGACTTGCATCCTCAGAGACAGTTGGTAGTTCCAACTAAATACTGGGCCAAGTTCTTGAGCTTAGCCCACAATCATCCTAGTGGCCATGCTGGGGTGAACAGGACCAAAGACTGTTTGGGGGGGTCATTCCACTGGGAGGGAATGGGCAAGGATGTTTCTACCTATGTCCGGTCTTGTGAAGTATGCCAAAGAGTGGGAAAACCCCAAGACCAGGTCAAAGCCCCTCTCCAGCCATTCCCCATCATTGAAGTTCCATTTCAGCAAGTAGCTGTGGATATTCTGGGTCCTTTTCCAAAAAAGACACCCAGAGGAAAGCAGTACATCCTGACTTTCATGGATTTTGCCATCCGATGGCCGGAAGCAGTAGCTCTAAGCAACACCAGGGGCTAAGGTGTACCATATTAATTCTCTAAAGCCCTTTTATTCCAGAGAATTAAAGGTTTGTCAGTTTACAGCCCAGGGAGGAGACAACGCCGAGTGGCCTGAAGGTGTCTACTACGAAGGGAAAAGTGCTGCTGGTGTGGAAGAGGTGAACCTCTCCATGACCCTTGGGCGTATGCAGCGACAGCAGATCAAGGGGCTGGGCACTAGCTACGCACCAACGTTCTCAGCCACCCCAGAACTGACTGAACGGGCATACCACTCCATTGACACAGGTAATTAAAGTCCAACCTTACCGGGTGTCTCCTCAAGCTAAAACTGCTATAGAACGGGAGATCCAGGATATGTTACAGATGGGGGTAATCCGCCCCTCTGGAAGTGCATGGGCATCTCCAGTGGTTCTAGTTCCCAAACCAGATGGGGAGATACGTTTTTGCATGGACTACCATAAGCTAAATGCTGTAACTTGCCCAGACAACTATCCAATGCCACGCACAGATGACGTATTAGAGAAACTGGGACGGGCCCAGTTCATCTCTACCTTGGACTTAACCAAGGGGTACTGGCAAATACTGCTAGATGAATCCGCCAAGGAAAGTTCAGCCTTCACCACACATCTCGGGCTGTATGAATTTAATGTCCTCCCTTTCGGGCTGCGAAATGCACCGGCCACCTTCCAAAGACTTGTAGATGGTCTCCTAGCGGGATTAGGAGAATATGCAGTCGCCTACATTGACGATGTGGCCATATTTTCGGATTCCTGGGCAGAACACCTGGAACATCTACAAAAAGTCCTTGAGCGCATAAGGGAGGCAGGACTAACTGTTAAGGCTAAGAAGTGTCAAATAGGCCTAAACAGAGTGACTTACCTTGGACACCAGGTGGGTCAAGGAACTATCAGCCCCCTACAGGCCAAAGTGGATGCTATCCAAAAGTGGCCTGTCCCAAAGTCAAAGAAACAGGTTCAATCCTTCTTAGGCTTGGCCGGTTATTACAGACGATTTTGTACCACAATACAGCCAAATCGCCACCCCACTGACAGACCTAACCAAAAAGAAACAGCCAAATGCCATTCAGTGGACCAAAAAGTGTCAGAAGGCCTTTAACCAGCTTAAAGTGACACTCATGTCTGACCCTGTACTAAGGGCCCCAGACTTTGACAAACCATTCCTAGTAACCACAGATGTGTCCGAGCGTGGTGTGGGAGCAGTTTTAATGGAGAAAGGACCTGATCAAGAATTCTGAGAGGGAAATGCAGAAAGGACCTGATCAAGAATTCTGAGAGGGAAAGCAACTGGTCAGTCAGTGAAAAAGAATGTTACGCCATTGTCTACGCCCTGGAAAAGCTACGCCCATATGTTTGGGGACGGCGTTTCCACCTGCA
The DNA here is from genome assembly GCF_965152275.1 of Natator depressus. Classification (NCBI taxonomy): domain Eukaryota; kingdom Metazoa; phylum Chordata; order Testudines; family Cheloniidae; genus Natator; species Natator depressus. Next base: position 34,815,861 of record NC_134246.1, read on the forward strand.
AACCGACCATGCTGCACTACAGTGGCTTCATACCGCCATGGGAAATAACAAAAAACTTATTCGGTGGAGTTTAGCTCTCCAAGATTTTGATTTCGACATCCAACACATCTCAGGAGCTTCTAACAAAGTGGCTGATGCACTCTCCCATGAAAGTTTCCCCGAATCAACTGGTTAAAATCATCCTTGAGATGTGGAAAATATTGTTAGACTTTATGTACTTGGTAGTATATTTAGAGGTGCATGTGTCTTATTAACTCTGTTTTTCCTAGAGCTCCAGGAAGAAATCCCAGCCAGCATTTCACCCTAGCTGAGATTTGGGGGGGCGTGCCATAAATATAAAGGGAAGGGTAAACCCCTTTAAAATCCCTCCTGGCCAGAGGAAAAATCCTCTCACCTCTAAAGGGTTAAGAAGCTAAAGGTAACCTCGCTGGCACCTAACCAAAATGACCAATGAGGAGACAAGATACTTTCAAAAGCTGGGAGGAGGGAGAAAAAACAAATGGTCTGTGTCTGTCTGTATGCTGCTTTTGCCGGGGACAGAACAGGAATGTAGTCTTAGAACTTTTAGTAAGTAATCTAGCTAGGTATGTGTTAGATTATGATTTCTTTAAATGTCTGAGAAAAGAACTGTGCTGAATAGAATGACTATTCCTGTCTGTGTGTCTTTTTTGTAACTTAAGGTTTTGCCTAGAGGGATTCTCTATGTTTTGAATCTAATTACCCTGTAAGGTATTTACCATCCTGATTTTACAGAGGTGATTCCTTTACTTCTATTAAAAGTCTTCTTGTAAGAAAACTGAATGCTTTTTCATTGTTCTAAGATCCAAGGGTTTGGGTCTGTCGTCACCTATGCAAATTGGTGAGGATTTTTACCAAACCTTCCCCAGGAAGTGGGGTGCAAGGGTTGGGAGGATTTTGGGGGGAATGACGTGTCCAAACTACGTTTCCCAGTAAACCCAGTTAAAGTTTGGTGGTGGCAGTGGAAATGCCAAGGGCAAAGGGTAAAATTAATTTGTACCTTGGGGAAGTTTTAACCTAAGCTGGTAAAAGTAAGCTTAGGAGATTTTCATGCAGGTCCCCACATCTGTACCCTAGAGTTCAGGGTGGGGAAGGAACCTTGACAGCTGGCAATGTACCTACTAATATAGCCCAATATACTGTTAGCCTTCTTGGCAACAAGGGCACACTGTTGACTCATATCCAGCTTCTCATCCACTGTAATGTCCATGTCCTTTTCTGCAGAACTGCTGCTTAGCCAGCCTGTATCAGTGCATGGGATTCTTCCATCCTAAGTGCAGGACTCTCCACTTGTCCTTGTTGAACCTCATTAGATTTATTTTGGCCCAATGCTCCAATTTGTCTAGGTCACTCTGGAACCTATCCCTACCCTCCAGTGTATCTACCTCTCCCCCAGCTTAGTGTAGAGGGTGCAATCCATCCCCTCATCCAGATCATTAATAAAGATTTTGAACAAAACCAGCCCCAGGATGATGGCTAAAGAAGAAACCATTTTGTAAATATAGAATTTTTTATTTATGGAATTCATTATGGTGCTAATCAACAAACTAGACCTTGTCATGTGTGTGTGTGTGTGTTTGTGAAAAATAACTGTTTGATTAAATGGAATTATTTTTAATATATAACATTTCTGTTTTCATTGACATTTTGGGGATATTCATAATAATGTCCCCGACAATCCAAACTCCCCACACCCTAATTTTGCAGCTAAAACTATTTAAAAATAGTTTTGACAGAAAACTTTCAAACAGCCCTCGAGGTGATGTGGCCATCTTGGCAGACAATGAGGAAGATGATATTGGGGTAGAATTTTGGTCCAACCAGAAGTGGATTAATGAATGTTTTTGTGAGACAATAGAGGAAGAGGCTGCAGAAGTTGAGAAGAGAAATAATAAAGTTTGGACACTGAGGCTTGGTCTTCACTAAGTGGGCGGGGGGATTGATCTAAGTTACGCAACTTCAGCTACATTATTCATGTACTTAGATCTACTTACCGCACTTCATTGCGGTAAGTCAATGACTGACACTCTCCCATCGCCTCTGCCTGCGCCTCTCGCCCTGGTGGAGTACCAGAGTCAACGGGAGAGTGCTCGGCAGTTGATTTATCGCGTCTAGACTAGATGCGATAAATCGACCCCTGCTGGATCAATCACTGCCTGCCAATCCAGCGGATAATGTAGACAAGCCCTGATTGTAGCCATGTGGACACAGAGGAAGGGATAATTTTTTTTTCAGATGAAAAGTAAAAAAAAAAAAAAGGCAAAATGTGGAGACATCCCAGACTAGAGGTAGGGAAGGAGGGGGAAGAATCTATCCTGAGGCATTTCAACTAACAACTTTGTCCTTGGGCTACTTGACAATATCTTCATTGTACTCTGTGTGTTGTTTCTTAAGCTTTGTCTACACGTCTACAGATGTTAAAATGGCACAGCTATGGCACTGCAGTTGTGTCACTGTAGTGCTGTCTTGTCAATACTTCCTGGACCGATGGAAGAGTTTTTTCCATCATTGTAGTTAGTGTTCCCCCTTGAGAGGAGGTAACTAGGCTAATTCTTCCATCAAACTACCTGTGTCTATACTGGGGCTTACGTCATTTTATTGCATCTCTCAGAGGTGTGAATTTTTCACACCTGTGAGTGAAGTAGCTAAACTGACCTAGGTTTTCAGTTTAAACTAGCCCTTAGATGTTTATATTATTGTCTGTGGCTGTGTGAAATGACTGGAAATCCTTATGACATTTTCAGGTGATATGGAAGGTGCATTACAGTGTGAGCCAGCAGGATCTGCACCAGGTGGCTTTTCACTAGGTAAGTGTATATCTTCCTGGATCTCTCACCCTGACCTTACAGTTGTAACTGCTTTTATGTTCATAGCATTCAAACGGAGAAGTTAGATTAAAAATTGCATAATTTTGCTCCAAGGTTGCGAGGTATCACCATGTTTTTCTGAAAATGCAGAACCTTTCCACACAAGAAACAAAAACAGAGAGAGAAAAAGCAGGCTGCTCGTTAAGGCAAGCTAGCACAACTCAACCATCTTGCTCTAGGCTGCCTCTTTGTAGACTGAGTGCTGAAACACCCACATTGCATGCTTCCCTCAAAGTCCTTTAACCTGCAAATATGACCAGGAAACCCCTTACAAGGAAAGTGATAGCATGTAATTATAACACTTTTTAACACTCATTTTTGCAATGTGGACACACAGTAAAGGATAATTTTTCAATTTTTGGAAAAGGAAAAAATGTGGAGGCAACCCCAGATTAGCAGTAGCAGAAGGGGAACTCAATTCTGCTGTAGCTCAACTAATATTTTTGTCCTTCTGTTACTAGCAAATGTCATCATTGTAACCTGAATACTGGTTCTTAAATTATTATATTGTTGTCTGTGGCTGTGTGAAATGACTGGAAATCCTTATGACATTTTCAGGTGATATGGAAGGCTCATTGCAGAGTGAGCCAGCAGGAGCTTCACCAGGTGGCTTTTCACCAGGTAGGTGTGTATAATTCTGGATCTCTCGCTCTGACCCTATAGCTGTAACTGCTTTTATGTTCATAGCATTCAAACAGAGAAGTTGGATAAAAACATTAAATACTCTTGTTGGAAGGTTGCAGTGTAATATTACATTATTTTTTTAAAAAATCCAGAACCTCAATACTCAGGAAATAAAAACAGAGAGAGAAAAAGCTGGCTGCCCCCTAAAACAGAGAGGCAAAACTCTCCCCACCTTGATCTAGGCTGGCTTTATTCAGAATGACTGCTTAAAAACCTAGATCACATGCCTCCCTTAGAGCCCAATAGCCTACAGGCCTGATCAGGAAACCCCTTACAAGTAAAGTGAGCGCTAACACATTTTCAGACTAGCACTACCAACAGTGGAATTGCTTCTGATCTGCTCCTGCTTGAGAGGATAATCATATCCAGATTGTTAATGACATAGTCTCATGAGTAATGCTCATGTTCTCTGTTTTCTAAGTGTGTGCTCAGGACCAAAGCCTCCTGGGAAGCTCCTGTTTCTTAAATAATATAGGCAACTCTTTGATGGTTACCACCAAAGTATCTGAGAAGCTTTCAAAAATTCAGGATGGGGAACTGAGGTTCAATGAGAAATAAAGTTGGGTAAAAAGTTGGGTAAATTCAAAGGTATCTCAACAAATTAAAATTGATGTTCAGTGGGATATGAGCGTTTAATCCCTTACAAATCCCAGCCTAAGTGACTTCTCAAATATCACCTAGAAAACTTTTGGCAAAGGCAGGAGTAGAACTGGCTTGAGTTGATTCCCAATCCACTCCCTGAAATTGATACTTGAATTCTGTCTCTGGTTCTGGTGTCCATATTTGAAAATGGGTCACTGAAACATTGGAGATGAATGCAGAGAAGTGTCACAAAAATTATGCCAGGTCTTATACAATGAGAAATTTAAGGAGTTCAGTCTGTTTAATGTATGAAAAAGAAGTCCAAGAGGTGACTAGATTATGGTGTTTAAATACAGCGGACCCTCACTAGAGCGCGCATCACTATAGCGCGGATTTGTATATAGTACGGTCCTGGCGATGGATCCCAAATTTAAATATTTAAATTGGGATCCATGGTAACGTGGCCTCCACTATAACGCTGTCCCCACGTTAATGTGGTATCACTCATGGATCCCGACCCCGCGTTCTAGTGAGGGTCCGGTGCACTTTCACAGTGATAAAATACAGGCATACTCTTGAATCTAGCAGGGAAAGGCATAAAAAGAAGCAATGGCGGGAAGTTAAAGTGAGACAAATCAAAGTGAGAAATAAGGCACACCTATTAATGATGAGAGTGATTAACCATTGGAACAAACTCCCAAGGGAAGTGGTGGAATCTCCATCTCTTTGGCTTCAAAGTCTGATTGGATGCCTTTCTGGAAGAGATACTTTAGTCAAACACAAGTTACCAGGATCGGTGAAAGTAACTGGATGAAATTGTATGGCCCATGCTATACAATAGATCAGACTAGGTGATCTAATGGTCCCTTCTGGCTTTAAACCTATATATAGAGAGAGGTTTCAGAGTAACAGCCGTGTTAGTCTGTATTCGCAAAAAGAAAAGGAGTACTTGTGGCACCTTAGAGACTAACCAATTTATTTGAGCATAAGCTTTCATGAACTACAGCATCCGATGAAGTGAGCTGTAGCTCACGAAAGCTTATGCTCAAATAAATTGGTTAGTCTCTAAGGTGCCACAAGTCCTCCTTTTCTTTTTATATATAGAGAGAATACTGAAGCTTATAGGACTTTGGCATTCTGTAGTCATATGCTATTCTCTGCAACAGTGGCATATGTTGGGAAGAGGAAGTCATTGGAGTTATGTGGCATGGCAGGGGTAAACCCCTTTAAGGCCCTGCCAAAATGCTGGCTGCAGCCTGCTCTCTGACCAGGAGGCCAGGGGTAGAGACACAGGTACTCAGCAGGGAGCCCAGCTGCAAGCCCTAAGGAGGTCTGGCTCAGAGGAACATGCTGAGCTAAGTGCTGACAGCTGGGCTGAGGCATGAGAGGGCTATAAAAGCCCTGGGCAAACCTAAGTGGGGAGGCTAGCCTGGGAGGAGCTAGGAGGGTGATATCACTCTCTCCTTACCAAAGAAGGAAACCTCAAAAGCTAGGAGACCCTGGGGAGGGTCTGTGGGGCACTAGCTGTTGCGGGATCTGGGAACTGCACAAACACTGTAAATAAAGACACTTGGGTGATCCAGCAAAAGAAGGCGTGGAAGATTCTTTATTATACCAGCCTAAACACAGGGTGCAGGCTCAAGAGGGAGAAAGCCTGCGAGGACCCTGTGAAGTTGCTATAGATTTACCCATCAATAAATGAGGGAAGAATCTATCTTACTGCATTTTGCCAAGATCTCCGGGGGTCATGTCTTCTAATCTTTCAGAGCAAACAATAATTCCCACCCTCATTGTCTCTAGGTGACACATCTAAAATCTCTATGAACACAGTTCCTGATTGGTCCTTGGACCAAATATTCACAGCCCACCTCCAGAGCTTTAAAGTCTAAAGTTTTGTAGAGATTTCCTGTCCTGTGTGGCGGCTATCAGTGAGTAATTGTGAGTTCCTGGAAATAAAGACAGGTTTCAGAGTAACAGCCGTGTTAGTCTGTATTCGTAAAAAGAAAAAAGAAAAGGAGTACTTGTGGCACCTTAGAGACTAACCAGTTTATTTGAGCATGAGCTTTCGTGAGCTACAGCTCACTTCATCGGATGCATACTGTGGAAACTGCAGAAGACATTATATACACACAGAGACCATGAAACAAAACTTCCTCCCACCCCACTGTCCTGCTGCTAACAGCTTATCTAAAGTGATCATCAAGGAAGGCCATTTCCAGCACAAATCCAGGTTTTCTCACCCTTTCCCCCCCCCACACACACAGACACACATACAAACTCACTCTCCTGCTGGTAATAGCCCATCCCTCTTTGAAACCTCTCTTTATAATGCGCATGATAATCAAGGTGGGTCATTTCCAGCACTAATCCAGGTTTTCTCACCACCCCCCCCCCACACACCCCCCTCCAAAAACCACACACACAAACTCACTCTCCTGCTGGCAATAGCTCATCTTACAATGTGCACAGCAATAATCCAAGTTTAACCAGAACGTCTTGGGGGGGGGGGGGTTTGTAGGAAAAAAACAAGGGGAGATAGGCTACCTTGCATAATGACTTAGCCACTCCCAGTCTCTATTCAAGCCCAAATTAATAGTATCCAATTTGCAAATGAATTCCAATTCAGCAGTTTCTCGCTGGAGTCTGGATTTGAAGTTTTTTTGCTTTAAGATAGCGACCCTTATCAGGTGGCTGAACTTTGTGACTTTGTCCTTACCCATAACTATTTTACATTTGGGGACAATGTATACCTTCAGATCAGCGGCACTGCTATGGGTACCCGCATGGCCCCACAGTATGCCAACATTTTTATGGCTGATTTAGAACAACGCTTCCTCAGCTCTCGTCCCCTAACGCCCCTACTTTACTTGCGCTATATTGATGACATCTTCATCATCTGGACCCATGGAAAAGAAGCCCTTGAGGAATTCCACCATGATTTCAACAATTTCCATCCCACCATCAACCTCAGCCTGGTCCAGTCCACACATGAGATCCACTTCCTGGACACTACAGTGCTAATAAATGATGGTCACATCAACACCACCCTATACCGGAAACCTACTGACCGCTATTCCTACCTACATGCCTCCAGCTTTCACCCTGACCACACCACACGATCCATCGTCTACAGCCAAGCTCTGCGATACAACCGCATTTGCTCCAACCCCTCAGACAGAGACAAACACCTACAAGATCTCTATCAAGCATTCTTACAACTACAATACCCACCTGCGGAAGTGAAGAAACAGATTGATAGAGCCAGAAGAGTTCCCAGAAGTCACCTACTACAGGACAGGCCTAACAAAGAAAATAACAGAACGCCACTAGCCGTCACCTTCAGCCCCCAACTAAAACCCCTCCAACGCATTATTAAGGATCTACAACCTATCCTGAAGGATGACCCAACACTCTCACAAATCTTGGGAGAAAGGCCAGTCCTTGCCTACAGACAGCCCCCCAACCTGAAGCGAATACTCACCAACAACCACATACCACACAACAGAACCACTAACCCAGGAACCTATCCTTGCAACAAAGCCCGTTGCCAACTGTGCCCACATATCTATTCAGGGAACACCATCACAGGGCCTAACAACATCAGCCACACTATCAGAGGCTCGTTCACCTGCACATCCACCAATGTGATATATGCCATCATGTGCCAGCAATGCCCCTCTGCCATGTACATTGGTCAAACTGGACAGTCTCTACGTAAAAGAATAAATGGACACAAATCAGATGTTAAGAATTATAACATTCATAAACCAGTCGGAGAACACTTCAATCTCTCTGGTCACGCAATCACAGACATGAGGGTCGCTATCTTAAAGCAAAAAAACTTCAAATCCAGACTCCAGCGAGAAACTGCTGAATTGGAATTCATTTGCAAATTGGATACTATTAATTTGGGCTTGAATAGAGACTGGGAGTGGCTAAGTCATTATGCAAGGTAGCCTATCTCCCCTTGTTTTTTTCCTACAACCCCCCCCCCCCCAAGACGTTCTGGTTAAACTTGGATTATTGCTGTGCACATTGTAAGATGAGCTATTGCCAGCAGGAGAGTGAGTTTGTGTGTGTGGTTTTTGGAGGGGTGTGTGTGTGTGGGGGTGGTGGTGAGAAAACCTGGATTAGTGCTGGAAATGACCCACCTTGATTATCATGCGCATTATAAAGAGAGGTTTCAAAGAGGGATGGGCTATTACCAGCAGGAGAGTGAGTTTGTATGTGTGTCTGTGTGTGTGGGGGAGGGAAAGGGTGAGAAAACCTGGATTTGTGCTGGAAATGGCCTTCCTTGATGATCACTTTAGATAAGCTGTTAGCAGCAGGACAGTGGGGTGGGAGGAAGTTTTGTTTCATGGTCTCTGTGTGTATATAATGTCTTCTGCAGTTTCCACGATATGCTATGCATCCGATGAAGTGAGCTGTAGCTCACGAAAGCTCATGCTCAAATAAACTGGTTAGTCTCTAAGGTGCCACAAGTACTCCTTTTCTTTTTTGGAAATAAAGAGAGATTCCTTCTCTGTAGGGAGGTGGAATTTTCATTGTCTGGGACTGTACTCCTGAAATATTTAGCAAGAGCTTCCTTTTGCCCACAGATTATGTGCAATCACAAAGCACATGGCAGGAGTGCTGTAAGCAAGGCACAAGAAGTAATACTTCCATTCTACTCAGCACTGTTAAGGCCTCAGCAGGAGCACTGTGCAGCAAACTTCAGGAAAGATATGGACAAATGGAGAAAGTCCAGAGGAGAACAACACACTAATTTTCTAATTAAACATGTAGAAAACAGGACCTATGAGGAAAGATTGAAAAAGTTCACTTTATTGAGTCCGGAGAAGAGAAGACTGAGGGGGTCATGACAACAGTTTTCAAATGCGTAAAAGGTTGCTGTCAAGAGGGGGTTGATAAATTGTTCCCCTTAACCACTGAGGACAGGACAGGAGCAAGGGAGATTCAGGCTAGATATTCGGAAAAACTTCCTGTCAGGGTAGTTAGGCACAGGAATAAATTCCCTAGGGAGGTTGAGGAATCTCTGACACAGGAAGCTTTTAAGAACAGTTTAGAAAAACACCTGTCAGGGATGGTCTAGATAATATTTTGTCCTGCCTCAGTGCACGGAACTGGAGTAGATGACCTGTCGAGGCCCCTTCCTGCCTTACATTTATATGATTCTGTGTAAGTAGCCAGGGCTAAATTAGTCCTAGTTTGGCTTCCTGGTAGAGCCAGAGTAATAGAGGAGACAAAACAAATAGAAGTGGAAACTCTTGAAACTGAAATGAGACCTCCCTCCACAAGGGCCAAAGTTTAGTGTTGTTGTTGTTTTTTTTAGATGCATCTACATCAGAAAGCTCTGCCATGGAAGTAGGGAATGTTCCCAAAACTGATGAGTATGATTTTCACAAGTTATTTCCATAGAGCTCTCAATGAGCACAAGGTGGATCTAGAGAATAACAGACAAGCATTCCTCTCTCCCTTCAACTTGCCTCTGTCAGGGTGAGACTTTAGTGAATAGCGTTCACAGTGGCTGGGTTTTCAAAGGACCCTAAGAAAATTAGGTACCCACATCCCATTGGGGTTAAATGAGATTTGAGCACCTAACTCACTTAGGATCTTTAAAAATCAAAACTGGTGACTATAGTTTCATTATCGTTGTCTGGGTTGGAAAGGATCATGGTATCTTTGTGCTATTTCAGTCATACACCAAGTGAGATTTCTGCTGCTGGATTCCCCAGTCCTGTTCAAATAGAAAAGGATGAAATTGCGAGGTGGCATTGAAAAAGAGGAAGAGAATTTTAAATTCTGTGGAATATGCAAGGGGGTTGCAGTGGAGAGATTCCAAAAGGGCACTTACTAATCAGAACCACAAGCAAAGAAAGGTCATTTTAGCAACTGAAATGTGGACAGATTGCAGTGTAGTATGGGGGTGGGGGTGGGGGGCGTGACAGGCACTCTCTGTGCATTAGGAAAGCTATAGAGAAGCTCACAGTGACTGTGAACATAGATGGTGGATCCTGGGAAAAAGATTTTAGCCAAATGATAAGTTTAGAAGGTATATAGAATCATAGAATCATAGAATATCAGGGTTGGAAGGGACCTCAGGAGGTCATCTAGTCCAAACCCCTGCTCAAAGCAGGACCAAATCCCCAACTAAATCATCCCAGCCAGGGCTTTGTCAAGCCTGACCTTAAAAATATCTAAGGAAGGAGATTCCACTACCTCCTTAGGTAATGCATTCCAGTGTTTCACCACCCTCCTAGTGAAAAAGTTTTTCCTAATATCCAACCTAAACCTCCCCCACTGCAACTTGAGACCATTACTCCTTGTTCTGTCATCTGCTACGACTGAGAACAGTCTAGATCCATCCATATATTGTCTATATATTTTAAATGAGAAAGTGGCAAGACATTGACGCAGCCTAGTAGGAGAATCGAAGATACTGCATATCAGATCATACATTTCTCCCATTTTTTTCTTTCTTATGATACTTACAACCTGCAGGAAATGCAAACTTGGCCTTAATCATTGTACCCTGAATGTTGTTGCCTAGGTGATTGCATTATTGTCAATGATAGTATGCAGTGATTGATAACCCAAATATATTTTTCAGATACGAAGAACAAGTCAATTACTGAAAACATTAAAGGTGGAGTAGGTAAATTATTTTAATCCCCTGTGGATTGAGTTTGAAATTCCTCTTGTACACTGCTGCATGAGGAGTTATTGGCATCTTTGTGAAAAGAGACTCAGGCCCAGTGAACTGTTCAGTTAAACAAATCCCTCAGCTCTTGTTCACCCTTCCTCATGAATAATAATTTTTATGTTGTCATTTTTTGAAAAATGTCTGCTCAGCACAAAGCTGTTCCGGAATAGCCTTGTTTATGTTCAGGTTTTCTGTCGTGCCCTTTATGAAAGTTTCTGGGCCCTTCACCAATATCAATGATTGTGTTTTTAAAATGTCCTTTTCAGGTGGTGCAATGTGATTATTTCTGCTTAGAGATGTGGATCTGATGCACCATGACAGATATATGGTGAAGTTTTCAAAAGGCATGAAAAGGAGGTCAGAGTATAAACCCTGTTGACTTTCAGTGGGACTTTGCCCCTAAGTCACATAGCACCAGATTTTCAAAGATATTTAGGTGCCTAGTGGTATTTTCAGAAGCACTTAGGCATCTAAAAGCCATTTTGTGTTGACCAAAATGTTTAGATTGACTCCAAATCATTATTATAAGTGGGCCGTATTTGGATTTTGACGATTTTGAGTGTTTAACAATTGAAGGTTGTGTTTCCTCAGCTCAAACCAATTCTAGTGGGAGTTGAGGGAACTCAGCATTAGAAGGGGGTGAAATTTTTCAGCTCAATTTTCTTTCCTGAAAAAAGCACGTTTGGGTCAACCATGGTTTGAATATTGGCCTGCTAAACCCAGGGTTGTGAGTTCAATCCTTGAGGGGGCCATTTAGGGATCTGGGACAAAAACTGGGGGATTGGTCCTGCTTTGAGCAGGGGTTGGACTAGATGACCTCCTGAGGTCCCTTCCAACCCTGAGATTCTATGATTATAATATTTCATGAATTTGCATCAAATTTGCGAAACTGTTTATTTTACAACAAAAACAAATCAGAAAAAAACCACACCAAATATTTCATACTGAAATTTTCAAAGTGAAATGTTTTGATTTTTTGGATAAAAACAGTTTTTTAAAAAAATTAATAAAAAAGTTTGGTTCAATTTCACTTAAAAAAAACTTTTAGAACTCAAAAACCAAAATGAAATATTTCATTCTGAGTAAAACCAAACATTTAATTCTACATACAATGATTTTTTTGTTGTTTTCTTTCTCTTTTCACTGAAATATAAAAAAAAATTTTCATTTGGGATTTTTTAATTACAATTGTTTGTTCGACAGTGAAACCAAAATTCAGTTATTTGCACAGCTCAAATCAGCAGCTAAAGGAACTGGGCCACATATCTTACATAGTGGAATATAGGAAATGGTTTATACTACCATCAGGTGTTCTGTGCAGGGGAGAACTTGACAGCTGACACATCTCAAACCAGATAAGTGTGTGTGGGTCATTATGTGGTACAATGAGGGAATCCAGGATTCTGAAAATTCCACAGCTTTTGCTCTGCTGGGATTGTTCCCACAGCTCCTGGTCGGCACTAGCAAATAAGAGATAAGAAAAACTCTGCTGGTTTTCAGAAGTTCCTGAATATATATATATAGATCTGATATTTGAACTCTGGTTTGTGCCCTCTCACAGGCTCAGTGGTGGATTTCGCTAGAATGTGGCAAAAAACCACTCGTGGTCTCTTGACCTGGAAATGGGGAACGAACAATAACTTTCTTTACAAATGCTGTAAGTAAAAAATGGGTTTACAGACTCTGTGGTGTGGATGTCTCCTTTTCCTAGGGTCCCGTTCTGACAGTAAATACATGACACAGAAACATGAGAAAGGGTTGTCTTCCTATACGGTATTTTTAAGGTCAGAAGAATTCAATGTTTATTTTTAAATTTTGACAGACAGTGTCATTGTTTACTTTAAGCATTTTTAAGATTTTTATTAATTTAAATTTTCAGTAGCATGAAAATATAGATTTTAAACATTTTTTAGTCTTACCAATTTAAATCTTCATGGTTGATGAAAATTAAGAGGAGAATCAAATGATTATTTAAACCATTAAAACACAAACTGTCAACATCATATGCCAAAATGTACAAACTAAATATCCTTAAATCAACAAATCATTCTGGTTTTTAATGTTAATTCACTAGTCTATTTTATAACTGCCCTAAATCAAAAGTCTAAATCACTGGATTTTGACTTTAAATTCTCAAGAAGCATTTTTCATATTTTGTTTATCAGTAAATTTTGATTATCAGTGGAAACAGGTTTTCATTGGTTTATATAGAAAGAGTGAAATCCATGGTAACTGACCAATAAAATCTAATACTTTCAAGCCAAAGTATTATATTCTAAATATTATGTTAAAATTGTAAAGTCAAGCACTCAAATGTTAGGACAGTTCAGAATTCTGCTGAATTCCCTGATATCTGCTGGGAGAGCAATATAGCGGTGCACAGAAAATCCAAGAAGTTTTTGGAAAGGGTAGGGGACAATTTCCTGGTGCAAGTGCTAGAAGGAACCAGCTAGGGGCAGAGCTCTTCTTGACCTGCTGCTCACAAACCAGGAAGAATTAGTAGGGGAAGCTAAAGTGGATGGGAACCTGGGAGGCAGTGACCATGAGATGGTTGAGTTCAGGATCCTGACACAGGGAAGAAAGGAAAGCAGCAGAATACGGACCCTGGACTTCAGAAAAGCAGACTTTGACTCCCTCTGGGAACTGATGGGCAGGATGCCCTGGGAGAATAACATGAGGGGGAAAGGAGTACAGGAGAGCTGGCTGTATTTTAAAGAATCTTTATTGAGGTTACAGGGACAAACCATCCCGATGTCTAGAAAGAATAGTAAATATGGCAGGTGACCAGCTTGGCTTAACAGGGAAATCCTTGCTGATCTTGAACACAAAAAAGAAGCTTACAAGAAGTGGAAGATTGGACAAATGACCAGGGAAGAGTATAAAAATATTGCTCGGGGATGCAGGAGTGAAATCAGAAAGGCCAAATCACACCTGGAGTTGCAGCTGGCAAGAGATGTTAAGAGTAACAAGAAGGGTTTCTTCAGGTATGTGAGCAACAAGAAGAAAGTCAAGGAAAGTGTGGGCCCCTTACTGAATGATAGAGGCAACCTAGTGACAGAGGATGTGGAAAAAGCTAATGTACTCAATGCTTTTTTTGCCTCTGTCTTCACAAACAAGGTCAGCTCCCAGACTACTGCACTGGGCAGCACAGCATGGGGAGGAGGTGACCAGCCCTCTGTGGAGAAAGAAGTGTTTCGGGACTATTTAGAAAAGCTGGACGTGCACAAGTCCATGGGGCCGGATGCGCTGCATCCGAGAGTGCTAAAGGAGTTGGCGGATGTGATTGCAGAGCCATTGGCCATTATCTTTGAAAACTCATGGTGATCGGGGGAAGTCCCAGACGACTGGAAAAAGGCTAATGTAGTGCCCATCTTTAAAAAAGGGAAGAAGGAGGATCCGGGGAACTACAGGCCAGTCAGCCTCACCTCAGTCCCTGGAAAAATCATGGAGCAGGTCCTCAAGGAATCAATTCTGAAGCACTTAGAGGAGAGGAAAGTGATCCGAAACAGTCAGCATGGATTCACCAAGGGCAAGTCATGCCTGACTAATCTAATTGCCTTCTATGACGAGATAACTGGCTCTCTGGATGAGGGGAAAGCGGTGGACGTGTTATTCCTTGACTTTAGCAAAGCTTTTGTCACGGTCTCCCACAGTATTCTTGCCAGCAAGTTAAAGAAGTATGGGCTGGATGAATGGACTATAAGGTGGATAGAAAGTTGGCTAGATTGTCGGGCTCAATGGGTAGTGATCAATGGCTCCATGTCTAGCTGGCAGCCAGTATCAAGTGGAGTGCCCCAAGGGTTGGTCCTGGGGCCGGTTTTGTTCAATATCTTCATAAATGATCTGGAGGATGGTGTGGATTGCACTCTCAGCAAATTTGCGGATGATACTAAACTAGGAGGAGTGGTAGATACGGTGGCAGGTAGGGATAGGATACAGAGAGACCTAGACAAATTGGAGGATTGGGCCAAAAGAAATCTGATGAGGTTCAACAAGGACAAGTGCGGAGTCCTGCACTTCGGACGGAAGAACCCCATGCACCGCTACAGACTAGGGACCGAATGGCTCGGCAGCAGTTCTGCAGAGAAGGACCTAGGGGTGACAGTGGATGAGCAGCTGGATATGAGTCAACAGTGTGCCCTTGTTGCCAAGAAGGCCAATGGCATTTTGGGATGTATACGTAGGGGCATTGCCGGCAGATCGAGGGACGTGATCGTTCCCCTCTATTCGACATTGGTGAGGCCTCATCTGGAGTACTGTGTCCAGTTTTGGGCCCCACACTACAAGAAGGAGGTGGAAAAATTGGAAAGAGTCCAGCGGAGGGCAACAAAAATGATTAGGGGACTAGAACACATGACTTTTGAGGAGAGGCTGAGGGAACTGGGATTGTTTAGTCTGCGGAAGAGAAGAATGAGGGGGGATTGATAGCTGCTTTCAGCTGCTTGAAAGGGGGTTCCAAAGAAGATGGCTCTAGACTGTTCTCAGTGGTAGCAGATGACAGAACAAGGAGTAATGGTCTCGAGTTGCAGTGGCGGAGATTTAGGTTGGATATTAGGAAAACCTTTTTCACTAGGAGGGTGGTGAAACACTGGAATGGGTTACCGAGGGAGGTGGTGGAATCTCCTTCCCTAGATGTTTTTAAGGCCAGGCTTGACAAAGCCCTGGCTGGGATGATTTAGTTCGGGATTGGTCCTGCTTTGAGCAGGGGGTTGGACTAGATGACCTCCTGAGGTCCCTTCCAACCCTGATATTCTGTGATTCTATGGTTCTATGAATTAAGCTTCCCCATGAAATTCCAGTAAAGCTGCCTTCTGCATCGGCATTATAATAGAGCTTTAATTCCATGGCTATATACTATTCCCCCCATTCCCTGAACTCATAAGAAAATTGAAAACATGGAACGGGAAGCGTTAGGCAACCTAAATGATAGGTGTTGCTTCCAGATGTGCCTATAATGATGCCCTGTAAATAGCAGGAAGGAGAAAGTGGTGGCTGTGCTGTATAATGGCCAGTGGATGGAAGGATCAAGTATAAGAGAACTATACTGTATAATAGGCACTAGGGACAGCAGAGGGCGAGGGATGAGGAAAGGGCAGCCATACTGTACAATGGGCACTAAGGGAAGCAGAGGGTGAGGGTGGGGAAGAGGTGGCTGTACTTTAAGGGCAGAAGATACACACACTTTACCAAAGCACTGCTGCAGTGAATATTATTTATTAATCCTGCCACTGGCAAGGTGCAGATTCTAATCTCTTAGTATGAAAACTTTATTTTTGGATACATTCCTTTAGCTGCTCTTGACTCTGCTGAGCTGGTGAAGGATAAAGTCATCTCCTTGGTAGATGCTGGAATAGCCATAAACTGTGCTTTCCCTCTGGTTCTCCGCCCGGAAAGGAAAGTGAAACTGATCCTCTCCTTTGACTATGGCCCTTTTGAACCATTTAAGGTAACTCCTATCATTATTACATTTCTACAGTCATTCAAATTAGGAATGAGGGGCCATTGCCAGGTGATATTTGAACACAGAAAAATACATTGTCCCTGACCCCAAGAGATAAGAATCCAACAAAGAAATTTCCAATCTAAAAAAAAAAAATCTAAAAGTATTTTCTTTACTTTATTTCTGGAAAACAGTTCAGGACAAGAAGGGAGCAAAGAATCGCATACCCTTCTAACCTGCTGGGGAAATGTTTAGTGGAAAGAATCCTACCATCCAAGTAGCAAGTTGGTCAGCCGACTTGAGTCAACACTAATACTTTTGCGAGGTGTCCCAGGGCCCAATGGCTCTCTACAGGAGGAGATTTTCAAATGCACAATGGACAGTTTTGTGACTTAATCAATGGAAGTAGGACAACACATTCCCATGTGTGCCTTAGAAAATATACCTCATAGTGACCTTAAGGAAGGAAATCTGTTTTTCACCTTAAGTGAAAGATGAACCTTTGGTAGCCTTGAGCATTCATGTGTCGAGTACTGGAGATGAATATTGACCCATGTCTCCTACTGTACCAAGGTGGGTGAGGTAATTTCTTTTACTGGACCTTCTAGCATTGGTGCAAGAGACAAGCTTTCGAGCTTACATGGAGCGCTCCTTCAGGTCCTACTGAACCACTGAGATCTATCCCAGTTGAACAGTTATGGGCTGCTGTGAACCTTCTAGCTCTGTTCTTGGGTACTGAACTCAGTGTGCCATGTTTAATCTATTCTTACGGCTGTGGGCTGAGATTTTTAAAGGCTCTTAAGTGAGTTCAGTGTCCAACCCATATTGACTTTTCCTGGGAGATAAATTCATGCTCCTTTAAGCTTCTTTGGAAATCCCAGCTATGGGGTTTCCTTGTAGACAGTCATGCATTGCTACACAAACATTCTTCCTATCCCAAGAGCAGAGGGTATGATTTCCACTGTAGGTTTTCTGCGTAGTCAATTGGTAGAGGACTCAGAGAGAAAGTTTGATTTTGAGCTATCTGTTTTGAGCTATCTGGTCTTGTGGACAGCAGTTCTCTTCAATAAAATCATCACGATACCTTCACTTACAGGCCCTCAAGCAAACTGCCAAATACTGTAAAGAAAACTGCATCCCATTTCCTGAGATAGACGAGAAATTGCTCCAAGAGCCAGATAACCCCTCCGACTGCTACATCTTCAGAGGAGAGGGTGCACCTACTGTCATGCACTTCCCACTTTTCAACAAAGTGAATTGTCCGGGTAACTTTCATGTCACACCCATTTTCTTAAAGGCTACTGACCTCACTTTCATTTCACTTATATGGATGAGTTAAATACTGCTGCATCTGGTTTGCTCTGGGGTAAGGTAGCAAAGGGACATAGGGAATGGGATAAAATGTCAGATTTATCTAGTGCAGTATCCTATGTTAAAGAGGGTATCCAGTAATAGAAGCTTAAGAGGAAGTTGTGAGAAATCACAGATTATGTAGTTATAGAATTATCTGCCATAGGGGATGTTTGTCACTAGACTCTGTGGGGGGTGGGGTGGGGTTGGCTCTGATTTCTAAACATTTTAAGCCAAATTTTCAAATGTATGTAGGTGTCTACAGATGAAGGTAGCCACCTAGTGGGATTTATAAAGTGCCTAGGTGAATTAGGCACCTAACCTACTCAGCTGCTTTTGAAAATCTCACCAGTTGCCTATCTTTATCTTTCCACAACTCAATACATTTCAAAATCTGGCCTATATCGCTTCCATTTTTTAAAAAAAATTAACTAATTTAAATGTGAATCTTGAAAATATTCATGAAGATGTCTACCTGCGTTTTGAATCCTACTGTACTCTTGGCTTTAATGTTATGTGCGGTGAGTCCCATAGGTTATTTTTTGTTGTGTATAAATAAAACTCTTTGCTTTTATGATTTTTACATTTACAGATTTTCAGTTTCATCAAATGACTCCTTGAGCTCAGAATAAGGCACCTTCTTTCTTTAGCTCCCGTCTAGACACAGGGACCAAATCTTCTCTCTGTTACACAAATGAAGTCGAAGGAATAAATGTAGATTTACACTAGTGCAATGAAGAGATGAGTCTAGCATATAAAGAGAAATTCAGAAAGGAATGCAAAGGAGTCTAAAAGTGGGAAAACCTTTAACCTTCTCTCAGCTGTCTGGGCATGTGAGTTACACCAGCTCAGATACCCATATGTTCTGTACAAGTTCTATTTCTCTTGATTTTTGATCCACTGTGAATGCAGAGTGTCATGCCATTAGATGCTCTGTTCCTATAATGATGGGAGTCTTATAAGAACTCAGGGGCAATATTTTTAAGGGAGCCTAATGGAATTAGGCACCAAAATTCCATTTTTTCCATTGAAATCCCTAGATAGGTAGATGCATAGGTTGTACTCTAGATTAATTTACCTTAGTACACATGAGAGCAGAATCTGCTCCTTGTTTTTTTCACAAACATGCTGAATATGGGACACTACTGAGAAAAGCAAAGAGACAAAAGAATAGCTGAGGGATGGGTAGAAAGCAGGGAAAATAGGAGAATGAATTTGATAGAATTAAAGGAAGTCTCCAAGTCTGTAGAAAACCTGATTCAATAGCTCTGAAAAGTGCAAAGTATCCATTTCAGTTCAGGAGGTTGTTGACTCTGAACCCTAAAGATGACAGTTCAACTATATTAACTATGTCACTGCTGATCGCTGTAGACAAAACATCCAGATGCTTTTGGATTGGGAGTAGAGCATTTGTGAAACCCTTTTCCCCATACATGAGCCTCACTTGATTCTTCTCCTTAAGTCTCGGAAGCAAGATATTCCTCTCACGATGGCCTGGGAACCCTAGAACACAACCAAAATAATAGTATTAGTTGTTATTGACACTACAGTAGTATTATCATCCTAAAAATGTATTCACATCTTTTCTCTCTTTGCTTTCAGCCTATGTGACAGAATGGAGAATTAGATTCACCCCAGTTCGCTGTCTCTACCATGTGGGAGACATCACCAAACTCCTCCAGTCGGCAAGACTGAATGTGTCGAACAACAAAGACAAGATCCTTCAAGAGATCAAATACATTGTGGCTCACTCCAGCAAGAAGAGGAGCTCTTAAGAAGAGTTTCTCATCTATGCCCCACATACATTAAAGCCACCCAGTAGATTTTGAGAACTACAGAATTGTCACGTAGCTGGAAACTGTCATTATTTGGGATTACAGGACTCTCAGCTTCTGCTATGAAAGCACTAGTACCTAGCTCGTGAGTTAACCCCTTAAGTTGACTGCACTTTAGTTCAGCAATTCTGATTCTGCGCATTAGTCAAAGAAAAATTCTCTCTTGGTATAAATCATTTTTTGCTTGCTGTTGTGAATTATTGCTCAGTCAGTCTCTGCTCTGCGTGATGACAGATGCCCTTTTCTCCTGATGCACAATTCACATTCAATCAATAAAGCCTATAGAATCAAACCATTTGCACACAGTGCCTCCATCCTAGAAATCGCCTGCAAAAGCACAAGCACCTGACACCTATGGTAAAAGCCATCTCCCCTAGCTCTTATCACACTTTATACATAGACAGGTTAGAAAAATAATAAACTAGTTTTGTGGGGGGGGGTCATTTTTATTCCAAAGGTGTGTGTGTGGGTTTTTTCATGAAAACATTATTGAAAATGTTGAAATTGTTATCAATATTTTTTAACAGAAAACAATATTTTGGATCAACAGAATATTTTGATAAAGTTTTTTGCTGGTAAATTCTGATTTTGAAAGCATAGATAAAAATGAAAACAAGAAGAATGAGTAATGGCGAGTTTCCTCTTCCAATCCAGCAAGGCTCCACTGGAGTCTTTGGAGTCGGTCCAAAGGTGTAATGGGGAGTAGAATCCTGTCCAGTATTTTCAACTTCTTATGGGAGCTGGGTATTAATATGAACAGGAAGACTCTAATATTCATGGTGTGAAGAGCCACATGTTGCAGAATCTCAAGTCCGATTCTCGTAGTCCATCTGGTTGAGAAGGAGCAAACGGAGTGGCAAAGTGCTGGCCCCTAGAGGGATTTAAATTGATATTGATCTGTGCTGCTTGGACAAGCTTCCTCAGTCAGGGGCACTGTACAACCCATGGTAGCCCCGCCTGGCTGTTTGTCTCCCTCTAGTGACTATACCACATATAAATGATGAGTAAGGCTGGGATTTAGTTATGGGTATTTTTAGTAATATCATGGACAGGTCACGGGCAATGAACAAAAATTCACACTATAAATACATATGACTAAATCTTAGGAACTCTGGGGCACCGCTGCTGCTGCTCAGGGGACTGTGTGGACTGGGGCCTCACTGCTGCTTGGAGGGGTGGCCCAGGAGCCTGCTGCAGCCCCGGGGCAGTGCCCGAGACTGGTGCTGCTCCAGCAGCCCCTGGGGCCAGCTGCCTAGGGCTGCCCGATCAGTGGCCAGCACCACTGGCCCCAGAGTTGCGCAAGCAGCTAACCCCTGGGGCTGCCCGAGCAGAAGCCAGTGCGGCTGGCCCCAGGGCTTCCTCAGCTGCTCAGACAGCCCTGGTATCAGCCACACTGGCTGCTGCAGAAGTCATAGAGGTCCTTGAAAATCATGGAATCTGTGACTTCTGTGACCTCCATGAAAGACTCGCAATTTTAATGATGAGTCTTCTGCAGACTTTCATCTGTGGTAGCCGGTTCTTTAGTGCCGGCAGTACGGCGTGTGCTTACAGATCTGGCATTCCTGGGTCCAGTCCATCTGGAGATGGCATTGTTAAGACACAGAGCTTTCAGATGCACCCTGTGAGGTGAATGAACTCTATCTGAAAAGCCAATGAATAAAGATCCCAGATTGTTCTCAGGACCTTTGCACTTCATATTATTGTAAATCAGGGGTTCTCAAACTGGGGGTTGTCACCCCTCAGGGTGTCACAAGGTTATTACGTGGGTGTCGCATGCTGTGAGTCCCCGTGCATGCCAGGGATCAGCCTGTCAGCCATGCACGGGGCTGACAGCCCAAGCTCTTCAGAGGTGGGCAGCTGGAAAGCAGCAGCTGCTGGCCAGGTACCCAGCTCTGAAGGCAGCGCTGCCCCCAGCAGCAGTGGAGAAGTAAGGATGGCATGGTATAGGGGGTAGTCATTGTTTTGGGAGGGTCATCACAGCTGAAATATTTTCAAATTGGGTCCCAGCAAAACAAGTTTGAGAACCCCTGTAAACTAATATGGAGGATGGTCCCAGATCCCTTCCCTGTTGGATGAGCCCTGCCTGTGTAACTCAAGGTAAAGAAGCGCGTGAGAGTGAGCAGGAGAAAATATCAAACAGTAAAATGGAGCAGGCATGAGACTCTTTGCACTTGGCATAAATAAACCAGGAGTTAACTACACAGAAACCAGTGGCTATGACTCTCCTTTCACTTTGGACATGATCCAACATCCAGTTGAAGCTATTCCACTGTGGATAAATAAATAAAGTGTCAGCGGGCAAAAAAGAGAGACAGAGCAACCACTAAGAGAATGCCTGTAAGGCCCCACCGGTCTAGAGCCCAGGCCTGTAGAGCTACCAGGTAGCTAACAGTTCCAGGCTGTCACCCAGGAGCAGCGGTAATCAGCCTGCGCTCCACTTCCCATGACCTGCCGTGGATACCGACCACGGGAAGTTCCACCTTAACGTTTGACAGGCAACAGCCCTGTGACTCCTGATTGGCTCCATGCCCTATATAAACCCAAGGTGCATGACCAGGAAGTGTCCAGGCAACAGTGTGGATCTCTGTAGTTGCCAACTCTGTTCCTGCTCCTTGCTCTAGAGTCCTGGCGTGACCTCAGCTTTTTTTTTCCCTCCTGACTGGGACCCTGAAACCTGACTTGTACTCTGACGGTCAGTGTCAACCCCAGACCGGAACTGACTATGAACTCCTCAGCTACTCACAGCCTCCGGTTTGCCCCTGCTCTGACCCTTATCACTGACTGCCCTTGGTGGGATCCTGGTGATCATACTGTAGCCTGGTGGTTAGAGCACTGAGGTGGGAGACCAAAAATCCAGTGCTCCAACTCCAGTGATTTTCTTTTCAAAGTATTTATCCACCATGGAGCTTCAACAGGAGAGACTAAGAGAGCCTCTGGCCCAGTCACTCGGGCACTCTCCTGAGAGGTGGTAGATCCCTGTTCAAATCTCTTTGGCCCCTTAGGAAGTGGGGGTCTGGGCACCCTCACTGCAGGGCTAAAAGTTATGAGGGAGATTCTCCTCTTCTCTTCCCCCCTCCCTGCCACGTGCGTGAGTTTGCGTGAGTCTTGTGCGTGAGTTTGCATCCAGAGCCCAGTCTGCTAAGAGAGCTCTGAGCACACTTATCTTATTGGGCCCCACAGGCAAATTAGGGGGAGTGATGCTGATCTTCCCCTGGATTGGGCATCACTGTGGGGCTTTGGTATCCAGGTGCCTACAGTGCAAGCAGAAACAGCTGCACAGGGAATATCTTACTGCAGAAATTTAGGCACCTACAGTATTTAGGCACCAACAGTGTTAAGGCTAGAGGAACTCACTGTCTCCTCTACCTCACGCTTCCTCTGCCCTGACTCCATCTCCTCCCTTGTCTGAGGGCTCAGGCCTCACTGGGTAAATGGCCGGCACCTCCAGCTCTCTTGGTTCCCAGAAGCAAGAGAGAGACACGCTCACATTTTCTCCTCGTTAGCCCATACCCGCAGCTGAACACTGCTCCTCTGCCAATCGGTGACATGGGACGGCCCTCTGCAGCCCTGGCCCAGCCCTGCCTCTCCCAAGCACCCCTGGAGAAGGTTCTGGTTATGGGTGACCTAACACAGCCCTCTGCAGCCTGGCCCAGCCCAGCTACCTCTCCTAACTGCCCACGGAGATGGCTGTGGTTGCTCCTCAGATCCCCATTTTGTCAGGCCTGTGGTAAATACAGCACCAGCATCTCCTGCGCTCCTGACTACTGTGAGTAACCCGTAATCAGGAAAGTGGCACCATTAAATGCAATGGAGGTGCTGGTGTAAATAAGGGCTGATGCAGTGAGGCAATTGAGCCAGAGTTGGGGACGTGACAGGGATCAGTGTTACATTTCAGCCATTCAGAGCAATCATTTCATCCAGTGTTTGTACAGCACCTAGCACAACGGACTTCTGGGCCATGACTGGGGATCTTAACTGATTGCACAATGCAAATAATAAATTATATTGTAATTTTTTAGGGTTTCCATTAAAAAAAGCAAAACCTTTAAGGAAAGCTGATAATTTGCTTGAAATCGTCCTTTTATTAAGATCCCAAATTTCCTTCAGAAAAAGATTTTGCCGAAACTTTGTGACCATATTTTACACCTGGTTATGAGGTGTAAGCAGAGAGAGCTCATGTGATTTAGAAAGTTGTCAGTGTCAGGGCTGTTGTCTGTGCCATCGACACAGAAGACATAGCAATCATTCCCCAGACTCTGTCATTTAAATTGCTTTCACGAGCACTTTCGGGTACGACATGACCTTCTCCTGAAAAGCTACAAACATGAGCAAGCATCTCCAGTTCATAAGGAACTTGTTCTTCCACATGATCCAATACTGTGACTTGTGCTCATCATAAGAACAGCCATATGGCATGAGACCAATGGTCCATCTAGTCCAGTATTCTGTCTTCTGAAGGTTTTGTATAATATTACTATTCCCCAGGAGTTTATTTCTTCACAGTTTACTTTCCTGTTAACTATTTTTATGGGAGGTTTGTGTGTGTCTGTGTGTGGTGGGGGGTTGGGTTCTAACAGTGCAAACTATTTAGACAAAAATTACTAAAAATCTTGATTTAAATTGTGCCACAGGGATGCTAATTATGTAGTTATGGGAATTAAATAAACTTAATTTTCCTCCCTCGGCATTTCTTTAGGATTTAAACCATGCTTATGTTATTTTTAAAATGTATGATAATATAGCTTTGAATTACTTGATTTCAGTTCCCATTTTATTTACTTTTAGTATTGTGATTAAAAACTCTTTCACTGCAGAAATTAACAGTTTGCTTTTTTTCTTTTAAGCAGGAAGGGATGTGGGGCAACACACTTCTTCATTACTATATCATTTCTCTCCTTCATGTTGTTACTCAGCCCCTCATGATCACACATGGCTTTTGTGTTTTGAACTGTTAGATTTTATTAAAACACATATGTAAATAAGGTTGATCTGTAGTGACCTTTCCACCTGTGCTTTAAATAAAATTTTATTGTGAACCCCCTCAATTGAGGATTTTTATATTACACCCAGGCATCTATTAGCAGATATCCTCAACAGCCAGAGATTGGGCACTAGATGAGGAGGGCTCTGAGTTATTACAGAGAATTATTTGCCAAGGGTCTGGCTCATGTGTCTCGCCAATATGCTCAGGGTCTAACAGATCATCATATTTGGGATTGGGAAGGAATTTTCCCTTGGTCAGATTGGCAGAGACCCTGGGCAGTTTTAACCTTGCTCTGCAGCCTGGGGCATGGGTCACTTGCTAGTTTGAACTGGAATAAATGGTGGATTCTCTGTAACTTGAAGACTTCAAATCAGAATTTGAGGACTTCAGTGACTCAGCCAGTGGCTATGGGTCTGTCACAGGAGTAGGTGGATGAGATTCTATGACCTGTAATGTGCAGGAAGTCAGGTTAGATGACCACAATGGTTCCTTCTGGCCTTAAACTCTGCAAGTCTAATCCACATAGGAGAGAGACATTATATATTTATTAGAACTCAGACTTCTAAAGATGCCCATAGGATCTGAATGAGCAGTTCTTATTTTAACAGGAATTGGGCATCAAAATCCCTAAGGCAGATTTGAAATCTCAACCTCAGTGTCAGAAATACTTCAATCAGCATTTTATGAGTGATTCACAGATAAAGGGCCAGGTTTCCAAAGGTGTTGAGGCAACCTAAAATGGCAGATGGGAAGTGGGATTTACTAAAGCATCCAACTAAGTTAGGCACCTGTCAAGGTTCCTTCCCCACTCTGAACTCTAGGGTACAGATGTGGGGACCTGCATGAAAACCTCCTAAGCTTACTTTTACCAGCTTAGGTTAAAACTTCCCCAAGGTACAAAATTATTTTACCCTTGGATTTCCACTGCCACCACCAAACTTTATCTGGGTTTACTGGGAAACGTGGTTTGGACACGTCTTACCCCCCAAAATCCTCCCAACCCTTGCACCCCACTTCCTGGGGAAGGTTTGGTAAAAATCCTCACCAATTTGCATAGGTGACGACAGACCCAAACCCTTGGATCTTAGAACAATGAAAAAGCATTCAGTTTTCTTACAAGAAGACTTTTAATAGAAGTAAAGGAATCACCTCTGTAAAATCAGGATAGTAGATACCTTACAGGGTAATTAGATTCAAAACATAGAGAATCCCTCTAGGCAAAACCTTAAGTTACAAAAAGGACACACAGACAGGAATAGTCATTCTATTCAGCATAGCTCTTCTCTCAGCCATTTAAAGAAATCATAATCTAATACATACCTAGCTAGATTACTTACTAAGTTCTAAGACTCCATTCCTGTTCTGTCCCTGGCAAAAGCATCATACAGACAGACACAGACCCTTTGTTTTTCTCCCTCCTCCCAGTTTTTGAAAGTATCTTGTCTCCTCATTGGTCATTTTGGTCAGGTGCCAGCAAGGTTACCTTTAGCTTCTTAACCCTTTACAGGTGAGAGGATTTTTTCCTCTGGCCAGGAGGGATTTTAAAGGGGTTTACCCTTCCCTTTATATTTATGACAGCACCTAACTCTATTAATTTTCAACCAGAGTTTGGTGCCTAACCTCCATAGTCCCTTTTGTCAACCTCAATAGGCACCTCACTGCATCTTTAGGTGCCTGAATACCTTTGTCAGTGTAGCCCACAGTGTTGATTTCAAAGAATAAATATGCTTGAAATGGACACGATCTGCTCATGGACAATTCATGACTTTAGCAAAGCTTTTGACACTGTCTCCCACAGTATTCTTGCCAGCAAGTTAAAGAAGTATTGGCTGGATGAATGGACTATAAGGTGGATAGAAAGTTGGCTAGATTGTCGGGCTCAACGGGTAGTGATCAATGGCTCCATGTCTAGCTGGCAGCCGCTATCAAGTGGAGTGCCCCAAGGGTCGGTCCTGGGGCCGGTTTTGTTCAGTATCTTCATAAATGATCTGGAGGATGGTGTGGATTGCAGATTTGCAGATGACACTAAACTGGAAGGAGAGGTAGATATGCTGGAGGGTAGGGATAGGATACAGAGGGATCTAGACAAATGAGAGGATTGGGCCAAAAGAAATCTGATGAGGTTCAACAAGGACAAGTGCAGAGTCCTGCACTTAGGACGGAAGAATCCAATGCACCGCTACAGACTAGGGACCGAATGGCTAGGCAGCAGTTCTGCAGAAAAGGACCTAGGGGTTACAGTGGATGAGAAGCTGGATATGAGTCAACAGTGTGCCCTTGTTGCCAAGAAGGCCAATGGCATTTGGGGCTGTATAAGTAGGGGCATTGCCAGCAGATCGAGGGACATGATCGTTCCCCTCTATTCGACATTGGTGAGGCCTCATCTGGAGTACTGTGTCCAGTTTTGGGCCCCACACTACAAGAAGGAGGTGGAAAAATTGGAAAGAGTCCAGCGGAGGGCAACAAAAATGATGAGGGGACTGGAACACATGACTTATGAGGAGAGGCTGAGGGAACTGGGGATGTTTAGTCTACGGAAGAGAAGAATGAGAGGGGATTTGATAGCTGCTTTCAGCTGCCTGAAAGGGGGTTCCAAAGAGGATGGCTCTAGACTGTTCTCAGTGGTAGCAGATGACAGAACAAGGAGTAATGGTCTCAAGTTGCAGTGGCGGAGATTTAGGTTGGATATTAGGAAAACCTTTTTCACTAGGAGGGTGGTGAAACACTGGAATGCGTTACCTAGGGAGGTGGTGGAATCTCCTCCCTTAGAAGTTTTTAAGGTCAGGCTTGACAAAGCCCTGGCTGGGATGATTTAATTGGGGGTCGGTCCTGCTTTGAGCAGAGGTTGGACTAGATGACCTCCTGAGGTCCCTTCCAACCCTGATATTCTATGATTCTATGAACAGGGGAATACTAATTGCAACAAGGCCGTGATTTTCAAAACTGCCTAAGGGAATTAGGTGCCCAAATTCTGTTGATTTTCAAGATCCATCCAAGCTGCCAGCTGTGAGTTATTGGTCCAGGTCCAGCACTCTTTTTTTCTACTCACTACTGCCCTTCTGACTCAGTAAATCAATGCTGATAATCAACAGCCCATTTCAACTGACAACAAGAAATATCCTTGGAGTGTCTAAATTCTTTCTATACTGGTAGAGGTCAAGGACTCCTTAGGGAGAGCTTTGTTTCTCAGACTGTATATGAAGGGATTGACCACAGGAATCAGGATAGTGTAGAGGACTGACCATATTTTGGTAAGATCACTCACAGAGCAGAGTAGGCTGCTTATGATATGATTATATGGGCTGGGAGTTTGAAAGAAGTCTAAAGGAAGTAGGTGATCGGCTCCTGGTGAATTTGGTGGAATATTTGACCAAAACTGCTCAATTTCAATTTCTCCATGAAAAATAGTGAGCAAATATTTTATATTTCATTGAAGTATTTTTACTTCTTTTTCTTTTTTTGGAAGATTTTTGTTTTGGGGTTTCCCATCTTCTCCTTTCCCTTTAAATCCATTTTTAAAACATTTTATGCCTTTTTCCCCCATATGAAAAAATTGGATTGGAGGGGGATAAAAAAAAGAAAGTGGGAATTTCCCCACTATTCAATAAGTAAATAAATATATTCAATAAATAATTGCAACATTTTTTCCAATTTAAAAAAGAGCATTCAAAATAGTTAAATATTACTTTTTTTCATGAAACATATCATTTTTGACCATAACCACAATTTTTGACTTTCAATTGAAAACTATATTGACCAATTCTAGATTTGGGTGCCTGTAGGGTACCAAAATAACCTCTATTAAGTACTGCCATGAGTTAATGCAGTTACTCCATTCAAGAAAGAGATAGTGATCTTTGCTTCAGCATTGATTACACGTATAGGAATATGGGATTGTAAGAGTTACCTCTTTAAGAAGATTTTTCCCCATAATTCTTTATAATAAAATAAAAATTCTGGAAATTTAAGACTTTTCAGTGCCTGAAACGGCAATATTAATACAATAGGCTTTTGGACCAGTGTATATAGAGTCATAGAAATGTAGGTTGGGAAGGGACCTCAAAAAGACATCAAGTCCAGGCCCCCTTGATCTAGGCAGGACCAAGGAAACACAGACCATCCCTGACAGGTGTTTGTCCAACCCGTTCTTAAAACCCCTCTAATGACAAGGATTCTACAACCTCCCATTGGAAGCCTAGTCCAGAGTTTAACAACCATTAGAGTTAGAAGATTTTTCTTAATATCTAACATAACTCTCCCGTACTGGAGATGAAGCCATTACTTCATTTCCTATCTTCAGTGGAGAATGATTGATTGCTGTCCTCTTTATAACAGCATATATGAAGACTGTTGTCAAGTTCTCATCAAGAAAACTGAATGTTTTTTCATTGTTCTCAGATCCAAAGGTTTGGGTCTGTGGTCACCTATGCAAATTGGTGAGGATTTTTACCAAACTTTTCCCAGGAAGTGGGGTGCAAGGGTTGGGAGGATTTTGGGGGGAAAGACGTGTCCAAACTACGTTTCCCAGTAAACCCAGTTAGAGTTTGGTGGTGGCAGTGGAGATCCAGGGACAAAGAATAAAATTAATTTGTACCTTAGGGAAGTTTTAACCTAAGCTGATGAAAGTAAGCTTAGGAGGTTTTCATGCAGGTCCCCACATCTGTACCCTAGAGTTCAGAGTGGGGGAGGAACCTTGACATGGTGGCAGAGTGGTGGGATTAACCTGAAATCATTTTGAGATCAATTTGAGATTTTTTGAACTAGAAATACAGATTTTAAAAAGGAAAAATTTTTTTTCCTTTGGGGCTGCTGGAAAGCAGCTAGTTTTTTTCTCTGCTTTGGGGCCAGAGCAGAGACAAAAGGGGATTATCTTTGTGAATTGCGGGTTTTCTTGCCTGGAGGCGGGATACTTAACTCCTGCAGGGAAATTCACAGTCTTCCAAACCAGAGCTTTTTTTTCTAAAAGTAAAGGGCGGGGGGGTGTTCTACCCATTTCCTGGAGACAAAAGTGGCAGGGTTTTTTTTTTTAGGATTTTGATTTTTTTACAAGGAGCACCGGTTTGAAAAGGAATTTTTTTCCCCTTTAGGCTGCTGGTAAGCAGGTTTCCAAGTAGTTGGAGGTTTTTTGCTTTGATCTGGGGCCAGAGCAGAGACAAAGGGAATTGTCTTTTTCTGTAGGCTGACAATCACTATCAGAGAATAGGTATCCTATTCCAGCACAGCAAAATTTTACAGCCAAGTTTTGTTTATTTTATTTCTAAACCTCGGGTGTAAAGTTAGTTAAAAACAGAGAGGTTAGGATGACAAAATCTACGGCTCAACAAAAGATTTCAGACTGAGGAAAAACAAAAGGAACATGAAAGACAGATAGAACTCATGCGGCTGGAGAAGGAGGTACAGGAGGCTGCCCACAGGAGGGAAATGGAGGCAAGAAAGCATGTGGAGGAGGAGAAGGAAAAAGAGAAGAAGCATGTGGAGGAGGAGAAGGAAAAAGAGAGGAAGCATGTGGAGGAGGAGAGGGAAAAAGAGAGGAAGCATGCACTGGAGATGGAGAAGGTAAAGGCTCAGCAGAATATACCAACAAACCCTAGCAATCCTTCTCCAGGTACCACTCTCCATCCCAGAAAGTTCCCCACCTACAAGGCAGGTGAGGATACTGAGGCCTTCTTAGAAAACTTCAAAAGGGCCTGCCTTGGGTACAACATCTCTACTGACCAATACATGGTAGAGCTGAGGCCGCAGCTCAGTGGACCCTTAGCTGAGGTGGCAGCTGAAATGCCTAAAGAACACATGAACAAGTATAAACTGTTTAAATCCAAGGCGAGAGTCAGAATGGGGATAACACCCGAGCATTCTCGTCGGAGGTTCAGAGCCCTAAGGTGGAAACCAGACGTGTCAGTTACCCGACATGCCTACCACATTGTGAAACATTGGGATGCCTGGATATCAGGAGCAAGTGTTGAATCTCCAGTAAATTTGCCCTTCCTAATGCAAATGGAACAATTTTTAGAGGGGGTTCCTGAGGAAATAGAAAGATACATCCTAGATGGGAAGCCCAAAACTGTAATCGAGGCAGGAGAGATTGGAGCCAGATGGGTGGAGGTGAATGGCAGAGAAGAAGAAAACTGGTCGCAGTTGGAGCGGAGACCAGAAGGGACAACCCCAGAGCACACCCTATTACCGGGGCCGCCCAAAGCCCCACCTACCTCCCAAAGAAGCCTCCAGACACCTTATCGTCCCACCACCCCATTCTCCAGCAACCCACCTCGCCCCAGTGACCCGTCAGCTGGACGATGTTTTAAATGTAACGAGCTGGGGCATGTAAAGGCCAACTGCCCCAAGAAGCCCAACAGATTACAGTTCATTGCACCGGAATCACACCAGAGGTCCGCAGGCCCAGATACCTCTCAGATACCCTTGGAGCGGAGGGAAACTGTGAGTGTGGGCGGGAAGAAGGTCACTGCGTGGAGGGACACCGGAGCACAAGTGTCAGCTATCCATGCTTCCTTAGTGGACCCCAATTTAATCAACCCAGAGATCCAAGTGACGATTCAACCCTTCAAGTCCAATTCTTTCAATTTGCCTACAGCCAAGTTGCCTGTCCAGTACCAGGGCTGGTCATGAAAGTGGACTTTTGCAGTC
This sequence comes from Natator depressus, assembly GCF_965152275.1. Taxonomy (NCBI): domain Eukaryota; kingdom Metazoa; phylum Chordata; order Testudines; family Cheloniidae; genus Natator; species Natator depressus. The sequence continues at coordinate 34,846,966 of NC_134246.1, forward strand.
TATGATGATTATCCCATCCCCATGCTGTTGGGGGAAGACTGCACCTGGGCCCTGCTGCCTGGGCGAACCCAGTGGAAATCTCCGGTTTGTTTACATGTCAGTTTCACTGCAATCCACCCCCCCGCCCACTACATCCCCTAGCTAGGTGAGACTCTGGTGGAATTTATGAATGAAGGGATCACCTTTCACAGGAGCTGGCCAAACTGGCTTGACCCCTTTCACTTTACACATCAGGCAGCTCCTTTCCATAGGAACAAACCCTCCCCTTCCTTTGTCTAACATTAATCAATGGCTCTGACTTTCCTTTCTAATCAGCCCCGATGGGACTGCTGCCACAACCTGCATTTCCCAACAGTGTTTCCATTCTAATGGCCTCCCTGAGACCCATTAAAACAACAAGTAACTTTGTTTCTGCCTCTGGCCTTTAATTCCTTGAGAAGTTTGTCAGATCTCCAGGCAGTGCCCAGGTCTCAGCTGAGCAAAACATTTCTCAGAGTGCAGATTAAGACATGAGGAGTTATAATGACCTCAGGAGTACTTGTGGCACCTTAGAGACTAACCAATTTATTTGAGCATGAGCTTTCGTGAGCTACAGCTCACTTCATCGGATGCATACTGTGGAAACTGCAGAAGACATCATATACACACAGAGACCATGAAACAATACCTCCTCCCACCCCACTCTCCTGCTGGTAATAGCTTATCTAAAGTGATCATCAAGTTGGGCCATTTCCAGCACAAATCCAGGTTTTCTCACCCTCCACCCCCCCACACACAAACTCACTCTCCTGCTGGTAATAGCCCATCCAAAGTGACCACTCTCTTCACAATGTGTATGATAATCAAGGTGGGCCATTTCCTGCACAAATCCAGGTTCTCTCACCCCCTCACCCCCCTCCAAAAACCACACACACAAACTCACTCTCCTGCTGGTAATAGCCTATCCAAAGTAACCACTCTCCTTACAACGTGCATGAAAATCAAGGTGGGACATTTCCAGCACAAATACAGGTTTTCTCACCCCCCCCCCTTTTTTTTTCCCCAAAACACACACACACACAAACTCACTCTCCTGCTGGTAATAGCTTATCCAAAGTGACCACTCTCCCTACAATGTGCATGATAATCAAGGTGGGCCATTTCCAGCACAAATCCAGGTTCTCTCACCCCCTCACCCCCCTCCAAAAACCACACACACAAACTCACTCTCCTGCTGGTAATAGCCTATCCAAAGTAACCACTCTCCTTACAACGTGCATGAAAATCAAGGTGGGACATTTCCAGCACAAATACAGGTTTTTTCTCACCCCCCCTTTTTTTTCCCCAAAACACACACACACACAAACTCACTCTCCTGCTGGTAATAGCTTATCCAAAGTGACCACTCTCCCTACAATGTGCATGATAATCAAGGTGGGCCATTTCCAGCACAAATCCAGGTTTTCTCACCCCCCTACCCCCATACACACACAAACTCACTCTCCTGCTGGTAATAGCTCATCCAAAGTGACCACTCTCCCTACAATGTGCATGATAATCAAGGTGGGCCATTTCCAGCACAAATCCAGGTTTTCTCACCACCACCACCCCCCTCCCCCAACACACACACACAAACTCACTCTCCTGCTGGCAATAGCTTATCCAAACTGGTCAGTTTGGATGAGCTATTGCCAGCAGGAGAGTGAGTTTGTGTGTGTGTTGGGGGCGGGGGTGGTGGTGAGAAAACCTGGATTTGTGCTGGAAATGGCCCACCTTGATTATCATGCACATTGTAGGGAGAGTGGTCACTTTGGATGAGCTATTACCAGCAGGAGAGTGAGTTTGTGTGTGTGTGTTTTTTGGGAAAAAAAAGGGGGGGGGGTGAGAGAACCTGTATTTGTGCTGGAAATGTTCCACCTTGATTTTCATGCACATTGTAAGGAGAGTGGTCACTTTGGATAGGCTATTACCAGCAGGAGAGTGAGTTTGTGTGTGTGGTTTTTGGAGGGGGGTGAGGGGGTGAGAGAACCTGGATTTGTGCAGGAAATGGCCCACCTTGATTATCATACACATTGTGAAGAGAGTGGTCACTTTGGATGGGCTATTACCAGCAGTAGAGTGAGTTTGTGGGGGGGGGGGGGCGGAGGGTGAGAAAACCTGGATTTGTGCTGGAAATGGCCCAACTTGATGATCACTTTAGATTAGCTATTACCAGCAGGAGAGTGGGGTGGGAGGAGGTATTGTTTCATGGTCTCTGTGTGTATATAATGTCTTCTGCAGTTTCCACAGTATGCATCCGATGAACTGAGCTGTAGCTCACGAAAGCTCATGCTCAAATAAATTGGTTAGTCTGTAAGGTGCCACAAGTACTCCTTTTCTTTTTGCGAATACAGACTAACACGGCTGTTACTCTGAAACCCGTCATAATGACCTCAGTGTCCTCTTGCAAATCCCTATAGAGCCACAGGTGCTGCATGGCTAGTTGGTGAGATTTCTCTTTAGTAGCTGTATTGCTAACGGTGATGATTTTAATGAGCATAGAATGAAGCAGGGTTTTTTAACTGATTATTATTTTTATCCTAAACAAGAGTCAATGAAATTAACATGTTTCAAATGACATTGCTCAGGGTTCCTTCATGCTGGGGATCTGTCACTGCAGATCTGCAATCAGACCTAGAGAAACAGCTGCATCCTTAAGATCAAGCACTTTACACCCTATGGACAGACTGTTCATTGCCACTTCTCCGGTCAGCTACCAGAGACCAAGACAGCTCTTGTTACAGTCTATCCCCTTGCCACTGCTGCCCTTAGCAGAGTGTTACAGTCACCCTGCCAGCCCCTTGTCAGCTCTAATTCCCACCTGCTTTGCCTGTGAAATTAGCTGCACACAGAGTCAGAAGAAATATCCTTTAGTGACCAATAACCATGATGTACTTTTAATTTGACTGTGAAATGCGTCCACTCAGCATCCCCTGCCCACTGAAGTCCACTTCCCACAGGGATGGACCAATTAGCAGTAGATAGATAGATAGATTAAATAGAAAGGGGCAGGTGAATGTTAAAACCATTAGACAAGTGGACAGAGAGATGATTAGACAGATGAACAGATGACATGGCAGATTGATAAAAGTGTAGATGGGGAATTGGAAATACAGACAGATGGATAATTAGGTGGGTAAACAGTAAAAGGAGGAAAATGGACAGATATCTTGGTGGACAGATAGACAGCAGGATGGACAATTAGGTGGATGGATCATTAGGTAGACAAATTATTAGATAGAGAGGGAGTGGGAATACAAGTTTACCCAAATACAAATACACCGCCCCCAGAATCCTGTTAGACAATTAGATTAAAACTGACCAAAGGAGGTCATTGCTCTAGGTCAGAACTCAGAAATTGGTGCTTACATTGGGACTGTCTTCCCTTAGCCTGTCTTCTGAACTTGCCACTAAAGAGGCCAATTGGTGTTATACCCAGTACTGTGACTTTCATATGGCTACAGATTCACTAATAACCAACGACTGACCTGGGCTGTGAAATTCAGTTCTGGATTCTGAGTTTCACAAAGATAATTGGGTAGGGTGACCATACATCTGTTTTGGCTGGGACAGGTCCTTTTTTTAAGTCCTGTCACAGCATTTGTCCCATTTGCTTGTCCCAATTGATCATCATTTGGCAAGAGCAAACTGGACAAATGCACAGTTTTGCCAAAAAAGTGGGGTGTGACCCCTAGCAGGGCATGGAGGAACATGTAGGGGGATGGGGGCTGAGCGGTAATGCCAGCCCTGCGTGAGAGGAAGGGCTTGGGAGAGTGGCTTGGGCCAGGCCAGCCCCATGCAGGTGGTTGGCGGGGCGGCGGCCAGCCCCATGCGTGGGCGAGTGGCAGGGGGGCTTTGGCTGGCTCTGCATGGGCAGGAGGCAGGGAGAGCTGCTGGGCTGGGGGGTAGCTCATGCAGGGGAGCTCAAGCCAGCCCTGTGCTGTGTCCTGTTTTCCCTTTGGGAAAATATGTTCACCCTATAATTGAGGGTGTTAATTGGAGATTTCTGTCTCAGACCTGAAAGTCCCGGGAACTTCATTCAGGCCCATTGTTGCTATGAATTTGATGGATAGCATCAAGTGATTCACAGAGAGGCCTGGTCAGAGCGGTAAAATCATCCCAATGTCCAGTTGCTGCCACAAATATGAATTGAGTGTTTATTACCATGCACATACCCATGAGGATGCACAGAGACCAACGGTACACATAGGCACATGCAGAGTTAAACACCTAACCTCCCTACGGGCTTATGGAAACCCAATAGGCATCTATCTGCATTTTATGTGCCTAAATACCTTTGCACATCTGACTCTAACTCCCTTGTTTCCTTTGAAAATACCAGGCCACAGGCTTCATCCAGTGATCACTGAAGTGAACGGGGGGTCTTTCCATTGACTTCAGTTGGATTAGGCCCCAATCAAGGTGTTACACAATGCATATATGTTGGATGTAGCATAAACCATAACAATGGGTATTATGCACACAGTATTAATACAATGTAGATTATATCTCTGAACCACTGGCTCAGGAAAATTTTGAAATATATATATATGGGAAGTTATGTTAACTGAATCTCCACAATCTGCTCTCTCCACAATTCTGTTCACCCTTGTCGAGTATCGCACAACATTTTGCAAAGCTGAAGCTAGCTTTGGCATTAGAACATAGGAACAGTCAAAGCCAAGATACATGAGAGGCGTGTCCTAGCACCGGTTGGGATGAACCTCAATGCCCAACTGGTTTGGTATGTAGTATCCAAAACAGAGAAAAGAAAAGTACAGTCCAAAAGAGCAAGTTTAGGAACTGGTACAAACTGTCAGGCTGGATTTTCGTGGTGAGTAAAGGGCTTTGTAATTTGTAAAGTCATACCATAAATACTGCTAACTGAAATGCATGTCTTTGAACACCCCTTCTGTGTAACGTTAACACTCTGAGAGAATTTGCTTCCTGGAAGAACGGTATGTCTCCTTTTCCTATCGTACTGCATTTTATTTAGGCAATACATTTGGTTACGTTTGGTTACTTGGTCTCTCAAACATTTGGAAAACTGAACCCCAAGTGTAGTCAACCAATTGCGATGTGATTATCATGTGCATTTGAAGGCACTTATTCCAACTATATGTCAGATGAATGGGTGGTGGTGTGTCAAAGTGGGGTTTATTCTCAGCTCTGTCATTGAACCAGCTTATAAATCAGTAGCCACATTTTGCAGATGAGGAAAATAATATTTGCTCTGTTCACAGGGATATTTGATACATAGGTGAGCTTTTCAAAAGAATTAAAGGTGTTTAGTGCCCAAATCCTACTCAGAGTCAATGAGATTTGGGTGCCTAACTCCTTCTTGCCCCTTTGCATGTCCCAGACAAAGAGACATTTTTTAAAAGAATTTGTCTTTTATTAAACAAACAAACAAACAAAAACAGTGACTGTTTTATGTGTTTGGTATTTCCGAATGAACTTCTTCAGGTACATGGATGCTCAGCTCTGGAAAGTTAAAATATTGTGGGCCTGATTCTTCTCTCACTTCTAGGTGTAAATCAGGATTAACTCTACTCAAGTCTGTAGGATGGATTCTCTTCATGCTTACAAAATTGTAAATCAGAGGTAATAATAAAAACTTCCAGCTCTTATGTAGCACTTTTCTCTGATAGATCTCAAAGTGCTTTACAAAGGAGACCAGTATCATTATCCCCCTTGTACCCATTGGGGAAACTGAGGCACAGAATGAGGCAGTGACTTGCTCAGGCTCACCCAGCAGGTCAAAGCCAGGAACAAAGCCCAGGTATCTTTAGCCCCAAGCCTGTGCGCTCTCCACTAGGCCATACTGCCTCAATAAAGGTTACAAGCATGTTAAACTGGTGTTAGTGACAGAACATTCAGAGCTACTCCTTAGTGGACGCATGTTAATTTTACTGTTCACCAAACCTCACCCAGCAGATTTAAGTTTGGCTAAAGGAAAACACCATTCCAGGAAATTCTTGGATCCAGGGTCCATTTTATCTGAGCAATTAAAGGCCTGAGAGACTGGTGCAGGATTCTGATTCTGGCCTGCAGTATGGCCATGGGGTGGCAGTTCTGGCAGTGCAGTCAGTAGGACTTGTACTGACTCCACTGTGGGGAGCTGTATTACTATGTATTTATTTGTATCATCAGAGCACCCGGCCATAGACCAGGACCCCAGGCACTGGACAAAAAGATGGTCTCTGCCTTAAGGGGCTTGCAATATTGCTACACTGCTATGCTGCACCAGTCCACTACTTGGTTATAGGACCCTGGGTGTCCCACATGCCCTGAACAGCTCTGCACGAGCTGTGAGCACTCGGATTGTCAAGCTCTAACTGTCTCCAACAGCAGCAAGCACCAGATGCTTCAAAGAAGTTCAGCAGCCACAATATTGATTCTTGTGTATATTGGTTACACCCTGTGACGTTATTGATATAAGCAGGGACCGTATAGATCATTGTTGCAACCAAAGTCCTGTAGTGGCACCAAATCTTGTATAAAGGGGGTCAAATGAGGTGTCTAAGACAAGGTTATGGTTTGCCTGTTATGATTATGCTGTCTATATGTGTGTATCATTTTTATAGTTAAAGTTATGAATATTGGCTCTATACTGTCTGTATTTAAAACTTGTGCTATGCTTCTGGGGAACATTCCAGACAAGTTGGTGTCAGCTCTGCCTAGCCTGCTTGATGGCCCATTAAGGACTATCAGCTATACAAGTGATCCACTGAGAGAAGGCAGACACGCCTTGGGACTCAGCAAGGCATGCAGGGACCTGCCTATGGACAGAACTCTGAGGTTTTTCCAGGCCATGTGATGGACAGCTTGTCTTTGGGACAAAGAAAGAAAGACCACATGGCAAGAGACTATAAAAAGCTGCTGCAGCTCCTCCATCTGATCTTCAATCCTGCTTCATACGTCTGGAGGAACTTTGCTACACTGAAGCTTTGAACGAAGGACTGAAAGACCCATCCCAGTGGTGGATGTGCTTCCAGAGACTTGATTTGAACCTGCAGTTTATTCTATCACTGCTGCAAGCCTGAACCAAGAACTTTGCCATGACTGTATGTAATTGATTTCATTTAACCAATTCTAGCTCTCATCTATAGCTTTTCCTTTTATGAATAAACCTTTAGATTTTAGATTCTAAAGGATTGGCAACAGCGTGATTTGTGGGTAAGATCTGATTTGTATATTGACCTGGGTCTGGGGTTTGGTCCTTTGGGATCGAGAGAACCTTTTTTCTTTTACTAGGGTATTGGTTTTCATAACCATCTGTCCCCATAACGAGTGGCACTGGTGGTGATACTGGGAACCTGGAGTGTCTAGGGAATTGCTTGTGTGACTTGTGGTTAGCCAGTGGGGTAAAACCAAAGTCTTCTCTGGCTGGCTGGTTTGGTTCGCCTTGGTGTGCATAGAAACCCCAGCCTTGGGCTGTAACTGCCCTGCTGTAAGCAATTTGTCCTGAATTGGCACTCTCAGTTGGGTCCCGCCAGAACCAGCATTGTTACACACCCAAATCTGGTCTGTTCCCCAGTGGGTGAAATTCACCCTCTGTGTGTTGTGAGTGTGGACAAGTTACTTCTCCTCTCCCTATGGCTGTGGTTCCCCTTCCCTCCCTTTGTCTGGCTTGTCCATGTAAATCGTAAGGTCTGTGGGGCAGGGATGGTCAGTCATGACTTTGGGGTTATCTTCCCAGCTCTGACACAGGCATGGATCAAGTCATTTATCTTCACCACTGTTTCCACATCTGTGAAATAAAGACAATGATTCTTTCTTCTTCTTCTGGGCTTTGATATCTATGGCCCAGATTTTTAAATACAGAGTTGTTGTAGCCATGTTGGTACCAGGATATGAGATAGACAAGGTGGGTGAGGTAATAATGTGTATTGGACCAACTTCTGTTGGTGAGAGAGACAAGCCTTTGAGCTTATGCAGAGCTCTTCTTCGGGTCTGGGAAATGTACTCAGAGTGTCACAGCTAAATAAAAGGTAGAACAGATAGTTTAGCATAAATAGTTAACACATATTTCAAGGTCTATTCAAGGTGAAGTTGCCTGTTAACACCCCTCCAGTCGTAGCAGGAAAGGCAGAGGGGGGAAACAGCTCGGGGGGCGGGGCGGAGGTTGTTAGTGGGTTATAGATTGCCCTGTAAAATATATTACCTCACTCACTTTGTCTCCCAGATTTTTAAGGGTATTTAGGAAGTTGGGGGCTAGATGTACAAAGAAACTTAGGTGCACTGATTCCAGGTATTTTCACATTAGGTGCCTAGAAAGTCACTTAGATTCTTAAAGCCTGAGTTAGGCACTGAGGATCCCTATACAATGAGTAGGGAGAGATAGGTGCCTTAGATTGGGGGTCCATAAAAGCCAGCACACTAGATGGTAAGCCCACTTAAAGAGACAGAGATTAATGAGTTTGCTTTACAGCCTTAGCTAACAGTCAGCTGGCATTTAGCTCATGCTGTAGAGGCTCATGCACTAAGCTCCAGAGGTCCCTGGTTCAATCCTGTCTGCTGATGACCGGGGTCTGTGGGCATTGCACAAGCCTTTCACAGAGATAGGCACCTCCTTTGCTTGGGATTCTCAGCTGAAAACCCTCTCTTGCTGTTAGGTGCCAGTGCTGGCTTTGCGGCAAAGAGTTCTGTGGCACCTTATAGACTAACAGACATATTGGAGCATAAGCTTTCATGGGTGAATACCCACTTGGCTTTGTGAACCTGACTTTGTTTATAACTGTTACCCTAGTGGCTTGGGTACTCAGGTTAGGATTTTCAAAGGAGACTAAGGGTGCTTAAATCCCATTGGTAGTCAAGAGCTGGGCACCTAACTCCCTAAGCCCTTTTTGAAAACCCCTTCCTTAGTGCTTACTGGTACTTGGGAAATATTCACACTGAAGTCAGTAGGCTAAATCCTGACATTCTTACTCAGTTCCTATTCTGTCAAACTCCCAGTCAATCTCTTCCAGTGTCTATGATTGAGAGACAAGGTGGGTGAGGTAACATCTTTTATTGGATCAATTTCTTTTGATGAAAGAAACAAGCTTTCACACCACATAGAGCTCTTCAGACAGGTCTGTGTTTGTTTAATGCAATTTATATTTGTGAAGATTGGCCAGTCCTCTAGAGAATTCACATGTCCATTCCCATTAATTTTGAATATCCCATCCGTACTTCTTAAAATAATGTAATGAACCAGCTGGTGTGTATGTGCACCACTATCCCCTATTGGATGGCATCAGAAATGGTCAGTTATGTCTCATAGGCTCTACTTTAATAGCATTTACTATTTCTTCTCCTTTAGCTCAAGTGTGACTGGAACTCATGTTTCTGGCATCCAGATAATTAGAGTTCTAACCACACTGTGAATAGGGGACCCAGGGCTAAGGCAGGCTCCCTCCTTCCCCTAGCTACGCATGGCTCCCGGAAGCACCGCCAGGTCCCTGCAGCCTGTTAGGATATAGATATTTAGGACTGTTTGTAAGGGCCTATACTTTAATTTAGGTGTATTTTTATTATTTTTATTACATAGCTAGTTATAGAGGTATAAAAGAAAGAATTAAAATTACTGTTTTCCGGTGTAAGGGCCTTTTTTTACGGTGACAGTCTGAGGCCCTGTTCTTAGGCTAAGGCCTTTGGCTAAGCAGCAAAGGCAGCCATAAGCTGGAACGTGAACGGTTACATCCTTACATTTCAAACTAGTCATATTGAAATAAGGTGCTATTGGGCTGTTAGGAATACAGTCCTGTCCTGACAATGCCTATTGCCGCTAGAGAAAGGGAAGTACCTAGAAGATGTAAAAGGAAACTTAGTTTGATAGCATCCTGTCTGGCAAGAACTCACTTATCAATAGCTGGGATGTGAAATCCTTATTTTTTTGTTGTTCTATCACTGTAGTCGCCATTTCCCTATTGTTTGTTTGTATAATTTAGTCTGGTTCTGTGATTGTTTTTGTCTGCTGTATAATTAATTTTGCTGGGTGTAAACTAATTACGGTGGTGAGATATAATTGGTTAAATAATTATGTTACAATATGTTATGATTGGTTTGTTAAATTTTAGTAAAATGATTGGTTAAGGTATAGCTAAGCAGAACTCAAGTTTTACTATACAGTCTGCAGTCAATCAGGAAGTAAGAGGGGGAATGGGAACAGGGAATGGGGGTGGGGAAATTGGAATCGTGTTTTGCTAAGGGGGGGAATGGGAACAGGGGCACAGGTGTAAGGCTCTGTGGTGTCACAGCTGGGAAGGGGGACACTAAGGAAGGAAACTAAAATCATGCTTGATGGAAGTTCACCCCTGTCAAGGTTCCTTCCCCACTCTGAACTCTAGGGTACAGATGTGGGGACCTGCATGAAAACCTCCTAAGCTTACTTTTACCAGCTTAGGTTAAAACTTCCCCAAGGTACAAATTAATTTTACCCTTTGCCCTTGGATTTCCACTGCCACCATCAAATTTTATCTGGGTTCCTGAAAAAACGGAGTTTGGACATGTCTTTCCCCCCAAAATCCTCCCAACCCTTGCACCCCACTTCCTGGGGAAGGTTTAGTGAAAATCCTCACCAATTTCCATAGGTGAGCACAGACCCAAACCCTTGGATCTTAGAACAATGAAAAAGCATTCAGTTTCCTTACAAGAAGACTTTTAATGGAAGTAAAAAGAAAAGAATCACCTCGGTAAAATCAGGATGGTGAATACCTTACAGGGTAATTAGATTCAAAACATAGAGAATCCCTCTAGGCAAAACCTTAAGTTACAAAAAAGACACACAGACAGGAATATTCATTCTATTCAGCACAGCTATTTTCTCAGCCATTTAAAGAAATCATAATCTAACACATACCTAGCTAGATTACTTACTAAGTTCTAAGACTCCATTCCTGTTCTGTACCCGGCATAAGCATCACACAGACAGACACAGACCCTTTGTTTTTTTCCCTCCTCCCAGCATTTGAAAGTATCTTGTCTCCTCATTGGTCATTTTGGTCAGGTGCCAGCGAAGTTACCTTTAGCTTCTTAACCCTTTACAGGTGAGAGGATTTTTCCTCTGGCCAGGAGGGATTTTAAAGGGGTTTACCCTTCCCTTTATATTTATGACAACCCCAATAAACATCGAATTGTTTCAACCTTTGGACTTCGGGTATTGTTGCTCTCTGTTCATGTAAGAAGGACCAGGGAAGTAAGTGGGTGAAGGAATAAGCCCCTAACATCTTGGTGCCATGACTTGGATGCATCACATAGGATAGGTGAGTGGCAGCCTGTAAGTCCCCCTCCCCAACAGTCCACGCAGCTGCTCGTATATAGCGAACGCTCGTGATGGTAGTTGCGGGTTCTGGCAAGCCAGCATAAAGGATTTTTTGGATAAATGGATAAGGAAGTACTAGGGCCCATACCAGGTGCAGGGGCAACCTGGGATGAGATTAAAAAGGAAATGGAGGAAGTGTTAGGGGACCCAGAGGGATCGGGGGTGGCTGAGGAGCCCACCCTCCTTGGTATATGGGTAGTGGAAGAAGGTCCCTGCCCATTGGGACTGAATGCCTTCCAGGGAAAGGAGGCACTTCAGTCTGCTTGTGAGAGGTTTGAAGTAAGGGCAGCATTATGGGAAGCTGCCAGTAATCTTTCAAGTTTGGTGCTGCTTCAGCAAGGGCTGCTGAAGAGTTGTAAAATAGTTAGGGGTGGTTAAAGATGATTTGGCACAACAGGGTTTAGAGTCAAAAGCAGAGTTAACAGACTACCTTTAGAGACTGGAGCTGGGACTTGGTCCTGGGGGAGAGGAGAGAGAGAGGGGGGCAAAAAAAAAGGTTTCAAAGTGCAAAATGGCAGGTTTGCAGGAGCAGGTAACAACCCCCACTCTTCTCCCAGAGCCAGGATGAGAACCTGGGGATAAGGGTTCCCTACTGTTTCAACCCAGGGAGCCTACTCTTGGCTCAGAGCTAACTATGTCCTTTTCTTCTTTTCCTTCTTCTTTTTCTCGGTTTACTTAATTTGCTGCAGATAGCATATACTTTAAAATGACCTGACAGGCTTAATTGGTTTATTTCCACCTCTTCCCCCTCATCTCCCCCAGCCTTTCCACACTTTTGTTTTTCTGAAGTTTTAAAGGAGGATACTTTGGATATTTATGTGAAATGTTTTTGGTTATTTTGGACAAAGTATAACAGAGGTCTGCTGTATTCCACTGGAATTTTTGGAGTAAAAGATCCATGGGCATTTGTTCCACTGCCCCTTGTGTAGTATAGTGCCCTGCACCTTCTCTCATATGAGCATACCACACCTATTCCAATTAGCGTTCCAGACTTCCCATTACAGTGGGCCCAAGAAGGTTGGGTCCGGGTTGTCTAGTACACTGTAGGGTGTGGAGGGCTTACTACATTACTTATAGGTTATCTCCATATGCAACGTAACACAAGTACAGTTAACAATACAAAATTAATAATAGAGGGTTCGGAGGAAAGTAAACATTTAGGATTTGTGAAAATGGTACAAGGTAACTGTTGTGAAGATGTTAAAAGAGTAACAGTTGTGGTGTTACAAGAAGGAGGTTTTTGTTTAATGATAAAACCCAGTTATATAAATGTAACTGTATGTGCAACTCTGTGCAGTCACATTGGATGGAAGCTTGGTAATTAAATTATCCAAGGGGGTCAGGTTGAGTGGCTACTACCACCACTATGCTTCTGTCCCCAGAAGCCTTTACAGCTATTCTGAAGGAAAATGGGCCCTTTTCCCACAGAAATGGTCTATAAGGGACTGCTGCAGGCAGCAGGCAGAGAGATAATCTGATCAAAATTATCTGACTATTGGGCAATGTAATCAAAATCACTAAAGGAATGTAAGGGGTTTCTATTGGAACTTAACTTGGCTGCCCCTGGTTGTGTCTAGTTGCATTAGATGGGAGTGTAATTGGGTACAGTTGTATAAAAAACAGTAATTGCAGTTCAAGGAATGTTAGGCAAAAGAGAATTTTATGTGTGTGCACAGGTAAAAGAAACGGAAAAGGAGCAATGATGGGAACACTGAGCCTTGGGGTGGCTCTGGGGGATCAGACTGTCGCTTTGGTGGGTGTGCATAAAAACTCTGGACACAGGGGAGGCAGTTACACCTTGTGTAAAATTAATATAGCTAATATAATGTTATGAAGGTTAAACTATGGAAGAAATGTGCATTTTCCCAGAACATGTGCCGTGTATATTGGAGAAGGGGGTAAAAGAAATTCAAACAAAACACGGTACTTAATTAAAATCCTATTAGGGCTCCAAAAGGGGCCACAATAGGTTGTGCTTTCTTTTTCAGACCTTCCACCTTGAAGCTTGGCCCTAGCAAGAAATGTGTTGCCATATGTCCTATGCTTTTCTAGGGATACCTGGGCAGGAGGATCCCAAAAGAAAAAGAAAAAAAAGGGGTGGAGTGTTAGGATATAGATATTTAGGCCTGTCTGTAAAGGCCTATACTCTAATTTAGGTGTATTCTTATCACTTACCTAGTTATAGAGGTATAAAAGAAAGAATCAAAATCACTGTCTGCCGGTGTAAGGGCCTTCTCTCACTGTGACAGTCTGAGGCCCTGTTCTTAGGCTAAGGCCTTTGGCTAAGTAGCAGAGGCAGCCATAAGCTGGGAAGCGAACAGTCACATCCTTACATTCCAAACTAGTCACATTGAAATAAGGTGCTATTGGGCTGTTAGGAGTACAATCCTGTCCTGATAATGCCTATCGCCTCCGGAGAAAGGGGAGTGCCTAGAAGATGTAAAAGGAAACTTAGTTTGATAGCATCCTGTCTGGAAAGAACTCACTTATCAATAGCTGGGATGTGAAATCCTCATTTCTTTGTTGTTCTATCACTGTAGTCCCCATTTCCCTATTGTTTGTCTGTATAATCTCTGTCTGGCTCTGTGATTGTTTTTGTCTGCTGTATATTTAATTTTGTTGGGTGTAAACTAATTAAGGTGGTGAGATATAATTGGTTAAATAATCATGTTACAATATGTTATGATTGGTTTGTTAAATTTTAGTAAAATGATTGGTTAAGGTATTGCTAAGCAGAACTCAAGTTTTACTATATAGTCTGCAGTCAATCAGGAAGTAAGAGGGGGAATGAGAATAGAGAATGGCGGTGGGGAAATTGGAATCATGTTTTGCTAAGGGGGGGAATGGAAACAGGGAGACAGGTAAGGCTCTGTGGTGTCATAGCTGGAAAGGGGGACACTAAGAAAGGAAACTAAAATCATGCTTGCTGGAAGTTCACCCCAATAAACATCAAATTGTTTGCACTTTGGACTTCGGGTATTGTTGCTCTCTGTTCATGCGAGAAGGACCAGGGAAGTATGTGGGTGAAGGAATAAGCCCCCTAACACAGCCCCTAGATGCATGGGAGGCCAGGGAGGCTCTGTGCACTGCCTCTGCCCTGAGGGCCGGCTCCGCAGCTCCCATTGTCTGGGAACTGTGACCAATAGAAGCTGCAGTGGTGGTGCCTGCAGGCTTGAGGGCAGTGTGCATAGCCTCCCTGGACGCCAATGTGTCTAGGGGCTGCTGGGATCTGGTGGCCGCTTCCAGAGAGCTGTGGTAAGCGCTGCTGGGACCCCACACCCTGAACCCTTTCCCGCACCCCAACCCCCTGCCCCAGCCCCCTCCTGCACCCCAAACTCCCCATCCCTGTCCCCACCCTACAGTCTGCACCCCCATCTGGAGTCCTCACCCCCCCACACCCCAACCCCCTACCCCAGCCCGGAGCCCTCTCCCGCACCCTTAACCCCTCATTTCTGGACCCACCCAGAGCCCACACACCCAGCCCAGAGCCCATGCCCCGCTGCACTCCAACCCCCTGCTCCAGCCCAGAGCCCTCTCCTGCACCCCAAACCTCCAATCCCCAGTCTTACCCCAGAGCCCTCTCCCACACCCTGAACCCCTCTTTTCTGGCCTGCACTGCCAGCCGGAGGCCTCACCACCCTCCCTCACCCCAACCCTCTGCCCTAGCCTGGTGAAAGTGAGTGAGGGTGGGGGAGAGTGGGTGACGGAGGGAGGGGGGATGGAGCAAGCAGGGGCAGGGCCTCAGGGACAGGGTAGGGCAATGGTGTTTGGTTTTGTGCAATTAGAAAGTTGGCAACCTTATAGTTTGGCCATTCTTAGAATACAATTTTTTGAGGGAACCAATATTGATTATGATGATGATGATGGATTCTAAGGAATCCAACGCAATAATGCTTAGCTTCCACTAACACTGTATGTAAGAAAATAAGTTGGTCCAGATCCTCAACTGATATAAAGGTCCATAGCTCAATTGAAGTCATTGTGCCAGATCTGCATCTAGTGTAAATGGATGTAGCTCTGGTGAAGTCAATTGGCCAAACCCCAGCTAACGTAAATGCCATAACTCCATTGAAGTCAATGGGTCAGATCCCAAGATGGTGCAAATTGACATTCCTACATTAAAGTAAATGGAGCTATGACCATTTACACCAGCTGAGGATCTGGCTCAATGGATTTAAGCATGCTGGGTCAAAATCCTTCTTCCCTCAGTTCTTAGCCAGAACCCCCATTGACTTCAATAACAGTTTTGTCTGTGTACTGAGTGGAAACATGAGTAACGACTGCAGTATTTGTTTCCCTTCTGTCATTTGGAGATATATATATCTATACACATACACACACACATGAATGGAGAAAAATAAACATTTTGTATAATTTGTACCAGCTGTCTAAGTAAAACCTTTTGTTTTCTGTTTGGGTGACATAGCCAGGTCTTAAACAATGGGCTTGATTCTGCTTGATCGCTGCCATGAATCAGGAGTAACTCCATGGATTTCCATTGCAGTGATGAGAGAGTCAGGGACAACATCTCCATACTCAAGGGATTCCCATAGGAAGAAATCATGACATCTCTATGGCCAGATCTTCAGCTGGTTTAATAAGATGTACCCCCATCAACTTCAGTGGAGCTATGGCTGTTTTACAGCAGCTGAGCATCTGAGCCTGTTGAATCCCATGGAACTATGGCCCTCATTTTTTAAATCTCATTTAACTGACTCAGTTTTTAATCAGAGCATACTCAACCATTAATCAACCCGCATCAGATTTTTATTTAAATTTTGAACAGTAATTACACAGCTGTTACTTAACATATATTTAATATTTACTCAACATGTAGACTGGGATTTTCAACAGAGATGAATTAATTTTAAATGAAGTGTACTGTGATTACACTCTGTTTTAGTTGTGATACATACAAGTACCACTGATTCCTAAAACCAGAAAGTTTACCACATGGCTGACAATAGATTCAGTGGCTCGAATTTTCAATTGAGACTAATAAAAATACCTAGCTCTTATTGAGTTAGACTTAGTGAGATGAAGTGGAAACCCAAATTGAGGTTTCCTGAGCTCCTGGCTAATGCCCAGTGTGTGTGTGTGTGTGTGTGTACTATGAGATTGCATTGTGTGTGTGTGTGTGTACTATGAGATTGCATTGACGTTAGTGGCTTCTCTGAATAAGCCCTGAGTGACAACTTAGTACCTCAGGATTTACATCAATGAACGTATCAAGCAGAGTTGTCTTTTTTCTTACAGTCACGTACTTTGGAGACAATTCGTGCCACACTGACCACTTCTCTCAAGGCTTCTTTCACCTCTTTGTTCCTCAGGGTATAAATGAATGGGTTCAGTTCAGGAGTGATGATAGTGTTCAGCACATGAACAGTTTTGCTCACATCTAAAGACTCTGTCACGGAAGGCTTGATATGTAGGAAAATGGTTGAGCTGTACCAGATAATCACAACAGTGAGATGGGCAGAGCAAGTGGAAAAGGCTCTTTGTCGGCCTTGAGCTGACAGGATTCTCCATATAGTGGAGATGATGTAAATGTAGGACACCAGGGTTATCACACAGAAGCCCAGGATGACAAAGAATAAGATGATGAAGGCCACCATCTCAACCGAGTGGGTGTCTATGCAAGAAATGACTATCCATGGTGCTATGTCACAAAAGAAGTAACTGATGATGTTAGGCCTGCAGAAGGACAACCTGGCTATCAGAAATGCTGGGACAGAAATAGCCAGGAAACCACACACTCAAGAACCGAGGGCCAGCCGAGCAGACAAGGTGCTGTTCATGAGGCAGCTGTAGCGCAGTGGGTGGCATATGGCCAAATAGCGATCATGGGCCATGACAGCCAAGAGAAAATATCTGTGCATCCCAGGGAGAAAACAAAGTACATCTGCAAGAGGCAGCTGGGGAAGGAGATACCTTGGCTTTCCCCCATGAGGATTGCCAGAGCTTTGGGGACACAGGCTGTGGTGTAGCAGATCTCCAGGGAAGAGCGGTTGCAGAGGAAGAAATACATGGGTGTATAGAAGTGCCAGTGTGTCCTCACTAAGATTATGATGGACATATTTTGCATGACCATCAGGATGTACATGACGAGGAAGAGAACGAAGAGGGAGACCTGCAAATACCAACTGCTGGGGAATCCCAGGAGGATAAAACCATGCACACTGCTTTGGTTTCCTCTTTGTAAATTGGCTGCCAAATTCATCTGTCAAGACCCAGAGATCATAAGGGACAGAGCTAGACATTGTTCAACTCATTGTTAGATATTGTTGACCCTTGAATATTGGAGTACAGAACCCTAATAATTTACTTATGCTTTGATCAAAAATATTGAAAAGGTATATTAAATAAAATGTGCATGAAAATGAATTCCATTTTTGAACAGTCCTCTGGAACCCTGTTGCACCCAATATATATTTTTCTGGTGTGACCTCTAGTTGACTGGTATGATCATAGAATCATAGAATATCAGGGTTGGAAGGGACCTCAGGAGGTCATCTTGTCCAACCCCCTGCTCAAAAGCAGGACCAGTCCCCGATTTTTCCCCCAGATCCCTAAATGGCCCCCTCAAGGATTGAACTCACAACCTTGGGTTTAGCAGGCCAATACTCAAACCACTGAGCTATCCCTCCTCCCTCCCTTTATCCCTCCCTCATGTCTCCCTTTAGTGGCTCAATTGCACTCACAGAAATCAGAGGCAGAAAGATTTTTAAAAAATGATTTGCTTGCCTTTTTTTGGGGGGGTTACCAATTTCTTAGAACATAAGAACGGACATACTGAATCAGAACAAAGGTCCATCTAGCCCCTATCCTGTCTTCTGACAGTGGATGTTGCCACATGTTTCTGAAGGAATGAACAGAACAGGTCAATTATCAAGTGATCCATCCCCTGTCCTCCACTCCCAGCATCTGGCAGTTAGAGGTTTAGGGAGACCCAGAACATGGGACTGGATCCCTGGCCATTTTGGCTAATAGCCATTGATGGACCTATCTGCCACGAACTTATCTAATTTGTTTTTGAATGCAGTTATACTTTTGGCCTTCACAACATCCCCTGTCAACGAGTTCAAGGGGTTAACTGTGTGTTGTGTGAAGAAGTACTTCCTTAAGTATATTTTAAACCTGCTGCCTATTAATTTCATTTGGTGACCCCTAGTTCTTATGTTTATGTGAAGGAGTGAATAAAATTTCCTTATTCATTTTCTCCTCACCATTCATGATTTTATAGACTCTATCATATCCCCGTTTAGTCATCTCTTTTCTAAAATGAATCATCCCACACTTTTTAATCTCTTCTCATTGGAAAGCTGTTCCATACCCTTAATCGTTTTTTGTTGCTGTGCTCTGTATTTTTTCCAATTCTAATTTTTTTTTGAGATTCGGCAATAAGAACTGCATACAATATTCAAGGTGTGGGTGTACCATAGATGTATATAGTGGCATTATGGTATTTTCTGTCTTATTATCTCTCCCTTTCCTAATGGTTCCTAACATTTGGTTTGCTTTTTTGACTACCACTGCACATTAAGCAGATGTTTTCAGAGAACTATCCACAATGATTCCAAGATCTCTTTCTTGAGTGGTAACAGCTAGTTTGGATCCCATCTGTGTAAATCGATGCAACTGCATTGAAATCATTGGGCCTGATCTGCCACTATTGTAAATCAGTGCAGCTACATTTAAGTCAGTGGAGCCATGAAAGATTACATCAAGTGAAGAGCTGGCTCAATATAACTGATTTAACACCCTCAAGGAAGATTCATACTAAAAAGTACTTCAGTGACAAAGTCTAGGTGCATCCGTGATACATATAGCTTATGTGACAAAGCTCTGTCCTTGTCTCCGTGGGTCCCGCATTTCCTGGTGGATTTTGCTCGCTTCAGAGGCTCACTGTGACCCTCCATGTAGCCCTTCTCTCTCTAGAGGCAAGGGTCACAGCCTACTGAGCCATTTTCATCATAAGCCAGCCAAAGAGGTGAGGACTTGCACAGTCTCTGTTGTCTCCCTGCCTCACTGATTAATTCACAGGGGGAAGGGGGAAGCCCGGCATGCCCTCTACTCCAGGCTCCAGCCCAGGGACCCTAATAGTATCAGCTGTGGTAGCTGACCTTTTGGAAACAGGATACATACAATTCCCTTGGCCACTTCCCCACAGCAGCCCCCCACTTCCTCAATATCTCCTTCACCCTTACCTCAGGGCCTCCTTCCTTCTGCCTGTTTTGGTTTGTACTGCTCAGTTTATCCAACAGCACAGCTTCCTCCTACAGCTCCTGACATGCACACCCACCTGACTAACTGGGAGGCTTTTAACTAGTTTCAGCGAGCCCCTGATTGGCTTCAGGTGTCCCAATCAACCTTGCTGTCTTCCCTGCCTTCTGGTAAGCTCTTAATTGGCCCCAGGTGTCTTAATTGACCTGGAGCAGCTGCCATTTCACTTATCCTGGTAACAGGGATTTGTTTAGCCTGGGGCTAATATATCTGTCTCCCACTACTTTGCTGTAGCCATCTGGCCGTGCACCATCACACTTAGTAGTAGCAGTAATGCGACTAAAAATCTATCTGACAAAACACACAACCACTGCATTGGATGGGGTATGCTAAAGTTAAACAAAGTAATAAATAGTACAGAGAAGTTAAATAAGTCACCACTGACTACACTGTCTCATAATACAATAAAAAAAAGAACATTAAATGAAATTGCAAAACTCTATATAAAACTGATCAAATGAAATATTAAAAATATTATTACACAACGCATAACTACCATTTAGAATTCATTGCCATGATGATTGTCAAGGCCCAGAGCTCAGCAAGATTAGAAAAGAAAGTTGATATAAATAATGAGAACATCCATAGATAGAAACTTTCATTTGATCTTCTCTTCACCGATTATGCGTTAGTTATTATGGAAGAAGACTGTGAGAGGGGAAGTGACTTGCCCAGGCAGAAAGTAAAAAAGATTTATAGAGAAGTATGAATGGGGATGAAAGAAAGAAAGAATTATATATGGGGATGGATCAACAGATAAAAAGACAGACTGAAAGAAAAAATGATAGAGAAGTATGTACAGGGACAGAGAGAAACAACTAATGTCAGAGAGATATGTGCGGGGGTGGATAGCTAGTGAGGTATGTACAGGGACTGATGGATAGATGGATGGATAGATAGATAGATAAACGTAAAGAAAGGAAGAATAATATAGAAGTATGTACAGGGATAGATAAACAAAAAATTACAGAGATATTTGTACAGGAGAAAGAAAGAGTGTGATCGAGTGGTATGTACCAGAAAAGAGAGAGAGAATTATAAATAGATAGATTAGATTAGATATTGGCTAAATTTCTCCTTCCATATCTGACATGAATTTCAAGGGGATTAGACATTCTGAACTATTAACCTAGGGTCACAAAGACATTCCTCTCTGAGAGCAAGTACAAAATTTCTGAAACCCATTTCCTTGCCATTTACCTCTGGAAGAACAGTGGCTTTGATAATGACTTCTAGACATGGCTTTGTTCTGTATTACTTGTTGGCCATTGGGATAGAATCCCCAGAGTAGTCTATGCTTCTGGTTGACTGCAAGAATAAGCAATTAGACTTTAGTTCCTCTCAGCTTTGAATTGTGAAAGTAACTCAGAAGAACCTGTCTGCCTTTTTATCTTGATTCTCATAATCAAAGAGATATTGGGGCCCAGAATATTTTTTCAGCAAGTGTTTTTTCCCCACCGCAGTATCTTCACCACAATTTCAGCTGTAGCCAACTACTGCCATCAACTAGGGATCTGCACCCCGTTTTCAGATTTACCAGTAATGGCGTTCATTAATACTGATATAATACCCTCAATAAATACTGAGAAATATACGTGCAAATCAGGAGTAACTCCCGTGGAAGTGAATTATGCTGATTCTCCTCTCACTCTACTGCAAATCAAAAGTAATTTCAAGGACATCAACGGGCATGAGTCTTCTCTCAATCATCCTGGTAAAAGCCAAGATTGGGTGTGTGGGCTAGGTTCTTCTCTCACATGTATCAGTGGTAAAACAGGATGAGTCCATTGAAGTCAGTGGGCCTGATTCTCCTTTGACTCATCAGGAAATAACTGCTAACGACAATGAAGACACACACATCTGTCTTAAGAATGCAAAATAACACACTGGTTAGTGCTTCTGGCTGGGATTTCAAATGAGCTAAAGGAAATAGGTGCCTGTGATAGGTTGTGGGTACCCCGTCCAATGCCTGGGTGTGTGCAACCCATGCATAAGTCCACCAGACTGCCCTTGGTCTCTGGACTGTAATGCCTAATGGTCAGAGACAATGGATTTGTCCTGGCTCTCAAGGCTGTAAGGCCTAGTGGCCAGAGTCAATAAAGTGGCCTTCACACTCAGGGCTGTAAGGCCTGTTGGCCAGAATCAATATGGCTGGCCTCTCTCTCAGGGCTGAGTGGCCCAGTGGACAGTCGGGCAAGTAGGCTGCCACCTAGAGTGGGCGACAGCTGGGGTAGGGGGACCCAGGCCCTCCCTGCTCCACTGGGTCCCAGCCCGGGGCCCTATCAGTGGTGAGGGACTTTGCTGAGGGACTGAGTAAATGGGGATCCAGACCGAAACACACTGACTGTTCCCGGGTGTGCAGTTGCCACCTCCCACTGGACTACTTCCTACTTTGTTCCTTGTAGTCAAGCACTGGGCGTCTCTGGAATTTCCAAGTTACTTGGTGCGGATGATTCCCGGTGATCCTGGGTTCTTGAAGACCTCTGGGTTTCCTCCTGGGCTTCAACGTCCCTGACTCCAGCTGTTGGAGCCTCTGGCACTTCCCTCGCTGAAGCCTGCAGAGAGCATCCTTCCTACTTAACTGTAAACCAGAGTGAGCTGGGCTGCTCCCATTTATACTAGTGCTGCACCTGGGGCATGCCCAATAGGGATGTGGGGGCATGGCTTCTTCAGCCCATAATGAGGAGATAACCCGTTCACATTAAGTGCTGGGTGAGTGCACCCCGTCAGAGTGCTCAAACGCCATTTAAAGCCTCAGGAAGCTGGGCATCTAAGTCCCTTAAGTCCTATTGAAAATCTCAACCTCTACTGTTGTCTTCTGTTAGGCAGAATAATAACTGCTCAACAAAATGGCATAGGCCCTTGCTGTTAGTAATGGCATCTCAATTCATAGGATGTGAATGTTCTGAATTCCATGTTTCACTAGAGAGAGAGGTTTGGTTAAGTAATATGATAAAGAATAGGAGGTGGGATGGTATCTCCCAAAGCCTCTACTCTTTAGTCAATGTCAGATCACTAAAAGTAAGAATCACACCTGTGTATAAGGCCAGCTCAATGTCTATTCAATAAGTATGAACCCTCTTGAGAAACTAATTGGGAATTTAGTGACACAGAAGTGTTGTGGGGGTCCTCGTCACATGGCTGAATTTCACACTCATGTCAATAATTTAGCTAGCATTGGTTGAAATATGCCACCAATTTTTAAGGGGAATTTACTTTTCTTCCAAAACGTCCTATGAATATTTTTTTAAATTTCTGACAAAAACACAAAACTGAAAACTGATTTTTAAAAACATTATGTGTTTGAAACAAGGTTTATTATTAAGTAGTAGTAGCAGTTTTTTGAAAGCCCCCAGACTGTAAACATGTGGGTTTGGTGAACATTTCTGGTTTTTGAAAACTATTTTTTTCATTGCAAACTACATTTTTATAGCAAAATTAAAAATTGTACATATATATGTCACAGATCTACAGGTCCAGTGCTCTGGAACAGTCCCTGAGATGACCCCTTCTGTGTGCCAGCCCACTTAGGATCTCACTCTTTCACGAAGGTAAGCTGCTTGGCTTCACCATTTCCTTACACCAAACCTCGGAGCCTTCAGCATTGCTGCTTCACACTGTGAGTTCCCATCAGTCCCCTTGAGTTGGACACCTGAGAGTGACTTGTACACCCAGAGAGAGCAATGAACCCCCCAACTTCAGCATCTGCAGTGACTCTCAGCCAGTGTTCTGAAAGCAATAGGGTTTATTAGATGTCTGCAACACAATTTAAAAAGTTCTTGGTTAGCATAGAGAAAAAAAAAGTAACGGCATGATCCATTGTGGTTACCCAGAGCCCCAGCGAAGGAGTGTGCACCCTGGGCTCCCGCTCTGTCCCTCTGTGTCCTCTTTGTTCAAGTTCCTGGGCCCAGTCCCACCTGGCCCCTCCTCAGTCCTTTGTTGTCCAGCAGGTCAAATATGGCTGGCTTCCTGTGGAGGGTGGGTCATAGAATAATAGAATCATAGAAAATGAGGGTTGGTCTGAGGAGGTCATCTAGTCCAACCCCTTGCTCAAAGCAGGAACAACCCCAACTAAATCATCCCAGCCATGGCTTTGTCCAGCTGGGCCTTAAAAACTTCTAAGGATGGAGGTTGCACCACCTCCCTAGGTGCTTCACCACCCTCCTAGTGAAAAAGTTTTTCCTAATATCCAGCCTAGACCTCCTCCACTGCAACTTGAGACCTCCCCCATTCCTTCTTATTCTGTCATCTGCCACCACAGAGAACAGACTAGCTCCATCCTCTTTGGTACCCTCCTCCAGGAAATTGAAGGCTGCTGTCAAATCCACACCTCCCCCAACTCTTCTCTTCTGCAGACTAAAGAAGCCCAGTTCCTTCAGCCTTTCCTCATAAGTCATGTGCCCCAGCCCTTTAATCATTTTTGTTACCCTCCGCTGGACTCTCTCCAATTTGTCTACATCCTTTCTGTAGTAGGGGGGGCCAAAACTGGATGCAGTACTCCAGATGTGGCCTCACCAGTGTCGAATAGAGGGGAATAATCACTTCCCTCGATCTGCTGGCAATGTTCCTGCTAATGCAGCCCAATATGCTGTTCGTCTTCTTGGCAACAAGGGCACACCATTGAGTCATATCCAGCTTCTCATCTACTGGAATCCCCAGGTCCTTTTCTGCAGAATTGTCACTTAGCCAAACGGTCTCTAGCCTGTAGCAGTGCATGGGATTCTTCCATCCTAAGTGCAGGACTGTGCACTTGTCCTTGTTGAACCTCATCAGATTTCTTTTAGCCCAACCTTCCAATTTGTCTAGGTCACTCTGGACCCTATCCCTACCCTCCAGTATATCTACCTCTCCCCCCAGCTTAGTGTCATCCGCAAACTTGCTGAGAGTGCAATCCATCCCATCATCCAGATCATTAATGAAGATGCTGAACAAAACTGGCCCCACGACAGCCCCGAGGGGCACTCCGCTTGATACCAGCTGCGAACTAGACATCGAGCTGTTGATCACTATCCATTGAGTCTGATGATCTAGCCAGCTTTCTATCCACCTTATAGTCTGTTCATCCAATCTGTACTTTTTTAACTTGCTGGCAAGAATACTGTGGAAGACCTTATCAAAAGCTTTCAAAGTTGTCCAAATTGCAAAGGTATCACACAGAGAAACAAAAGCCTTTCCTCGCACCCTCCAGATTTGAAAGTATCTTGATCCCTCATTGGTCATTTTGGGTCAGGTGTCACCCAGGTTACCTGAGTTTCTTAACCCTTTACAGGTAAAAGGACTTTGCCTCTGGCCAGGAGGGATTTTATAGCACTGTATACAGAAAGGTGGTTACCCTTCCCTTTATATTTATGACACACCCCCCAAATCACAGATAGTGTCAGACAGCTGGTTCCACACTGGCTGCGATTTCTTCCTGGAGCTCTAGGAGAAAACAGAGTTAATAGGACACATACACATTTAGCTATACTACTGACTATATAAAAACTAACAATATTTCCCACATTTCAAGGATGATTTTAACCAGTTGATACTGGGAAACCTTCACGAAAGAGTTAATCAGCCACTTTGTTAGAAGCTCCTGAAATGTGTTGTATTTCAAAATCAAAATCTTGGAGAGCTAAACTCCACTGAAGAAGTTTTTTGTTATTGTCCTTGACAGTGTGAAGCCACTTCAGCCACCATGGTCGGTCTGTAGTTGGAAACGCTGTCCCCAAACCTATGGGCATAGCTTTTCCAGCGTGTGCACAACGGCGTAGCATTCCTTTTCACTGATTGTCCAGAGGCTTTCCCTCTCAGACAGTTTTTTGCTGAGAAACATGACAGAATGGAATTCTTGATCTGGTCCTTCCTGCATTAAAACTGCTCCCACACCACACTCGGAAGCATCTGTGGTTACTAGGAACGGATTGTCAAAGTCTGGGGCACTTAGCACAGGGTCAGACATGAGTGTCACTTTAAGCTGGTTAAAGGCCTTCTGACAGTCTTCAGTCCACTGAACTGCATTTGGCTGTTTCTTTTTGGTTAGGTCTGTCAGTGGGGTGGCGATTTGGCTGTAGTGCAGTACAAATCGCCTGTAATATCTGGCCAAGCCTAGGAAGGATTGGACTTGTTTCTTTGACTTTGGGACAGGCCACTTTTAGATAGCATCCACTTTGGCCTGTAGGGAGTTGATAATTCCTTGACCCTCCTGGTGTCCAAGGTAAGTCACTCTGTTTAGGCCTATTTGACACTTCTTAGCCTTAAGAGTTAGTCCTGCCTCACAAGACTGGACATAGGTAGAAACATCCTTGCCCATTCCCTCCCAGTGGAACGACTTTCCCAAATGGTCTTTGGTTCTGTTCACCCCAGCATGGCCACTAGGATGATCGTGGGCTAAGCTTAAGAGCTTTACCCGATACTTCGTTGGAACTACCAACTGTCTCTGAGGATGCCAGTCTTCCTGGTGTCATAGAATCATAGAATCAGAGAATATCAGGGTTGGAAGGGACCTCAGGAGGTCATCTAGTCCAACCCCCTGCTCAAAGCAGGACCAATCCCCAATCAAATCATCCACTAGAAAGAGTTTCCTTGTATAAAAGTCCTCTTTCTACAACAAACCTGGATTGATTAGAAGAGCTGAGAGGCGGTGGGTTGCTCCGTGCCGCCGTCCAAGCTCTTTGGAGGCTTTCATCTGCTTCCTGTTTGGACTGGAACTGTTCCCTTGATTCTGGAGACATTAGTTCCTCATTGGATTGTGGACCTGGGCTTGGTCCCTCTGGAAGTGATGCAGGTGATGGGGCTGTTTCCGTGGACTGTGAACCACTCTCCGTTGGTGCACTATGTTGGGGTTCAGGCTCCGGCTGAGCCTCTTGTGTTGAGTTGTCTGCTGCTGTTGCCTGTGCAGGCTTGGTGGTGCCTGCTGGTGCTGGAGCTGTAGACGGGTTTGCAAGCACTGGACTCAGTGCTGGCAACAGTTCTGGTGCTTGTTGCTTCGCCAATTCCGGTTCTGGGACTGGCTTTGGTTGTGTTGCTGCGACTGGCTCCACTACGGCTGTTTCAGTCATTGGCAGGGGATCCGGTCCTACCACCTCCATCTGGGTCTCTGGTAACAAAGACGGGGTCCTGGTGGATGGCTCAGCAACAGGGATAGGTGTGGAAGCTTGTTTAGCCTGGCTGCGGGTAATCATTTCCACCCTCTTGGCTAGCTTCACATAACTGGCCAAGTCTTCCCCCAACGGCATGGGGGTGGGATAATCATCATAGACTGCAAAAGTCCACATTCCCGACCAGCCCTTGTACTGGACAGGCAACTTGGCTGTAAGTAAGTCAAAAGAGTTTGACTTGAAGGGTTGAATCGTCACTTGGACCTCTGGGTCGATGAAGTTGGGGTCCACTAAGGATTGGTGAATAGCCGACACTTGTGCTCCTGTGTCCCTCCATGCTGTAATCTTTTTCCCACCCACACTCACAGTTTCCCTCCACTCTGAGGGTATCTGGGAGGCATCTGGGCCTGAGGACCTCTGGTGTGATTCCGGTGCAATGAACTGCAATGAACTGTATTCTGTTGGGGTTCTTAGGGCAGTTGGCCTTCACATGCCCCGTCTCGTTACATTTAAAACATCGCTCAGTTGACTGGTCACTGGGGTGAGGTGGATTGCTGGAGAACGGTGTGGTGGGATGATAAGGTGTCTGTAGTGTTCCTTGGGGTGTAGTTGGGGTCTTGGGCTGACCCCGGTATTAGGGTGTGGTTTTGGGCTGACCATGGTAGTAGGGTGTGGTGTCTTCAACCTTCAGATTCTCAACCAATTCCTTCCTGATAGTCTGAAATGACAGTCCCCTGGGTTACTTCCTCCATTCTTTGAAACAAAACTTTTCCCCTGCATGTTCCAAGAACAGAGCAAATATTTTGTGTTTTGCCATATTACTTTTACAAGACAAGTCTGGATAGGTAATTAGGTCTTGAGTTTTGGATATTTTTGTTAATTGTTCTCATCCATTTCCTTTTGCTGATTTGGTGGTATAAGGTAGACCCCCTGCCACCCTATCAGGACATCACCTGTTTTTTCACCCTTTTAGCTTTATCCAGAGACCTTTAGCTAGTCTGCATCTCCCCTCCAGCTGGACCTCAGAACAATGCAACACCTCCTTTTTCCCCCAGCCTGTCATTCCTGATCAAGCTGTACCCCTCGATATCATTATTCCAGTCGTGACATTTATTCTACCAAGCCTCTGTGATACCAGTTAAGTGATCATGGTGCATATGGAGAAAAATAGCAGGCACTATAGAGCTCTTTCATCTAGCAGAGAAAGGCATAACAAGAATCAATCACTGGATATAAAAACTGGGAACATTCAGATTAGAAATAAGGCTCCGATTTTTAATAATGAGAGAGATGAACCATTGGAGGAAACTACCCAGGGAAGTGTTGGATTCTCAATCTCTTGAAGTCGTTTTATCCAGACTAGATGCCTTTCTGGAAGATATGCGTTAGTCTAACATAAGTTGTTGGGGTCCATACAGGGATAATTGGGTGAAATTCTACCGCTGGCTGTCAAGGTTCCTTCCCCACTCTGAACTCTAGGGTACAGATGTGGGGACGTGCATGAAAACCTCCTAAGCTTACTTTTACCAGCTTAGGTTAAAACTTCCCCAAGGTACAAATTATTTTACCCTTTGCCCTTGGATTTCCACTGCCACGACCAAACTTTATCTGGGTTCCTGAAAAAACATAGTTTGGACACATCTTTCCCCCAAAAATCCTCCCAACCCTTGCACCCCACTTCCTGGGGAAGGTTTAGTGAAAATCCTCACCAATTTCCATAGGTGAGCACAGACCCAAACCCTTGGATCTTAGAACAATGAAAAAGCATTCAGTTTCCTTACAAGAAGACTTTTAATAGAAGTAAAAAAGAATCATCTCTGTAAAATCAGGATGGTAAATACCTTACAGGGTAATTAGATTCAAAACATAGAGAATCCCTCTAGGCAAAACCTTAAGTTACAAAAAAGACACACAGACAGGAATAGTCATTCTATTCAGCACAGCTATTTTCTCAGCCATTTAAAGAAATCATAATCTAACACATACCTAGCTAGATTACTTACTAAGTTCTAAGACTCCATTCCTGTTCTGTCCCCGGCAAAAGCATCAGACAGACAGACAGAGACCCTTTGTTCTTCTCCCTCCTCCCAGCTTTTGAAAGTGTCTTGTCTCCTCATTGGTCATTTTGGTCAGGTGCCAGCGAGGTTATCTTTAGCTTCTTAACCCTTTACAGGTGAGAGGATTTTTCCTCTGGCCAGGAGGGATTTTAAAGGGGTTTACCCTTCCCTTTATATTTATGACACTGGCATTATACATAAAGTCAGACTAGATGACTCACAGTCCTTTCTGGCTTTACCAGCTATGAATCTATAAATCTACATTATCATCATAGGCAGCAAATTATCGAATTAAGGCTGCTTTAAAAATCTGACAAGCTACTCCTGCAGGGGCTAGTCTCATGTGGATTCAGCCAGGCACACTGAAACTCATTCACACTCATGATGCCTCCCCTCCAACACTTTGCTGTTAAAAATGCATATTAGCCTATTTCATATTAGCATGTATCCCTCCTGGCAAAAGTGGGAAACTAAAAAGATAAAGGTTACATACTTAAGAAAGTCCTTCAAACTTTGTGGATCTTATGGCACTTCTTGAATATTGTCTGCTGTTGATGGTGATTGTCTCTGCTCTGCTATTCTTTTGCCAGCCTCTGAAAATGATCTGAAGTTGCTGATGTTGCTGTTTTCCTTCATCCCACTGGTGGATGGAGAAATGCCTCTTCACCTAAAAATACAAAAGCATAAACTGGTGATTCATCTCTGACATGGCTTCCTAATGTTTCATGGCTTTATTTTCCCCTCCCCCTTGGTTCCCTCCAGGGGCTCCAAGACAAATCAGAATAGAGCGTTCCCCCTAGAATTACTAGTCCATTCAGCAGACAGGGATAGATTCAGACATTTGCATCAAAATCAGGATGGTAGGGGGAGTTCCCTCAATTTTGGAGAAATCATCTGAAAACTCCCCAGCCACAGCACTTACAATTGAACATTGCTGAGGGTCTATTTTCAAACAAGGAAATTAGAAATTGCTCTTATTTTCTCCCAGAGGAATCCAAAAGGGAACCAAATCTTACAGTAAGGAGTTATACTTTAAACACATGTCTCCTTCTCATTTGTATGTAGCAGAGAAGGCTGCATGACCAGTGCCAGGTGGGTTTTCTGATTTACATCACAGGTAGAATCAGCTCCAGTGACTGCAATGAATGTATTCCTGATTTACACCACATTGAGTGAGAGGAGAATCAGACCTTCAGTCTGTAGCCTGACCCTGACAAGTTCTCTGAACACACTTGACATTTGAAATTAGGTTCATTAGATTTGATCGGGCTACTATTTAAACCCTAGTTTCTCAGGCCTTGGCTACACTTGCACATTATACTACAATAAAGCCGCCCAGAGCTCTCTAACTTACTCCCCATCCACACTGGCAAGCCACATAGAGCACTCTGACTCCCTGGCTAGAGCGCTGCTGGTACTCCACCTCCCCGAGAGGGATAAGGTTTGCTGCATATTGGGTGAGACGCTACAGCTTCAGTGTGAACGAGGAGTTACGTTACAGTGCTCTGATTGCCCTCTGGAAATGTCCCATAATCCCCTAAACTGAAGTGGCCTCTCTTGTTGTGAACTCTGGCAGAAATGCGGAAGTGGCCCTTTCAAAGCTCCGTTTCGGGCTGGCTGCTTATCAGCTCCGAGTTACAGGAATTAGGTGCCCAGCTCCCATGAATATTACAAAAACTTGCCAGTAGGATATTGTCTTTGAACCTTATGCGGTACCCAGTCATTATGCCCCAGGGATTCCTGGAACTAAGAAGAAATAGTGATGAAGCCAGTGCTCATTTTTCAGAGGTTGGTGAGCAGGCATATACCAGAAGTAAATGTGACGTTTCAGGTTAATGATAGAATCCTAACTGGTCATAGTCCTGACTTGTGTCTGGGTGATAATGTTCATCACCCAACTCCCTCAGCCATGTTTAAAGCAGAGTAATTTCCCACATACTTGGGCTGTAAGATAGTTTGCATGACCTCCATTGTCGGCACTAACTCCAAGCCAACACCCCCTTGTAAGTCTTCTTTCAGAACTTCTCCTTGCTGGACTCCGCTACTCCTCTGCCATCACCTCCAAAGCCCTGCTGAGTTTCTCAGTGTGGAGCAGAGCCATCTCCTATAAAGGCTGTGCTGCCCAAATGTTCTTCTTCTCTCTCTTTGGGATCAGCAAGGCGTTCTTCCTGGCTATGATGGCTTATGGACTTTTCACTATCCTCTGCCACCCGCTGCTGGATTCAGGCATCATATTCAAGATGACTTGTGTTTGCCTGGTGGCTGGCTTCTACCTCTCAAGCTGCCTCAACTGCACCATCCAAATGGGTTTTACATTCAGCTTTTCCTTCTGTGAGATCAGGAAAATCAATCACTTTTTCTGCAACATCCCTGCTGTGATGCAGGCCTCCTGCTCTGACACCTTCGCCAATAAACGTCTGATGCTGTTTGCGGGTGGCTTCTCCATAGTGAGCACTTCCCTAGTCATCATCTCCTGTAGCTACATCATCGCCACCATCATGTGGACACCCTCTGCTGAGGGAAGATGCAGAACCTTCTCCACCTGTATCTCCCAAAAGGTGGCTGTGAGCTTGTTCTTTGGGACAGTCTCCTTTACATATGCTCAGCCCAAGGCTGTATCCTCCCCTGATCAAAGCAAAGTGGTCTCTGTGTTCTACACCACTGTCATCCCCATGCTGAATGCCTTGATCTACAGCCTGAGGAACTAAGAGGTGAAAGAGGCCCAGAGCACACAACAGAATTTTTCTCCTGAGCTCTCTCAAGAGTTGATATGACACAGTGGGCAATTCAAGAGAAGACAGGGATTGGGGATGGATGACAATGAGCACCAAATGCAGGGGGATTATGAACAAGGGTCTTCAATAGAATTATCATCTCAGATGATGCACATTATGGGCATAAGCAGGGACCTTCCAAGGAGCTCAGGGGAATTAGACACCCTGTTGGACGCATCACTTCCTTTGAATTATTTCAAGGTGCCAGTCAAAATGTAGGGACGATGAGGCCTGAAACTGAGGCTCAGATAGAAATTCCTAGCAAGAGTTGTACTCCTGAATGCCTATTTGTGGTGAAGATGCTGGACTGTGAGTTGGGAGATCTGGGATCTCTGATTAGCACCCTGCGTGACCCTGAACAGGCAACTTAGGCTGAGATGCTAACGGATTTGGGTTCCCAGTTCTTACCAGTTTTAATGGGTATTTGGTTTCCAAGGCCCTTTGGCAGGTTTGAAAATCTCAGAACTAATCCCACTTCCCCATCTGTAAAATGATATTAATGATTGTTCCTTTCTCCTACTTTGTCTGTGTACATTGTGAGATCTTTGGAGCAGGGACTTCTACTTACCCTGTGTATGTGCAACAAAAAGTAAAATGGAGCCCTGGTTTTGACTGGGGGTTGTAGCCAGTACCGTATTATAAATCATGCTAATATGATAACCCTAAATCTTGGAGGTACATGGGCAGGGAGAGCTGGCAGCAAATTATACATGCAAAAAGATGCCCTCATGACTTTACTCAGGTTTGTCCTTTCTTTCAGGTTTTTGGCCTTTCTTTCTTTTATTTAATTTTTCCTCTGAACATTGTCAGATTGCAGTGGATGTTAATGTAAAATGCTCAGAGAAATAACCAATGGGACATAGGCTCATAAATCACGTAAGGCCAGATTTTCAAAGGTATTTAGTCCCCTAATGATGCAGATAACTGCCCGCTGGAATTTTCAAAAGCACCCAAATCAAAAACAATGTATTAGGGTTGGTTTTTTGTAATGCTTCAGGAAAAAAAGATCCAGAAAAAGTCTCTCTTTAAGACACCTGTTCAACACCAAGTTAAGTTGATCAAGTCTTTACACATATGTTATAGAAAGGCCAGATCCCTAGCTTGTCTCAGCTGGCTATAACTCTATTAGAATCAATGGGGCAAATTCCAAGTGGTGTCAAATGGACATAGCTCGATTGGAGTCAATGAGCCAGATCCCCAGGTGGTGTCTACCAGACATACTCCATTGGAATCAATGGGCCATAACCCCAGCAGGTGTCATCAGACATTGCTCCATTAGAGTCAGTGGGCCAGTTCCCCATCTGCTGTATATCAGTCTAGGCCAACGGAAGTCAATTGATTAGATCTCCAATTGGTGTAAATCATCCTGTCTCCATTGAGCCATTGACGTCCGTGGCCCTGTGCCGATTTATAGCTGTCTGACACTTCCTGGCTCAGTCTGTTCAGGTTACACAGATACAGCTGGTCACTTGTTGAACACACAGGGCTAAATTCAAAGAGGGACTTAGGTGCCATTACCTGATATAGGTGTCATATTGTTCTCCATTTCCAAACCGCTCCCACATCCCAGGCAAATAACCTAGCAATGGGGCTAAAAGGTAGGAGGAAGCACCCCCTCCACATATTATTGCAAGAAATTGAGTGGGTACCTAACTCCAGTGAAGAGTACACAGATGAGGCTCCCAAGCAGAGAGCTCTGCCTCCCTCTAATCTGGGTTTAGTATCTGAACTCCCCTCCTTGGCATCTCCCCTTGCTTACCTTAGGCGGCACCCCGAGTAGCATGCTGGTTTTAGTGAATCCCATTCTGAGGTGCATATTTCTCCCTCTAACCATTATATGGGGAACCCAGGCACTGGACTCATGCTTTGTGAATCACAGTGATTTTCTGGGCGCCTAGAAGTTATGGCCCGGGACAATCAGCATTGCCCCCCCATCTGCCCCCCAGTCCCTTTGTGAAGCCAGCCCACTGAAGCTTCTCTCTCCCAATCTATCACCAGGTGCTGGAAAATCAAAGATAATACACTACGTTTCACAAACACTCCGGCTGCATGCACCATGGCGGAGGGGAGGGCTCAATCTAGGGCCTTGTACAGTCAATGATTTCAATGGGCTTTGGTCTAGGCGATGGGGTCAGAACCTGGCTGTGAGGTGAGGAGTCATAGAATCATAGAATCATAGAATATCAGGGTTGGAAGGGACCCCAGAAGGTCATCTAGTCCAACCCCCTGCTCGAAGCAGGACCAATTCCCAGTTAAATCATCCCAGCCAGGGCTTTGTCAAGCCTGACCTTAAAAACCTCTAAGGAAGGAGATTCTACCACCTCCCTAGGTAACGCATTCCAGTGTTTCACCACCCTCTTAGTGAAAAAGTTTTTCCTAATATCCAATCTAAACCTCCCCCATTGCAACTTGAGACCATTACTCCTCGTTCTGTCATCTGCTACCATTGAGAACAGTCTAGAGCCATCCTCTTTGGAACCCCCTTTCAGGTAGTTGAAAGCGGCTATCAAATCCCCCCTCATTCTTCTCTTCTGCAGACTAAACAATCCCAGCTCCCTCAGCCTCTCCTCATAAGTCATGTGCTCTAGACCCCTAATCATTTTTGTTGCCCTTCGCTGGACTCTCTCCAATTTATCCACATCCTTCTTGTAGTGTGGGGCCCAAAACTGGACACAGTACTCCAGATGAGGCCTCACCAGTGTCGAATAGAGGGGAACGATCACGTCCCTCGATCTGCTCGCTATGCCCCTACTTATACATCCCAAAATGCCATTGGCCTTCTTGGCAACAAGGGCACACTGCTGACTCATATCCAGCTTCTCGTCCATTGTCACCCCTAGGTCCTTTTCCGCAGAACTGCTGCCTAGCCATTCGGTCCCTAGTCTGTAGCGGTGCATTGGATTCTTCCATCCTAAGTGTAGGACCCTGCACTTATCCTTATTGAACCTCATCAGATTTCTTTTGGCCCAATCCTCCAATTTGTCTAGGTCCTTCTGTATCCTATCCCTCCCCTCCAGCGTATCTACCACTCCTCCCAGTTTAGTATCATCCGCAAATTTGCTGAGAGTGCAATCCACACCATCCTCCAGATCATTTATGAAGATATTGAACAAAACCGGCCCCAGGACTGACCCCTGGGGCACTCCACTTGACACCGGCTGCCAACTAGACATGGAGCCATTGATCACTACCCGTTGAGCCCGACAATCTAGCCAGCTTTCTACCCACCTTATAGTGCATTCATCCAGCCCATACTTCCTTAACTTGCTGACAAGAATCCTGTGGGAGACCGTGTCAAAAGCTTTGCTAAAGTCAAGAAACAATACATCCACTGCTTTCCCTTCATCCACAGAACCAGTAATCTCATCATAAAAGGCGATTAGATTAGTCAGGCATGACC
Source organism: Natator depressus (assembly GCF_965152275.1). Classification (NCBI taxonomy): domain Eukaryota; kingdom Metazoa; phylum Chordata; order Testudines; family Cheloniidae; genus Natator; species Natator depressus. The sequence goes on from NC_134246.1 coordinate 34,881,888, forward strand.
TTCCCTTGGTGAATCCATGCTGACTGTTCCTGATCACTTTCCTCTCATGTAAGTGCTTCAGGATTGATTCTTTGAGGACCTGCTCCATGATTTTTCCAGGGACTGAGGTGAGGCTGACTGGCCTGTAGTTCCCAGGATCCTCCTTCTTCCCTTTTTTAAAGATTGGCACTACATTAGCCTTTTTCCAGTCATCCGGGACTTCCCCCGTTCGCCACAAGTTTTCAAAGATAATGGCCAAGGGCTCTGCAATCACAGCCGCCAATTCCTTCAGCACTCTCGGATGCAACTCGTCCGGCCCCATGGACTTGTGCACGTCCAGCTTTTCTAAATAGTCCCTAACTACCTCTATCTCCACAGAGGGCTGGCCATCTCTTCCCCATTTTGTGATGCCCAGCGCAGCAGTCTGGGAGCTGACCTTGTTAGTGAAAACAGAGGCAAAAAAAGCATTGAGTACATTAGCTTTTTCTTCATCCCTCAACTAAAGTCTGATTAAGCCACATGTGGTGAGGAGACATTCTGGTGCCAGGGTCCAGTCACCAGGCACTGGGCTGGTGACTCTCAGGGCAGGTATTTAGCCTTACAGGAGGAACAGCAGCTCAGTCACTTCCTGCCCAGATTGTGAGCTCTTACTGTCACTGTTTAGCAATTACTGATATTAACAGTCCCACAGATGATAATAAGATTCCTCTAATGAGAAAGGGCAAGATTTGAAAATATATTTAGGCACATAACTCTTATTGAAATTTGTGCTTATGAATGAGAGTATGAATGCCACATGCTGGTCTTTGATTTTTTGAAAGAAAGAAAGAAAGAAAGAAAGAAAGAAAGAAAGAAAGAAAGAAAGAAAGAAAGAAAGAAAGAAAGAAAGCAAACCTCGTAGTTTATGCTTTGCCAAACAGCGGTGAAGAAAGGAATTCACATACTGAAAACAGATAGAATTCATCTCTCTTCGTACTTAGATCTTTTTTCCCCCTCAAATGGTACATTCAGAATTGTATTAGTTAGGTTTGCTGGTGAACAACCTGGGATTTTCATGGTAAATCCTCATTGTAAGTTTGATCTAGCAAAACATAAAGCACCAAAATCTCCCTTGAAGTCAAGGTGATATTATCCTCAAAAAGTGCTATAGGATTGGGCTCAAATGGTGGTTTTCATTTCATGACCAAATCAAAAGGGAAAAAGGATTTTTAGTTGTTTTATTGCATCTTAAAGATGTAGACCAAATGGCCTGATTCTCTAGCCATACAAACAAGCTTTAGAACAGTGTAAATGCATTTACTTCAGAAAGCGACTACTAAATTACATCAGGGGGAATGAGAGGAGAATCAGGCCCCTTCTCTCTAATGGAATTACTCTTGATTTACAGAGAGGTGAGTGAGAGAGGAATCAGGCTCATTGACTCCCATGGTGTTACTGCTGATTTACATCAGGACGAGTAACTGCAAAATCAGACCCATTGATTTGAATGGGCTACTAGTAATTTACATGTGGGAAGGTGAATGTTCCTTACTTACACAAATATGTGTGAGATTTGAATCAAGACCACTTGCTTTATTAAGCTGTGTTGTAGACATGACATGGGAGTATTATACATAGGTGATCCCGTTGAACATGGACTTTCTCAGTTTCCATTACCGGATATAGGTGTCATATTGTTCTCCATTTCCAAACCACTACCCAAACAGGGCATCAGTGGAAATTCAAGGGCTAAATCATGAGCTGGGATTTGAACTGAGGTGATTCCAATCTCAGGTGTTCCAAAGAAAGAAGAATTGTATGATAAATCATGGAAAAAATTTATTCCTAACTCAGACAGGCACTAGCCGACTCATATCTGGAAGCATGAAATCCCTACAAATATCAAAGCTATTTTAGAATTCTGGGTATTTATTTGGCTAAATTATATCCAGTGGCAATGAATTTCACAGGTCAGCTGGTAATATAGGAGGGAAGAGGGTGACTCACGGTCACACAGAAGATAGCTAGCTAGCTAGATACTGTGGATCCCAAGGATTATTTGTTTATACCTGGAAAAACTACTTCCCTCACCCCACCCCTTTCCCAAAATACATATCTGGTAGAACTTCTTGTGTTGCTCAATACATTGACCCACGCAATTTAATCTCTATGTTCAAGGACAATGTTCATTTTTTCGAACACTGCTTGCCCATAGTCCTTCTCAAAGCATTTTTCACATCCTTGTTCCTAAGGCTGTAGATGAGGGGATTCAACATGGGAATGAAAAGGGTATAAAACACAGACACCACTTTTCTTTGGTACAGAGAAGACAGCCAAGTGGGCTGGGCATACATGAAAGCTGTGGTCCCATAAAACAAAGTGACAGCCATCATGTGGGAAGTACAGGTGGAGAAGGCTCTTCTTCTACCCTCGGCAGAGCGCATCCTGAGGATGGTTGAGATGATATAGATGTAGGAGACAAGCACAATCAGGGCAGTAATTGCTATGATGAGACCGCATAAGGTAAACATCACAAGATTATTGATGTATGTATAACTGCAGGAGAGACTAATCAAGGGCGGGCCATCACAGAAGAAATGATCAATCTCATTAGACCCACAGTAGTGCAGTGTAAAGGTGAAGCCTGTTTGCACCATGGAATTCACACAGCCACCGATATATGATCCCACCACCAGCTGAATGCAAACCCACTTGGACATGGTGGTGGGATACTGGAGCGGGTTGCAGATGGCGGTGTATCGATCAAATGCCATCACTGCCAGGAAGAAGGCTTCAGTGGTGAGGAAGAGAGCAAAGAAGAAGAATTGGGTGGCACATCTATTGTAGGAAATGGCTTTTCTCCCTGCTAGGAAGCTCACCATGGCTCTGGGGGCGATGGTGGTGGAGTAGCAGAGGTCTAAGAGTGACAGGTTCATGAGGAAGAAGTACATGGGGGTGTGAAGTTGGGAGTCGGCTCTAATGATGAGGACCAAGAAGCTGTTTCCCAGCATAGTTATTATGTAAATTACCAGGAATGTCACAAAGGGCACAATCTGAAAGCCTGATCCTCTTCCAAGCCCCAGCAGGATGAATTCTGTCACTGCCGTGCGGTTCCGCTCTCTTACTGGCTCCATAGCTGACACTTCCTTTAGAAAATAGAACAAGATAAAAGTTAAAAAGTGTGAAATAGAGAAGATACATTGAAGCTTCTCCTAAGAGTTCTTCAAACCAACGGGGGTTCCTCACCCAGATGCTTTGGAAAGTGCCACTAGGTGCCTAAATACCTTTAAATATCTGACCCCAGGGTTTTTTCTGAAAAATGTATTATGAAGCCCAAAATTAATCAACTTCCCCCTATAATCATGATTCTAGACTCCTCTTCTTGGATGAGTAAGACATGAGCAAAATCTTCCAAAATCAACACCATTGATTTATAATAGGGTGGGGGAAATGGGCTCTTTTACATCAATTATTCTATTCCTTTCAGTGTCTGAATCAATGTGCATATACAGTAGAACCTCGGAGTTACAAGCACCAGAGTTATGAACTGGCTGGTCAACCACACACCTGATTTGGAACTGGAACTAGGTAATCAGGCAGCAGCAGAGATGAAAAAAATACAGTACAGTATTGTGTTAAATGTAAACTACTACAAAAATGAAGGAAAAGTTTAAAAAAAGATTTCACAAGGTAACAAAACTGTTTCTGTGCTTGTTTCATTTAAATTAAGATGGTTTAAAGCAGCATTTTTCTTCTGCATATTAAAGTTTCAAAGCTGTATTAAGCCAGTGTTCAGCTGTAAACTTCTGAGAGAACAACTATACCATTTTGTTCAGAGTTACGAACAACCTCCATTCCCAAGGTCTTCGTAAAGCTGAGGTTCTACTGTATATGTGTGTATACATATGTGTGTATATATATGACTTATTTAATCATAATTTCTGCTCCTGAGTAACTTCAGTAGTTCTAGTTGAGAGCTTTAACCGCTGTACAGAATATCCTTACTCAGGGACATTCAAAGGGAGTTTTGCCTAAGAATTGACAGAGTAAAGTCTGAGTAAAAATGTACGGACTCATTATTTCCTTTAACTAACATTTGCTTCAAACTTAGCTAGATTGTGTGTTAAATGTCTAATTCTGTCACCCTTACTCACATTGAGTAGTACCTTCCTCCCAGTGTAGCCCTCTTGGTAACAATGCATTGTTCATTTCAACTGTTCATTTTAACCTTTTGAGTACAAGTATTCATGGTTCATCACCCAAGACGTGAATCTCTTCCATCAGATGAATGGCCTTGGGAATCTCTTAACTGGGCTCTAGGTCAGTAACATGCAGATGTCCAGATAATTCTTTCACAATGTGGGTGGACCGGACCGGACCGGACCCTTTATGAAGCAATTCTATGATGTGAGACTCCCCCAAGTTATCATAAGGGCAGCCCCAACCTCAGTCCTCCTTTAGTGTGGTGTAAGTGGCTGATGAGTTTCTGGCTAATTCCCTCTTCCCCAGCCCCCCCTTCTCTTCCCTCTGCCAACAGTCGGTTGTCCTGGGTTGGAGAAGTCCAAAAATTTTAGCTGGTCAGTGTTCCATGGGCTGCTCTACTAACTAACCCAGCTGCAGTGACTTCAGCTTTTATTGCTGGGTAGAGAGGCCCACATCAGCATCTCTTGGGCAGGCAGCAGTTCTCTCTGTGGCTTTAGTCCAAGTTGCCAAGCTCTGCTGCCCTGTGTCCCCTCCAAGGGGGCACTGCTGAAGCATTGCTCCCATCCATGGCCTCTGAGCTGTCCATTGCCTCAGAGAAGGTTGTGCAGGTATGCTGTTTTGTCCATTGCCCCCAGCTGGCTGCTGCTCTACCTGACCCAACATGCTCAGCTCTTGGGGAGAGATCAGTGGGTTCCTGAGAAACTCCTCACACCCAGTAGCAAGCAGCCATCTTTCCCCTCTTTTTCTAAGTATCTCTGCCCCGGCTCTCTTCTCCCAGTGTACCTGAGAGGAATTTTTCTCAGAGTGACCCCGGGCACATTCAATGTCAATTTCTTGTTTGTGTATCTCCCAACATGGTCAATTGCACGTTATGCCTCCAAAATTCTAAAACGCAAACGCAAACAAAGCTTGGTCCGTTCAGCCCTTTGCTCTGCAACTGATGGTGGAAGACAGATCCCTCTAAAATGGAGTGCTTGCACATCAGCAGTTCTTAAGCTGCTCTGGGACAGTCTTCCCCTATTTCGTCTACAGATGACAGTGTTTAGCAACCTTCCTTCTAAGGCTCCGGGAAATCAGGCTCACAGATAGGTAGATAGTTAGGTAGATTTTCCTTCTTGGATATTCTATAGGGTTTTTGAAGAGATTTTTCTTCAAGAAACTACAACATCCTTAACATCAAACTTCTCCCTGAAATTTCTTTTGCCCACTATTATCAAATTATCACCTAAGGTCACTGTAAGTAATAGAGTTTACAGAGCGAATATAATTTCCACCCTGAACTGTTCAGTTTTCCCTGCTGTTAAATTCTGCAGCAGCAGGGGAGACAAAGTGTTTTAAAACAAATCATAAATCCCCCGCAGATGACAAGGGCGCTCAATAGCAAATGTCACACTTGGGAGTCTTTAAAATCTATCTATCTATCTATCTATCTATCTATCTATCTATCTATCTATCTATCTATCTCCATACCCCCCTCTGTCTATCTATCTTTCAGATTACTGGTTCACAATATCCCTATTAAGGTCCTGATGCTGCAAACAAACACATTCCTGTGAATAGCATTTCTCAAACACCTGTCAGGGGTTGTCTAGGCATACTTAACCATGACTCAGTGTGGGGCACTGGACTAGAGGGCCTCTCCACATCCCTTCTAGCTCTACATTTCTATGGTTCTCTGGCAGCAGTGTCACTGGGATCCATAGGCTGATTCCTATCAATAGATGTCATCATGTTCTTTATGTGTTTTCAGGAGCAGGCTCTCTTTTTTTATTGACCAGAGCAAGCACTGTTGTGGGGTGGAAGGGAAGAAATAGTTGATTGCTAAACAGTTAGAAATTTTGGGTCCAATTCTTCAAGCACTTCCCTTGTGGTATAGTGCTCACTATGGTGAGTTCTTTCTTTGACTTCAGTACTATGCCTGGCAATATTTAAATGAAGATATGGACAAAAAGTCTTTTCAGTGCTAGGATAAAATAAGGTATAATCCAGACCTGGTACTAAAGAAATCTGTGGGAGTGTTGACCTAAAATCAATTACACTTGACAGCATACAGACAAAATAAGAAAGAATAATCAGGAAATAAATCAGGTAATATAGCTTTAAATACCTTATACCATTTTTTGGAATCCAGGTAAAGACAGCAGAATATCAAGTGTCTTTGGAACTGGTGCCTGTTTTATCAGGGTGTTATGGCAAATCTCAAAAGCATTGTTTAACGAGACAACACTGGACACTCCGCATAGATGAGTTTGTTCTGTTGTAGGCTACATGGCTACATCTGCATCAAACCTAAAGTCTAAATTTTCTCCACATGAACTCAGCAGCAGCCCAAAACATAGTTTGCACTGTCTCCTCTAACTGAGATACCACTGCTTTGAATGGATACACTAGCATTTGAGAGGCTGGGGTAATGTGACAAAAGAATTAAACAGATACCCAAAAGAGCTCACATACGATAAGTCAAACCTTGACATGAAGCACGACTGACTTGTCTGAATTCTATTAATATCTTTAAAGGAGGCACAAGAAATTTATGCTTGTAATCAGACCAGTGGGAATCCAAAAACCCAAGAGATTAAGTCACAGAAAGAGTGTGCTTGGCAAAGAAAATATCTATCTATCTATCTATCTACAGCCTCATGTTAAAGAATTTCAAGGGTGTACCTTTGCATTGAGTATGGACTTACCCTGCATTTACAGTAGTGGAAGTCAAAGGGAAGTCATTACCCTTTGAAACAATAAGAAGTATCTCATTGACTTCAGTGGGCTTTCAATCAAACCATAAGAATCTGGCTCACTATCTCTTCCATGAATTCACTGATTCCGGGGCCAGAAGGGACCATTAGGATCATCTAGTCTGACGGGCTGAACAGCACAGGATATAAAATTTTCCCAAAAATAATTGTTAGAGCAGAATTTTTACAAAAAACCCCCACAAAAAAACCAAACCAAAACTCAAACCCCAAACCATCCAATCTTGATTTATAATCGCCAGGATAACCTATCATAACCCTTATTAAATTGTTCCTATGATTAATTAATAATGATTAAGCAAGGTTCGTTGCCCGGTGTGCATCACCCAATAATCACAACGGGGTAGAGAAACAGAAAAGTTTATTTGCAGCTGCAAACAAGGTACAGGGAGAATAGAATCTCAAATCCTGCACACAGAGCAGGAAGTTACACAGGCTTTTATACATCCTTTCTTCAGCATACTTATCCAATCGCAAGCTGCCCTAAGTTTCCATATAGCTAGCCAATCCGGTTACCAGCTAGTTCCCTTGTTCTCTGTACCATCTGTTAAACCATACATAAAGCTGCTTTATTCAGCATTGTTCTTCCATATCTGCCCTGTTTGGCCTTGTTTAGTTTCAGGCAGTCTGACTTTGCAACATATTGTTGCAGATCCTCAGCATAACTGCTGTGAGTGCCTCCAGGCGGGGGGGCCAAGGACACTTGGGCCTAATATGCATAATTGCTGCGAGTGCCTCCAGGCAGGGGGGTGGGGGGCAAGGACACTTGGGCCTAGTGCGAGGGGGGTTCATCGACACTCGTGGTCTTCCATCCCCTCGAGTTACCTAGTGGCCATGCCCAGTGTCCCTAACATTCCTATGATTAATTACTCTCAACTGTTAAAAATGTATCCCTTATTTCCAGTTTGAATTTCTCTAACTTCAATTTCCAGCCATTAGATTGTGTTATATCTTTCTCTGTTAGACTGAAGAGCCCATTTTTATATATTTGTTCCCCATGTAGATACTAATAGCCATCCTTTAACCTTCTCTTTGTTAAGCTAAATAGATTGAGCTCCTTGAGTCTAACACTATACAGAATATATTCCAATCCTTTAATGATTCTCATGGCTCTTCTCTGAACCTTCTTTAATTTATCAACATATTTCTTGAATTGTGGACACTAGACTGGGACACAGTATTCCAGCAGTGGTCAAACCAGTGCTAAATTAGAAAGGAAAAATAACCTCTCTAGTCCTACTTGAGATTCCCCACTTTATGCATCCAAAGATTGTATTACAGAGTGTCACAAAAGGAATCCATATTCAGCAGATTATCCACCATGACCCCCAATCTTTTTTAGAGTCATTCTTTTCCAGGGTGCAGTATGCCATCCTGTAATTATGGACTACATTCTTTCTTCCTAAATGTATATATTTACATTTAGCCACATTAAAACAGATATTGTTTGCTTTTGACTAATTTACCAAGCGATCTAAGTCACTTTGAATAAATGACCTGTCCCCTTCGTTATTTACCATTCCCCAGTTTTTCTGTCATCTGCAAACATTATCAGGGATTATTTGTTTTCTTCCAGATCATGAATAAGAATGTTAAATAGTGTAGGGCCAAGAATTGATCCCTGCAAGATACCTCTACAAACATACCCATTCGATGATGATTGTTTTGGCTGACAGAGGGAAGTTCAGGAAGTGGAACATATGGGGAGGTTGACGTTTTGTTTTCAATAGGCCGTAGATGTACTACAATTGAAATCAAACATAAACCTCACAGTGATTGTAACAGCAGCATGATTTTTCTCAGTCTGATCAGAAAATTAAAACCACAGCAACGTATAAAAGCCCAGGAAACTAAAGGGCAGATTGTGAACCCCTGCATACAGCAATCTCATAAATGAGTAGCCCTAATGAAGCCAAGCAGGTTAATCAGGGAGTAAGGCCCAGATCTCCAGAAATATTTAGGTGCCTACTTCCCACTGAAATGAGTGGGAGTTTTAAGCCTAAATACTTTTGTGATACCAGTCAGCTCTGTGTTCTTGGGAAACCAGGGCACAGTATCCAGCCTGACTCATGAAGGACACCCCTTTCCCGCCCTGGCCCCAACCTCTGCTTGAACCAAAACCGATCAGAAGAAAGACTTACAGAAAGCAATGGAAAGGCAGTGGGAGACACACCTAAACCTCTCCTGACAAGGGTGACAGGATTAAGACAACTCCTCTAGCCTCATCTGCATCAAAGATGGGACAGGGAGGCATCTCCATTAGCATACAGAATGGAGAACAGAGATTCCAAGACAAGAACCACACTGAACTCTGGGACCAGAAAAGCAGGGGAGCACTGCATCATGGGGGGATCTCTGCCCCAGATGTTAATGAACCTACGCCTGCACACATCCAGCTCAACAGTTATCAGACCAATTCTAGTAATGAATCCTTGATTGATATCCAAAATGCTGAAGCTGCCTAATTGCATTGTGAGCGCCCTTGAAGGAACACCAGCCATAGCCAGGAATGATCAGTTCCTATTGTCTATCCTAAAGTCACCACTTTACCCATAAGCAAATCTAGTGTTCTCCCTCGAACCATTGTTGTTTCCCTACAAAAACCCCTATCCATGCTCAAGTAAGTGTTTTGATGCCTGGATCCAAACTCTGCATCAGCTCCACTGGGACTTCATCTTCTCCTGACTGATCATGCTGGGGGCTCTGCCTGTCTCCAGCACTCAGGACCCTGAGCTACCACCATCACCTGGGAACCCCTACCAATTCAAGCTTCATGGAGTGGTGAGACCCATCTCTCTCTCTCTCTCTCTCTCTCTCTCTCTCTGTGTTTTCTTTTCTACCTCAGGTATAACTTTTAACCCTGACTTGTGTGATCAGGTATAGTTTTCTATATCTGACTTTTGTAATCTTTAATAATGTAACTGTTATGTTTGCTTGGCTCTCCTTGTATGGTTATTACTATTATTCAATAAATAACTTTTTTGGTTAAGCTGGTTGCTTCCCTCCCTCTCTCTCTCTGAACTCTCTGAACTTTATTCTTTTGTGTTTTTGGCTTCCCCATTTACTCTGCAGCAACGCTCCTCTAACATAAGCTAAACATCCCTGTAGTGCCCCAAAATACTGTAAAAAGAAAAGGAGTACTTGTGGCACCTTAGAGACTAACCAATTTATTTGAGCATAAGCTTTCGTGAGCTACAGCTCACTTCATCGGATGCATACTGTAGAAAGTTTAGAAGATCTTATTATATACACACAAAGCATGAAAAAATACCTCCTCCCACCCCACTCTCCTGCTGGTAATAGCTTATCTAAAGTGACCACTCTCCTTACAATGTGTATGATAATCAAAGTGGGCCATTTCCAACACAAATCCAGGTTTTCTCACACACCCCCCCCACACACAAACTCACTCTCCTGCTGGTAATAGCTTATCCAAAGTGACCACTCTCCTTACATTGTGTGTGATAATCAAGGTGGGCCATTTCCAGCACAAATCCAGGGTTTAACAAGAAGGTCTTTTAAGGGCGGGGGTAGGAAAAAACAAGGGGAAATAGGCTACCTTGCATAATGACTAAGCCACTCCCAGTCTCTATTCAAGCCTAAGTTAATTGTATCCAATTTGCAAATGAATTCCAATTCAGCAGTTTCTCACTGGAGTCTGGATTTGAAATTTTTTTGTTGTAAAATAGCAACTTTCATGTCTGTAATCGCGTGACCAGAGAGATTGAAGTGTTTTCCGACTGGTTTATGAATGTTATAATTCTTGACATCTGATTTGTGTCCATTTATTCTTTTACGTAGAGACTGTCCAGTTTGACCAATGTACATGGCAGAGGGGCATTGCTGGCACATGATGGCATATATCACATTGGTGGATGTGCAGGCTCGTTCATTTTTATTAAAACATGTGGTGCATTTGCATTTCATCAACCAGATTTACCAGAGAGAGAAACTCAATAATTACTATTCTGGGGTCTCTGTGTTAAATGCCAAGAGGACACCCAAACCTACCAGCCATATGCCACAAAATTCCCATTGAAGACAAAGGGATTTTTGCTGCAGGAAACTTGCAGGATTGGGCCAAAGCCTCATTTTCATTTCATGGTAAAATTTAAAAAAAAAAGTATTTTTACATGCTCATGTGAAATTCACAGCCTCTTGCAAATGCAGAGAATGGGCCTTGTTCTTCTTTCACTGACACAAGCTTTACAAACGTACAACCATATTGACTTCATTGGGATTCCTTGTGCTGATGTAGAGAAGCAGAGCTAACAGTCCATTCTGGCCAGGCCAGAGCTGGACCCAGCCAAACTACCTTGTGTGACGTTATCTGATTAAAATATGACCATATAGATCATTGTTGCAATCACTGTTATATATTTGCAGCAAATCTTGTACAAAGGTTGTCAAGTGAGTTGTCTATGAAAAGGTTATGATTCGCTGGTTATGATTATGCTATCTGTATGCATGTATCACTTTAGTATTTGAAGTTATGAATATTGGCTCTATACCTGTATTTCAAATGTTTGCTCCTGGGGTAACTAACAAGATAATTAGCCAGCACATCTTGGAGTGACCATTCAAACTGAATGGCCCATCAAAAAGACACTTAACTCACAATAGACCATGGGAGATGCCCATCTACACTGGGGGGAGTGCCCTGAAACGTGCTGTCTGGAATATAGGCTATGGCTTCCTGCAATGACTGGGTGAAATGCATGGACATGTGACTTACCCATGTGACTCCAAACTCCATCTTGTTGCTGTAATTTTCCACAGTAAGAACAATGGGTTTCCTTCCACATGGCAGAGGATATGAAAGGCACTGGAAACGCCTCCATTTTGCCTCTATCCTGCTCCAGCCTCTTTCCTGCCCAAGCCTCTGGACTATGAACTTATACTAATGGGAGCATTCTAACCAATGGACTAAGGACCTTCCAATGATTTGGAAGCAGCCAGAGACTTATCCAGCAGTTTATTCTATCACTGCTACAAGCCTGAATCAAGAACTTTGCCATTACTGTATGTATTTAATTATTTTAACCAATTTTAACTCTCACCTTTCTTTCTTTCTTTTTATAAATAAACCTTTAGATTTTAGATACTGAAGGATTGGCATCTGTGTGATTTTTGGGTAAGATCTGAGTTATATATTGACAGGGGTGTGTGGCTGGTCCTCTGGGATCAGAAGAACCTTTTATTTGATGAGACTGGTTGTAAAGAACCACTCCTCTCTGAATCCAGAAGAAGAAGAACTGGAATGCCTAAGAAAACTGCTTTTATGACTTCTTTTTAGCCAGTGTGATGGAACAGAAGTTTACTTTTGCTGTTGGTTTGGTATATTCCTATGGGGGATTAGCCACCAGTCTTGGGGTGTATCTGCCCTATTTCTCAGCAGTTCATCCTGAATTTTGCATCCTCAGTTGTAACCCAGTATGGCACGGTTACACCGTGGTATCCATTTTTGTCTCTCTCCCTCTGTCTCTTCATCAGTCCTAGGTGAAGGCTGCTGAGCTGCACTTAACCCAGCCACCTGACACCTCTCAGCTCATTGTCCTCCACCAGCAGACCCATGCTAAATTCACAGGTTCTGCTTGTCGGAGTTGCCCATGGGCAGGTATCAGTTGTTCAGTTCTTGGGGCTCCTGATGTCCTTCTGGATCTTCCATTGAAATGGGTCAGTTCCAGATGGTCCTTAATGACACATTCCTAACACCCCAGAAAAGGGCGATGCATAATGGAGGCTGGAGACTAAGACTCCCCAAACCTCATGCCCCCACCCAATTTGGGGTCCCAGGAAAAATTCGGGCCACAGCAGGGGGGAGGGAAGGAACAAGCAGTGGTGGGGCATCCGGGGAAAGAGGTGGAGTGGGGCAGAATGGTGACATGGCCATGTGTCATAAATATAAAGGGAAGGGTAAACACCTTTAAATCCCTCCTGGCCAGAGGAAAAAACCCTTTCACCTGTAAAGGGTTAAGAAGCTAAGACAACCTCGCCGGCACATGACCAAAATGACCAATGAGGAGACAAGATACCTTCAAAGCTGGGGGGGGGGGGAACAAAGGGTTCTCTGTGTGTGTGTGTGTTGGTTTTTGCCAGGACCAGAGAAGGAATGCAGGTCAGAACTCCTGTAAAAATTCTGTAAGCAATCTAGTTAGACATGCGTTAGATTCTATTTTAAGTGGCTGATAAAATAAATTGTGCTGAATGGAATGTATATTTCTGTTTTTGTGTCTTTTTGTAACTTAAGGGTTTGCCTAGAGGGATTCTCTGTGTTTTGAATCTGATTACCCTGTAAGGTATTTACCATCCTGATTTTACAGAGGTGATTCTTTTATTTTTCTTCAATTAAAATTCTTCTTTTAAGAATGTGATTGCTTTTTCATTGTTCTTGAGATCCAAGGGTTTGGGTCTGTGTTCACCTATGCAAATTGGTGAGGATTTTTATCAAGCCTTCCCCAGGAACCTATCCATTCCCCAGGTCCATGAGCTATTTGGAAGACTATCAAATAAAGAGAAATAGGAGTCTTGTTCTGGTTTGGGGTTGCAAGGTCAACAGAAGAATTAATAGGATTTGGGTACCTAGCTCCCTTACAATCCTTTAAAATCCCAAACATGATCTCTCTAATGGCCGGGATAAATCTCTGTTGCTCATTTACGCTGAGCTGTCTGTGTTATTCAATGTCTTCAGTGCAAATGGCTTTTCCACACCGCCTCTTCCCCCAAGTCCTCTCCCTCTCGCTGCCTGTTCCCCCAAATTCTTGCCTCGCACTTCCCCCCCTGAGGCCCCACCCCTACCTGTTCCTACTCCGCAAGCCCCTGCCCCACCTCTTTTCCCCAAGACCCCTGCCTCCTGCTCCTTTCTCCCCACCCCTCCCACTCATTGCTCTCCCTTACAGCCAGGAAAATGTGATGGCGTCATTGCCCTTTGCCCCCACCCCGTTCCGGCGCCCCTGGAAGGGTCCTATTCACTCAGCCAATTAGATGAAGCTGAGTTATCATGGCATATTTTCCTCTGCCCCTTAATGGTCTAACTGCAAAGCAACCTGGCTCTGGAAATCTCAATGAGCTACAACGCCAGAGCTACTTCGTTTCGAGGGCTGCATTATGCAATTATACTTCTTTGGGTTCCTGCTTTGTACTGAGTATTATCACCTGGTTGTGATACCTTACGATCAGTATTTAGGGATACATAAACCACTGCATTATGGTGTGCTTATGAACGGCAGCTTCTGCTGTCATTTTGCTGCTGTGTTTTGGATTAGTGCCTTTCTACCTACTAGCATAATAGTATTTTGATTTCACTCTTAACTTTCTTTGACAGCAATGGAATTGACCATGTCTTTTATGATTTTCCTCTAATGATAGAACTGTCCTGCAGTGACCCCCACCTGATACAACTTCTGGTTTTCATACACTCCTGCATAGGTACCCTCCCCCATTTCTATTAACTCCCACAAGACCTAAGCACCATTTGAGGCCCATTTAACACCATGGGTGCAGCGGCTGAAGGTCGAGATAAAGACTGGGCCTTAGTTGGTGCATGAGCCTTGCTCTGGCTCTCCACAGAGGGATGACGTTCACTGTGGATAAGATTTGTGGTTTTGTTTTATTTTTAATTCATGGGACCAGCACAAAGGCTTCAGAAATTCAGATCTGGATTTACTACTCTGTTACAGCAATTTGACATTGGTGCATTTCTACTGAAATCCAAAGTGCTGTCAAAATAGTTCATTGGGATACAGAATCAGGCCATCTGTTTTCAAAGGACAATGTTAAATGATCTTTATTCACTCTGCCATGATGCAGGTAGAAAGAAAATGAACCAAAAACCCGCACAGGTTTGGAGGAATCCCTTTAATTTCATATCTGCTTGAGGAAACAGATATTTTGCCACAGTTGCTACTACTATTATTACTACTAATAATAAAGTAGTCCACAACCAGAGCTAGAATTCAGGATGTGACGGAGTGTCTGACGAGATTGATCAAGCCCTCGGACCACTACCCCTTCCTACTTCTCCATGTGGGTGCCAATGATAGTGCCAAGAATGACCTTGAGGGGGTCACCGCAGACTATATGGCTCTAGGAAGAAGTATAAAGGAGTTTGAGGCTCAAGTCATGTTCTTGTCCATCCTCGCTGTTGAAGGAAAAGGTCCAGGTAGGGACCATCAAATTGGGGAAGTAAATGTGTGGTAATGCAGGTGGTGTTGAAGAGAGGGCTTTGGATTTGTTGACCATGGGATGTTGTTACAGGAAGTAGGATTGCTAAAAAGAGATGGGATCCACCTAACGAAGAGAGGGAAGAGTATCTTTGCAGGCAAACTTGCTAATTTAGTGAGGATGTGTCATAAATATAAAGGGAAGGGTAACCACCTTTCTGTTTTCAGTGCTATTAAATCCCTCCTGGCCAGAGGCAACATCCTGTTACCTGTAAAGCGTTAAGAAGCTCAGCTAACCTGGCTGGCACCTGACCCAAAGGACAAATAAGGGAACAAGATTCTTTCAAATCTTGGGTGGGGGGGAGAGGCTTTTGTTTGTGCTCTTTGTTTACGTGTTTGTTCTCTTTTGGGACAGAAATCCATCTTCTCCATCCCATCCTAATCCAAGTCTCCAATAGTGCAACCAGTATAGGTAAGCCAGGCAAGGCGGATTAGTTTCTTTTGTTTTATGTGAATTTTCCTTGTGTTAAGAGGGAGGTTTATTCCTGTTTTCTGTAACTTTAAGGCTTTGCCCAGAGGGGGATCCTCTGTGTTTTGAATCTGAATACCCTGTAAAGTATTTTCCATCCTGATTTTACAGAGGTGATTCTTTTACCTTTTCTTTAATTAAAATTCTTCTTTTAAGAACCTGATTGATTTTTCCTTGTTCTTAAGATCCAAGGGTTTGGGTCTGTGTTCACCTGTACAAATTGGTGAGGATTCTTATCAAGCCTTCCCCAGGAAAGGGGGTGTAGGGATTGGGGGGATATTTTGGGGAGAAAGACGTTTCCAAGTGGGCTCTTTCCCCTTTATATTTGTTAGACGCTTGGTGGTGGCAGCAATAAAGTCCAGGGACAAAAGAAAAAATAGTTTGTACCTTGGGGAAGTTTTAACCTAAGCTGGTAAAAATAAGCTTAGGGGTTTTTTTCATGCACGTCCCCACATCTGTACCCTAGAGTTCAGAGTGGGGAAGGAACCTTGACAGTGGTATTGGGTAGTTAGGCCTCCAACCCTAGTTGAAAATCACTGGGATTTGAATCATAGAATATCAGGGTTGGAAGGGACCTCAGGAGGTTATCTAGTCCAACCCCCTGCTCAAAACACGACCAATCCCCAATTTTTGCCCCGATCCCTAAATGGCCCCCTCAAAGATTGAACTCACAACCCTGGGTTTAGCAGGCCAAACCACTGAGCTATCCCTCCCCCCTTTGGTTTCTACATTTCCTAAAATGCTTTGATAATCCCTGCCTCTATCTTTATAGATTTGTTGACATTACAGCTCAGCTGAGTTTCAGAGTTTTCAAAGATGATTTGAGGAACAAGTCTGTCAAGGTTCCTTCCCCACTCGAACTCTAGGGTACAGATGTGGAGACCTGCATGAAAACCTCCTGAGCTTACATTTACCAGCTTAGGTTAAAACTTCCCCAAGGTACAAACTATTTTACCTTTTGCCCTTGGACTTTCGCTGCCACCACTAAACGTCTAACACTGGTTATTGGGAACGAGTCCGTTTGGAAATGTCTTTCCCTCCAAAATCCTCCCAAATCTTACACCCCCTTTCCTGGGGAAGGTTTGATAAAAATCCTCACCAATTTGCATAGGTGAACACAGACCCAAACCCTTGGATCTTAAGAACAAGGAAAAAGCATTCAGTTTCTTAAAAGAAGAATTTTAATAGAAAAAAAGTAAAAAATCACCTCTGTAAAATTAGGATGGTAAATACCTTACAGGGTAATCAGATTCAAAACATAGAGAATCCCTCTAGGCAAAACCTTAAGTTACAAAAAGAGACAAAAACAGGAATATCCATCCCATTCAGCACAGCTTATTTTCTCAGCCATTCAAAGAATTCAGAATCTAACGCATATCCAGCTAGCTTACTTACTAAGTTCTAAGACTCCATTCCTGTTCTGTCTCCGGCAAAAGCATCACACAGACAGAGAGAGAGAGGCTTTGTTTCTCCCTCCCCCCAGCTTTTTAAAGTATCTTATCTCCTCATTGGTCATTTTAGTCAGGTGCCAGCGAGGTTATCCTAGCTTCTTAACCCTTTACAGGTGAAAGGGTTTTTCCTCTGGCCAGGAGGGATTTTAAATGTGTTTACCCTTCCCTTTATATTTATGACAAAGTCTAACACCTGCTGGAAAGGTTTCCATTGAGCTCAGTGGGCTCTGCATCGGGCTATTCATCCTCTGTGCATCAACACCTCTCCTACAAAGAAATAAACGAACTGAAAAATTACCAGTTGGCCTGACCAGGAACTGTTGAGTATTAAGTGGTAATAAAATGTGGGGTTTTTTTTCTGTTTTCCTTTTACATTTTTTAAAATATTTTTAAAATAGTTTCAAACACTTTAGGTTATTTGAGATATTTATTAGATTTCCCATTAATTATTCCAGTCTGAGGACAAAATGTCCCAAATTTAACAAACGCAGGCATCTGTTTAGCAGAGACAGTGTATAATTTCTTTTTTACACCTATGGAAAATTTCAAAACTTTTTTTTTCCAGGATTTTTTTCAGAAAACTGAAAACCCTCAGTTTGAAAAATATTTTAAATGGGCCCTGTTCAACTATTCATTCACAATACGTAATCTCTTCAAAACTCCACTTTTTCTGCAGAAAATCAAAGCAGTTACCAACTGGCCCAGCTGTGTATTCAATTATAATATAATGGGGTTTTGTTTCCTTTTTTCTTTTTAAAATAATATTCCTATATCTTTAGACATTGTCAGATGCAGATTCCCTTTGGGATATCATGTAGGCCGTGTTACTTGGAGAGTGCATCAGCCACTTTGTTAGAAGCTCCTGAAATGTGTTGTATTTCAAAATCAAAATCTTGGAGAGCTAAACTCCACTTCAGCGCAGCATGGTCGGTTAGTAGTTGGAAACGCCGTTCCCAAACCTATGGGCATACTTTTCCAGAGCATAGACAATGGTGTAACATTCCTTTTCATTGACCAGAGGCTTTCCCTCTCAGACAGTTTTTTGCTGAGAAACACGACAGGATGGAATTCTTGATCCGGTCCTTCCTGCATTAAAACTCTCCCACACCATGCTCAGATGCATCTGTGGTGTCTAGGAACGGATTGTCAAAGTCTGGAGCCCTTATCACAGGGTCAGTCATGAGTGTCGCTTTAAGCTGGTTGAAGACCTTCTGACACTCTTCAGTCCACTGAACTGCATTTGGCTGTTTCTTTTTGGTTAGGTCTGTCAGTGGGGTGACGATTTGGTTGTATTGCGGTACAAATTGCCTGTAATATCCAGCCAAGCCTATCAAGGATTGGACCTGTTTCTTTGACTTTGGGACAGGACACTTTTGGATAGCATCCACTATGGCCTGTAGGGAGTTGCCAGTTCCTTGACCCACCTGGTGTCCAAGGTAAGTCACTCTGTTTAGGTCTATTTGACACTTCTTAGCCTTAATAGTTAGTCTTCCCTCTTTTATGGGCTCGAAGACTTTTTGTAGATATTCCAGGTGTTCTGCCAAGGTGTCAAATATAAAGGGAAGGGTAAACACCTTTAAAATCCCTTGTGGCCAGAGGAAAAAATCCTCTCAGCTGTAAAGGGTTAGGAAGCTAAAGGTAACCTCGCTGGCACCTGACCAAAATGACCAATGAGGAGACAAGATACTTTCAGAAGCTGGGAGGAGAGAGAAAAAACAAAGGGTCTGTGTCTGTCTGTGTGATGCTTTTCCTGGGGACAGAACAGGAATGGAGTCTTAGAACTTAGTAAGTAATCTAGCTAGGTATGTGTTAGATTATGATTTCTTTAAATGGCTGAGAAAATAGCTGTGCTGAATAGAATGAATATTCTGGTCTGTGTGTCTTTTTTTGTAACTTAAGGTTTTGCCTAGAGGGATTCTCTATGTTTTGAATCTAATTACCCTGTAAGGTATCTACCATCCTGATTTTACAGAGGTGATTCCCTTTTACTTCTATTAAAAGTCTTCTTGTAAGAAAACCAAACGCTTTTTCATTGTTCTAAGATCCAAGGGTTTGGGTCTGTAGTCACCTATGCAAATTGGTGAGGATTTTTACCAAACCTTCCCCAGGAAGTGGGGTGCAAGGGTTGGGAGGATTTTGGGGGGAAAGACATGTCCAAACTACGTTTTCTCAGGAACCCAGATAAAGTTTGGTCGTGGCAGTGGAAATCCAAGGGCAAAGGGTAAAATAGTTTGTACTTTGGGGAAGGTTTAACCTAAGCTGGTAAAAGTAAGCTTAGGAGGTTTTCATGCAGGTCCCCACATCTGTATCCTAGAGTTCAGAGTGGGGAAAGAACCTTGACATGGTGGCAGAATGGTGGGATTAACCTGAAATCCTTTTGAGATCAATTTGAGATTTTTTGAACCAGAAAAACAGATTTTAAAAAGAAAAATTTTTTTTCCTTTGGGGCTGCTGGAAAGGAGGTCCAACTGAAAGCAGCTAGTTTTTTCTCTGCTTTGGGGCCAGAGCAGAGACAAAAGGGGATTATCTTTGTGAATTGCAGGTTTTCTTTGCCTGGAGGCAGAGTAGTTAACCTCCTGCAGGGAAATTCACAGTCTTTACAAACCTGAGGTTTTTTTCCCCCTAAAAGTAAATAGGGAGGTGTTCTACCCATTTGCCTGGAGACAAAAGTGGTAGGAGTTTGGGTTTTTTAGGATTTTGATTTTTTTTACAAGGAGCATAGATTTGAAAAGAAATTTTTTTTCCTTTGGGCTGCTGGAAAGCAGGTTTCCAAGTAGTTGGAGGTTTTTTGCTTTGATTTGGGGCCAGAGCAGAGAGAAAGGGAATTGTCTTTTTCTGTAGGCTGACAATCACTATCAGAGAATAGGTATCCTATTCCAGCACAGCAAAATTTTACAACCCAAGTTTTGTTTGTTTTATTTCTAAACCTCGGGTGTAAAGTTAGTTAAAAACAGAGAGGTTAGGATGACAGACTCCACGGCTCAACAAAAGCTGGAATTAGCCAGATTTGAGGCTGCTGAAAAACAAAAGGAACATGAAAGACAGATAGAACTCATGCGTATGGAGAAGGAGGTACAGGAGGCTGCCCACAGGAGGGAGATGGAGGAAAGGGACAGAGAAATGGAGGCAAAGGACAAGGAAATGGAGGCAGAGAAAGAGGCAGAACAACACCAAATGGCTGCTCACAGGAGAGCTATGGAAGCAAGGGACAAAGAAATGGAGGCAAGGGCCAAAGAACTGGAGGAGAAGGAGAAAGAGAGGAAGCATGTGGAGGAGATGGAGAGAATAAAGGCTCAGCAGAATATACCAACAAACCTTAACAATCCTTCTCCAGGTACCACTTGCCATCCCAGAAAGTTCCCCACCTACAAGGCAGGCAAGGATACTGAGGCCTTCTTAGAAAACTGCGAAAGGGCCTGCCTTGGGTACAGCATCTCTACCGACCAATACATGGTAGAGCTGAGGCCACAGCTCAGTGGACCCTTATCTGAGGTGGCGGCTGAAATGCCTAAAGAACACATGAACAAGTATGAACTGTTCAAATCCAAGGCGAGAGTCAGAATGGGGATAACACCTGAGCATTCTCGTCGGAGGTTCAGAGCCCTAAGGTGGAAACCAGACGTGTCAGTTACCCGACATGCCTACCACATTGTGAAACATTGGGATGCCTGGATATCAGGAGCAAGTGTTGAATCTCCAGTAAATTTGCCCTTCCTAATGCAAATGGAACAATTCTTAGAGGGGGTTCCTGAGGAAATAGAAAGATACATCCTAGATGGGAAGCCCAAAACTGTAATCGAGGCAGGAGAGATTGGAGCCAGATGGGTGGAGATGGCAGAGAAGAAGAAAACTGGTCGCAGTTGGAGCAGAGACCGGAAGGGACAACCCCAGACCACACCTATTATCAGGGGCCAGCCAAGGCCCCACCTACCTCCCAAAAAACCCTCCAGACACCTTATCATCCCACTACCCCATTCTCCAGCAACCCGCCTCGCCCCAATGACCCGTCAGCTGGATGATGTTTTAAATGTAATGAGCTGGGGCATGTAAAGGCCAACTGCCCCAAGAACCCCAACAGATTACAGTTCATTGCACCGCAATCACACCAGAGGTCCGCAAGCCCAGATACCTCCCAGATACCCTTGGAGCGGAGGGAAACTGTGAGTGTGGGTGGGAAGAAGGTCACCGCATGGAGGGACACCGGAGCACAAGTGTCAGCTATCCATGCTTCCTTAGTGGACCCCAATTTAATCAACCCAGAGATCCAAGTGACGATTCAACCCTTCAAGTCCAACTCTTTCGATTTGCCTACAGCCAAGTTGCCTGTCCAGTACCAGGGCTGGTCAGGAACGTGGACTTTTGCAGTCTATGATGATTGTCCCATCCCCATGCTGTTGGGGGAAGACTTGGCTAATCATGTGAAGCGGGCCAAGAGGGTGGGAATGATCACCCACAGCCAGGCTAAACAAGCTGTAACGCCTAGCTCTGTTCCGGAAACTTCTATCAGGACTCGGTCAGAGGTGATGGACCCGGACCCCAGGCCAATGTCTGCAACAGCAGTAGTGGATCCAGTCCCAGAGACCCAGACGGAACCAGTCCCAGAACCAGAACCAGTGGAACAACCAGCACCAGACCCATTGCCAGCACTGAATCCAGTACTTGCAACCCCAACACCAGAGGGCCCCACCGAACCTGAACCGGCAGCAGTCCAGAACCCTACACAAGAGGCTCAGCCGGAGCCTGAACCCCAACATAGTGTCCCAGCAGAGAGCGGTTCACAGTCAACAGAAACAGCCCCATCTCCTACATCGCTTCCAGAGGGACCAAGCATAGGTCCAAAATCCAATGAGGAACTGATGTCTCCAGCATCAAGGGAACAGTTCCAGACCGAACAGGAAGCAGATGAAAGCCTCCAGAGAGCTTGGACGGCAGCACGGAGCAACCCACCGCCTCTCAGCTCTTCTAATTGATCCAGGTTTGTTGTAGAAAGAGGACTTTATGCAAGGAAACTCTTTCTGGTGGACACCAGGAAGACTGGCATCCTCAGAGGCAGTTGGTAGTTCCAACGAAGTATCGGGTAAAGCTCTTGAGCTTAGCCCATGATCATCCTAGTGGCCATGCTGGGGTGAACAGGACCAAAGACCGTTTGGGGGGGGGGTCATTCCACTGGGAGGGAATGGGCAAGGATGTTTCTACCTATGTCCGGTCTTGTGAAGTATGCCAAAGAGTGGGAAAACCCCAAGACCAGGTCAAAGCCCCTCTCCAGCCACTCCCCATCATTGAGGTTCCATTTCAGCGAGTAGCTGTGGATATTCTGGGCCCTTTTCCAAAAAAGACACCCAGGGGAAAGCACTACATACTGACTTTCATGGATTTTGCCACCCGATGTCCGGAAGCAATAGCTCTAAGCAACACCAGGGCTAAAAGTGTGTGCCAGGCACTAGCAGACATTTTTGCCATTTTAGGTTGGCCTTCTGACATCCTCACAGATGCAGGAACTAATTTTGTGGCAGGAACTGTGGAAAGTCTTTGGGAAGCTCATGGGGTAAATCACTTGGTTACCACTACTTTGAGCAGGGGGTTGGACAAGATGACCTCCTGAGGTCACTTCCAACCCTGATATTCTATGATTCTGTGATTCCTTAGCACCATCAAACATATGGCATGGTGGAGAAGTTTAATGGAACTTTGGGGGCCATGATATGTAAATTCGTAAATGAGCACTCCAACCTTACCAGGTGTCTCCTCAAGCTGAAACTGCTATAGAACGGGAGATCCAGGATATGTTACAGATGGGGATAATCTGCCTCTCTGGAAGTGCATGGGCATCTCCAGTGGTTCTAGTTCCCAAACCAGATGGGGAGATACGTTTTTTGCGTGGACTACCATAAGCTAAATGCTGTAACTTGCCCCGACAACTATCCAATGCCACGCACAGATGAACTATTAGAGAAACTGGGATGGACCCAGTTCATCTCTACCTTGGACTTAACCAAGGGGTACAGGCAGGTACCACTAGATGAATCCGCCAAGGAAAGGTCAGCCTTCACCAACCATGTCAGGCTGTATGAATCACAGAATCATAGAATATCAGGGTTGGAAGGGACCTCAGGAGGTCATCTAGTCCAACCCCCTGTTGAAAGCAGGACCAATCCTGAACTAAATCATCCCAGCCAGGGCTTTCTCAAGCTTGACCTTAAAAACTTCAAAGGAAGGAGATTCCACCACCTCCCTATGTAACGTATTCCAGTGTTTCACCACCGTCCTAGTGAAAAAGTTTTTCCTAATATCCAACCTAAACCTCCCCCACTGCAACTTGAGACCATTACTCCTTGTTCTGTCATCAGCTACCATTGAGAACAGTCTAGAGCCATCCTCTTTGGAACCCCCTTTCAGGTAGTTGAAAGCAGCTATCAAATCCCCCCTCGTTCTTCTCTTCCGCAGACTAAACAATCCCAGTTCCCTCAGCCTCTCCTCATAAGTCATGTGTTCCAGTCCCCTCATCATTTTTGTTGCCCTCCGCTGGACTCTTTCCAATTTTTCCACATACTTCTTGTAGTGTGGGGCCCAAAACTGGACATTGTACTCCAGATGAGGACTCACCAATGTCGAATAGAGGGGAATGATCACGTCTCTCGATCTGCTGGCAATTCCCCTACTTATACAGCCCAAAATGCCATTGGCCGTATTGGTAACAATAGCACACTGTGGACTCATTTTCAGCTTCTCGTCCACTGTAACGCCTAGGTCCTTTTCTGCAGAACTGCTGCCGAGCCATTCAGTCCCTAGTCTGTAGCGGTGCATTGGATTCTTCCATCCTAAGTGCAGGACTCTGCACTTGTCCTTGTTGAACCTCATCAGATTTCTTTTGGCTCAATCCTCCAATTTGTCTAGGTCCCTCTATATCCTATCCCTACCCTCCAGCGTATCTACCTCTCCTCCTTGCTTAGTGTCATCTGCAGACTTGCTGAGGGTGCAATCCACACCATCCTCCAGATCATTTATGAAGATATGAAGAAGGGTTTCTTCAGGTATGTTGGCAACAAGAAGAAAGCCAAGGAAAGTGTGGGCCCCTTACTGAATGAGGGAGGCAACCTAGTGACAGAGGATGTGGAAAAAGCTAATGTACTCAATGCTTTTTTTGCCTCTGTTTTCACTAACAAGGTCAGCTCCCAGACTGCTGCGCTGGGCATCACAGAATGGGGAAGAGATGGCCAGCCCTCTGTGGAGATAGAGGTGGTTAGGGACTATTTAGAAAAGCTGGACGTGCACAAGTCCATGGGGCCGGACGAGTTGCATCCGAGAGTGCTGAAGGAATTGGCGGCTGTGATTGCAGAGCCCTTGGCCATTATCTTTGAAAACTCGTGGCGAATGGGGGAAGTCCCGGATGACTGGAAAAAGGCTAATGTAGTGCCAATCTTTAAAAAAGGGAAGAGGGAGGATCCTGGGAACTACAGGCCAGTCAGCCTCACCTCAGTCCCTGGAAAAATCATGGAGCAGGTCCTCAAAGAATCAATCCTGAAGCACTTACATGAGAGGAAAGTGATCAGGAACAGTCAGCATGGATTCACCAAGGGAAGGTCATGCCTGACTAATCTAATCGCCTTTTATGATGAGATTACTGGTTCTGTGGATGAAGGGAAAGCAGTGGATGTATTGTTTCTTGACTTTAGCAAAGCTTTTGACACGGTCTCCCACAGTATTCTTGTCAGCAAGTTAAGGAAGTATGGGCTGGATGAATGCACTATAAGGTGGGTAGAAAGCTGGCTAGATTGTCGGGCTCAACGGGTAGTGATCAATGGCTCCATGTCTAGTTGGCAGCCGGTGTCAAGTGGAGTGCCCCAGGGGTCGGTCCTGGGGCCGGTTTTGTTCAATATCTTCATAAATGATCTGGAGGATGGTGTGGATTGCACTCTCAGCAAATTTGCGGATGATACTAAACTGGGAGGAGTGGTAGATACGCTGGAGGGGAGGGATGGGATACAGAAGGACCTAGACAAATTGGAGGATTGGGCCAAAAGAAATCTGATGAGGTTCAATAAGGATAAGTGCAGGGTCCTGCACTTAGGATGGAAGAATCCACTGCACCTCTACAGACTAGGGACCGAATGGCTAGGCAGCAGTTCTGCGGAAAAGGACCTAGGGGTGACAGTGGACGAGAAGCTGGATATGAGTCAACAGTGTGCCCTTGTTGCCAAGAAGGCCAATGGCATTTTGGGATGTATAAGTAGGGGCATTGCCAGCAGATCGAGGGACGTGATCGTTCCCCTCTATTCGACACTGGTGAGGCCTCATCTGGAGTACTGTGTCCAGTTTTGGGCCCCACACTACAAGAAGGATGTGGATAAATTGGAGAGAGTCCAGCGAAGGGCAACAAAAATGATTAGGGGTCTAGAGCACATGACTTATGAGGAGAGGCTGAGGGAGCTGGGATTGTTTAGTCTGCAGAAGAGAAGAATGAGGGGGGATTTGATAGCTGCTTTCAACTACCTGAAAGGGGGTTCCAAAGAGGATGGCTCTAGACTGTTCTCAATGGTAGCAGATGACAGAACGAAGAGTAATGGTCTCAAGTTGCAATGGGGGAGGTTTAGATTGGATATTAGGAAAATCTTTTTCACGAAGAGGGTGGTGAAACACTGGAATGCTTTACCTAGGGAGGTGGTAGAATCTCCTTCCTTAGAGCTTTTTAAGGTCAGGCTTGACAAAGCCCTGGCTGGGATGATTTAACTGGGAATTGGTCCTGCTTCGAGCAGGGGGTTGGACTAGATGACCTTCTGGGGTCCCTTCCAACCCTGATATTCTATGATTCTATGATTCTATGATTCTATATTGAACAAAACCGGCCCGAGGACTGATCCTTGGGGCACTCCACTTGATACCGGCTGCCAAGTAGACATGGAGCCATTGATCACTACCCGTTGAGCCCGACAATCTAGCCAACTTTCTATCCACCTGATCGTCCATTCATCCGGCCCATACTTCTTTAACTTGCTGGCAAGAATACTGTGGGAGACCATGTCAAAAGCATTGCTAAAGTCAAGGAACACCACATCCACCGCTTTCCCCTCATCCACAGAGCCAGTTATCTCTTTTGACGTGGTCAGCTTTTGACACGGTCTCCCACAGTATTCTTGTCAGCAAGTTAAAGAAGTATGGGCTGGATGAATGCACTATAAGGTGGGTAGAAAGTTGGCTAGATTGTCGGCTACATTAGCCTTTTTCCAGTCGTCCGGGAGTTCCCCGGATCGCCATGAATTTTTAAAGATAATGGCCAATGGTCTGCAATCACATCCGCTAACTCCTTTAGCACTCTTGGATGCAGCGCATCCGGCCCCATGGACTTGTGCTTGTCCAGCTTTTCTAAATAGTCCCAAACCACTTCTTCCTTCACAGAGGGCTGGTCACCTCCTCCCCATGCTGTGCTGCCCAGTGCAGTAGTCTGGGAGCTGACCTTGTTTGTGAAGACAGAGGCAAAAAAAGCACTTAGTACATTAGCTTTTTCCACATCCTCTGTCACTAGGTTGCCTCCCTCATTCAGTAAGGGGCCCACACTTTCCTTGACTTTCTTCTTGTTGCTCACATACCTGAAGAAACCCTTCTTGTTACTCTTAACATCTCTTGCCAGCTGCAACTCCAGGTGTGATTTGGCCTTTCTGATTTCACTCCTGCATCCCCGAGCAATATTTTTATATTCTTCCCTGGTCATTTGTCCAATCTTCCACTTCTTGTAAGCTTTTTTTTTTTGTGTTCAAGATCAGCAAGGATGTCACTGTTAAGCCAAGCTGGTCGCCTGCCATATTTACTATTCTTTCTAGACATCGGGATGGTTTGTCCCTTTAACCTCAATAAGGATTCTTTAAAATACAGCCAGCTCTCCTGGACTCCTTTCCCCCTCATGTTATTCTCCCAGGGGATCCTGCCCATCAGTTCCCGGAGGGAGTCAAAGTCTGCTTTTCTGAAGTCCAGGGTCCATATTCTGCTGCTTTCCTTTCTTCCCTGTGTCAGGATCCTGAACTCGACCATCTCATGGCCACTGCCTCCCAGGTTCCCATCCACTTTAGCTTCCCCTACTAATTCTTCCCGGTTTGTGAGCAGCAGGTCAAGAAGAGCTCTGCCCCTATTTGGTTCCTCCAGCACTTGCACCAGGAAATTGTCCCCTACTCTTTCCAAAATCTTCCTGGATTGTCTGTGCACCGCTGTATTGCTCTCCCAGCAGATATCAGGGTGATTGAAGTCTCCCATGAGAACCAGGTCCTGCGATCTAGTAACTTCTGTGAGTTGCCGGAAGAAAGCCTTGTCCACCTCATCCCCCCGGGTCCGGTGGTCTATAGAAGATTCCCACCACGACATCACCCTTGTTGCTCACACTTCTAAACAGAGACACTCAGGTTTTTCTGCAGTTTCATACTTGAGCTCTGAGCAGTCATACTGCTCCCTTGCATACAGTGCAATTCCCCCACCTTTTCTGCCCTGTCTGTCCTTCGTGAACAGTTTATATCCATCCATGACAGTACTCCAGTCATGTGAGTTATCCCACCAAGTCTCTGTTATTCCAATCACATCATAATTCCTTGGCTGGGCCAGGACTTCCAGTTCTCCCTGCTTGTTTCCCAGGCTTCTTGAATTTAATGTACTCCCTTTCGGGCTGCGGAATGCACCCGCCACCTTCCAAAGACTTCTAGATGGTCTCCTAGCAGGATTAGGAGAATATGCAGTTGCCTACCTTGACGATGTGGCCATATTTTCGGATTCCTGGGCAGAACACCTGGAACATCTACAAAAAGTCTTTGAGCGCATAAGGGAGGCAGGACTAACTGTTAAGGCTAAGAAGTGTCAAATAGGCCTAAAGAGAGTGACTTACCTTGGACACCAGGTGGGTCAAGGAACTATCAACCCCCTACAGGCCAAAGTAGATGCTATCCAAAAGTGGCCTGTCCCAAAGTCAAAGAAACAGGTTCAATCCTTCTTAAGCTTGGCCGGTCATTACAGACGATTTGTACCGAAATACAGCCAAATTGCTGCCCCACTGACAAACCTAACCAAAAAGAAACAGCCAAATGTCGTTCAGTGTACCGAAGAGTGTCAGCAGGCCTTTAACCAACTTAAAGCGACACTCATGTCTGACCCTGTACAAAGGGCCCCAGACTTTGACAAACCATTCCTTGTAATCACAGATGCATCCGAGCGCGGTGTGGGAGCAGTTTTAATGCAGGAAGGACCAGATCAAGAATTCCACCCTGCAGTCTCTCAGCAAGAAGCTGTCTGAGAGCGAAAGCAGCTGGTCAATCAGTGAAAAAGAATGTTACGCCATTGTCTACGCTCTCTAAAAGCTACGCCCATATGTTTGGGGACGGCATTTCCACCTCCAAACCGACCATGCTGTGCTACAGTGGCTTCATACCGCCAGGGGAAATAACAAAAAACTTATTCGGTGGAGTTTAGCTCTCCAAGATTTTGATTTCGACATCCAACACATCTCAGGAGCTTCTAACATAGTGGCTGATGCACTGTCCCGTGAAAGTTTCCCAGAATCAACTGGTTAAAATCGTCCTTGAGATGGGGAAAATATTGTTTGTCTTTATATACTTGGTAGTATATTTACATGTGCATGGGTCTTATTAACTCTGTTTTCTCCTAGAGCTCCAGGAAGAAATCCCAGCCAGCATTTCACCCTATCTGTGATTTGGGGGGCGTGTCATAAATATAAAGGGAAGGGTAAACACCTTTAAAATCCCTCCCGGCCAGAGGAAAAATCCTTTCACCTGTAAAGGGTTAAGAAGCTAGGATAACCTCACTGGCACCTGACTAAAATGACCAATGAGGAGACAAGATACTTTAAAAAGCTGGGGGGAGCGAGAAACAAAGCTTCTCTCTCTCTGTCTGTGTGATGCTTTTGCCGGAGACAGAACAGGAATGGAGTCTTAGAACTTAGTAAGTAAGCTAGCTGGATATGCATTAGATTCTGAATTCTTTGAATGGCTGAGAAAATAAGTTGTGCTGAATGGAATGGATATTCCTGTTTTTGTGTCTTTTTGTAACTTAAGGTTTTGCCTAGAGGGATTCTCTATGTTTTGAATCTAATTACCCTGTAAGGTATCTACCATCCTGATTTTACAGAGGTGATTCTTTTTACTTTTTTTTCTATTAAAATTCTTCTTTTAAGAAACTGAATGCTTTTTCCTTGTTCTTAAGATCCAAGGGTTTGGGTCTGTGTTCACCTATGCAAATTGGTGAGGATTTTTATCAAACCTTCCCCAGGAAAGGGGATGTAAGATTTGGGAGGATTTTGGAGGGAAAGACGTGTCCAAACGGACTCGTTCCCAGTAACTGGTGTTAGACGTTTGGTGGTGGCAGCGAAAGTCCAAGGGCAAAAGGGTAAAATAGTTTGTACCTTGGAGAAGTTTTAATCTAAGCTGGTAAAAGTAAGCTTCGGATTTTTTCATGCAGGTCCCCACATCTGTACCCTAGAGTTCAGAGTGGGGAAGGAACCTTGACACAAGGAATCCAAAAATATGGCCACATCATCAAGGTAGGTGACCGTATATTTTCCCAATCCTGCTAGGAGACAATCTGCAAGTTTCTGGAAGGTGGCGGGTGCATTTCGCAGCCCGAAAGGGAGCACATTAAATTCATACAGCCCGACATGTGTGATGAAGGCTGACCTTTCCTTGGTGGATTCATCCAGCAGTACCTGCCAGTACTCCTTGGTTAAGTCCAAGGTAGAGATGAACTGGGCCCATCCCAGTTTCTCTAATAGTTCATCTGTGCGTGGCATTGGATAGTTGTCTGGGCGAGTTACAGCATTTAGCTTACAGTAGTGCATGCAAAAATGTATCTCCCCATCTGGTTTGGGAACTAGAATCACTGGAGATGCCCATGCACTGCCAGAGGGGCGGATTACCCCCATCTGTAGCATAGCCTGGATCTTCCATTTTATATCAGTTTTAGCGTGAGGAGATACCCGATAAGGTTGGGCTCTAATTGGTTGAGCTTTACCTGTTTCAATGGAGTGGTATGCCCGTTCAGTCAGTCCTGGGGTGGCTGAGAACACCGGCACGTAGCTAGTGCACAGCTCCTTGATCTGCTGTCACTGCATACGCCCAAGGGTCATGGAGAGGTTCACCCCTTCCACGCCACCATCACTTTTCCCTTCGTAGTAGACACCTTCAGGCCAATCAGCGGCACTGCTATGGGTACCCGCATGGCTCCACAGTATGCCAACATTTTTATGGCTGACTTAGAACAACGCTTCCTCAGCTCTCGTCCCCTAACGCCCCTACTCTACTTGCGCTATATTAATGACATCTTCATCATCTGGACCCATGCAAAAGAAGCCCTTGAGGAATTCCACCATGATTTCAACAATTTCCATCCCACCATCAACCTCAGCCTGGTCCAGTCCACACAAGAGATCCACTTCCTGGACACTACAGTGCTAATAAACGATGGTCACATAAACACCACCCTATACCGGAAACCTACTGACCGCTATTCCTACCTACATGCCTCCAGCTTTCACCCTGACCACACCACACGATCCATCGTCTACAGCCAAGCTCTGCGATACAACCGCATTTGCTCCAACCCCTCAGACAGAGACAAACACCTACAAGATCTCTATCAAGCATTCTTACAACTACAATACCCACCTGCGGAAGTGAAGAAACAGATTGATAGAGCCAGAAGAGTTCCCAGAAGTCACCTACTACAGGACAGGCCTAACAAAGAAAATAACAGAACGCCACTAGCCATCACCTTCAGCCCCCAACTAAAACCCCTCCAACGCATTATTAAGGATCTACAACCTATCCTGAAGGATGACCCAACACTCTCACAAATCTTGGGAGACAGGCCAGTCCTTGCCTACAGACAGCTCCCCAACCTGAAGCAAATACTCACCAGCAACCACATACCACACAACAGAACCACTAACCCAGGAACCTATCCTTGCAACAAAGCCCGTTGCCAACTGTGCCCACATATCTATTCAGGGGACACCATCACAGGGCCTAATAACATCAGCCACACTATCAGAGGCTCGTTCACCTGCACATCCACCAATGTGATATATGTCATCATGTGCCAGCAATGCCCCTCTGCCATGTACATTGGTTAAACTGGACAGTCTCTACGTAAAAGAATAAATGGACACAAATCAGATGTCAAGAATTATAACATTCATAAACCAGTCGGAGAACACTTCAATCTCTCTGGTCACGCGATTACAGACATGAAAGTTGCTATATTACAACAAAAAAACTTCAAATCCAGACTCCAGCGAGAAACTGTTGAATTGGAATTCATTTGCAAATTTGATACAATTAACTTAGGCTTGAATAGAGACTGGGAGTGGCTAAGTCATTATGCAAGGTAACCTATTTCTACTTGTTTTTTCCTACCCCCCCCTCCTCAGACGTTCTTGTTAAACCCTGGATTTGTGCTGGAAATGGCCCACCTTGATTATCATACACATTGTAAGGAGAGTGGTCACTTTAGATAAGCTATTACCAGCAGGAGAGTGGGTTTGTCGGGGTGAGGGGGGTTGAGAAAACCTGGATTTGTGCTGGAAATGGCCCAACTTGATTATCATACACTTTGGAAGGAGAGTGATCACTTTAGATAAGCCATTACCAGCAGGAGAGTGGGGTGGGAGGAGGTATTTTTTCATGCTTTGTGTGTATATAAAAAGATCTTCTACACTTTCCACAGTATGCATCCGATGAAGTGAGCTGTAGCTGACGAAAGCTTATGCTCAAATAAATTGGTTAGTCTCTACGGTGCCACAAGTACTCCTTTTCTTTTTGTAGGTTGGTTACAAAGTCCAGAATGTTAGTTCCTCGAGAAGGTGTAAACCCCTCCCATTGCTGCTTCACCAATGCCTCTGGACAGGAGTGATTTTATAGCACTGTATATAGAAAGGTGGTTACCATTCCCTTTATATTTATGACAGTTGCACATAACAATTCAGCAGAATTCTGTATAGAATTTTGCCAGCTATTGAGAACAGGAGATGCCCTGAAAGTTGTTGCAAGATTGTATGTTACCTTTCTGCTTGTACAAGTGCACAATGTATGCATCCTTGTACTCCTGGGGTATAGTTCCCTGAGTCCACATTAACTGGAAAAATCAGTCAGTTTCAGAGCCATGTGCAAGCCTTTGGCCTTACAGACTTCTGCTGGAATAGCATCTGCTCCAGGTGCTTTGCCATTTGTGGGCAAGTCAATCTCTTTTGCAGTTTCAGTCAGCTGCGCTGCTATAGCACTTCAGCGTAGACACTCCTTACAGGAACAAAATGGATTATCCCATCTGTGTAAATAATCCAACTCCCTGAGAAGCATTAGCTAGGTCAATGGAACAATTCTTCCACCGACGCAGCTCCTTCTACACTGGGGATGAGGTCTGTTTAACTATGTTGCTCAGAGGTGTGGATTTTTCATGTTGCTAAGCAATATAGTTGGTTGATCTAACTTTTTTAGGTAGATCAGACCTAGGAGTTAGAAAGGAACCTTCAAAGAGTTAGGTGCACCAAAGCCTAACTCCCTTAAGTTCCTTCGATACTCCTAACATTAGATATTTATTCAATATAAGGAAGAGTTTCAGACATTAGCTGGCTCATGTTGGTGAAATACAGATATTGGCTGCTGTCACAAGAATTCTGAATAGGTTGCAAACTTTGTGTCATCTCAGCAATTAGGGATATTTTTCAGTGACTGGATCTACTAATGGAGAATGCAAGAAACACAAACCAGAGAATATCACAAGTGGAACAGGCTTGTGACAATGTCAAAAGTCTTAGGAATATTATTTTTAAAAACATAAAAATAGAATACTCAACCCATTATATTATGAATTAATACATGAATGTCTTTTGACTGACCTGATTGGTCACTTGTTATCTGGTTTGATTTTCTGCAGTAAAAGTGGATTTCTGAAACTGGCCAAACTGGATGAAAAGTCAGAGCCAGTGGCAATTTAAAATCAGCATTTTTCCTACTGAGGGATGTCAGTCTTTTGAACAAATCCTTAAAAAATGTAATACAAAAAAAATTTTCCTCAGGGACAAAAAAGTCATCCACCACCTTGCTTAAGACAATCACTCACTTTCTTTAATATGCAACATTCAGAACATTATCCTAAGACTGGAACAATTAAAAGGGAATCAAATGAACACAGCCTCGAAAGTTCTTACGGGTTAATCCCTGGGATGAGGTCACAAAAAAAAAGATCAATTTCATTAGGACCACAGAAGGCTAATGGTGACACCAAACCCATTAATATAATAAGAACTACTAATGAACTTAGCCAGGATCTGTCTGCTAGATGCATACAGAACCTACTATTCATGTGGGTTACAGAATGCCAGGGTTTTCATAGATAATACTCAGCAGTCACTGGAAAAACAAACCAATAAAATTGCACAATGTAGCCCTTAACAGAAATGGTTCTGTCCCCAGTCAGGAGACTGGCCAGCACCCTGGGCAGAATGGTGGAGGTTTAGCAGGTCTCCAAGCTGGACAAAATCCCCAGGAAGAAGTAGATGGGGGTATGAAAGTACTGATCAGCCACAACTAGCACTATAGTTAGTGTGTTCGCAGTGGTGATTATGTAGATCACGAAAAAGAGCAGGAAGAAAAGAATGTGCAGTTCAGGGAGATTCCCAAATCCTCTCAGGATGAATTCGGTGACAGACGTTTCATGGGCCCTTTCTCTGTGAAGTGTATGTAGGTTTCCATTTTTACCATTCCCTGTGTGAAATGCCTAGTGATTGAGAAAAAGCAATACTCATTAGAGATTTTGCTGTACAATTAAACTAAGTTGATTTCCATGCATTTGATTCCATAACAATTCAGATTGTGAATTTGGATGGGGGTTTATATCCTTTCTTAGATGAGGAACTGCTTCACACCCAGGTGTTCAGTAAGATACTGGGACAGATATTCCCCAAAATCCCAAACAAAAAGCAGCAGCATAGTCAATTTATCATTCTTCTGCACCTGTTCCCAATTTAGATTCAAAGATTTAGAGGCCAGAAAGGATCATTAGATCGTCTAATCTGATCTCCTCTATAACACAAGGCACCGAATTTCCTCAGTTACCTCTCAATAAATTGTTTTGCTAAAACATATTTTCCAGGAAAGACCCAAGATATTTAGGCACCTACTAGAATTTTAAACATCCAGGAAACTAAAACTCATTGATTTAAATGAGTGTTAGGCATCTAGGTGCTTTTGAAAATGTCACTAGGTGATTAAATACCTTTAAAAATCTGGTCCAGAGCAATTTAATCAAGGCTACACAGGAAGGCTGTGGCACGGCAGAGAATAGAAACTAGTTCTTCCTAATGATAGGCTGGTGTCTTAAGCACTAAACTATCATTTCTCTTGCAAACTAAGAGACAAAAATGGGCAGGCAAAGTTTGTCACATAGGTGCTAAAACTTCCTAATCTGTAAGGATTTCCAGGCCCCATTCAGTGTAAACCCCTTTCCTGTGTGATGCTCATCACCCTGCAAGAAATGCTGAGGGCTCTCAACTCTCTCTGAAATCCAGGGAGAAAATACTCAGTGGTAGTCCCAGAACATCACACAAGACTGGGCTGGTAAGGTGCATAGGAATCTGCACCACATGAAGGTCTGGAGATGCATCTTAGAAACTGGGGGAGCGTTTCCAGACATAGGTAGGTATTGGTGTGGATACAAAGATCTCCTTTGTGTTTCATCAGTTTTCCCAGCAGAACATTATGATGAGCTTGTAAAGTCCTTACTTGAGCAAAGCTCCCAGGGAGTGAGAACACTGGCCAAGATGAGTGGCTTTCAGATTAAGGGCTGAGTCTGTGGATAAGATTGAGGGTCTGCCCTGAGACTGGTAACACTCACCTCTAATCCTCAGCATCCTCTCCATCGATGGTGACCAGGTTTGGTCTCTCAGTCAGTCTTCTCCTCTCAGTTCCTAAAGAGACACCTACATGTTGCTATTGGGATAGGTCTCTCTCCTGCTGCTTGTCATGATTGTTTGCATCATACAAGTCCTTATATGACTCCTGCTCTGGATTTTTGCAAGGTTTATCAGGGAAAACAGTATCCCATTCACCCTTCCAGCTGCCAGGATTTTCCTTGGGCCCTGCTGCCGGCGAGCACTTAGGATGACCTTCAGAAGGAATTAACACTCTGGTGTTTGTTAGAACAGTGTAACACTGAAGCCGAGGCTGCCGGCATTCGAATCCCAAAGGAAATCTCCCCCATGTGCTCTGTCTGTGCCAAGAGCCGAAGAGAATGGGAAATAAGTGTCTATGACTTTAATAACATCTAGCTATAATGGACCATTTTCCACCCATAGATCTCAAAGCACATTACACAGAATGGCCAGCATCATTCTCCCAGGCACAGAGAAGGGAAGTAATTCCCAAAGAGTCATGAAATGAATGTCAGGCATTGACATAGTTAGGAATAGCGCCCAGGCTTTCTCCATCAAAAGGTAGCACCCTAGCTGCTGGGCCGCACAGACTGAGAGTGTTTGACTATTAGCTTTCAAAGATTTCAATCTGTATCTCAGCGATTTGTGTTGTATTAGTTGTGCAACTTCAACATAAAATTGACAGGGGAGTAGCAAAGTCCCTTGTACATGTAATGGAGTGTCAAGGTTCCTTCCCCACTCTGAACTCTAGGGTACAGATGTGGGGACCTGCATGAAAAACCCCCTAAGCCTATTCTTACCATCTTAGGTTATAACTTCCCCAAGGTACAAACTATTTTTCCTTTTGTCCCTGGACCTTATTGCTGCCACCACCAAGCGTCTAACAAATATAACAGGTAAAGAGCCCACTTGGAAATGTCTTTCTCCCCAAAATCCCCCCAAAGCACTACACCCCCTTTCCTGGGGAAGGCTTGATAAAAATCCTCACCAATTTGCATAGGTGAACACAGACCCAAACCCTTGGATCTTAAGAACAAGGAAAAAGCAATCAGGTTCTTAAAAGAAGAATTTTAATTGAAGAAAAAGTAAAAGAATCACCTCTGTAAAATCAGGATGGTAAATACCTTACAGGGTAATCAGATTCAAAACATAGAGAATCCCTCTAGGCAAACCCTTAAGTTACAAAAAGACACAAAAACAGGAATATACATTCCATTCAGCACAGCTTATTTTATCAGCCATTTAAACAAAATAGAATCTAACGCATCTCTAACTAGATTGCTTATTAACTCTTTACAGGAGTTCTGACCTGCATTCCTGCTCTGGTCCCGGCAAAAGCAACACACAGACAGAGAGAACCCTTTGTTTCCCCCCCACACTCCAGCTTTGAAAGTATCTTGTCTCCTCATTGGTCATTTTGGTCAGGTGCTAGTGAGGTTATCTTAGCTTCTTAACCCTTTACAGGTGAAAGGGTTTTCCTCTGGCCAGGAAAGATTTAAAGGTGTTTACCCTTCCCTTTATATTTATGACATGGGAGTCTCTGGCTCTTTTGTGGGGTTAAAAAAAAACAACTATCTGCTTAGGGGCAGGGTTTTTGTTTTTGATATTTAGGTTGTATTAGTTTCCTTTTTAGGGGTGGGGATTTGGTTGTGGGTTTGGTGATAGAAGGGGGGTCATATTATATTGTTCACTTGTATCCAGGTCAGCACCCACAGAACTCACCAAATGCACAAGGGCTCTTATTATTTGACTATGGTGACTCCTTAAGGATTGACATAGAGGCAGGGTCACCATTGCACTGGGTTCTGCACACTCACATGCGGAGAGAATGTCCCTGTTGCGTGAAATTTACAACTGAAATAGACAAAATGGGGGTTGGGAAAAAGAGAGGCCAATGGTTTGGCCAAGACATCACCTGAGGTCAGCATAAATAACAGAACTCAGGTCCTCTGATTTCAAGTCCAGTGCCTTACTCGCTAGAACACTGTGTAAGATATGAGGTCTCAAACAAAGTCTCCATTACGTAGGCATCAGAGCTCCAGATTGCTAAACTCAGGCCAGAATATCTTGTTCCACAGAATCAACTGGTTAAAATCGTCCTTGAAATGTAGGAAATATTGTCAGTTTTTATATAGTTAGTAGTACAGCTAAAGGTGTGTGTTATTAACTCTATTTTCTCCTAGAGCTCCACGAAGAAATCACACCCAGTGTGGAAGTGGCTGTCTGACACTATCTGTGATTTGGGGGGCGTGCCATAAATATAAAGGGAAGGGTAACCCTCTTTCTGTATACAGTGCTATAAAATCTCTTCTGGCCAGAACCAAAGTCCTTTTACCTGTAAAGGGTTAAGAAGCTCAGGTAACCTGGCTGACACCTGACCCAAAATGACCAATGAGGGGACTAGATTCTTTCAAAATTGGAGTGGGGGACAAAGGGTTTGGTCTGTCTGTGTGATACCTTTACTGGGAACAGATCAAAGATGCAAGCCCTCCAACTCCTGTAAAGTTAGTAAGTAATCTAGCTAGAAAATGCGTTGGGTTTTCTTTCTTTTTTTTTTTTTTTGGCTTGTGGAATTCGCTGTGCTGAAGGAAATGTGTATTCCTGTTTGTGTCTTTTTGTAACTTAAGGTTTTGCCCAGAGGGATTCTCTGTGTTTTGAATCTGATTACCCCGTAAAGTATTTACCATCCTGATTTTACAGAGGTGATTCTTTTTCCTTTTCTTTAAATAAAATTCTTCTTTTAAGAACCTGATTGCTTTTTCATTGTTCTTAAGATCCAAGGGTTTGGGATGGCGTTCATCTGTACCAATTGGTGAGGATATTATCATCAAGCCTTCCCCAGACTTTTCGAAGACTTTTTGAGGATGTTTCAAGTGTTCTGCCAAGGAATCTGAAAATATGGCCACATCGTCAAGGTAGGCGACTGCATATTCTTCTAATCCCGCTAGGAGACCATCTACAAGTCTTTGGAAGGTGGCGGGTGCATTCTGCAGCCCGAAAGGGAGTACATTAAATTCATACAGCCTAAGATGTGTGTTGAAGGCTGACCTTTCCTTGGCGGATTCATCTAGCGGTACCTGCCAGTACCCCTTGGTCAAGTCCAAGGTAGAGATGAACTGGGTCTGTCCCAGTTTCTCCAATAGTTCATCTGTGCATGGCACTGGATAGTTGTCAGGGCAAGTTACAGCATTTAGCTTATGGTAGTCCATGCAAAAAGCTTATCTCCCCATCTAGTTTGGGAACTAGAACCACTGGAGATGCCCATGCACTGCCACAGGGGCGGATTAAACCCATCTGCAGCATATTCTGGATCTCCTGTTCTATAGCAATTTTATCTTGAGGAGACATCCAGTAAGGTTGGGCTCTAATTGGGTGATCATTACGTGTGTCAATGGAGTGGTATGCCTGTTCAGTCAGTCCTGGGGTGGCTGAAAACGTCAGCACGTAACTAGTGCACAGCTCCTTGAGCTGCTGTCACTGCATATGCCCAAGGGTCATGGAGAGGTTCACCTTTTCCCTTCGTAGTAGACATGTTCAGGCCACTCAGCGTCATCTCCTTCCTGACAAACCTTTAATTCTCTGGAATAAAAGGGCTTTAGAGAATTAAGATGGTACACCTTAGGCTTTCGGTTGGAGATGGGGAATGCTAGGAGATAATTAACAGCTCCCAGGTGCTCTTGGAACATGAATGTCCCTTCCCATGACACTTCCATTTTATGGGCCTGGAGCGTCTTTAAAACCATGACCTGGTCTCCTGCTTTGAAGGAACGCTCTCTGGCATGTTTATCATACCAGGCTTTTTGCCCTTTTTGAGCATCCTGTAGGTTCTCTTTAGGAAGGGCTGGAGAGGTTCGGAGGGTGTTTTGTAGGTTGGTTACGAAGTCCAGAATGTTAGTTCCTGGAGAAGGTGGAACACCCCCCCCCATTCCTGCTTCACCAGCTGTAATGGCCCCTTAACCTCATGGCCATATACAAGTTAAAATGGGGAAAACCCTAAACCGGGATGTGGTACAGCTCTGTCGGCAAAAAGCAACTGCTGCAACACTACGTCCCAATCAATGGAGTGCTCATTTACGAATTTACGTATCATGGCCCCCAAAGTTCCATTAAACTTCTCCACCATGCCCTTTGTTTGATGATGGTAAAGGGTGGCATCCAAGTGATTCACCCCATGAGCCTCCCACAGGCTTTTCATGGTCTCTGCCAGGAAATTAGTCCCTGCATCTGTGAGGATGTCAGAGGGCCAACCTACCCTGGCAAAAATGTCTGCTATTGCCTGGCACACACTTTTAGCCCTGATGTTGCTTAGAGCTACTGCTTCCGGCCATTGGGTGGCAAAATCCATGAAAGTCAGGATATACTGCTTTCCTCTGGGCGTCTTTTTTGGAAAAGGACCCAGAATATCCACAGTTACTCTCTGAAATGGAACCTCAATGATGGGGAGTGGCTGGAGAGGGGCTTTGACCTGGTCTTGGGGTTTTCCCACTCTTTGGCATACCTCACAAGACCGGACATAGGTAGAAACATCCTTGCCCATTCCCTCCCAGTGGAACAATTTTCCCAAATGGTCTTTCATTCTGTTCACCACAGCATGGCCACCTGGATGATTGTGGGCTAAGCTTAAAAGCTTTACCCAGTACTTAGTTGGAACTACCAACTGTCTCTGAGGATGCCAGTCTTCCTGGTGTCCACCAGAAAGATTCCTTGCATAAAAGTCCTCTTTCTACAACAAATCTGGATCGATTAGAAGAGCTGAGAGGTGGTGGGTTGCTCTGTGTGGAGGCTTTCATCTGCTTCCTGTTTGGTCTGGAACTGTTCCCTTGATGCTGGAGACATCAGTTCCTCATTGGATTGTGGACCTATGCTTGGTCCCTCTGGAAGCGATGTAGGGGATGGGGCTGTTTCCGTTGACTGTGAACCGCTCTCCGCTGGGACACTATGTTGGGGTTCAGGCTCCGGCTGAGCCTCTTGTGTAGGGTTATGGGCTGCTGCCGGTTCAGGTTCGGTGGGGCTCTCTGGTGTTGGGGTTGCAAGTACTGGATTCAGTGCTGGCAATGGGTCTGGTGCTGGTTGTTCTGTCAGTTCCGGTTCTGGGACTGGCTCTGTCTGTTTCTCTGTGACTGGATCCACTACTGCTGTTGCAGACGTTGGCATGGGGTTCAGTTCCAACACCTCTTACCAGGTCCTGGTAGAAGTTTCCGGAACAGAGCTAGGTGTCCCTTCTGGTATCCACTCCAACTGCGACCAGGGTTGCTTCTCTCTCCTCCCTCCACCCATTTTGTTCCAGTTTGCGCCACCTCTCTGGTGGTCTGGGACTGCTCGTATCGATCAGCATAAGAAGCAAGACTTTCTGCTGAGTCCATTTTCTTATCCCATAAACACTGTTTTAGATCATCCTTGGACATATTCAGGAATTGCTTCTGTATCATCAAATCCAACATTCCTTCAAAGCTAGTTACACACCTTCCTTTGACCCATTTATCTAACAGATCCTTCATCTGGTTTACATAAGCCACATTACTTAGACCAGGTCCTCTCTTAAGGGCTCTAAATTTTACTCTAAGTTTTAGGTGTAACTTGAAATTGCTTTAAAACCAAACCCTTGAATTTTTTATTGTCAGACGCCTCCTCAATAGGCATCTTATTGAATATGTCCAGAGCTCTTCCAGTCAATTTTGCGACCAATGTGGTCATCTTGTGAGCTTCAGGAATTTGATGGAGTGTGCACAGTCTCTCAAAGGTGAGAAAATATTCAGCAATGTCACTGGATTCATCATACTGTGGACATAGTCGCTTCCATTTGTGGATTGTTGGGGAAGGATTGTTAAGGTTATTCGGTATATTCTGCTGAGCCTTTGCCTTCTTCATCTCCAGTACATGCTTCCTCTTTTTCCTTCTCCTCCTTTTCTTTTTCTTTTGCCTCCATTTCTCTCCTTTGGCCAGCCTCCATTTCTTTTTGTTTGGCTGCCATTTCTTTTTCTTGTGCCTCCATTTCCATCTGTCTGATTTCTACCCCTCTTTCATGTTCCTTTTGTTTTTCCTCAGCCGCAAATCTGGCTAATTCCAACTTCTGTTGAACAGTACAGTTTGTCATCCTAACCTCTCTGTTTTTAACTAACTTTACACCTGAGAGCTAGAAAGAAAACAAAACAAAACAAAAACTGGCTTGTAAAATTTTGCTGTGCTGTAACCTGATACCCTTTTTTTCCCTGATAGTTGTTCTCAGCCTACAGAAAAATCCTTTTGTTATGCCTGCTGCTCTGTCCCGCAGGCAG
This sequence comes from Natator depressus, assembly GCF_965152275.1. Lineage (NCBI taxonomy): Eukaryota > Metazoa > Chordata > Testudines > Cheloniidae > Natator > Natator depressus. The sequence continues at coordinate 34,923,130 of NC_134246.1, forward strand.
AGAGACAGAATCTACAGCTGCAATCACCTTTTACAAAACCTTTTAAAATCCTGCTGTGCTTCTGGTTCAAAATGATCTCTGGTTCAAAATGATCTCAAAAAGATCCCACCTCTCTGCCACCATGTCAAGGTTCCTTCCCCACTCTGAACTCTAGGGTACAGATTTGGAGACCTGCATGAAAGACCCCCTAAGCTTATTCTTACCAGCTTAGGTTAAAAACTTCCCCAAGGTACAAACTTAGCCTTATCCTTGAACTGTATGCTGGCACCACCAAGCATTTTAAACAAAGAACAGGGAAAGAGCCCACTTGGAGACGTCTTTTCCCCAAAATATCCCCCAAGCCCTACACTCCTGGGGAAGGCTTGATAAGAATCCTCACCAATTGGTACAAGTGAACACAGACCCAAACCCTTGGATCTTAAGAACAATGAAAAAATCAATCAGGTTCTTAAAAGAATTTTAATGAAAGAAAAGGTAAAAGAATCACCTCGGTAAAATCAGGATGCTAAATACCTTATAAGGTAATCAGATTCAAAACAGAGAATTCCTCTAGGCAAAACCTTAAGTTACAAAAAGACTCAAAAACTGGAATATACATTCCATCCAGCACAGCTTATTTTACCAGCCATTAAACAAAAGGAAATCGAATGCATTTCTAGCTAGATTACTTACTAACTTTACAGGATTTAGAAGGCTGCGTTCCGGATCTGTTCCCTGCAAAAGCATCACACAGACAGACCAACCCTTTGTTCCCCCCTCCAGATTTGAAAGTATCTTGCCCCCTCTTTGGTCATTTTGTGTCAGGTGCCAGCGGGGTTACCTTAGCTTCTTAACCCTTTACAGGTGAAAGGGTTTTACCTCTGGCCAGGAGAGATTTTATAGCACTGTATACAGAAAGGAGGTTACCCTTCCCTTTATATTTATGACAGACCCCATGCTACTCATCCTTGTGGACCCTAATGATATTGTGAGGTATGACCCTCAGCAGATCAGAAGTCACTTCAGGGCTCTCGGAGTAAGGGTGAAGGAGTTGGGAGCACATGTGGTGCTCACTTCTGTCCTTCCAGTCAAGGGTAGAGGCCCAGACAGAGACAGATGCATCCTAGCAGTAAATGCCTGGCTGCGAGGATGGTGTCGCCAGGAGGTCTTCGGCTTCCTTGACCATGGGATGCTGTACCAAGAAGCATCTGCTAAGCAGAGTTGGGGTCCACCTATCAAGGAAGGGGAAGAGCATATCTGGATACAGATGGGCTAACTTAGTGAGGAGGGCTATAAACTAAGTTTGAAGGGGGCAGATGACCAAAGCCCACAGGTAAGTCAAAAACATGGAGACCTGGGAGAAGGGTCAGAATTTGGGGGGAGCATGGGTTGTTATAGCAGGGATAAGGGAGAGACAAGACAAAACTGGGAGGGGAAATCAAATCAGTATCTTAGATGTCTATATACTAATGTGAGAAATATGGGGAATAAGCAGGAAGAACTAAAATTGCTAGTAAATAAAGATAACTTACTTGGTGGGATAATACACATGACTGGAATATTGGAATAAAAGGGTACAGATTGCCCAGGAAGGACAGGCAGAGAAAAAAGGGAGGAGGTGTTACTGTATAGTTGAGGATTGGTCCTGCTTTGAGCAGGGGGTTGGACTAGATGACCTCCTGAGGTCCCATCCAACCCTGATATTCTACGATTCTATATATTAAAAATGTACAGACTTGGACTGCAGTTAAGATGGAAATAGGGGACAGACTTGTTGAAAGGCTCTTGGTAAGGATAAAAGGGGTAAAAAACAAGGGTGATGTCATGGTAGGGGTCTACTACAGACCACCTAACCAGGAAGAATAAGTGGATTAAGCTTTTTTTAAACAACTAACAAAATCATCCAAAGCACAGGACTTGGTGGTGATGGGGAACTTCAACTGCCTAGACATCTTTTGGGAAAATAACACAGCAGGGCACAGATTATCCAACAAGTTCTTGGAATGTATTGGAGACAATTTTTTATTTCAGAGGGTGGAAAAAGCTACTAGGGGAGAGGCTGTTCTAGATTTGATTTTGACAAATAGGGAGGAACTGGTTGAGAATTTGAAAGTGGAAGGCAGTTTGGGTGAAAGTCATCATGAGAAGTTCATGATTCTAAGGAATGATAGGAGGGAGAAGAGCAAACTATCCCACTGTGTAGGAAAGATAGGAAGTATGGCAAGAGACCACCCTGGCTTAACCAGGAGATCTTTGATGATATAAAAATCAAAAGAGTTCTACAAAAAGTGGAAACTAGGTCAAATTACAAAGGATGAATATAAACAAATAACACTAGTATGTAGGGAGAAAATTAGAAAGGCCAAGGCACAAAATGACATCAAACTAGCTAGAGACACAGAGGGTAACAAGAAAACATTCTACAAATACATTAGAAGCAAGAAGAAGACCAAAGACAGGGTAGGCCCATTATTCAATGAGGGGGGGGGAAACAATAACAGAAAATGTGCAAACGGTAGAGGCGCTTAATGACTTCTTTGTTTTGGTTTTCACCAAGAAGGTTGGTGGCAATTGGAGGTCTAACATAATGAATACCAGTGAAAATGAGGTAGGATCAGAGGCTAAAATAGATAAAGAACAATTTAAGAATTACTTAGACAAGTTAGATGTCTTCAAGTCACCAGGGCCTGATGAAATGCATCCTAGAGTACTCAAGGAGCTGACTGAGGAGATATCTGAGCCATTAGTGATTACCTTTGAAAAGTCTTGGAAGATGGGAGAGATTCCAGAAGACTGGAAAAGGGCAAATATAATGCCAATCTATAAAAAGCGAAATAAGGACAACATGGGGAATTACAAACGAGTCTGCTGACCTTCTGTACTCGGAAGGATAATGGAGCAAATAATTAAGCAAACAATTTGCAAACATCTAGAAGATAATAAGGTGATAAGTAACAGTCAGCATGGATTTGTCAAGAACAAATCATGTCAAACCAACCTGATAACTTTCTTTGACAGGGTAACAAGCCTTGTGGATACGGGGGAAGTGGTAGATCTGGTATATCTTGACTTTAGTAAGGCTTTTGATACTGTCTCACATGACGTTCTCATAAACAAATTAGGTAAATACAACCTAGATGGAACTATTATTAGGTGGGTATACAACAGGTTGGAGAGTAGTTATCAATGGTTCACAGTCATGCTGGAAAGGCATAACGAATGGGGTTCCACAGGGATCAGTTCTGGCTCTGGTTCTGTTCAATATCTTCATCAATGATTTAGATAATGGCATAGAGAGTACACTTATAAAGTTTGCAGATGATACAAAGCTGGGAGAGGTTGCAAGTGCTTTGGAGGATAGGATTATAATTTTAAATGATCTGGACAAACTGGAGAAATAGTCTGAAGTAAATAGAATGAAATTCAATAAGGACAAAGGAAGGAACAATCAGTTGCACACATGCAAAATGGGAAATGACTGCCTAGGAAGGAGCACTGCAATAAGGGATCTGGGGATCATACTGGACCACAAGTGAAATATGAGTAAACAGCATAACACTGTTGCAAAAAAAGCGAACATCATTCTGGGATGTATTAGCAGGAGTGTTGTATGTAGGACATGAGAAGTAATTCTTCTGCTCTACTCCACGCTGATGAGGCCTCAACTAGAGTATTCTGTCCAGTTTTGGGTGCCACATTTCAGGAAAGATGTGGACAAATTGGAAAAAATCCAGAGAAGAGCAACCAGAATTATTACTGGCCAAAAAACATGGCCTATGAGGGAAGGTTGAAAAAATTGGGTTTCTTTAGTCTGGAAAGGAGAAGACTGAGAGGAGACATGATAACAGTTTAAGAACATAAAAAGTTGTTACAAGGAGGAGGGAGAAAAATTGTTCTTAACCTCTGAGGATAGGACAAGAAGCAATGGGCTTAAATTGGAGCAAGGGTGGTTTAGGTTGGACATTAGGAAAAAGTTCCTAACTGTCAAGGTGTTTAACCACTGGAATAAATTGCCTAAGGAGGTTGTGGAATCTTCATCACTGGAGATTTTTAGGAGTGGGTTAGACAAACACCTGTCAGGGATGGTCCAGATAATACTTAGTCCTTCTGCGAGTGCAGGGGACTGGACTAGATGACCTCTCAGGGTCCCTTCCAGTACTATGATTCTGTGATACTGTATAACAGGCACTAGGGGCGCAGATGGTGGGGTTGATTAAGGGACAGTTATGCTGCAATGACCATGAGATGGCAGTGGCTATTAGAAATGGGTAACTAATGTGTGACTGAGGGTATGTCTACACTATGGAATTAGGTCGAATTTATAGAAGTCGGTTTTTTAGAAATTGGTTTTATATATTCGAGTGTGTGTGTCCCCACAGAAAATGCTCTAAGTGCATTAACTCGGCGGAGCGCTTCCAAAGTACCGAGGCTAGAGTCGACTTCCGGAGTGTTGCACTGTGGGTGGCTATCCCACAGTTCCCGCAGTCTCCGCTGCCCATTGGAATTCTGGGTTGAGATCCCAATGCCTGATGGGGCTAAAACATTGTCGTGGATGGTTCTGGGTACATATCGTCAGGCCCCCGTTCCCTCCCTCCCTCCATGAAAGCAAGGGCAGACAATCGTTTTGCGCCTTTTTTCCTGAGTTACCTGTGCAGACGCCATACCACGGCAAGCATGGAGCCCGCTCAGGTAACCGTCACCGTATGTCTCCTGGGTGCTGGCAGACGTGGTACTGCATTGCTACACAGCAGCATCAACCCCTTGCCTTGTGGCAGCAGACGGTACAGTACGACTGGTAGCTGTCATCGTCATGTCCGAGGTGCTCCTGGCCACGTCAGCCAGGAGCGCCTGGGGAGACATGGGCGCAGGGACTAAATTTGAAGTGACTTGACCAGGTCATTCTCTTTAGTCCTGCAATCAGTCCTATTGAACCGTCTTATGATGAGCAGGCAGGCGATACGGATTGCTAGCAGTCCTATTGCATCATCTTCTGCTGGGCAGCCATGAGATGTGGATGGCATGCAGTCCTTCTGCACCGTCTGCTGCCAGCCAAAGATGTAAAAGGTAGATGGAATGGATCAAAACAAGAAATAGACTAGATTTGTTTTGTACTCATTTGCTTCCCCCCCGCCCCGTCTAGGGGACTCATTCTTCTAGGTCACACTGCAGTCACTCACAGAGAAGGTGCAGCGAGGTAAATCTAGCCATGTATCAATCAGAGGCCAGACTAACCTCCTTGTTCCAATAAGAACAATAACTTAGGTGCACCATTTCTTATTGGAACCCTCCGTGAAGTCCTGCCTGAAATACTCCTTGATGTAAAGCCACCCCCTTTGTTGATTTTAGCTCCCTGAAGCCAACCCTGTAAGCCGTGTCGTCAGTCACCCCTCCCTCTGTCAGAGCAACGGCAGACAATCGTTCCGCGCCTTTTTTCTGTGCGGACGCCATACCAAGGCAAGCATGGAGGCCGCTCAGCTCGCTTTGGCAATTAGGAGCACATTAAACACCACATGCATTATCCAGAAGTATATGCAGCACCAGAACCTGGCAGAGCGATACCGGGCGAGGAGGCGACGTCAGCGCGGTCACGTGAGTGATCAGGACATGGACACAGATTTCTCTGAAAGCATGGGTCCTGCCAATGCATGCATAATGGTGCTAATGGGGCAGGTTCATGCTGTGGAACGCCGATTCTGGGCTCGGGAAACAAGCACAGACTGGTGGGACCGCATAGTGTTGCAGGTCTGGGACGATTCCCAGTGGCTGCAAAACTTTCGCATGCGTAAGGGCACTTTCATGGAACTTTGTGACTTGCTTTCCCCTGCCCTGAAGCGCATGAATACCAAGATGAGAGCAGCCCTCACAGTTGAGAAGCAAGTGGCGATAGCCCTGTAGTAGCTTGCAACGCCAGACAGCTACCGGTCAGTTGGGAATCAATTTGGAGTGGGCAAATCTACTGTGGGGGCTGCTGTGATGCAAATAGCCCACGCAATCAAAGATCTGCTGATATCAAGGGTAGTGACCCTGGGAAATGTGCAGGTCATAGTGGATGGCTTTGCTGCAATGGGATTCCCTAACTCTGGTGGGGCCATAGACGGAACCCATATCCCTATCTTGGCACCGGAGCACCAAGCCGGTGAGTACATAAACCACAAGGGGTACTTTTCAATAGTGCTGCAAGCTCTGGTGGATCACAAGGGACGTTTCACCAACATCAACATGGGATGGCCGGGAAAGGTACATGACGCTCGCATCTTCAGGAACTCTGGTCTGTTTCAAAAGCTGCAGGAAGGGACTTTATTCCCAGACCAGAAAATAACCGTTGGGGACGTTGAAATGCCTATATGTATCCTTGGGGACCCAGCCTACCCCTTAATGCCATGGCTCATGAAGCCATACACAGGCAGCCTGGACAGTAGTCAGGAGCTGTTCAACTACAGGCTGAGCAAGTGCAGAATGGTGGTAGAATGTGCATTTGGACGTTTAAAGGCACGCTGGCGCAGTTTACTGACTCGCTTAGACCTCAGCCAAACCAATATTCCCACTGTTATTACTGCTTGCTGTGTGCTCCACAATATCTGTGAGAGTAAGGGGGAGACGTTTATGGCGGGGTGGGCAGTTGAGGCAAATCGCCTGGCTGCTGGTTACGCGCAGCCAGACACCAGGGCGGTTAGAAGAGTACAGGAGGGCGCGGTACGCATCAGAGAAGCTTTGAAAACCAGTTTCATGACTGGCCAGGCTACGGTGTGAAAGTTCTGTTTGTTTCTCCTTGATGAAACCCCCCCGCCCCTTGGTTCACTCTACTTCCCTGTAAGCTAACCATCCTCCCCTCCTCCCTTCGATCATTGCTTGCAGAGGCAATAAAGTCATTGTTGCTTCACATTCATGCATTCTTTATTCATTCATCACACAAATAGGGGGATGACTACCAAGGTAGCCCAGGAGAGGTGGTGGAGGAGGGAAGGAAAATGCCACACAGCACTTTAAAAGTTTACAACTTTAAAATTTATTGAATACCAGCCTTCTTTTTTTGGGGCAATCCTCTGTGGCAGAGTAGCTGGTTGGCCGGTGGCCCCCCCACCGGGTTCTTGGGCGTCTGGGTGTGGAGGCTATGGAACTTGGGGAGGAGGGTGGTTGGTTACACAGGGGCTGCAGTGGCAGTCTGTGCTCCAGCTGCCTTTGCTACAGCTCAACCATACACTGTAGCGTACTGGTTTGGTCCTCCAGCAGCCTCAGCATTGAATCTTCCCTCCTCTCATCACGCTGCCACCACATTTGAGCTTCAGCCCTGTCTTCAGCCCGCCACTTACTCTCTTCAGCCTGCCACTTACTGTCTTCAGCCCGCCACCTCTCCTCCCGGTCATTTTGTGCTTTCCAGCACTCTGACATTATTTGCCTCCACGCATTCGTCTGTGCTCTGTCAGTGTGGGAGGACAGCATGAGCTCAGAGAACATTTCATCACGAATGCATTTTTTTTCTTTCTAATCTTCACTAGCCTCTGGGAAGGAGAAGATCCTGTGATCATTGAAACACATGCAGCTGGTGGAGAAAAAAAAAGGGACAGCGGTATTTAAAAAGACACATTTTATAAAACAGTGGCTACACTCTTTCAGGGTAAACCTTGCTGTTAACATTACATACATAGCACATGTGCTTTCGTTACAAGGTCGCATTTTGCCTCCCCCCACCGCGTGGCTACCCCCTCAACCCTCCCCGTGGCTAACAGTGGGGAACATTTCTGTTCAGCCACAGGCAAACAGCCCAGCAGGAACAGGCTCCTCTGAGTGTCCCCTGAAGAAAAGCACCCTTTTTCAACCAGGTGACCATGAATGATATCTCACTCTCCTGAGGATAACACAGAGAGATAAAGAACGGATGTTGTCTGAACGCCAGCAAACATACACTGCAATGCTTTGTTGTACAATGATTCCCGAGTACGTGTTACTGGCCTGGAGTGGTAAAGTGTCCTACCATGAAGGACGCAATAAGGCTGCCCTCCCCAGAAACCTTTTGCAAAGGCTTTGGGAGTACATCCAGGAGAGCCGCGAATGCCAGGGCAAAGTAATCCTTTCACATGCTTGCTTTTAAACCATGTATAGTATTTTAAAAGGTACACTCACCGGAGGTCCCTTCTCCGCCTGCCGGGTCCAGGAGGCAGCCTTGGGTGGGTTCGGGGGGTACTGGCTCCAGGTCCAGGGTGAGAAACAGTTCCTGGCTATCGGGAAAAGCGGTTTCTCCGCTTGCTTGCTGTAAGCTATCTACAACCTCATCATCATCATCATCATCTTCTTCGTCCCCAAAACCTGCTTCCATGTTGCCTCCATCTCCATTGAAGGAGTCAAACAACACGGCTGGGGTAGTGGTGGCTGAACCCCCTAAAATGGCATGCAGCTCATCATAGAAGCGGCATGTTTGGGGCTCTGACCCGGAGCGGCCGTTCGCCCCTCTGGTTTTCTGGTAGGCTTGCCTCAGCTCCTTAAGTTTCACACAGCACTGGTTCGGGTCCCTGTTATGGCCTCTGTCCTTCATGCCCTGGGAGATTTTGACAAAGGTTTTGGCACTTTGAAAACTGGAACGGAGTTCTGATAGCACAGATTCCTCTCCCCATACAGCGATCAGATCCCGTACCTCCCGTTCAGTCCATGCTGGAGCTCTTTTGCGATTCTGGGACTCCATCATGGTCACCTCTGCTGATGAGCTCTGCATGGTCACCTGCAGCTTGCCACGCTGGCCAAACAGGAAAGGAGATTCAAAAGTTCGCAGTTCTTTTCCTGTCTACCTGGCCAGTGCATCTGAGTTGAGAGTGCTGTCCAGAGCGGTCACAATGGAGCACTCTGGGATAGCTCCCGGAGGCCAATACCGTCGAATTGTGTCCACAGTACCCCAAATTCGACCCGGCAAGGCCAATTTAAGCGCTAATCCACTTGTCAGGGGTGGAGTAAGGAAATCGATTTTAAGAGCCCTTTAAGTCGAAATAAAGGGCTTCATCGTGTGGACGGGTGCAGGTTTACATAGATTTAATGCTGCTAAATTCGACCTAAAGTCCTAGTGTAGACCAGGGGTGAGACTGAATTGTGTTTGTATTTAAGTTATAATGAATCAAGCAATTATTTATATTTATATATGAAGAAGTGAGACTTAAATAGCTAATTATCAGGAAAACCAGAATAAGCAAAACAGCTGATAATGCTGTCACATTTGAAATGGTTTCCCCCCCTTATTCATTTGAATTAAAAGTACCAGACAGATTCTTATTTCATTTAATCTAGTGTTTATCTGAAGCAATAGGATTAAAATCAAAGTCGTTAGTCCTGTTTACACTGAGGTAACAATTGTCACAGTCTAGTTCTCAATACACATTTTATATAATGTAATATTTTAATGCCACACACACATTATACCATGGACAAATTAAAAACATGCTTCTTTACCACATGAAATGTTACTGAGTCCTTAGAAAATTTCTCCTTTGAAAGCAATACAATAACGAGTGACACAGATAGATTTCATTCAGGATTGTTAGCAAGCAAGCTTTGGGGACTGAAAATGAGTCCACTTTGAGATACATTGGAATGGGGCCTTTTTAAATACAGTGCTGACAACCCCAAAACTTCCAAAATCACTAGTCAATCCCCTAAAGTCCCCAAAAGGTAATGAGATTAGCCGAAAAATCGGAGGGCTTTTCACTGGTGGTGGTGGAGGTGGTGGGGGTGTAGCAATTAGCATTGCCTACATCACAAAATGTATTCAATAAGGTGTTTTTTGGCCTCTCTTAAGTAGGGGTTTCTGTCTGCCTGATGGTGAGGAGCTACAACACAGGCCATAGAATGCCCCAAAGTAATTCTTACAGCAGATCTTTTAGGAAAACATCCAGTCTTGAATTAAAAATTGTCAGTGATGGAGAATCCACCATTGGTAAGTTGTTCCAATAGTTAATTACTCTCACCATTAAAAATGTACAGGCTGGGAGGCTCACTTCTGTGGGCTGTGTAGACATATCCTTTGTTTATCTGAAAAAATCTATCCTGTACTTCAGTGGATCCCAATGGACCTACAGCAGCATAAAGACAGAGTGATAAAGTGATGGATCAGGTCCAGATAATTTTGACTGGGATTTTCAAAGGGGAACCTAACTCCCTTAAGCACCTTTGACAAAACCAACCCATTTCTCTGTCTTATTGCAACCAAAGACATAGTTTGGGTGTGTCAGATTTCCACTGCTGGTAGCCCACTTGCTGATGGATTTCCTCGTGGCCTCATGCACATCTTTGTTTCTCAGAGTATATACAAGGGGTTTAACCACTGGAATTAGGACCAAGTAAGAGAGAAAATAATTTATTAATGTCTATTGAAGGGTTGGCTGATGGCACCATGTAGGCAATGATTTGAGTGCCATAGAAAATGGTCACCACTGAAAGGTGAGAGAAGCAGGTGGAAAAGACCTTTTGCCTCCCAGTGGTGGAAGGATTCTCAAGATGGTACCAATGATATAAATATAGGAGGTCAGAGTTATAGAAAGGGTGGGACTGTGCATATGGAAGCCGCTATGAATTCCACCAGGGTTATCAGGCAAGTGTTGCTGCAGGAGAGTTTTATCATGGGTATAAAATCACAGAATCATAGAAGATTAGGGTTGGAAGAGACCTCAGGAGGTCATCTAGTCCAACACCCTCATCAAAGCAGGACCAACACCAACTAAATCATCCCAGCCAGGGCTTTGTCATGCTGGGCCTTAAAAACCTCTAAGGATGGAGATTCCACCACCTCCCTAGGTAACCCATTCCAGGGCTTCACCACCCTCCTAGTGAAATAGTGTTTGCTAATATCCAACCTAGACCTCCCTTGTTCTGTCATCTGCCGCTACTGAGAACAGCCTAGTTCCAGCCACTTTGGAACCCCCCTTCAGGTAGTTGAAGGCTGCTATCAAATACCCCCTCACTCTTCTCTTCTGCAGACTAAATAAGCCCAGTTCCCTCAGCCTCTCCTCGTAAGTCATGTGTCCCAGCCCCCTAACCATTTTCATTGCCCTCCGCTGGACTCTCTCCAATTTGTCTACATCCTTTCTATAGTGGGGGGTCCCAAAACTGGATGCAGTACTCCAGATGTGGCCTCACCAAAGCTGAATAGAGATGAATAATCACTTCCCTCGATCTGCTGGCAACGCTCCTGCTAATGCAGCCCAATATGCCGTTAATATTCTTGGCAACAAGGGCACACCGTTGACTCCTATCCAAATTCTCACCCACTGTAATCCCCAGGTCCTTTTCTGTAGAACTGCTGTTTAGCCAGTCAGTCCCCAGCCTGTAGCGGTGCATGGGATTCTTCTGTCCTAAGTGCAGGACTCCATAGTTGTCCTTGTTGAACCTCATTAGATTTCTTTTGGCCCAGTCCTCCAATTTGTCTAGGTTACTCTGGACCCTATCACTACCGTCAGGCATATCTACCTCTCCCCACAGCTTAGTGTCATCCGTGAACTTGCTGAGGGTGCAATCCATCCCATCATCCAGATCATTAATGAAGATGTTGAACAAAACAGGACTCAAGACCGAAAACATGGTCAATTTTGCTGGGTATATAAAAATTGAACTGTGCTTTGAAGATGATTATGATGCTAATTAGCAAGCTACTGAGCCAGGACTCAGATGCTAATTGGATGCCGGCCTTGAAGTCCATGAGGGATGAACAGTGCAATGGGTCACATATGGTCAAATAGCGATCGTAAGACATAGGTGATTAGAAGAAACACTCTGTAGCTACTGAGAACCCCCCAAAATATAATTGTATGATACAGGAGCTAACAGAAACAGTGTTATCCCCTTTCAGGAAATACTTCAGCATTTGGGGTGTCATGAAGGATGTGTAGCAGACATCTAAGCAGGACAAATTCCCCAGGAAGAAATACATGGGGATGTGAAGGTGATGGTCAATTACACCGAAAGCTACCATCAGGCAATTCATGGCCACAGTGGAAAGGTAGATGAGAAACACTGGGAAGAGCAGGATCTGCAGCTCATGGATGTTTTCAAATCTCATCAAGGTGAATGTGCTCAGGCAGTTACCTACTCAGCGTGCTGGCCTTTGTTAACACCTTTCTTAGGTACCTAACTCTGCCCCTGCATCGTATAAGCACCCTCAGCACCTGACTTAGAGCTCTAGATTCTGCCAGGCTGCGGAGCGCCTAAAGTTGGCCATTGCAGCACTGAGCCTGAGTCCCCTTGGTAAATCTAGCCCTTAGGGCTTAAGCATTGGAACAGCTTCCACAGAAGAGATTGAGGGAACCCACATCAGAATATCCCATAGCTCAGTGGTTGGGGCACTTATGTGGGGGATAGAAGATCCCTGGTCAAGTTACTTCTTCCTTTCAGGTGGAGGGAGGACTCGAACTGGGGGACTCCCACAGCCATGGGGAGTACTCTGGCTACAACCAAATAGCGCTCTCACTTGCTTTCTCCATACACACCCTTTATCAATCAATAAGGCACATTAGAGCTGCCTAACAGATGTGAATATTCAATTCCTATAAATTTGGTTGGAAAATGGTGAAAAAAATGTTAATGCAAAATATTCTTGAATTTTTCCGAAGTGTCTGAAAATTTGAATTTTCACAAAAGTTTGAATGGCTGGTTGAAAAACAGTAAGAATTAACCAGGATTTGGATGTGTAAAGACATACCTAAACCAGATATCGTTTAGACACAGCCTGCATCAGCATTTCTGGCAGGAAGGGGCAGAGAAAATGTGCTGATTTTCTCTTATTTTTGCTATAAAAGAAATCTGGAGAGTGACTTTGACCAAGGAATGTGCATTGCTTTCCATACCCCAAATTACAGAGCTTCCATTCATCTGGCCTAGGAAAGATGCCAAATCTTTCCCTTATGTTCTTCTTTGAGATGATGATTGATGATGATGATTTTAGTGTCTAGAAGGTCCAGCAGGGATGAAGGACCGTTTGTGTTAGGCTCTAGAAAAACACATAGTGAGAGACAATCCCAGCCTCCAAAGACTTTTGTAGTCTCAGGCTCTGATTGTCAATGGAAACTAAAAGTGTTCACTGGCACTGAGTGCCTAACTCCCGTAGGCTCCATTAAAAATCCAGACTAAATAGACAAGAGAGAAATTCACTGCTGTGCACAGGAACAGCACAAGGCCTTTGTTATACTTAAATCTCCCTTAAATCCTCAGATTAGAGATTGGGTGGGACTGAATTGATTTTCAGTTAATTTCACCCTGAGGCTGCAATGTACAAAGATGCTTAGGGGATTTGGACACCCAGTCCCATTAGGCAGCTTTCAAAATTCCCAATTTCTCTTTTATGTTCTCCAGTCCTTGCCAATTAGGTTGGACTTATATGATGGATGTGAAATGGCCATCATCTTAGCCAACCCACTGGGGTTTGAAACTGAGACCCACAGAGCTAAAAAGTTTAAACCATTACAAGTTGCTCTAAAGTGCCAAGTCTGCTTAGCTATGACTAGTAACCGACTCATATCCTCTGAAGATCAGGTACACACACTGACCATTGGGTTACAAAGACCTTTTGCTGGCCCTGTGAATTTTACCCTAAATCATCATCATCATCATCATGAGGATGTATTTAGGGGACTTGCTGCATTTAGATGTCCCTAGATGATTTTGAAAATCCCACTAGGAGCCTAAATACCTGTCACGGGGCAACGACTCACCACTGCGGCACCTCCTGTTGATTGTCCAGAGAATTAGCTCTTTTCAGCCAGGAGCGCCCTCTGCCAGTCAGTGTCTCGCCTGCCACTGGCCCCGTGCCCCTCCCGGACCCCGGTGCCCTTCTAGATTAGGGTTCTTCCCACTGGCAGTACTCCCTCAGTCTGGGTCTCCCCTCCCCAGGGGAACCCCCAACCCCCTACCCGTCCCTTGCTTCAGTGGCTACTGTCAGTCATCGTCTAGCCCCCACTCCCTGGGGCAGACTGCAGTCTGTACCACTCATCATCAGCAAGGGCGGTTGGACCAGCTGCCTCTGTCTAGGTCTGGGCTGCTCCTCTGCAGCCTTAGTACCCTTTCGTGGGCCTTTACCTCAGCCTGCAGCTCTGCTGGGCTGGAGCTCCCCAGCTCCCTCTGCCCTTCCCCAGTACTGCTCTGCCCTAGGTACCCTCCTCAGTTTCACAGGCAGCCAGGTCCTCCCCTCTCCATGTAGTTAGAGAGAGTGTCTGTCTCCTTCTGGCCCACTGCCAGCTGGGCCCTAATTACACAGGCTACAGCTGTGGCTGTTTTCCCAAACAGCCCAGCTTTTTCCCTCTCAGCCCTCTCCCAGGGCTGTTTTAAGCTCTTCAAGGCACGGCAGGGTGACCACCCCACCACAATACCTTTAAAAGTTCCAAAAGGAATTCTTTTGGGGCAGTTCTCTGTCCTCTGTTCTGCTAGAGGTAAGACTATATGATGACAATGGTCCCCTCTAGCCATCGTATCTGTGAAAATTCTGGCCCCTAAAATCTAAGTTATGTGAAGATGGCAAACAGATAAGGGAAGAATAATGTAACAGTCAGACATCTGTGAACACATTAAAATTATACAGGTGATACTACATTTTGCTTCTATTTTATAATCTCCCACTTGATTCTCATTTATTTCATTTAGCTAGATGCTCAGTGAAGGAAGAGGAAACCAAACGTCCATCACCACTTTCACACTGGTGGGCTCTAAGCACCCCTATGAGATGCAGATCCTGCTCTTCCTGGTGTTTCTCATCATCTACCTTTCCACCATAGTTGTCGTTCATCACCACCTTCACGCCCCAGTGGTCCTGGGAAATTCGTTCTGCTTGGAGGCTTGTTAAACATCCTCCATCATCCCCTGGATGCTGATGTATTGCCTGACTGGGGATAATAATATTTTCTGTTAGAGCCTATATCACAGAAACATATTTCCTTGGGTACTTGGCAACTACAGAGCGTTTCCTGTCAGGAACCCACTGCACTGTGCACCTCTCATGGACTTCAAGGCCTGTACCAATTTAGCAGTTGGGTCCAGGCTTAGCAGCTCCATGATTAGTATCATAATCCTCCTCTTCATCACCTTGTGCTTCCATCTTTCTGGTCCCAGTGAAAGTAGCCATTTCTTCTGTGATTTGACACCCACAATAAAATTCTCCTGCACAGGTTATTTTGTCCTGGGATAACAAGGACAAAATCCGTACTTTATATACAAAATGGATCTCAGCCTTAAGGATGGGCCTGCAAACCTGGCCTCCATATACGTAGATATCATTTCATTTATTTTAATTTTAAGGCCTGATTCCTTTGTAATCTCTAGCAGCTTTCAGCTGCTCCTGCGAAATGAAAAGGAGCAAGAGCAAACTGTCCAATTAAACTGGGATTACTTAGATTGTAAAATCTTTGCAGCAGGGACTGGCTATTTGTTCTCTGTTTGTACAGCACCTAGCACAATGGTGTGCCAAGGTACTAGGATAGTAATAATAATAGTAATAATGATATGGCTGAATAGCACTGCCTGAGGAGTGGGAAGCACTTACAATGTACTCTGAATCTGTTTCTCTATTTGTAGTTGACTGACTTGTTCAGTTATCTGTATTACAGCTTAACTGAATCATAATAACAATTTAGTTCGTAGGTAGATGTGGGATTTGCAAAAGTGTTTAAATAATATCAAAGACACAGAGTTAGGTCTGCACTGAGTGCTTCTGAAACCCTACACCAAAATGAGGGATTTTACTCTTGGAGTTGAAAAGCGAGAGACGTTGGGGAGGATTCCCCAAAATGGCTAAGGCTATGTCTACGCAGCAAAGAAAACCCACAGCTGCCCCGTGCCAGCTGACTCGGGATCATGGGGCTCAGGCTGTGGAGCTGTTTCATTGCGGTGTAGACTCCTGGAACGTGGGCTCTAGGACCCTGTGATGTGGGAGGGCCCAGAGCTCGGGCTGCAGCCCAAACCTGAATGGCTTCACAGCAATGAAACCTCCCCTCAGCCCAAGTCAGCTGGCACGGGCCACCCAGGGTTTTTCTTTGCTCTGTAGACACACCCCTAAGTGTTTAAGTGCACAGTTCGAATGGACTTTGATTGGGACTTACATTCCTAAGTCACTCAGACGCTTTGGAAAACCAGTTATTGTTCACATCAGGAGTGTTGACATTGTTCCATCAATTTTTCTTTTCAAGAAAATAGGTTTTCAGTAAAATGAACTTCCTCAAACATTTTAGATTTTTTTGTCAGAGATAAACAACCTTCAAATAAAAATAATAATAATAATAATAATTAATAAAAAAATCAGATACGAGAGAAACAAACAAACACAATCAGTTTTCAGCTGCTAAGTGTTTAGTTTGCATCCCAAAATTGTTAGTCCTCTGCAATCTTCAGCCCAAACATTACAGTTTGTGGTTGCAGAAAAACAGAACTTTTTTAGTTTTTCAACAAAAAAAGTTCACAATTGCTGCAGAAAAACAACACTGGCTTTTGACCAGCTGTAAGTCACCTTTTTTTGTATTGTACTTAAAGGTGAGGCCAACAGGTTGAGGCAGCAAAAGGGCATGAGCTGGGTCAAAACACAGCTGTGTGGTGACAGTAATAGGGAGTGACCAGGGCTTTATGATAATTCTGTGAGAATGTTTTAGCTCATCCTGACCTTTGTCTTATTGGAGACATGGACAGCCTTTTACTTCCACTGAGGTGGTTGTGGACATCCAAACCCTCTGGGTGTTTTTGAAATCTCAGCCTTAGCTCCCCTAGTGCACTTTTCATTCACTGATCACAAAGCACCTGACAAAGGAAGAGAAGTAGGGCTTATCCACCTTTTACAGCAGAGGAAACTTAGGTGTCTTTGAAAATTATCCCCACCATTCCTGTCCTTGTCCCAGATTTGGTGGGATTTTCAAAGGGACTGAAAGATTTTGATGTCCAACTACCCGGTACTTCAACTGATTCCTGTGAACACCTTTGACAATCCTAGCCTGTATCTTTTTCTTTGATAAATTGGTGTTTATGTCATGAGAGCCTCAAGAGACTTGTATTCTATTCCCATTCCTATCACTGGTTTTCTGGGTAATCGTGAACAAGTTTCATTACCCCTCCGTACCAGGTAAACTTTTCATCCACCTAGGCACCTATCTCCCATTGGCTTTCCTGATGCCCAACACCTATCTGTGCCTTCCAAAAGCCCTCCTCCAGTGTCTGTGACAATGATAATGTTGGAAAATATCAACAAAATTAAAAAAAAAAAAGAAAAACAACCCCCCCATGATAAAAAAATCCAATTTCCCAACCTCTTTTTCCATGCATCTCTGTGTTATAATCACAGTTAGATAAAAACATAAAACAGTCTTGCTTGAAGGTTGCAATGTAACATTACTATATTTCTTAGAATTCAGATCCATAAGACACAAAAACTGAGAGACAAAGCAGGCTGTTCCCTAAAACAGAGAGGCATAACTCTAGGATGGGTGGCTGCAGAATGATACCAAAGCATATGTGTCCATACAGAGCTTCCCAGTCTGCAAGTGGAATCAGAAAAACCCCTTACACTCAGAATGATAGCTTGTAATTTTAACATAGTTTTCAATACACCACACTCTGGATAAGGATGAATTTCTCTGTGACAAACTTTCTGGCCTCCAGGGAGTAGGTTGCTGATCTAGGAAGAGAAATGAAGATTTGTGATTCTCATACCTATGTCTTAACCACAAGAAACACAACCTTTGAAAGATAACCCATTCCGCATGTATTTCTGTCCTGCCAGATATTCTGTGGCAGAAGATGACAATTAGACCTCAGTGAACCACTGATTTTTCATTTCTCTGGCAGTTATGGAAAATAAAAGCCTTACCACCAGGCTGTGAAGTCATTCTCACTTGCTTATCCTAGCCCAATGACTAGTCGTTGTCATTCAGGATGAGAATGAATAGTCATTAGGCTTGAAAGCAAGTCCAAGGATGACTCTGTAGTCTGGTAGTTAAGATGCACATTTTGGCTGCAGGAGATCGAAGTTCAACTCCCTGTTTCAATGATTATTTATTTATACCAAATGGAACCACTTTAAGAGGAGCAAGAGAGAGCGAACATGTACAGAGAGTATTCCATAGGCCAGTACATTTGTTTCAAGTGTGGGAGAGTGAAGACTCCCACCCCCCATCAGGCAGGGGGGATATTGAGCATGGGTGTTTCACACACACACACACATACACACACACCACACTCCACATGAGTGCTCTAACCACAGGTTAAATGTTATAATGGGGCAGGTTGCTGCCCAGCATCTAAGTCCTGAAAGATTTGGATTGATTTTTGCTGAAAATATTCAGCTAATTTGAGTTAAATTCATGAATCACTTTGGGCTGACTAAATGAACTATTAATCCAAACGAAGCCTGATACATGAGGTCACAAACTGTACATACCTCTGTCTATGAACCCCACATGGCCCTGCATCAGGGGACAGCAGGAGGATGGGGTGGGTGGTCAGGAGAGCAATGGGCACCTAACCAGTTACAAGGAGAGAAGGGGAATCATGATATTTTTTGGCAAAAAACAGGGCCCCAAAATTGGGAGGAAGAACAAAAATACCAGGGAGACTCAGTGAGATTTTTTTCTTTAATTCAATTTTTGTCAAACTTTGGTGGTAAATATTTTAATGTGTATAGCGTATTTCTGTCTGGGACGAGGGAGGCCTGTGTGACACTATCTAGGCTGAGATTTGAAAAGTTGCCTAGTGCCTTTTGGTGCTCATTTCCTATTCATTTTAATTCATTCCTTTCTTTTCATTTGGGTGGGGGAGGGAAGTCTGGTCTTACTAGCTTCGAAAATTTTGGCCATACATCTTATATATCTATATCAATATCTATATTTATATCAGTATCAATATAGAAATAAATATTTTAATGTTGCCTTGACCCTGCAAAGATGTATGAACAGTGAAGAAGAGTGCTTTACTGAAACATGAGTCTGGAAAAAAAGCTCACTTTTCATAAAGAATATCTTTTGCAGTACCAAGTTTTGTATAAAGAAATATGTATTAAATGTATGAAAGATGAATGCTCAAAAAGTAGCAGAAAGAAAGAAAGAAAGAAAGAAAGAAAGAAAGAAAGAAAGAAAGAAAGAAAGAAAGAAAGAAAGAAAGAAAGAAAGAAAGAAAGGGTAACTGTTCGCAAGGACTCAAATGAGCCATTTCTAGAAACTATATCAGTTCATCTCTATTTTACTATTGTAACAGGGCTTCTTCTCCACCTCAGTGGGTCCCGCGCTTCCTTCTAGCGGTGGGTCAGGATAGTATCTTGTCTCAGAATTTCCCCCCTCTGTTTATAGTGGGCAGGGAAATTCTGTCTCCAAGCAGCCTTTCCGTTTCTGGGCCTGCTAGGCCCTCACTGCTTCATGGGAGCTTCTGGCCTCCTCGGTGGACATCCAGTGAGAGGAAAGGGGTCGTGGGCGGTCCAGCCCTCTACTCCAGGCCCCAACCCAGGGACCCGGCAAGTAGCAGCCTCACTCTGCTAGTTCCCAGGAAAACTGCTAGCTTCCCTGGGTTACTTTCCCACGCCCCTTGGCTTATTGTCCCCACTTTGCTTGGGCGGGATTCCTCTCGACCCTCCTGCCAGGAGAGGGAGAGCCCCTTGTGACATTGCACCCCTTAAAGCTTTACAGAAATATGCTTATGAAAGTAAATTTGACATAACTGGAATATGTTTTATGCTAGATATGCCACGTAACATATCTCTGCAAACGTTATGATCTACTGGATATATTCATCTATTTGTATGCATGTATCATTTTTCTATTCGAAGTTATAAATATTGGCTATGTACGTGTTTGATTTTAAGTCACCTTAGTAAGGCATTTGGTCAGCTTCTTTAGAAAGGAATTTTCAAGTTAAGTGCCCAATCAAGAAAGACTTAACCTAACAATGAACTTTGACACGAGAAACCACATCTGAGCTTTCCTGGGAATGTGGCCTGGCTTGTAAGGACTGTCATGCATGGACATTTGACTTGCCCATGTGTCATAAATATAAAGGGAAGGGTAACCACCTTTCTGTATACAGTGCTATAAAATCCCTCCTGGCCAGAGGCAAAATCTTTTCACCTGTAAAGGGTTAAGAAGCTAACATAACCTCACTGGCACTGATACAAAATGAGCGATGAGGGCACAAATTACTTTCAAATCTGGAGGGGTGGGACAAAGGGTTTAGTCTGTCTGTGTGATACCTTTGCCGGGAACAGATCAAGGATGCAAGCCTTCCAACTCCTATAAAATTAGTAAGTAATTAGTAATTAGTAATTAGTTTCATACTGGAGCTCTGAGCAGTCATACTGCTCCTTACATACAATACAACTCCCCCACCTTTTCTGCCCTGCCGGTCCTTCCTGAACAGTTTATATCCATCCATGACAGTACTCCAGTCATGTGAGTTATCCCACCAAGTCTCTGTTATTCCAACCACATCATAATTCCTTGACTGTGCCAGGACTTCCAGTTCTCCCTGCTTGTTTCCCAGGCTTCGTGCATTTGTGTATAGGCACTTGAGATAACTTGCTGTTTGTCCTGCTTTCTTAATATGAGACAGGAGCCCTCCCCTTTCGCGTTCTCCTGCTCGTGCTGCTTCCCAGTATCCCACTTCCCCACTTACCTCAGGGCTTTGGTCTTCTTCCCCCGGTGAACCTTGTTTAAAGCCCTCCTCACTAGGTTAGCCAGCCTGCTTGCGAAGATGCTCTTCCCTCTCTTCGTTCGGTGGAGCCCGTCTCTGCCTAGCACTCCTCCTTCTTGGAACACCATCCCATGGTCAAAGAATCCAAAGCTTTCTCTCCGACACCACCTGCGTAGCCATTCGTTGACTTCCACGATTTGACAGTCTCTACCCAGGCCTTTTCCTTCCACAGGGAGGATGGACGAGAACACCACTTGCGCCTCAAACTCCTTTATCCTTCTTCCCAGAGCCACGTAGTCTGCAGTGATCTGCTCAAGGTCATTCTTGGCAGTATCATTGGTGCCCACGTGCAGAAGCAGGAAGGGGTAGCGATCCAAGGGCTTGATGAGTCTCAGCAGTCTCTCCATCACATTTTGAATCCTAGCTCCTGGCAAGCAGCAGACTTCTCGGTTTTCCCAGTCAGGGCGCCAGATAGATGACTCAGTCCCCCTGAGGACAGAGTCCCCGACCACCACCGCCCGCCTCCTTCTCTTAGGAGCGGTGGTCGTGGAACCCCCATCCCTAGGACAGTGCATCTCATGCCTTCCAATCGGCAGAGTCTCCTTCTGTTCCCTTCCCTCAGATGTATCATCTAGTCCACTCTCCGCATTAGTACCTGTGGAGAGAACATGAAAACGGTTGCTTACCTGTATCTGCGCTGCTGGTACATGGACACTCCCCTTTCTTCTTCTGGAGGTCACATGCTGCCAAATTTCTTCACCGTCCTCCTGTCCCCGCTGCACAGCCTGCTCTGAATCTTCACAACATTGTGCCTGTAGAAGCATATCCTGACGTCAGTCCATGAAATCTTCAGTTTCTCTTATGCAACGCAGGGTCGATACTTGTTTCTCCAGACCTTGAACCTTCTTTTCCAATATGGAGACCAGCTTGCACTGTGTACAGACAAAGTCGCTTCTGTCCTGTGGAAGAAAGACAAACATGGCACATCCAGTGCAGGTCACAACAGCTGAACGCTCCCGATCCATCTTACCTTCCTTCTACAAGCTTCCTCAGGAGTTGTAGTAACTACTCAGAGAAGCTGGCAAGATGTAAGCCTCAGTGGGCTCTCCCCAAGCAAACTCCCTCTGTTAGCCTCTCTGCTGTTCGCCGCTCAGCTGGTTTGCAGCTGACTGGCTTTTTATAACAGTCAGGCCCATTCAAGGCTCACCTGGAACAAAGCACTCCCAATTCACACTTTTCAAACAACCAACCAATCAAGCACACGGTCAAACTGTCCCACAACGGACACTCAGATACTCACCAACACAGCCTCCCTAATGCAGCCCTTAGCGTACCTCCTCTCAGACAGATCCCAGGCAAACACAGAGAGGATGTCTCTCTCCTGCCACAGGCTCTCCAGCATCTTGAGCAGCTGGCTCCCTTTCTGAAGGGTTTGGTGCCCACCGTAGCCTGCTCAGCTCCCAGGTGGGTTTCCCTCACTGTTCGGGTCTCCACCATGGCCTGTCTTGCTCCCACGTGGATTCCCTTCTTGAGCTGGGGCCCCTCTGACCCGGACCCTCTCCCTTCTGGGGCCTTGGTCCTTACCACACCCTCCTTCAGGGCACTTTCAGACCTGGCCCAATCCTCCAGCCTCCCCCTCCTTCTCTGGGGGCAGGGCCATATTACATGGCCCCCCTTGTGGCACAGGAAGCACATCTAGTGCCTTCCTTTGGCCATCTCAGGGCTAGCCTGGGCCCTGTGAGTTCCGTAGGAGCACTCCCTCTTCATGTGCCCAGGCTCCCCACAGGCCCAACAAGTTTGGAGCCCCCCCTGTTAACTTCACAGGAGGTGCTCTCCCAGTTCCCCCCTTTTCCAGGTGGGGCCTCTGTGCTCCATTCCAGTAGGGGCACTCTCTTTTAAAATGTCCCAGTCGCCCACAGACAAAACAGTATTTAGGCCCTGGCACTGGCCTCCAGCCCCAGGTGCCAGGCCCCCCATGAGGTCCATGTGCCCTCCCACACAGCAGCTGAAGCAGTCCCACTTGCTGCTCGGTGAGCCGGGCCACACAGGCCCTCCAGTACCAGTCCATCTTTGGTCTCTCCACCTTCAGTTCCTCCACTCTTGGATCCGGGCAATAGTCCCACAGTCCTTGCCCTGCCCCTTGTATCGGGGTGACCGTCTATGCCTGCAGTCTCCACCATGTGTAGCAAGGTCGAGACTCACCAGCATGGCGCCTCCTGTTGGTTGTCTTCGGAATTAGCTCTTTCCAGCATACAGAGCACCCTCTGCAGGCTGGTGTCTTGCCTGCCTCGGGCCCTGTGTCCCTCCTGGAACCTGGTGCACTTTTCCTCAGGGTTCTGCTCCAGCAGTACCCCAACTCTCTCTGGGTCTCCCGTCCCAAGGGAACCACCAACCCTCTAAACCCACCTTGCCTCAGTGGCTACTGCCAGTCATCATCTAGCCCCCACTCACTCAGGCAGACTGCAGTCTGTAATGGCCACTCATCATTAGCAAGGGGTTAGGACCAGCTGCATCTGCCTATTTCTGGGCTGCATCTCTGTAGCTCCAGTACCTTTTAGGCCTTTAACAAGGCCTGCAGCCTGGGGGTTTACCAGGCTGGAGCTCCTCAGCTCCCTTCCCCTATTCCCCAGCACTTCTCCAGTTCATGTACCTTCTTCTCCCAGGCAGCCAGGTCCTCTCTCCACAGCTAGAGTGTCCTGCCAGCTCCTGTCCCACAGCCCTCTTATGAGGGCCAGCTGGGCCCTGATTGAGCTGGCCACAGCTGCGGCTGCTTTCCAATCAGCCTTTCACAGCCTCAGCCCTCCCCAGGGCTGCTTTTAACCCCTGTTCTTCAGGAGTGGGGCAGCCGCCCCACTACAGGTACACACACCAAACCCAGGGTAAAAATCCGCACCACACACCGAAGAGGAAGGTGAAATCCCCAAGGTGAAATCCAATCACTGCCAGTTTGAGCTGGGGGAAAATTCTTCCTGACCCCACACATGCGATCAAGTAGACCCTGGTCATGTGAACAAGAACCAGCCAGCCCAGCACCTGAGAGAGAGAGAGAGAGAGAGAGAGAGAGAGAGAGAGAGAGAATGCTGGGCCCTGGGCCTGTCCAGCAATGTCCCATCTCTAGCCATGGTCATCCCTGATGCTTCAGAGGAAGGAGATAAAAAATACACAAGGGTAGAAAAAATCCCTTCCTTACCCCTGCAGGTAGCTGGCTGAAATCCTGAAACGTGACCTGTATGGGACATAAGACATGAACAAGGAATGAATCTCAGGGATGCTGATCCCTGCCCCCATCATCACAAGCACTTCTACTCCTGCCCCTGCATATTGTAGCTTTAGAATCTCCTACTCGCACTGGAGGCAACCTGTTCCCCCCACTGCTGTATGTGCAAAGCAAGATCTTTGACTTCCTCAAAAGTTGTTTTCATAATGACAACATTCTTTTTGATTTGACCTAGGAATCATGTAACTGATTACTCAGATCTCATTTTGACATTATATTATATTATATTATAGGCAAATAGTTAAAACAATAAAGTCAAAACATATACAACATTTTAATAATTCCCCCTCAAAAATTTCAACTAAATCAATACATTCCCACAAAAGAGGTCAGTTGCATTGAATCAGCATTTTTAAAAGGAAAGTCATTATACTGGAGAAATTTCAACCAAGTCTAGTGATGTTGATTGTCTACACTCCCCTTACTATGGGCTTTGCCTAAAAGGATCTACCGGTACTATAGTCAGAAGACAGAATTGTCCATCATCTGAAAATCCTTCCATAATGACAACAAAGAAGAGGATTAGGGGAAGCCCTCTCAGGAAACCCAGACAGATTCATGTGTGTTCGGGTGGGAGTTTGTAGTTCAGAGGATCCATTTTTTGCTTTTCTCTCTGCTCCAGCAACTCTGCTGCAAGTTTTTATAGATCCAATAATTCAGAGATTCATAGGTTGTAAGACAAGCAGGGCCCATTTTGATCATCCAGTCTGATTTCCTTCATTATTAGGCTTGGAAGGGTTAGATTTTTAGCAATAAATGTCAGTAAACATCAATTTCACCACACGGACACAAACTGAGAACAATTTATAGCTAGGCAAAGTAAGAAAAATGCTGCTTAAAAATTTTTAGAGTCAAAATCCAGTGATTAAGACTTTTGATTTGGGCTTGTTAGAAGCAAATGAATAGTAAAAACAGGTATGATTTGTTGATTTAAGGATATTTATTGTATATTTTGATATGGGATGCTGACAATTTGTGTTTTAGTGGTTTATAATACTTTAGCTTTTTGAACCTCAAGGTCCACTATCATTAAATACTTTCCCCTCATAATTTCACACAACTTTGAAAATTAAATCAATACAATTTTTTTAAAAACTACTTAAATAAGTATTAATATTAGCCATCAAAATTATTTAGAAAAACAAATTCTTCCAATGCAGGCCAGAGTTTCTCACCCCATGTTAAAAACTCCCCAAGGCACAAATTCTCCCTTGTACCTTGGATTAGGTAACACTGCCACCACCAAGTGATTTAGACAAACTCAGAGAAAGGACCACTTGGACTTCCTATTCCCCCCTAATATCACCCCAAGCTTCCACAACCCCTTTCCTGGGGAGGCTTGAGAATAAACAAGATGAGCACAGACCAACCTTGGGGTTTTTTAGGACACAAAAAAAAAAACCCCAATCAGATTCTAAAAGAAACAGAACTTTATTATAAAGAAAAAAGGTAAAAGAAGCCCACCTCTGTAAAATTAGAATGGAAGATAATCTTACAGGGCAATCAGATTAAAAAACACAGAGGATTTCCCTCTGGGCCAAACTTTAAAGTTACAAAAAGAAAACCAGGAATATATCTTCCTCTCAGCACAGAGAAAATCACAAGCCAAACCAAAAATAAGCTAACGCATTCCCTTCCCAGTACTTACTAATTCCAGTGGAGTTGGATTGCTTGCTTCCTTGATCTGTGTCCGGCAAGCCCACAGAACAGACAGACCAAAACCTTTCCCCCTCCTCCCCCCACGATTTGAAAGTATCTTGTCCCTTTATTGGTCCTTTTGGTCAGGTGCCATCCAGGTTACCTAAGCTTCTTAACCCTTTACAGGTATAAGGATTTTGTGCCTCTGGCCAGGAGGGTCTTTACAATACTGTATACAGGAAGGTTGTTACCCTTCCCTTTATATTTATAACATGACCCCAAATTACAGATAGTGTTGGACGGTTCCACACTGGGTGTGATTTCTTCCTGGACCTGTAGGAGAAAACAGAGTTAATAAGACACATGTACCTCTAGATATACTATTGATTATATAAAAACTAACAATATTTTCTACATTTCAAGGACGATTTTAACCAGTTGATTCTGGGAAACTTTCACTAAAGAGTGCATCAGCCACCTTGTGAGAAGCTCCTGAAATGTGTTGTATTTCAAAATCAAAACTTTGGAGAGCTAAACTCCAAAAAAGAAGTTTTTTGTTATTGTCCTTGACAATATGAAGCCACTTCAGCGCAGCATGGTCGGTTTGTAGTTGGAAACACCGTCCTCAAACGTATGGACGTAGTTTTCCAGTGCATAGACAATGGTGTAGCATTCCTTTTCGCTGATTGACCAGTGGCTTTCCCTCCCAAACAGTTTCTTGCTGAGAAACACGACAGAATGGAATTCTTGATCTGGTCCTTCCTGCATTAAAACTGCTCCCACACCACGGTCGGACGCATCTGTGGTTACTAGGAATGGTTTGTCAAAGTCTGGGGCACTTAGCACAGGGTCAGACATGAGTGTTGCTTTAAGCTGGTTAAAGGCCTTCTGACAGTCTTCAGTCCACTGAACTGCATTTGGCTGTTTCTTTTTGGTTAGGTCTGTCAGTGGGGTGGCGATCTGGCTGTAGTGCGGTACAAATCGCCTGTAATATCCGGCCAAGCCGAAGAAGGATTGGACCCGTTTTTTTAACTTTGGGACAGGCCATTTTTGGATAGCATCCACTTTGGCCTGTAGGGGGTTGATAGTTCTTTGACCCACCTGGTGTCCAAGGTAAGTCACTCTGTTTAGGCCTATTTGATAATTTTTATACTTAACAGTTAGTCCTGCCTCCCTTATGCGCTTGAAGACTTCTTTGTAGATGCTCCAGGTGTTCTGCCCAGGAATCCAAAAATATGGCCACATCGTCAAGGTAGGCATCTGCGGATTCTTCCAATCCCGCTAGGAGACCATCTACAAGTTTTTGGAAGGTGGCGGGTGCATTTCGCAGCCCGAAAGTGAGCACATTTAATTCATACAGCCCTGCATGGGTGATGAAGGCTGACGTTTCCTGGGCAGGTTCATCCAGCGGTACTTGGTTAAGTCTAAGGTAGAGATGAACTGGGCCCTTCCCAGTTTCTCCAATAGCTCATCTGTGCATGGCATTGGATACTTGTCTGGGCGAGTCACAGCATTTACCTTACCGTAGTCCACACAAAAGCGTATTTCCCCATCTGGTTTGGGAACTAGAACCACTGGAGATGCCCATGCACTGTTAGAGAGGCGGATTACACACATCTGTAGCATGCCCTGGATCTCCCATTCTATAGCAGTTTTGGCTTGAGGAGACACCCGGTAAGGTGTGACTTTAATTGGGTGAGCATTACCTGTGTCAATGGAGTGGTATGCCTGTTCAGTCAGTCCTGGGGTGGCTGAGAACATCGGCAGAAAGCTTGTGCACAGCTCCTTGATCTGCTGTCGCTGTGTACGTCCAAGGATCATGGTTCACCTCTTCCACGCCACCGTCACTTTTCCCATCAGGCCACTCAGCGTCATCTCCTCCCTGGGCTGTAAACTGACAAACCTTTAATTCTAGGGAATAAAAGGGCTTTAGAGAATTAACATGGTACACCTTAGGCTTTAGGTTTGGTGTGGGGGATGCTATGAGATAGTTAACAGCTCCCAGGCGCTCTTAGACCTTGAATGGCCCTACCCACGAAGCTTCCATTTTATGGGCCTGGAGCACCTTTAAGACCATGACCTGGTCCTGTACTTTGAAAGAACGCTCCCTGGCATGTTTATCACACCAGGTTTTTTGCTCTTCCTGAGCATCATTTTGGTTTTCTCCAGCAAGGGCTAAAGAGGTTCGGAGGGTGTTTTGTAGATTGGTTACAAAGTCCAAAAGTTAGTTCCTGGAGAGGGCATAAACCCCTCCCATTGCTGCTTCACCAACTGTAATGGCCCCCTTACTTTGTGGCCGTACACAAGTTCAAATGGTGAAAACCCTTAACTGGGATGGGGTACAGCTCTGTAGGCAAAGAGCAACTGCTACAACACTCGGTCCCAATCATTGGAGTGCTCATTTACGAATTTACATATCATGGCCCCCAAAGTTCCATTAAACTTCTCCACCAGGCCATTCAGTTGATGGTGGTAAGAGGTTGCAAACAAGTGATTCACCCCATGAGCTTCCCAAAGGTTTTCCATAGTTCCTGCCAGAAAATTAGTTCCTGCATCTGTGAGGATGTCAGAGGGCCAACCTACCCTGGCAAAAATGTCTGTTAGTGCCTGGCACACATTTTTAGCCCTGGTGTTGCTTAGAGCTACTGCTTCCGGCCATCGGGTGGCAAAATCCATGAAAGTCAGTATGTACTGCTTTCCTCTGGGTGTCTTTTTTGGAAAAGGGCCCAGAATATCCACAGCTACTCGCTGAAATGTAACCTCAATGATGGGGAGTGGCTGGAGAGGGGCTTTGACCTGGTCTTGAGGTATTCCCATTCTTTGGCACACCTCACAAGACCAGACATAGGTAGAAACATCCTTGCCCATTCCCTCCCAGTGGAACAATTTTCCCAAATGGTCTTTCATTCTCTTCACCCCAGCATGGCCACTAGGATGATCATGGGCTAAGCTTAAGAGCTTTATCCAGTACTTAGTTGGAACTACCAACTGTCTCTGAGGATGCCAGTCTTTCTGGTGTCCCCCAGAGTTTCCTTGTATAAAAAAGTCCTCTTTCTACAACAAACTGGATCAATTAGAAGAGCAGAGAGGCGGTGGTTGCTCCGTGCCGCCGTCCAAGCTCTGTGGAGGCTTTCATCTGCTTCCTGTTCGGTCTGGAACTGTTCCCTTGATGCTGGAGACATCAGTTC
The DNA here is from genome assembly GCF_965152275.1 of Natator depressus. Classification (NCBI taxonomy): domain Eukaryota; kingdom Metazoa; phylum Chordata; order Testudines; family Cheloniidae; genus Natator; species Natator depressus. The sequence continues at coordinate 34,951,828 of NC_134246.1, forward strand.
CTCATTGGATTGTGGACCTATGCTTGGTCCCTCTGGAAGCGATGTAGGGGATGGGGCTGTTTCCGTTGACTGTGAACCGCTCTCCGCTGGGACACTATGTTGGGGTTCAGGCTCCGGCTGAGCCTCTTGTGTAGGGTTCTGGACTGCTGCCGGTTCAGGTTTGGTGGGGCCCTCTGGTGTTGAGGTTGCAATTACTGGATTCAGTGCTGGCAATGGGTCTGGTGTTGGTTGTTCCTCTTTTTCCGGTTCTGGGACTGGTTCCATCTGGGTCTCTGGGACTGGATCCACTACTGCTGTTGCAGACATTGGCCTGGGGTCCAGGCCCATCACCTCTGACCGGGTTCTGATAGAAGTTTCCAGAACAGAACTAGGCCTCACGGCTTGTTTAGCCTGGCTGCGGGTGACCATTCCCACCCTCTTGGCCCGCTTCACATGATTGGCCAAGTCTTCCCCCAACAGCATGGGGATGGGACAATCATCATAGACTGCAAAAGTCCACGTTCCTGACCAGCCCTGGTACTGGACAGGCAACTTGGCTGTAGGCAAATTGAAAGAGTTGGACTTGAAGGGTTGAATTGTCACTTGGATCTCTGGGTTGATTAAATTGGGGTCCACTAAGGAAGCATGGATAGCTGACACTTGTGCTCCGGTGTCCGTCCATGAGGTGACCTTCTTCCCGCCCACACCTACAGTTTCCCTCCGTTCCAAGGGTATCTGGGCCTGCGGACCTCTGGTGTGATTGCGGTGCAATGAACTGTAATCTGTTGGGGTTCTTGGAGCAGTTGGCCTTTACATGCCCCAGCTCGTTACATTGAAAACATCGTCCAGCTGACGGGTCACTGGGGCGAGGTGAGTTTCTGGAGAACAGTGTGGTGGGACGATAAGGGGTCTCGAGGGTTCTTTGGGGGGTAGGTGGGGCCTTGGGCGGCCCCCCGTAATAGGGTGTGGTCTGGGGTTGTCCCTTCCAGTCTCTGCTCCAACTGCGACCAGTTTTCTTCTTCTCTGCCACCTCCACCCATCTGGCTCCAATCTCTCCTGCCTCGATTACAGTTTTGGGCTTCCCATCTAGGATGTATCTTTCTATTTCCTCAGGAACACCCTCTAAGAATTGTTCCATTTGCATTAGGAAGGGTAAATTTACTGGAGATTCAACACTTGCTCCTGATATCCAGGCATCCCAATGTTTCACACTGTGGTAGGCATGTCGGGTAACTGACACGTCTGGTTTCCACCTTAGGGCTCTGAACCTCCGACGAGACTGCTCGGGTGTTATCCCCATTCTGACTCTCGCCTTGGATTTAAACAGTTCATACTTGTTCATGTGTTCTTTAGGCATTTCAGCCGCCACCTCAGCTAAGGGTCCACTGAGCTGCGGCCTCAGCTCTACCATGTATTGGTCAGTAGAGATGTTGTACCCAAGGCAGACCCTTTCGAAGTTTTCTAGGAAGGCCTCAGTATCCTCACCTGCCTTGTAGGTGGGGAACTTTCTGGGATGGGGAGTGGTACCTGGAGAAGGATTGCTAGGGTTTGTTGGTATATTCTGCTGAGCCTTTTCCTTCTCCATCTCCAGTGCATGCTTCCTCTCTTTTTCCTTCTCCTCCTCCACATGCTTCTTCTCTTTTTCCTTCTCCTCCTTCTCCAGCCGCATGAGTTCTATCTGTCTTTCATGTTCCTTTTGTTTTTCCTCAGCCTGAAATCTGGCTAATTCCAGCTTTTGTTGAGCCATGGATTTTGTCATCCTAACCTCTCTCTTTTTAACTAACTTTACACCCGAGGTTTAGAAATAAACAAACAAAACTTGGCTGTAAAATTTTGCTGTGCTGGAATAGAATACCTATTCTCTGATAGTGATTGTCAGCCTACAGAAAAAGACAATTCCCTTTGTCTCTGCTCTGGCCCCAAATCAAAGCAAAAAACCTCCAACTATTTGGAAACCTGTTTACCAGCAGCCTAAAGGAAAGAAAATTACTTTTCAAACTGGTGCTTCTTGTAAAAAAATCAAAATCCTAAAAAAAAGCCCCTGCCACTTTTGTCTCCAGGCAAATGGGTAGAACACCCCCCCTATTTACTTTTAGGAAAAAAAAAACTACTGGTTTACCAAGACTGTGAATTTCCCTGCAGGAGGTTAAGTACCCTGCTTCCAGGCAAAGAAAACCTGCAATTCACAAAGATAATCCCCTTTTGTCTCTCCTCTGGCCCCAAAGCAGAGAAAAAACAAGCTGCTTTCCAGCAGCTCCAAAGGAAAAAAAATTTCCTTTTAAAATCTGTATTTCTAGTTCAAAAAATCTCAACTTGATCTCAAAATGATTTCAGGTTAATCCCACCACTCTGCCACCATGTCAAGGTTCCTCCCCCACTCTGAACTCTAGGGTACAGATGTGGGGACCTGCATGAAAATCTCCTAAGCTTACTTTTACCAGCTTAGGTTAAAACTTCCCCAAGGTACAAATTAACTTTATCCTTTGTCCTTGGAATATCCACTGCCACCACCAAACTCTAACTGGGTTTACTGGGAAACGTAGTTTGGACACGTCTTACCCCCCAAAATCCTCCCAACCCTTGCACCCCACTTCCTGGGAAAGGTTTGGTAAAAATCCTCACCAATTTACATAGGTGACCACAGACCCAAACCCTTGGATCTGAGAACAATGGAAAAGCATTCAGTTTTCTTACAAGAAGACTTTTAATAGAAATAGAAGTAAATAGAAGTAAAGGAATCACCCCTGTAAAATCAGGATGGTAGATACCTTACAGGGTAATTAGATTCAAAACATAGAGAATCCCTCTAGGCAAAACCTTAAGTTACAAAAAAGACACACAGACAGAAATAATCATTCTATTCAGCACAGTTCTTTTCTCAGCCATTTAAAGAAATCATAATCTAACACATACCTAGCTAGATTACTTACTAAAAGTTCTAAGACTCCATTCCTGGTCTATCCCCGGCAAAAGCAGCATATAGACAGACACAGACCCTTTGTTTCTCTCCCTCCTCCCAGCTTTTGAAAGTATCTTGTCTCCTCATTGGTCATTTTGGTCAGGTGCCAGCGAGGTTACCTTTAGCTTCTTAACCCTTTAGAGGTGAGAGGATTTTTCCTCTGGCCAGGAGGGATTTTAAGGGGTTTACCCTTCCCTTTATATTTATGACAGTTCTGTTTCTGTAATTCTGATACATATCCTGAAGAACTATATTCAATTAAGTTAAACCTTACTGAATTAGAATTACAGAACTGATTTCATTGGGGGAAAATCGTGTCTCAGGTTTACACCCAAAGGTTTTGGGGTAACATGGATAAGAAGGTTTCATAGTAGCAGTGGTATTTATCTGTATTCACAAAAAGAAAAGGAGTAATTGTGGCACCTTAGAGACTAACAAATTTATTTGAGCATAAGCTTTCGTGAGTTACAGCTCATTTCATAGAATATCAATGTTGGATTGGACCTTAGGAGGTCATCAATACAGTGGGGAGATTTATATACATAGAGAACATGCACACTGTAACGAGAGTGATCAATTAAGTTGAGCTATTACCAGTAGGAGAGCGGGGTGGCCAACCTTTCATAGTGATAATCAAGGTGGGCCATTTCCAGCAACTGAGAAGAACATCTGAGGAACAGTGGGCATACTGAGATCTGTGATGTCCGTGAGCTACCTGAAAACACCATCCTGGCCACTATGGATGTAGAAGCCCTCTTCACCAACATTCCACACAAAGATGGACTACAAGCCATCAAGAACACTGTCCCAGATAATGTCACGGCTAACCTGGTGGCTGAATATTGTGACTTTGTTATCACCCATAACTATTTCACATTTGGGGACAATGTATACCTTCAAATCACCGGCACTGCTATAGGTCCCCGCATAACCCCACAGTATGCCAACATTTTTATGGCTGACTTAGAACAACGCTTCCTCAGCTCTCGTCCCCTAAAGCCCCTACTCTACTTGCGCTACATTGATGACATTTTCAACATCTGGACCCATGGAAAAGAAGCCCTTGAGGAATTCCACCATGATTTCAACAATTTCCATCCCACCATCAACCTCAGCCTGGTCCAGTCCACACAAGAGATCCACTTCCTGGACACTACAGTGCTAATAAACGATGGTCACATAAACACCACCCTATACCGGAAACCTACTGACCGCTATTCCTACCTACATGCCTCCAGCTTTCACCCTGACCACACCACACGATCCATTGTCTACAGCCAAGCTCTGCGATACAACCGCATTTGCTCCAACCCCTCAAACAGAGACAAACACCTACAAGATCTCTATCAAGCATTCTTACAACTACAATACCCACCTGTGGAAGTGAAGAAACAGATTGACAGAGCCAGAAGAGTACCCAGAAGTCACCTACTACAGCACAGGCCTAACAAAGAAAATAACAGAACGCCACTAGCCATCACCTTCAGCCCCCAACTAAAACCTCTCCAACGCATCATCAAAGATCTACAACCTATCCTGAAGGATGACCCAACACTCTCACAGATCTTGGGAAACAGGCTGGTCCTTGCTTACAGACAGCCCCCCAGCCTGAAGCAAATACTCACCAGCAACCACATACCACACAACAGAACCACTAACCCAGGAACCTATCCTTCCAACAAAGCCCGTTGCCAACTGTGTCCACATATCTATTCAGGGGACACCATCATAGGGTCTAATCACATCAGCCACACTATCAGCGGCTCGTTCACCTGCACATCTACCAATGTGATATATGCCATTATGTGCCAGCAATGCCCCTCTGCCATGTACATTGGTCAAACTGGACAGTCTCTACGGAAAAGAATAAATGGACACAAATCAGACATCAAGAATTATAACATTCAAAAACCAGTTGGAGAACACTTCAATCTCTCTGGTCACTCGATTACAGGCCTAAAAGTGGCAATTCTTCAACAAAAAAAACTTTAAAAACAGATTCCAACGAGACACTGCTGAATTGGAATTAATTTGCAAACTGGATACAATTAACTTAGGCTTGAATAAAGACTGGGAGTGGATGTGTCATTACACAAAGTAAAACTATTTCCCCATGTTTATCCCCCCCCCCCCACTGTTCCTCAGACTTTCTTGTCAACTGCTGGAAATGGCCCACCTCGATTATCACTACAAAAGGTTGGGTTTTTTTCTCTCTCCTGCTGGTAATAGCTCACCTTACCTGATCACTCTTGTTACAGTGTGTATGGTAACACCAATTGTTTAATGTTCTCTGTGTATATAAAATCTTCCCACTATATTTTCCACTGCATGCCTCCGATGAAGTGAGCTGTAGCTCACAAAAGCTTATGCTCAAATAAATTTGTTAGTCTCTAAGGTGCCACAAGTCCTCCTTTTCTTTATGTAGTAAGACAGTTGCCTAAAGTAGTTACCACTGTGGCTAGTTCTCTATTACAGAAGCCAGTCTCAAAATTGTATTTACATTAATTAACTGCATTACATTGACTTAAATGTGTTTTCTTTGGGCTGCTAGAAGGAGAGAGGGAAAGGGTAGACAAATCAACATTAAAAAGAAGTCCTTTTAAAGCTTTTAGGGTAAATTTTCGAAAGCATCCAAGTCCCATTTTAAAAAGTGATTTGGAATTTAGTGCTTGTTTTAAAGGTATTTAGGTGTCTGAAGATGCAGAAAGCACCTAGGGGAATTTTCAGAAGTGCCTAGGCACCAAGTTCCCAATAGGAGTTAGGTATCTAGATCCAGATTTTAAAAAATATTTAGGTGCCTAACTCACTTGAACAACCTGCACCTTCAGTGATTTAAAAAATCCTACTAGGCAGCTACCTGCATCTTTGGGTGCCAAAATACCTTTCAAAATCTGGTCATAAGTGCTTTTGAAACTTTTACCCTTAATTTTACCTGAAATGTTGAGTACAAAGGCCACTCGTCAGTGCAATTTAAGAATAAAAAGGTAAAGGCTTGAGGTTTTCTGTGTGTTTCGTGTTTTTGTTTGATGTTAATTGCTGGGGTTTTATTGTTGTTATTATTACTACCCATTTTCAAGGGGGACATTCAGCATCAGCTATATAGTTAGAAATTGGTTGTGACCTTAATTAGAGGTGTATGTTGTAAAATAATACACTCAAAAGGATTATTAAACAAAATAGTAAAATGTATTCCAGAGGTCGGGGGTTAAGTCAAACACCATTTTCATAAGAAAAAGAAAGAAAGAAAGAAAGAAAGAAAGAAAGAAAGAAAGAAAGAAAGAAAGAAAGAAAGAAAGAAAGAAAGAAAGAAAGAACAAACTCCATGATTATTTATATAATTAGATACCAGGATTGTCACTCTGTGTTACCCTGAAGCCGAGAATGTCTGTTGAATCAGTCTGAAGCAATGGAAACAGCTAAAACATGTCTCAGGTCTCTTTTTGTTCTGAATACCATGTGTTTCAATCACCAGTGGGATTTGTGGTCTGTTACCATCCATTTTTTAAGTTCTCAGCCATTTTGATTTTACAAATTAGACCTATGTAATGTACAGCTACATTAAGGCATTTATCTATGCCTTGCCTGGAGTTCTAGAACACTGGGATTTCAGTGCTAACTCAACCAATCACCACCCTTAGGCTGCAGCTAATTTGCATGCAACAGTTTCATTCGCTATCTGAGGGAGACTGCACACATTGGCAGTTACGTGGTCTAACTGCCGCATGGATTTCATATGTTGTTTCAGGTACTGATGATAGCTAGCTATCTAGATAGATAAGCCAGTATCATGATTTGTTCAAGGTCTCACTCACGATTTTTAAATAGGTAGCATTGGCTTTGCTCCAAGCTAAAATTGCAGCTCTGGTACATGAGTCAGTCTTGCAAGGACATACACATGCTTTTAACTTAACACAAGCAAGTAGGCGTAAAGCTGTGCATGAATTCAAGCAGGTGTGTAGGCCATTGCAAACCCAGAGCCAGAGATTCCGACAAGTCCACTGAAACCAGTAATGCTTCAGACTCAGCCAAGACTGAATATAAACTGATTTAGTATTGAATATTCAGTATTTAATCCAGTGGGCCACAAAGTCCAGCCAGCCAAGCTCACTTAGCACCACTTACATTAGCATGGCACAAAGTGAATGGGAAGTGGCTGGAGATGGCGTCCGGAGAATTTCCCCAGTGTAGCTCCTCTGTCCTCAAGCTGGCAGGGCAGCTCCATTGACTCCTATGCAAGCTCTGCTGCCTAACTGCGCCACTTTCTACATGGGATGAGGCAGAGGATGTGGAGGGGGTGTATCAAGGCAGTTGCATGCTGTGGTTGTGGGAGCCATAGCTAGAGTGCACAGGGAATAGCAAGAGAGGGGAAGGGTGGAGTGAACTAGGACCTGACAATCAGTGGAATAAATGAAATCTGTCTACCTGCCCGTGCATCTTTCATTTATATTAGGGCTGGGCAGCTGAGAATCAGGGACCTGTGACCAATCCCTCCAGAGCTGGAGCAGGCCCTCCTGAGCTTTACATGGATGCACTGTAACAAGCAAAGACTGCTGAATTTGGTCCAAGAAGAGCAATACATTATGAGCACCAGGCCAAAGACTTGGGTGTTTACTCCAGTCCCTACTCGAACAAACTCCTGCAGAAAGAAACCCAGTAGGAGCTTTGTTTGAATAAGAACTGAAAGGCCAACGAGGGCAGCGCCTTCACCTGGAACTTTATAGTAGACCACCACATCTGGTACAGTTAAGATTAAAACCAGTGTTCTGTTTAAGAATTGCCTCTTCTAGGTGCTCTAAAATCCACATAATGCTTTGAAACTGTGGGTGTCTCGTAGGGGCACAGGCTAGGGTTGCTGAATCAAATTTGGGGCCATTTGACCAACGGGTTCTGGAGATACAGCCCCTGCCAAAAAAACAAAACAAACAAACAGCTTTTATAAAGATGGATGACTTGTACCAAAATTTTTCTGAGCACAGATAGAGCTCAAACCATGGCTGAGATCATCACACCAAGGTCTGTTGTGTGTCTGAGTTAACGATTTAAGATTGTCGAAATAACAGGCTCAATTGAAATTATTTAATCTAATATTATTAATCAGAAATTAGTACAGCACTATACAGAATACAGAAATAAATAGAAACATTACAACCCTTTGTTGTCAGACTAAGAGCTGGATACGTATTTTTCTTGCATCTGGAAGGGAAGCACAGTTTTCATTCTCCGCAACCTAAATTTTCATACCACTATCATTATACAGGATGTCAGACAAAGGAAACCTAGTTGCCAAGAATATTCTCTGAGAAACACATGTTGTGATGTCATTTCTATACAGTGTGACAGGGTCGGGCCAGATGACTACAACAGAGTGATAGAAGGCGGATATATTAGCCCCAGGTTAAGTAGGTCCCTTTTCCCTGGGTAAGGTAACAGGGAACGTTCCAGAACCATCCAAAACCTGCTAGAATCAATTAAGACAGGCTAATCAGGGCACCTGGGTTTAAAAAGGAGCTCACTTCAGTTTGTGGTGTGTGAGGAGCTGGGAGCAAGAGGTGCAAGAAGCTGAGAGTGAGAAGGCATACTACTGGAAGACTGAGAAGTACAAGCATTATCAGACATCAGGAGGGAGGGCTTATGGAGAGAATAAAGAAGGAGTTGGGAGGAGGCCATGGGGAAGTAGCCCAGGGAGTTGTAGCTGTCACGCAGCTGTTACAAGAGCCACTGTAGACAGCTGTAATCCACAGGGCCCTGGGCTGGAACCCCGAGTAGAGGGCGGGCCCAGGTTCCCCTCATCCCTCCATCCCCCCAACTCCCTACTTGATACCGGAGGAGTTGAACTGGACTGTGGGTTCCACCAGAGGAGAAAGTTTCTGCACTGTTCCCCGATCCACTAAGTGGATCAGCAGAGAGTGTGGGGATTGTTCTTCCTCTCCCCATGCTTTCCCCAAAGCAGACTTTGACTCCCTCTGGGAACTGATGGGCAGGATCCCCTGGGAAAATAACATGAGGGGGAAAGGAGTCCAGGAGAGCTGGCTGTATTTTAAAGAATCCTTATTGAGGTTACAGGGACAAACCATCCCGATGTGTAGAAAGAATAGTAAATACGGCAGGGGACCAACTTGGCTTAACAGTGAAATCCTTGCTGATCTTAAACACAAAAAAGAAGCTTACAAGAAGTGGAAGATCGGACAAATGACCAGGGACGAGTATAAAAATATTGCTCGGGGATGCAGGAGTGAAATGAGGAAGGCCAAATCACACCTGGAGTTGCAGCTAGCAAGAGATGTTAAGAGTAACAAGAAGGGTTTCTTCAGGTTTGTTAGCAACAGGAAGAAAGTCAAGGAAAGCGTGGGCCCCTTACTGAATAAGGGAGGCAACCTAGTGAGAGAGGATGTGGAAAAAGCTAATGTGCTCAATGCTTTTTTTGCCTTTGTGTTCACGAACAAGGTCAGCTCCCAGACTACTGCACTGGGCAGCAAGGCATGGGGAGGTGACCAGCCTTCTGTGGAGAAAGAAGTGGTTCGGGACTCTTCAGAAAAGCTGGACAAGCACAAGTCCATGGGGCCGGAAGCGCTGCATCCGAGAGTGCTAAAGGAGTTGGCGGATGTGATTGCAGAGCCATTGGCCATTATCTTTGAAAACTCATGGCGGCCAGGGGAAGTCCAGGACGACTGGAAAAAGGCTGATGTAGTGCCCATCTTTAAAAAAGGGAAGAAGGAGGATCCTGGGAACTACAGACCAGTCAGCCTCACCTCAGTCCCTGGAAAAATCATGGAGCAGGTCCTCAAGGAATCAATTCTGAAGCACTTAGGGGAGAGGAAAGTGATCTGGAACAGTCAGCATGGATTCACCAAGAGCAAGTCATGCCTGACTAATCTAATTGCCTTCTATGATGAGATTACTGGTTCTGTGGATGAGGGGAAAGCAGTGGATGTGTTGTTCCTTGACTTTAGCAAAGCTTTTGACATGGTCTCCCGCAGTATTCTTTCCAGCAAGTTAAAGATGTATGGGCTTGATGTTTGGACTATAAGGTGAAGAGAAAGTTGGCGAGATTGTCGGGCTCAACGGATAGTGATCAATGGCTCCATGTCTAGCTGGCAGCCGGTGTCAAGTGGAGTGCCCCAGGGGTCGGTCCTGGGGCCGGTTTTGTTCAATATCTTCATAAATGATCTGGAGGATGGTGTGGATTGCACCCTCAGCAAGTTTGCAGATGAGACTAAACTGGGAGGAGAGGTAGATATGCTGGAGGGAAGGGATAGGATACAGAGGGACCTAGACAAATGAGAGCATTGGACCAAAAGAAATCTGATGAGGTTCAACAAGGATAAGTGCAGAGTCCTGCAATTAGGACAGAAGAATCTCATGCACCGCTACAGACTAGGGACCGAATGGCTCGGCAGCAGTTCTGCAGAAAAGGACCGAGGGGTTACAGTGGACGAGAAGTTGGATATGAGTCAACAGTGTGCCCTTGTTGCCAAGAAGGCCAATGGCATTTTGGGATGTATAAGTAGGGGCATTGCCAGCAGATCGAGGGACATGATCATTCCCCTCTATTCGACACTGGTGAGGCCTCATCTGGAGTGCTGTGTCCAGTTTTGGTCCCACACTACAAGAAGGATGTGGAAAAATTGGAAAGAGTCCAGCGGAGGGCAACAAAAATGATGAGGGGACTGGAACACATTAGTTATGAGGAGAGGCTGAGGGAACTGGGATTGTTTAGTCTGCGGAAGAAAAGACTGAGGGGGGATTTGATAGCTGCTTTCAACTACCTGAAAGGGGGTTCCAAAGAGGATGGCTCTAGACTGTTCACAGTTGTAGCTGGTGACAGAACGGGGAGTAATGGTCTCAAGTTGCAGTGGGGGAGGTTTAGGTTGGATATTAGGAAAAACTTTTTCACTCAGAGGGTGGTGAAACACTGGAATGAGTTACCTAGGGAGGTGGTGGAATCTCCTTCCTTAGATATTTTTAAGGTCAGGCTTGACAAAGCCCTGGCTGGGATGATTTATTTGGGGATTGGTCCTGCTTTGAGCACGGGGTTGGAGTAGATGACCTCCTGAGGTCCCTTCCAACCCTGATAGTCTATGATTCTATGATTCTAGCTGGCCACTGATGAGGCTAACTGACTGAATAGCGGATTTGAGCCACGAAAGTGGCCAAACTGAGGGCTGCCGTGAACCTCTGAGGCGAGAAAATCTGCCATTAAGCACAGGACCCACCAAGGCAGAGGAGGAACTTTGTCACAACAGTCTCAATTTACCTGACTCATGTGAGAAGGGATGATTATTTACAACTGAGAGGACTAACAATTCTTCAAGTTAATATCTCTCAGTCGGTCTTTGTTACTCCACAATCATTATTCCATGTTGATTTTCACAACAGAAAACATCTGCTATAACAATAATCCCTTATTAGTTTCTCAAGTCTGTATATGCGTATGTCCGCATTTATACCTATGTTAAGGAGATGGTTTCAAGCATATCGGGAGTTTTATAGACATGAAGGCACCCTAGACAGAGTTACTAAATACAGCATAATGAATGAATTCCTAAATAGGGTTACTTATTGGTCAAGACCAGTGTTCTAGACCTTAGACTTCAGACATACTCTTTGTTGAAGATAAAAAATCTAAATAATAGTTAATATATATAAAGCAAATATACATAAGGAAAGAACTAAAAGCATTACCATTTCCTAACAGGTACTAACAGGTCTCACACATCTGAGAGTTATCCCAACAGAATCCAAAGGTGCCCGATTGCGTACATGGCTTGCATTCAGGCAGACAGACCAAGTGGGTGCCTTATCAGTTATGACCCAGAGGACGTGGGTGGTATATTGTCCTTATCCACTTCATAGTCTATCATGGGATCTGGCTGTGGAATCCCAAGGAGCCACATTTCAAATACACAGTAACCTGGATAACTAAACCAGTCAGTCACCTGCAAAGGAAGAAACAGATCAAAGAGTACACTCTAGGTACTTCTCTGGCAATGCAAAACGTCCTCCTCCTTCTTCTAGTTTATTAATTATTATTAATGACCAAGTATTAATTATGAAGTATTTATTAAGTATTATTATTATAGCACCTTAGGGACCCCATGGACAGGGAACTCATTGTTCTAGACATCATACAAGGAACAGAAAGATCGTCCCTTTCCCAAGGATTTTACAATCAATGTTATCCCAGTTTAATTGGGAATTCTGCTCTGGCTGCTTTATACCACTCAGGACCCACCCAAAACAACCAGATATTATCAGGAAAACTGGCCCTAAAATTTTATCTGTATTTCCAATTCCCCATCTACACTTTTATCAGTCTGCCATGTCATATGTTCATCTGTCTAATCATGTCTCTGTCCACTTGTCTAATGGTTTTAACATTCACCTGCCTCTATCTATCTATCTATCTATCTATCTATCTATCTATCTATCTATTAGGGCTGTCAAGAGATTAAAAAATTAATCATGATTAATCGCAGTGTTAATACCATTTATTTAAATATTTTGGATGTTTTCTAAATTTTCAAATATATTGATTTCAATTACAACACAGAATAAAAAGTGTACAGTGCTCACTTTATATTAATTTTATTATAAGTATTTGCACTGTAAAAAACAAAAGAAATAGTATTTTTCAGTTCATCTAACACAAGTACTGTAGTGCAGTCTCTTAATTCTATATTTGTAAGTTCAACATTCATGATATTGTACCAAAAAAAACCCCTGCATTCAAAAATAAAACAATGTAAAATTTTAGAGCTTGCAACTTCACTCAGTCCTACTTCTTGTTCAGCCAATCGCTCAGACAAATAAATTTGTTTACACTTGCAGGAGATAAAGCTGAGAACAGGCCTTCTTGTGGCACTGTTGTAGTTGGTGTTGCAAGATATTTACGTGCCAGATGCACTAAAGATTCATATTTCCCGGCATGCTTCAACCACCATTCCATGGGACATGCATCCATGCTGATGACGGGTTCTGCTCGATAACCATCCAAAGCAATGCTGACCAACGCATGTTCATTTTCATTATATGAGTCAGATGCCCCCAGCAGAAGGTTGATTTTCTTTTTTGGTGGTTTGGGTTCTGTAGTTTCTGCATCAGAGTTCTTTTAAGACTTCTGAAAGCATCCGCCTTACCTTGTCCCTCTCAGATTTTGGAAGGCACTTCAGGTTCTTAAACCTTGGGTTCAGTGCTGTAGCTATCTTTAGAAATCTCACATTGGTACCTTCTTTGCATTTTGTCAGATCTGCAGTGAAAGTCTTCTTAAAATGAACAACATGTGGTGGGTCATCATACGAGGCTGTTATAACATGAAATATATGGCAGAAGGTGGGTAAAACAGAGCATGGGACATACAATTCTCCCCCAAGGGGTTCAGTCACAATTTTAATTAGCACATTTTTTTTTAGCGAGTGTCATGAGCATGGAAACATGTCCTCTGGAATGGTGGCCGAAGCATGAAGGGGCATACGAATGTTTAACATATCTGCAATGCTGGCTATAAAAGTGCTATGCAAATGCCTATTCTCACTTTCTGGTGACACTGTAAATAAGAAGCAGGCAGCATTATCTCCCATAAATGTAAACAAACTTGTTTGTCTTAGCGATTGGCTGAACAACTAGGACTGAGTGGACTTGTAAACTCTGAAGTTTTACGTTGTTATTTTTATTTTACATATTTATTTTTTTCATTTATAACATTTTTCTTTTTATACTCATTTTATTTTATACTTTTTTGTATAATTTTCATTTTAGTTTCCTTTATATTATTTTATTGTATTACACATTTGTTTTACTTTATTTTGTAATTTCAATTTCAAAATGAAATATCCCTGAAATTGACATGATCTTTTGGATGCAATTTTCTGATGGAAAAGTGTTCTGTTTGGGCAAAAAAATGACCAGCTCCAATTTCCACTAATTTAATCAGTCTGATTACATAGCCTCTGGATACAGGGGTGGGGCAGTGACCTCTTTGGGGCTAGGGAGGGGGGATTTATAGACAGAGGGCTTCATAGAATCATAGAATCATAGAATATCACGGTTGGAAGGGACCTTAGGAGGTCCTCTAGTCCAACCCCCTGCTCAACGCAGGACCAACACCAACTAAATCATCCCAGCCAGGGCTTTGTCAAGCCTGACCTTAAAAACTTCTAAGGAAGGAGATTCCACCACCTCCCTAGGTAACGCATTCCAGTGTTTCACCACCCTCCTAATGAAAAAGGTTTTCCTAATATCCAACCTAAACCTTCCCCACTGCAACTTGAGACCATCACTCCTTGTTCTGTCATCTGCCACCACTGAGAACAGCCGAGCTCCATCCTCTTTGGAACCTCCTTTCAGGTAGTTGAAGGCTGCTATCAAATCTCCCGTCACGCTTCTCTTCTGTGGACTAAATAACCCCAGTTCCCTCAGCCTCTCCTTGTAAGTCATGTGCCCCAGCCCCTAATAATTTTTGTGGCCCTCTGCTGGACTCTTTCCAATTTGTCCAAAACCTTCTGTAGTGGGGGGACCAAAACTGGATGCAATACTCCAGGTGTGACCTCACCAATGTTGAATAGAGGGGAACGATCACGTCTCTCGATCTGCTGGCAATGCCCCTACATATATATCCCAAACTGCCATTGGCCTTCTTGGCAACAAGGGCACACTGTTGATTCATATCCAGCTTCTCATCCACTGTAACCCCTAGGTCCTTTTCTGCAGAACTGCTGCCGAGCCATTCGGTCCCTAGTCTGTAGCAGTGCATGGGATTCTTCTCTCCTAAGTGCAGGACTCTGCACTTGTCCTTGTTGAACCTCATCAGATTTCTTTTGGCCCAATCCTCTCATTTGTCTCGGTCCCTCTGTATCCTATCCCTACCCTCCAGCGTATCTACCTCTCCTCATCTGACTGGGGTACTGGAGTTCTTCCTATGGGCCTGATGTTATAGTGAAAATCAAGAAGCTGGAAGACCCTTGAATCCCGCCTCCAGACAACCCTCGAAATGGGCCTAACTTGACCCCCACTCTGGCCAGCCCCCACAGGCAGGTAGAGCCTGCCCATTACATAGAAAAAGCAGAATCTGTGAGTGTTATGTGTGTGATTGATATATATATTATTGGGTCATTGCTCAAAGAAGACAGTTAAGGTTACCTTGGTCATGGTATGTAAATACAAGGTGAAACAGATAGTTTAGCAGAAGTAGCTAACACATTTTTCAAGGCCCATTCAAGGTGAGTGGTCAGAGCATTAAAGATGGGTGACATCTCTGGGGATGATGTTTTATTTCTTGCGTTTGCTCTGTAAGCAAATGTCGCTGTTAAGTTTTGCTTCTTTTTCTGCATGTTGTGGAGTTTTCATTTTGGATGGCAAAATTTGATATCTTCCATTATTGTTATGCAGTGCTGTTGTAGCTGTGTCCCTCCCACGATATTAGAGAGACAAAGTGGGTAGTGGTGATATCTTTTATTGGACCTTGTATTTAGCTGTGATGCTCTGAGTACATTCCCCAGACCTGAAGAGGAGCGCTATGCTCCAAAGCTTGTCTCTCTCACCAACAGAAGTCAGTCCAATAAAAGATATTACCTCACACACCTTGTCTCTCTATAATATCCTGGGACCAACAGAGATGCAACGATATTGCATATATTTCTGAGCACTGTCAGTACTTGCTACTCCTTCCAATATCTATGAAGACATCTAAAGCAAGAGACTAGATAAGGATCCCTAAAGGATGTTATAAACAGTATTAAATTCAGAGAGACAACACACTGGATTAGATGGACCACAGGTCTGATCCATTATGGCAATCCCCATGTTTCTAAATCCTTTAAGAATTCCTTAATCCGACGTGTGATAAACTAGTGTATTAACCAACATGACATGATGGACACAATAGGCTAGATTTCCAAAGTTATTTAGGAACTCAAAGATGCAGAGTAGGATTTTCAAAAGTACCTAAGTGGGTTAGGTATCTAGCTCTCATTATGACAGGTTTCAGAGTAGCAGCCGTGTTAGTCTGTATTCGCAAAAAGAAAAGGAGTACACTCTTGAAAGAGAAATCACTGGAACTCTGAAATCAGCTTTCACTCAGAGGGGAGAATTGTACCCCTATTGAGACCCCAAACTCTTCTCCATGCAGCATCACACTGGGACGCTGGGGACAACACTAAGACAGGACAGACCTACCCACCCCATTCTCTGCAATACAGCACCCCAATACCAGTGCTTTCAGCTTTTGGGTCATTTCTGACTCCAATGGGATATCTCCTCTTGACTTCATCATCCCTCTCCTGGCAGCACCATGCTGGGGTCAACAGTGAGTCTAAAGGGAGGGCACAGTTGGTGGAGTTTCAGGGGCATATCACCACTTTCTGCACCCCAGTTTGCCACCTTCATCTCTTCCAGGAGGAACCCCATAGGTTTTGGGAAGTCAATGGGAGTCCTTTGCATCCAGTGGTGGGTGAAGAAACTGAACTGTGTACATAGAATAGCTTTAGGTGCTTGAAGAAAAGTTAATTATGGTGACTAGAAGTGGTCAACACTTTTCCAATGGAAAGGTTTTCTGCTGGAAAAATGAGGATTCTTCAAAATTGAAACATTCCACAGAAAAGTGTCAATTGAAAAAAAATGAACCAAAGGGTTTCAGCATGGCTGGCCTTTATTGAGCAGGAATATTTCAATTTTTCATTGGAAACCATTTTTTTTGTTTGAAATTCCATTTATGTTACATTTAAAAATAGTTTTATGTTATAATATGTTTTGTGCTATTTTGCTAATGTTTACATTTTATATTATTTTAATTATTTTATATTTTAATTTTATTATTTTATTTGGGATTATTTTTACATTATTTTATATGTATAATTTAATTTATCTTTTTATATGATTTTAATTCCATTTTATATTATTTCATTTATATTTTTATTTTATATCACATTATAGTATACAATAATGTGAAATAATATAAAATAAAAAAATGAAAATTAGAAGCAAAAAGATAAAAGGAATTTAAAAATCAAAATCAAATGAAATATAGTGGATGAATAAACTATGATGCACAGATAGCTTAGTGTTTGGTATGTTTTAAAAAGTGAAATTATGGTAAACAATGCTGTACAAAAATTTTCCAAGAGAAATTTTTTCCTGTGGAAAATGTTGACTCATAAACATTGAAATATTATGTGGGAATGATTTCAACCAATTTTATTTATTTATTTACTTATTTATTTACTTATTGGAATAATATTGACAAAAATAATTCTTTAAGGCCTTCCTTATAGGAGAGTAATCTTTAGATATTTCATTTTAAAACATCTTTTCTTTAAAAAATTTTCATATATATATAATTTATATTTTAATTTTTCAATTGTTTAATTATACAATGTTACATTTTATATTATTTTAACTTTATATTTCTTCATTGTATATTATATTATTTTAGAATTTTATTTTAGATTTTTTTATTTTGTTGTGTATATATCAATTAATTTTATTAGATATGTGTGTGTGTGTGTTATTTGACCCAGAACTAATTTAATGTAAAAACAAAATGTTTTATGGTAAATTTCACATTTGGTGGGGGTTTTGCTCTGAATCAGAACACATTCATCCCTTAGTAACATGTTGGGGAAATGAGTTCAGCACTGACTCAGCAGAGGACTTCATAAGTGACAAACATCCATTAAGTTTGACTCCAGTGCCTCACTTTACATATTGGAAGCTTTGTGCTGAAGAGAGTGGTGGGGTTGAGTTATTCACTTGGAGGCATTTTGTTGTTTCTCCCCACCCCCCCAATTATACGTATGCATGTACATATTTTAAAATAGACATAAACACTGCTTTCTGTCTGTGTGACAAGAACCAGGGGAGGGCTGAAGGGAAAGCCCTCTAACATCTATGGCCCCGTTCCCCATTCGCTATTCCCCATTCCCTATTTCCCAAAAATGCCTGTCTCTGACCATAGCACAACCTCACTCGTTACCCTTCCCATGGGGTACAAAAGGGGTGGGACTGTAGGTGTGCATTGCAGGTATATTTGGGCCTGCTAAGAAGGAGGTGGTGGGAATGGGGAATAGGGAATGGGGAACGGGGACACATGCAATGCTCTGTGGCGTCAGAGCTGGGAAGGGGGACACGGGGTAAATGCTCAGCGGTGTCAGAGCTCGGAACCGAGCACTGGGGAACAGACTCTGCCGGTGTGTAGAGCTATGGATCTGCTTGCTTGGAACTAACTTCAATAAACATTGCATTGCCTGCACTTCGGACTTCTGCTTTCTGTCTTTGACAAGAACCAGGTGAAGAGATGAAGGGAAAGCCCTCTAACACTCCTATCTTCCCCCAGTTCATAAATCAGACTGGGGCTTAGGTGTCTAGCCACAAGGAGTGAGGCAACAGTGCACTTGCTCAGACCAAACAAAACAAATTAATGAATTCCTGAAATAATTAAACAATTGTAAAGTGCCTAGGGGGTTAGTAATGTTTTTTTTTTCAATACAAAGCACATGAGATAAATGCTACTAAACTTTCACAGCAATGGCTCATGAATCTAGAACGATGTCACAAGACCAGAGTCATGGATGGAATGGTGCCTCTCTTGTGGATGTGGTGGCTGGGAATATTTTAAACTCTTAGATGGGGTTAGTGGGATTATTATAATAAAGCAATGTCTTTGGCGAGTGGGAATGCCCAGATAGACTGCCATAATGGATGGATGTCTTTGGTTGGTATCCATGCTAAAGGGAACGTACCAGACTTGGGGCTGAGGTAACTTAAGAAAAAGTCAATTTCCCTCCACTCCTAATCTGAACCCTGGTGCTCAATCAACGGCCAAATAATTTAGGGAGCCTTTTTTTGGCAACATGTTGTTGCATTCAAAGAAAGAACTGGCCCCCTCTTCATGGCTATTTCCTACTCCTTCCTATGGCTTTCTTGAAGGCGGCTTGCACATCCTTGTTCCTGAGGCTGTAGATCATTGGGTTCAGCATGGGTGTGACCATGGTGTAAAACACAGAGACCACTTTCCCAATGTCCATGGAGTAGCTGGAGGAGGGGCGAAGGTGGGTGAAGAAACCCGGGCCATAGAAGAGAAGGACGGTGAGGAGGTGGGAAGCACAAGTTGAGAAGGCTTTGCGTCTGCCCTGGGCCGAGCGGATTTTCATGATGGTGGATAGTATGTAAGCATATGATGTGGAAATCAGCAGGAAGCAACTTCCACCTACTGCTCCGCTGAGCAGAAAAACCAGCACCTCATTGTTATAGGTGTCTGTGCAGGCCAATTTGATCAAAGGAGGGATCTCACAGAAGAAGTGATTGATTTTATTGGGACCACAGAAAGGTAGCCTGGCTATGAAGAATGTATGTAACATTGAGTAGACAAAACCACATATCCATATAGCAATGGCAGAGCACATACAAGTCCTCTGGTTCATGATGGTTGCGTAGTACAAAGGCTGGCATATTGCCATGTAGCGGTCATAAGCCATTAGGGCAAGAAGGAAAGATTCAGATCCAGCAAAGGAGATGAGAAAGTATAGCTGGGCCATGCAACTGGAGAAAGAAAGAGATTTAATCTTGGCAACCAACGTCGCTAGCATATTCGGGAGAGTCACGGAAGAGTACGAGATGTCTAAGAGAGACAAGTTGACCAGAAAAAAGTACATAGGAGTGTGGAGCGTGGTATCTGCCCAGATAGCCAGGCAAATAGAGAGGTTGCCAGCCAAGGTCAGCAGGTAGATGATCAGGAAACTCATGAAGAGTAATGGCTGCATTTCTGGGAAACTCGAGAGGCCCAGGAGTCTGAATTCTGTCACTGTGCTTTGATTGTCCATGTCTGTCACTTTACCTGCATGCGGGAACAAATAAGGTGAATATACTCAGTTGAAAACAACATGCGGATAATACAAGAAACTGGAACGGAGAGAAGGGATACGTGTGCTAAACACATGGTCCACTGTCTCTTCCTTTTCGGACCACTTTCTGTAGTTTGGGAAGCATTTCTGTCTGTCAATCTCTTTCAAACATAATTAAGCCTTAAGCACTTACATTTGTTATTACTTATTATTAATTATTAATTATTATTATTATTACTTCTAGATATATTTGCATGTAACAACCTAAATAATACCTCTTGAAGTTCAATATTTATGTAAAAATAATCACACAAAAACATTGTTTACTAACAAGGGACAGTTCTGGAACTCTTCTTATTCTGACTGCACAGTCTTAATTTATATCAATCCGCCACGGCAATTCAGCAGTCCCTCAAAGTTTATATCAGAGGGGTCTCCGTGTTAGTCTGGATCTGTAAAAGCAGAAAAGAGTCCTGTGGCACCTTATAGAAGAACAGACGTATTGGAGCATAAGCTTTCGTGGGTGAATACCCATTTTGTCACATGCATGTAGTGGAAATTTCCAGAGGCGGTATAAATATGCAATTTGTGTCCAGATATTAGGAATGGCAATATACAAAAACCTGTAGGAGAACACTTCAGCCTCCCCGGGCACACAATAGCAGACTTCAAGGTAGCCATCCTGCAGCAAGAAAAACTTCAGGACCAGACTTCAAAGGGAACCTGCGAGCTTCAGTTCATTTGCAAATTTGACACCATCAGCTCAGGGTTAAACACAGACTGTGACTGGCTCGCCAACTACAAAAGCAGTTTCTCCTCCCTTGGTGCTCACACCTCCACTGCTAGAAGAGGGCCTCATCCTCCCTGATTGAACTAACCTCTTTATCCCTAGCCTGATTCTTGCTTGCATGTTTATACCTGCCTCTGGAAATTTCCACTACGTGCATCTGAAGAAGTGGGTAGTCACCCACGAAAGCTTATGCTCCAATACGTCTGTTAGTCTATAAGGTGCCACAGGACTCTTTGCTGCTTTCAAAGTTTATATTCTATTTTTTTCCATCTTAATGACAGATTCTTTTAAAATAAAGTTTTAAAGCTCCTATTAAGATGGTAACTTCTTATCAGGGCTGGTGGAAAATTTTTCTGCCCAAAAAAACATACAAGCACATATTGGAATCCATCTTGATTCAGGAGAGAAAGTTCATGCTTAAAATTAATCAGATGTTTAGTGTTTTCCTCAGTATTGATGGATGAGTGCCTGATGCCCTTAGTCCCCTTTGAAAATTGCTCAGCATTGGTGCCTCACTTTGCCATCTGTACAATGGGGGTTTACCATTTCGCACCTTGCAGGAATAAATCTAAATGCTAGTTGAAATTCTAAAACAAAACTTGTTTTATTTTTGAAATTCACATTTTTAAACATAATTTTTATATGGATATTTTTATTTATATTTATTTTATAAAAGTTCACTGGTTGTTTCAAGTGGAACAATTTTAATTCCTTTCTGTGTGAAATATTTTTCCATCTTACTTTTGAGAAAGGGAGATTTATTTTCTTCTTTGGTCTTTTAAAAATGTTTTTAAAATCCTTTCAAATACTCACAGATGAGCAGAATATTTTTAATTACACTAGAAATGTAAAAATGGAAAATCACCGGAAAGAAATGCATTAACAAAAATCTTTCAAATTTTCCATTTCCTCAAAATGTTTTCTATTTTTTGATAAGCTCTGATGAATTCATAAAATATTTTAAGTATGTTTAGATAAATCAATGGACTTTTCACAGTTCATAAAGCTAAGCACCTATTTGTCTTTGAATGACTGGGGTCTTAAATGCATATTATCTGCAAAAGTATGAACTGCACTTCTACTCCTTATTCAAATCTATTATTTTTTACCCCTCACTACTTTTCTTGACAATGAAACTGTAAATGAAATGTTAACTAGGTCTGTTCTTTTCACAGAGAGAAAGGATAGACAACATTCTGCACCTAGGTGTTTTCATGCAGGGGATCACATATTCAGATATTAAACAAATCATTTCTTTCTGTCAGGCACTTACCTGCATGCTCCAGTCACCATGTGCTTTCCATGAAGCAGCAGATGTCCAGAAGAAAACAGACCTTGAAAAACACAGTTTCTGAAAACCTTCTGCTGATTGTCCTTTCTCGCAAGCCTTGGAGATGTTCTAATTGTGTGGTCTCCTCACCTTTCTGATGATACATATTGCTGCAGGATAGTTGTTCTGCTTAATATGCAAAGAGTTGATTCAAGGAGCATTTATAAATTATAGACCCACAGATGTAAGTGATGGTTAAGACCCTCTTGAATGTCTTGCCCATCCTCTTGACTCAGTAGAAGGACTGTTTCCTACAGAATCCTCATGTGCTTTCTCCTATCTAATTTTAAATGTCAACAACATTGATCATATAACTTTCTAAGGTTTCCCAGTGGGCATTGTTAAAAAGTTAGTGGTATTTCATCATTTTTCCTCTCACTGAAGTCTCCAGCATATCTTGCAATGCTTCGAACCTGAGAAGGAACATTCCTGGTGTTGTGGTTAAATCAGTGGAGTGGAGCTCAGAAAACCTGAGCTCAAGTTCTATCCATCTACAGCAGATCCCCTTTGTGTCTTTGAACAAGTCACTCAGGCAGATTTTTAAAGGCATTTAGGCACCTAGTGGGATTTTCAAAAGTAACTAGGTTCCAAACACCCAGTGAAACCAATGAGTTTTAGGCACCTGGATGCTATTGAAAATCCCTCCAAGTACTCAAATACCTTTACAAATCTGGCTTTCTGTCTATTGGTTTACCCATCTGTAAAATGGAGACAATCATCTTTCCTTTATTTCTGATGTATTTAGACTGGTATTTTTAAAGGACCCTAAGGGAGTTAAGCATTCAGCTCTTTCTACAGTTATGTGCTTTATCTTAACCACAAGTAACAAGGTCAGTGATGGAATTTCTGGGTGAAAATCTCTAGCCTGGACTATGCAGATGGTCAGAAGTAGATGATTTTAATGATTCCTTCTGTCCCTACAAAATCTAATTTATTTTCAGTAGCAGTTGGGCACTTAACTGCCCTAAGCTTCTTTGAAAGGCTTAGATTAGAAGTTTTTTGGTGTATATAAAATACGTATATACAATGACTAGGAGAATGGACTCCTGACCTCATTTGGGACTTTTAAGTATATATAGTAAACAATATAAGTTTCTTTCACTAGCTGTTAATTTCTCTGGCAGCAGATCTCTATATATGCCAACAGATGGTGGCTACATTCTTTGATCACAAGTCAGTGAGTCTGGAATACTTGAGATGGATTCTTTTTGCTATCTGGGGAAATTTACTTAGGCTAAAATTTCCAGACATGAAGATCTACAGTTAAGCACCCAGGTGAAAAATGTGACTCAGTTTTCAGAGTAACAGCCGTGTTAGTCTGTATTCGCAAAAAGAAAAGGAGTACTTGTGGCACCTTAGAGACTAACCAATTTATTTGAGCATAAGCTTTCGTGAGCTACAGCTCACTTCATCGGCTGCATACTATGGAAAATACAGAAGATATTTTTATACACACAAACCATGAAAAAATGGGTATTTATCGCTACAAAAGGTTTTCCTCTACCCCCACCCCACCCTCCTACTGGTAATAGCTTATCTAAAGTGATCACTCTCCTTACAATGTGTATTAAGGTGGGCCATTTCCAGCACAAATCCAGGTTTTCTCCCCCCCCCACCCCACTCTCCTGTTGGTAATAGCTTATCTAAAGTGATCACTCTCCTTACAATGTGTATGATAATCAAGGTGGGCCATTTCCAGCACAAATCCAGGTTTTCTCCCCCCCCCAACCCCACTCTCCTGTTGGTAATAGCTTATCTAAAGTGATCACTCTCCTTACAATGTGTATGATAATCAAGGTGGGCCATTTCCAGCACAAATCCAGGTTTTCTCCCCTCCCACCACCCCACACACAAGAGATCCACTTCCTGGACACTACAGTGCTAATATGCGATGGTCACATAAACACCACCCTATACCGGAAACCTACTGACCGCTATTCCTACCTACATGCCTCCAGCTTTCACCCTGACCACACCACACGATCCATTGTCTACAGCCAAGCTCTGCGATACAACCGCATTTGCTCCAACCCCTCAGACAGAGACAAACACCTACAAGATCTCTATCAAGCATTCTTACAACTACAATACCCACCTGTGGAAGTGAAGAAACAGATTGATAGAGCCAGAAGAGTTCCCAGAAGTCACCTACTACAGGACAGGCCTAACAAAGAAAATAACAGAATGCCACTAGCCGTCACTTTCAGCCCCCAACTAAAACCCCTCCAACGCATTATCAAGGATCTACAACCTATCCTGAAGGATGACCCAACACTCTCACAAATCTTGGGAGACAGGCCAGTCCTTGCCTACAGACAGCCCCCCAACCTGAAGCAAATACTCACCAGCAACCACATACCACACAACAGAACCACTAACCCAGGAACCTATCCTTGCAACAAAGCCTGTTGCCAACTGTGCCCACATATCTATTCAGGGGACACCATCACAGGGCCTAATAACATCAGCCATACTATCAGAGGCTCGTTCACCTGCACATCTACCAATGTGATATATGCCATCATGTGCCAGCAATGCCCCTCTGCCATGTACATTGGTCAAACTGGACAGTCTCTACAGAAAAGAATAAATGGACACAAATCAGATGTCAAGAATTATAACATTCATAAACCAGTTGGAGAACACTTCAATCTCTCTGGTCACTCGATTTCTGATCTCTAAGTGACTATCCTTCAACAAAATACTTCGAAAACAGACTCCAACGAGAGACTACTGAATACAATTAACTTAGGCTTCAATAGAGACTGGGAATGGTTGATTCATTATAAAAAGTAACCTATTTCCCCTTGTTTATTCCTTTCCCCCCCCACACTGTTCCTCAGACGTTCTTGTTAAACCCTGGATTTGTGCTGGAAATGGCCCACCTTGATTATTATACACATTGTAAGGAGAGTGATCACTTTAGATAAGCTATTACCAGCAGGAGAGTGGAGTGGGGGGGAGAGAAAACCTTTTGTAGTGATAAACACCCATTTTCTCATGGTTTGTGTGTATAAAAACATCTTCTGTATTTTCCACAGTATGCATCCGATGAAGTGAGCTGTAGCTCATGAAAGCTTATGCTCAAATAAATTGGTTAGTCTCTAATGTGACTCAGTCACCTAAGTCCCCATTTTATGCTTCACTGCGACGCACAAAACTCCGGTTAAAAACTTGCAACCTATGTTTTCAGGGTCAAATTTGCCTCGGCACCTCTATTTTTGCCTCTGGGTATGGGCAGTCCTGGCTCACTCTAGGAGTCTAGACACCTAACTCCCACATAAGCCCCAGTATGATAGGTGAACAGGCATAAGATAGGAAGGCAAAGACCTATTTAGTGTGCAGGACCTGATCCAATAGGCGTGCTCAGTATAAAGTATTAAATAAAGCTTTCATTTTAACAGCATCCCTTGTTCCCTTTCCCTTTAGCTGAAGAGAGTTTATGGAAGAAGAAAAAAACACCTCTTGTTTGACAGTCTTGCAGATGGTATCAAAGGTGGCCATAACTGTCCTTTTGGATAAAAGAAAAGAAGTTGGTTGAGATGATCTGGAGGTATTGTTGTTGCTGCTCTGTTAATGTCCTTTCATTGCAGGCAGCCTGTGGGATTCAGCTGGAGCTGGCTGAGGTGGTGGACTCATCTGTATCTCTTTCTCTGGCCTGATCTGGTCCAGACATCTCTCAGGATGAGGACAAAGGAAGCCCAAGATCCCAGGAGATGGTAGAGGTGGCAGCTATGATGATGAAGCTTGCTCCAGTAGCCTCAGTCCATTCTTCCTTCCCCGCTCCCCACTTCTTTCCTTAAGGACTCAGAAAGGGAAGTGATGGGTGGAATAGCCCATCCCCTTATTATTTTATTCAATAATTGGGCCTAGTATCCAACACACCAATTTTGGTTCACTAATTTACGGCTCCACATCTCTTGTTTTTAGCAAGCATGATTTCAGCAGTCCATGAATTACATCAACAAGAGCTTTTTGTTTAAACTAATTCAGGCCTTCTGTCTCCCTTTCAAACCTTCTCCCATCAGAGTTTGTTATTATAGGTTATTGTGACATCTTATGAACTTTCACATAATTTTTACAGTTGTGTTCAAAGTTAGGGTAAATGTTTAGCCCCAGTTATCATAACAAGATGCAGGTTCAACTCCCTGCTCTTCCTGAAAGGAAAAGCAAAGATCTGAGCTGGGGTTTCTCACACCTTTCAGGACAGCTTCAGTCAGCCTATGGACAATGGCTGCCATGACTCATTGGCAGCAGGCAAGGGCTTGCGACCAGATCATGTGATACTGAACTCCATTTTGGTACCTGTATTTTTCCACAAACTGGGCTGGGAAATGGGTTTGAAACCAAGGGGTTCCTTCCATATGGAATAAACTATAAAGGGGGGAAGTGACATCACCACAGGGGCCCACTTCCCACACAAGAGAACACTTGGAAACACACGAGGAACAAAGACTGGACTGGGGGAAGTGCTGGTCCCAGGCTAAAGGGATTTTTAGCCTGTGTATGGAAACTTGATGCACTGTTTGTACTATCTAACAAGGTGAGATACTGCTTGATTCAAATCCTATTTGTGTGAAAGACTTAGACTGTGATTTTGTTTATTTCTTGGGCAATCATCTTTGATCTGTTTAATATTACTTATAATCACTTAAAGTCTATCTTTCTGTAGACAATAAATCTGTTTTATATTTTTTAACCTGAAACAGTGCAGTTTGAGTGAAGTGTTTGGGAAACATCTCAGCTCAGTTAACAAAGGTTTTGTGCATATTCCTCTCAACATAGATGGAAGGGCAAACTGGGTTGTAATTCATTCATAATGGTCAGACTTTTGACCAGGGGAGGATGGTACAGCTCTGGCGTCCTAGGCTGGGGAGCTGGGGGTATTTTGGCTGGAGCATCTCTACTGTTGGTTCATGCAGTGGCTGGCAGAGCATTCATGAACACAGCTGGGTGTGGCCCCTGCCTGTGGATGTTGATGTGAGTGCAAGCTTGGAGTGATTTGCAGCTTGTCACAATGTCACAGTGCAGGGGGCAACACCGACTGATGAGACAGAGGGCTCAGCTGTACCCCTGTTCCAGATGGCACTCCGAGGGGGGACCCATCACAGGAACATTGAACTTGAGTCTCCCACATCCAAGGTGAGTGTATGCCTAATGTTGGACTAAAAGCTATAAGGTGAGGATCAGCCATTTTGTGTGGGGTGAGGCAGGTACCTTACTCATTCTCACAAGAAACGGATGTCTGAGTCCCTGGCAGTGGATCATAAGCTGTGCTACACTCCTCCCTGGTGTCCGGACTTAGGAACCTGTCTCTGTGAGAGGACTGGGGCCTAGGACATACCCCTGCTGTCTGCATCTTCCGTTGGCTAGCTTAAGTGGGGAGCTATCCAGTGTGCTGCCTTTTGGAGATTTCAATGATAGAACCATAGAAAATTAGGGTTGGAAGAGACCTCAGGAGGTCATCTAGTCCAACCCACTGCTCAAGGCAGGACCAACACCAACTAAATCATCCCAGCCAGGGCTTTGTCAAGCTGGGCTTTAAAAACCTCTAAGGATGGAGATTCCACCAGCTCCCTCGGGAACCCATTCCAATGCTTCACCACCCTCCTAGTGAAATAGTGTTTCCTAATATCCAACCTAGACCTCCCCCACTGCAACTTGAAACCATTGCTCCTTGTTCTGTCATCTGTCACCACTGAGAACAGCTGAGCTTCATCCTCTTTGTAATACCCCCTCAGGTAGTTGAAGGCTGCTATCAAATCCCCCCTCACTCTTCTCTTCTGCAGACTAAGCAAGCCCAGTTCCCTCAGCCTCTCCTCCTAAGTCATGTGCCCCAGCCCCCTGATCATTTTCATTGCCCTCTGCTGGACTCTCTCCAATTTGTCCACATCCTTTCTGTAGTGGGGGGCCCAAAACTGGACACAGTACTCCAGATGAGGCCTCACCAATGCCGCATAGAGGGGAATAATCACTTCCCTCGATCTGCTGGCAACGTTCCTACTAATGCAGCTGAATATGCCATTATCCTTCTTGGCAACAAGGGCACACTGCTGGCTCATATCCAGCTTCTCATCCACTGTAATCCCCAGGTCCTTTTCTGCAGAACTGCTGCTTTGCTAGTCATTCCCCAGCCTGTAGCGGTGCATGGGATTCTTCCTTCCTAAGTGCAGGACTCTGCACTTGTCCTTGTTGAACTGCATCAGATTTCTTTTGGTCCAATTCTCCAATTTGTCTAGGTCACTCTGGACCCTATCCCTACCCTCCAGCATATCTACTCCCCGCCCCAATCTTAGTGTCATCTGTGAACTTGCTGAGGGTGCAATCCATCCCATCATCCATATCATTAATAGAGATGTTGAACAAAACCAACCCCAGGAACGACCCCTGGGGTACTCTGCTTGATACCAGCTGCCTACTAGACATAGAGCCATTAATCATTACCTGTTGAGCCCACCAATCTAGCCAGCTTTCTATTCACCTTATAGTCCATTCATCCAATCTATACTTTTTTAACTTGCTGGCAAGAATATTGTGGGAGACGTACCAAAAGCTTTGCTAAAGTCCAGATATAACATGTCCACTGCTTTCCCCATATCCACAGAGCCAGTTATCTCATCATAGAAGGGAATCAGGTTGGTCAGGTATGACTTTCCCTTGGGATATCTGTGTTGACTGTTCCTGAGCACCTTCCTCTCCTCCAAGTGCTTCAGAATGGTTTCCTTGAGGATCTGCTCTGTGATTTTGCCAGGGACTGAAGTGAGGCTGACCGGTCTGTAGTTCCCCGGGTTCTCCTTCCCTTTTTTAAATATGGGCACTATATTTTCCTTTTTCCAATCGTATGGGAACTCCCCCAATCACCACGAGTTTTCCAAGGTAATGGCCAATGGCTCTGCAATCACATCAACCAATTCCCTCAGCATCCTCGGATGCATTAAATCTGGACCCATGGACTTGTGCATGTCCAGCTTTTCTAAGTAGTCACTAACCTGTTCTTTCACCATTGAGGACTGCTCACCTACTCCCCATACTGTGTTGCCCAGGACAGCAGTGTGGGAGCTGACCTTGTCTGTGAAGACCAAGGAAAAAAAGCATTGAATACTTCAGCTTTTTTCCACATCATCTGTCACTAATTAAGGGTCCCACACTTTCCTTAACCTTTTTCTTGTTGCTAACATACTTGTAGAAACCCTTCTTGTTACCCTTCACATCCCTTGGTAGCTGCAACCCCAATTGTGTTTTGGCCTTCCTGATTACACCCTGCATTCGTAGGCACCTATCTCTCCTCATTCATTGTATAGAAGCCTAGGTGCCTAACTTGGCTTTGTGGATCCCAGTGTTGTTCCAGCAATTTCCTAGACATCTAAAAGTTAGGCATTGCAGCACTGAGCACTGCAACACTACAACCCCTTTGTGGAGATGAGCCCTAAATCTATATTTAGGTACCTAAATAAGAGGCTTGGGTTTCAGAGGTACGGTTTGCACTGGTTTCAGAACAGGACTAGAGCCTGACTTCATGCACAGAAGTTAACTACTGGTATCAGGATGCCCCTGCTTTGAATAGATCTGGACAGTGCATCATTGTTAAGTGCTAGGAATAATTAGGGCTGAGGTTTTCAAAGGAAGCTATTGAGTTTGGATGTCCAAATCCCATTTCATTGTGACTGGGTGCCTAGCTCCCTTAGGCTTCTTTGAAAAGGCCAGAGTTAGTGAGGATTGGATGTCCGTCAAATATAAAGGGAAGGGTAAACACCTTTAAAATCCCTCCTGGCCTGAGGAAAAATCCTTTCACCTGTAAAGGGTTAAGAAGCTAGGATAACCTCACTGGCATCTGACCAAAATGACCAATGAGGAGACAAGATACTTTCAAAAGCTGGGGGGAGGGAAAAAATAAAACTCTCTCTGTCTGTCTGTGTGATGCTTTTTCCGGGGACAGAACAGGAATGGAGTCTTCGAACTTAGTAAGTAATCTAGCTAGATATGCGTTAGATTATGATTTCTTTAAGTGGCTGAGAAAATAAGCTGTGCTGAATAGAATGGATATTCCTGTCTGTGTGTCTTTTTGTAACTTAAGGTTTTGCCTAGAGGGATTCTCTGTTTTGAATCTAATTACCCTGTAAGGTATTTACCATCCTGATTTTACAGAGGTGATTCTTTTTTACTGTTTCTTCTATTAAAATTCTTCTTTTAAGAACTGAATGCTTTTTTCATTGTTCTTAAGATCCAAGGGTTTGGGTCTGTGGTCACCTATGCAAATCGGTGAGGATTTTTACCAAACCTTCCCCAAGAAGTGGGGTGCAAGGGTTGGGAGGATTTTGGGGGGAAAGAAGTTTCCAAACGGGCTCTTTCCTAATAAAATAAACCCGGTCAGACATTTGGTGGTGGTGGAAGTCCAAGGGCAAAGGGTAAAATAGTTTGTACCTTGGGGAAGTTTAACCTAAGCTGGTAAAAGTAAGCTTAGGAGGTTTTCATGCAGGTCCTCACATCTGTACCCTAGAGTTCAGAGTGGGGAAGGAACCTTAACAATGTCTTTCCAAGTGATGTGCTGTGTTCCACCACAAAGCTATTGCTTTGATGTAGGAATCAGAGAAAGGTCCATTGCACCATGAAATCGGACATCCTGTGTAACACAGGCCATAGAGTCGTGTCAAGCTGCTCCCAATAATTAGTGTTTGGCTAAAGCATCTCACAGAAAGACATCCAGCCTGGATATGAAGGCTTCATAGAATCATAGAATATCAGGGTTGGAAGGACCTCAGGAGGTCATCTAGTCCAACCCTCTTCTCAAAGCAGGACCAATCCCCAACTAAATCATTCCAGCCAGGGCTTTGTCAAGCCTGACCTTAAAAACCTCTAAGGAAAGAGATTCCACCACCTCCCTAGTGTCAAAGTCAGATTCAGGACTCACATAATTTGTCAGACCACTCTTTTTGTTAGCAAAGCGCTTTGCCAATGCACCCAGATATATGTGAGCCCCCTGCAAAAGCTCAATCTAACTTATTTATACAGAAGCCAAAGCCAATTTAACATAGGAGACAAAAGGAAGCAGAAACTGACAAATATACATACATATCTTATTTGCATACTAACGTTTACCAATCTCCTAGCTCAGTAGGAGCTCTAAGTTAATTAGTTTGAGGACCCATTGTCTCACACTCCTTAATGTTTCTCTTCCTGACAACTATATTTCAACAAACTCTTCAAGCAGCATTTCTTTAATGAATTATAATTTCAATATAATTCATTCTACTTTCACACTAGGTAACCCATTCCACTGCTTCAAGAGATGGAGAGTCTCCAGCCTTGCCGGGGCCAGCCTTAGGGAAAATAGTGCCCTAGGCAAACTTGTATTTTGGTGACCTGGCCCCGCTGACTTCCCTGGCCCCCACCCAGTGCCCCGGCCCCTGATGCCTCCCCGGGACTCTCACCCCTCCCCATCACCCATCGCCCACATTACTTCCACTGTCCCCAAACCTTCCTGACCCCTACTGTCTCTCCCAGCTCCTCAATTGCTCCTGGCCCCCACTGCCTCGCCAGACTCCCCATTCACCCCCCAGTGCCCCTGCCTCCCCCACTGCTTCCCCAAGATTCTCCCCCAACACCCACCCACCCCGCCGTGACATTATTGACATAGGCTGTAACTGAATAAATCATTTTTGCAACCACTGTTATATATTTGGAGCAAATATTGTACAAAGCTTATCGTATGAGGTGTCTATGAACAGGTCATAATTTGCTGGTTATGATTATGCTGTCTGTATGCATGTATACTTTTTGTATTTAAAGTTATAAGTATTGGCTCTATACTGTCTGTAGTTCAAACTTGTGCTATGCATCTGGGTGACACCCCAGACAATGTGGTTCAGCACTGCCTAGCCTGCTTGATGGCCCATTAAGGACCATCAGCTATACAATTAACCCATAGAAAAAGGCAGATACACCTGGTGACTGAGCAAGGCATGCAGGGACATGCCTATGAACAGAACTCTAAGATTTTTCCATGCCTTGTGTTGGGTGGCTTGTGGTTGGAACAAAGAAAGCACAAGCCACGTGGCAAGAGACTATAAAAGGCTGCTGCACCTCCTCCATCTTGTCTTCAATCCTGCTTCTTACTTTTGGAAGAACCTTGCTACAAACTGAAGCTCTGAACAAAGGACTGAATGATCCATCCCAGCTGTGGATGTTCTCCAGAGACTTGATTTGAACCTGCAGTTTATTCCATCACTACTACAAGCCTGAACCAAGAACTTTGCCATTACTGTATGTAATTGATTCCATTTAACCAATTTTAGCTCTCATCTATAATTCTTTCTTTTTATGAATAAACCTTTAGATTTTAGATTCTAAACGATTGGCAACAGTGTGATTTGTGGGTAAGATCTGACATATATTGACCTGGGTCTGAGGCTTGGTCCTTTGGGATTGGGAGAACTTTTTTTCTTTTACTGGGGTATTGGTTTTCATAATCATTCATCCCCATAATGAGTGGCACTGGTGGTGATACTGGGAAACTGGAGTGTCTAAGGGAATTGCTTGTATGACTTATAGTTAGCTATTGGGGTGAGACTGAAGTCCTCTCTGTTTGGCTGGTTTGGTGTGCCTTAATAGTAAAGGAACTCCAGCTTTGGGCTGTAACTGCCTTGCTCTAAGCAATTTGTCCTGAATTGATACTCTCTGTTGTGTCCCGCCAAAGGCAGCATCGTTACACCGGCTCTACCTTTTTTGCAGCCCCAAGCGGCGAAGGAAAATGCCGCCAAAGAGGAAATGGGAGGAGGAGCTGCTGCCGGCATGCTGCCAAAAGCCGCCGCAGTGCCTCCCTTTCCCATTTTCCACCCCAGGCACCTGCTTGCTAGACCAGTGCCTAGAGCCGGCCCTGCATTACACTCCCTCCCCCCATTGTTCCTGACCTCTACTCATCATGCCTGGCCCCCACTGCATCCCTGGGATCCCCACCCCCACTGCATCCCTTGGCCCCCCACAAATCCTCCCTTACCCCCACTGCTTCCAAAGACTCCCCACTCACCCCCAGTGCTCCTGGCTCCCACACTGCTTCCCCAGGCCCTCCCCATTGCTCCTGGCCCACGCTGCCTCCCCAATGCCCCATCCCCCACTGCCTCCCCAGACTCCCCAGCCCCCCATTTCCCCTGATCCCTCCACTGCCTCCCTGGACTTCCCACCCCCCCAGATCCCCTGGGCCCCACTGCCTCCCCCACATTGTCCCAGGTGACTCCCCAAGCCCCAGGCAGGTAACTGCAGCTGCTGGCTTGTGAGGAAGGGATGGGACTCGGCAGGCTTCTCCACGCTCCATCTGGCAGAGAGCTGTGCTGCCAGCCCAGTCTCACTTCTGAGCACCACCTAATCGGGATGAGTGGGAGTGCTCACTGCTGGTTCCTTTCCCAGGCAAGTCCTTTCAGCCATGCTCAGCTTGACTCCAATATTGGCAGAAATCTGGGGGAGAGGCATGTGACCTTGCTTGCCCCTCCTCCCCACGTGTTGCCTATGGTGTGGTCCTAAGTTAAACCCCTCACAAAAGTCTAAATATGTTCTATCTACAAAGGTACATCTAGGTTTGTTTGACAAGACCTAATATCCATAAAACAATGTTAATTGCCATTGATTAGATTCCCATTCTTTAATTATTTATTGATTGAATCCATATTAGCTTTTCCATTATTTCCTACAAGACTGAAGTTAGGCTAATTGGTCTATAATTATCTGGGTCACTCTGCTTGCCTTTTGTGGCAATTAGCACATTAGCACTTGCCCAGCCTTCTTGAATTTCCCCAGTATCCCAAGATTTATTATAAATTAACAGCAGAAATCTCTTCAGCCAACATTTTTTGGTACTTTTGGGCACAAATTATTTGGACTTTCTGAAGTAAAAATATTTACCCTTTGGTTAATGCTATATTAATATCCTCCTTAGTTACCTAACGACTCAAAAGTACTTCAGAATCCTCATGAGATATAAAAACATCATCCTGCTTCTTTTCAAATAGACAACATAAATATTTATTAAATATTTTTGCTTCTTCTACATCATCAGCAACGCTACCGTCTTCATCTGGTGACAGGCCTATACCATTGTTATGATTCCTTTTTTCCAGATATCCTTGAAAATGTCTTTCTTATTATCTTAACCCTGCCATTGCTGGATTTGCTCTCATGTCTTTAGCTTCCCTTATGAATTTTCATAGCTTCTAATATGTATTCATCATTATCTACTTCCCTGTTTTCATTTGTTGTGCTTATATTTTTGTTTCTGTTTTAACAGCTTGTCATAAATATAAAGGGAAGGGTAAACCCCTTTAAAATCCCTCCTGGCCAGAGGAAAAATCCTCTCACCTGTAAAGGGTTAAGAAGCTAAAGGTAACCTCGCTGGCATCTGACCAAAATGACCAATGAGGAGACAAGATACTTTCAAAAGCTGGGAGGAGGGAGAAAAACAAAGGGTCTGGGGCTGTCTGTATGCTGCTTTTGCCAGGGACAGAACAGGAATGGAGTCTTAGAACTTTTAGTAAGTAATCTAGCTAGGTATGTGTTAGATTATGATTTCTTTAAATGGTTGAGAAAAGAACTGTGCTGAATAGAATGAATATTCCTGTCTGTGTGTCTTTTTTGTAACTTAAGGTTTTGCCTAGAGGGATTCTCTATGTTTTGAATCTAATTACCCTGTAAGGTATCTACCATCCTGATTTTACAGAGGTGATTCCTTTACTTCTATGAAAAGTCTTCTTGTAAGAAAACTGAATGCTTTTTCATTGTTCTCAGATCCAAGGGTTTGGGTCTGTGGTCACCTATGCAAATTGGTGAGGATTTTTACCAAACCTTCCCCAAGAAGTGGGGTGCAAGGGTTGGGAGGATTTTGGGGGGAAAGACGTGTCCAAACTACGTTTCCCAGTAAACCCAGTTAAAGTTTGGTGGTGGCAGTGGAAATTCCAAGGGCAAAGGGTAAAATTAATTTGTACCTTGGGGAAGTTTTAACCTAAGCTGGTAAAAGTAAGCTTAGGAGGTTTTCATGCAGGTTCCACATCTGTACCCTAGAGTTCAGAGTGGGGGATGAACCTTGACACAGCTACTTTCACTTCCCCTCTTACCCAAGATGGGCTTTTGACCAATGTTTTCTTCTTTCAAAAATGGGGAATGGTGGCTTTTTTGGCAACCTAGTAAACCTTTTTTAACAACTCCTAGTTTTACTTCACATTTTTCTGTCTGTATTCTTCATCCCAATAACTTTTTCTCCAGTTTTTGTATCAGCATTTGTTAATCAGCCCTTTTAAAGCACCAGGGGTGTGTGTGTGTGTGTGTGTGTGTTATAGTTTGGGACTGTCCTGTGATTTCCCATAAGAAATGTAGTCAAATCACTTTCCGTGGTCTACAGACAAGCACTAATGTTAAAGCCAGATATGCAGGAGCCTGTTCATTTCTGTCCATTTGGTCATAAAGTCTATGAAATCCCAAAATGAGATTTTAGGGATAGTGTATGAGGAGGGGAAGGGAGTTTGTGTCAGAATCAACAGCCTTTTAAAAAAAAATTTCTAAGCACGTTTTCTCTGAAGTAGCTAAGACTAGTGACTTTCTGCAAGTGACACTGCAGAGTTCTAAGCTTAGAACTCCACAGCATCACTTGCAGAAAGTCACTTTTCACAGGAGAACCAGACATTGAGGAATCATTAGTAGAGACTTCCTGAGTTACGTGTGGTATGATGACTGAAACTGGAGAAACTTGGTCAGGTTTCAGGAGGGATTTAGTTCCATGTGGATTCAGAGGCTTAGAAATGCAACCCAGTGCCAGGCTGCTTCCAAACAGAACCCATAGTCTCAGCCTAATATAGGGGCCACTCAGCTCACTTCATAAAGATCTCTTTCCTACAGCTCTGCCTGTCTGCTGCATCACGTATTGCTAATGAAACATTAAGGCTATGGCTACACTACCCCACAGTTCAGACTACAGAAGAGTAAATGGCTAATCTCCATACATATCCATCTATCTATCTATTGATCTAATTGGCCTTCTTCAATGTAAAGTCTGACCCTAAAAGTTCTTGAATTGAGCCTGATCCAAAAACAGCTGAAGACAATGTATTTGGGCATTTGTATCTGGCCCCATATGAATTTCCACCCTTTCTCTGATATGTTACATGCTTTAGATAACACCTTAGTCATTAAAACAGAACAGCTGGGGTCTTGCTTTGTGTATCTCTGGTTCAGGAATTCCAGTGGGGTTACAGATACTGGGTCCCAGAGATGCCAAGCGAGGGTTGAAATAAAGATACAGTCCAATTAAGAGTCATTATTTGGCTGTGTCAGCCTCCAGAAAGCTAAACACTGATCAGCAGTGGGTGGATGCTAGCTACTCTCTTTGCTATGTGATTTAGAATATGAGAATAGGTGGTTTGGAGTCCAACCACAATCCTAAATGTGATTAATTTGGGGGGAACTGCTGATTCTTGGATTATGTCCTCATTTGTTGCTCAAAGGTAATCAAGTAAGTTACTAGGACAATCTGTCCTATACTTGGGTCTGAGCAGTTTTCAACCATGAGCACTTTAAAATGTGGTTATGGTTATGGAAAAGGTTATGCAGAAATAGACCTTCTTATTGAACAGAGATGTCCATATTCAGAATTGTATATGCTGATTATATTTACTAATAGATAGATATTCAATGCCAACACAACTATAAAAGGAGAGGAAATCTATTCTGTTTTATACATCAGCTGTACAATTACGACGTTTTGTTACTTATGACAATGCCTGAGCAGAAAAATTCCTCATAACTCTCGGATCCTAGAATGAAATTTGCAGAGCATTTGTGAATGTGAGTGTATGTTTGTGTCAATATGGGATTGTGAGGGTGTATGTGTGTGTTAGCGTGCATGTTTATATGTGTGAATGTTACTGTGAGGATGTGTCCTTTCCTTTATGTGTGTGTGAGAGAGTGTGCATGTATGAGTAAGATTTTGTGTGATTTTGTATATATTGCTGTGAGATGCCTGAGGTGTATTTATATGTGTTGTGGTGTTTCTTAGGCGGGTACTTATGTGTATGAAAAAGCAAGTGTGTTTGTTAATGCATGTGTCACAGAGTATTTGTGTGTGTGAAGGTTTGAGTAACTGTGTGTGTATGCAAGAGAGTTTTTGTGAGCATTTGTGTGAATGTTTGTGTATGTTTGCATTTCATTGTCTAAATATGAACTTTTCCATGATACCTGAAATATATGTGTACCAAAAGAAATACGTTAAATAATCTGATTTAATTACTACCTTGCAAAAAAAAAAGAGATGTTAAATGGATGGAGAGTTCTAGGAAAGAAAGAAAGGAAGGAAGTAGAAGCACTGTGGTGATGCTGATAGTGTTCCCTTAGTCTCCTTTGAGAATCCCAGCTGTAATTGTTATTTATTATGTTGGTGGTGATGCTGGTTATGATGATGATGATGATGATGGTGATTCTACCATTTGCAGGCAAATTCTAGCTCTCCCAAGAAGATGACCAACAGCACCACACTGGTGGAGTTCTGGCTGCTCGGGTTCCATAGCCTTCCTGGCTGGCAGACCCTGTTCTTCATTGTGTTCTTGGTTATCTACATCCTAACTATCACAGGGAACATTGTCATCATCTCGGTGGTGAGGCTGGAACCCCAGCTCCACTCGCCCATGTACTCGTTCCTCCAGAACCTCTCCTTTCTGGAGATCTGCTACACCAGCACAATCATGCCTAAGATGTTGGCCAACCTACTGGTAGAGAGGAAGACCATCTCGTTTGCTGGATGCATGGCACAGCTCTATTGCTTTGTCTTCCTGGGGGCCACTGAGTGCTTCCTCCTGGCAGTGATGGCTTATGACAGGTACCTCGCCATATGTTACCCATTACACTACACAGTGGCCATGAGTGATGCATCTTGTACCCGCCTGGCCATGGGCTCCTGGGTGACTGGCATCTTCACAGGTCTCTTACCCTGCTTGCTAATCTCCAGGCTCAGTTTCTGTGGCTCCAACCAGATTAAACACTTCTTCTGTGATATCTCTCCATTGCTCAAGCTCGCCTGCTCAGACACCTCCACTACCGAGGTTGTCATATTCATTCTCTCCCTCCTGGTCCTCGTCAGCTGCCTGCTGCTGACCCTAGTGTCTTACCTCTTCATCATTCTCACCATCCTAAAGATCCCCTCCTCCTCTGGGAAGAGGAAGACCTTCTCCACCTGTGGCTCACACCTGGCCGTGGTGGCCATCTACTATGGCACCATGATCTTCATGTACGTCCGCCCCACCTCCAGCCTGCCTTCAGAGCTCAATAAGATTATCTCTGTGTTCTACACCATCATCACCCCGCTCCTGAACCCCGTCATCTACAGCCTGAGGAACAAGGACTTCAGGGATGCTTTAAAGAAAGTAATCAGCAGGCAGTGCAGTCTGCACAGAGTGTGAATATAAGGGGCTGGAGGTTGGATTCTGGCTTACGCCGAGGGGCCTTTATATCAAACTGGGTGTATAAAAGTGAGTGTAAGTTACAACTACATCCACTTTCACTTTCTTGTACACTGCCAGAATATTGTAAAAGGGCCTCAGTGATTATCTAGCTATCCTCTTACAAACCCCTCTATTGATAAAAAATTGAATCCTTTTGTATAAAGTTTACCCAAATAAATGCACACACAATTTGAACATTTTGCTGTGGTGATTTACCTACCTGATTTTGATTTAATGTTTTGTCTCATTTTTCTTGGTTTATTTTGTTATCATGCAGTCTGAGCACCTTGAAATGCTTCACCAATAAACCATGCTTCTTTTATGTGTGATATTTTATTCTAAGTGTGAAGGAGTAACTACTTGACACTGATACATAGAGAAAGAAACATACATAGAGAGAGACCACAGGCACAGTTTGGTGACAAAGGCATTTGGCCAGGTTTATTGCCCAGAAGGCGCAGTCCTAATGACTCTGACAACTTGCACAAATACATTGAAAAATGAGTGCTCTGTGACAAGGAGCGGCTCAGTCAGCCCCGGGAATCTCTGCTGTCCCCTCGGCACACAAAGGGTTAAGGTGAGGTCCCCCAACATTTATAGACTGAGTCAAATGACTAGGATGCACAGCTTTACATACCACTTTACATGTTTCATGACATCTGTTTGTTACCTTCACTTGCTCCTTACATCTTGGACACAACATCCCTCTTCCTTGTTCTGTCAAACCATCTTATCTTATAATAGATTGGAGCATACCTGTACAAGCCTTCTGAAATATATTTACATAAATATCTAATGCCTAATAATTCTTAGGAATCCCTATGTTTTAGCAACGTGAGCAACAACTTTGCCAAGTTCATGTACTGGACAGTGAAATTATAAGCATCTGCTTCAATATGTGGCCTGACTGTGGTTCCCAGCCTCTAGTTCAGGCCTTAGATCTTGTGCCAGGCCCAGTGCTCCAGGCTGTCTAGCTACTACATAGGGAAATTCTGATATTTTGATACTTCAAAAAAGGCCATTTTGGGGAGTGGGGAGGAGGGAGGTGGACAAGATGTTCCCACAATTTTTGATTCAGAAATGACAAAACATTTCATTGTTACAGAAAAGAAACATTTAATTTGACCAGAACTGCAATGTTTTGTCTTAAGTCACTGCAATATGAATAACATCTTCCTATTGATTCATGCTGTCTTATGGGACTTATATCTCCAGTCATAGAATCATAGAATGGCAGGACTGGAAGGGACCTTGAGAGGACTTCTAGTCCAGTCCTCTGCACTCAAGGCGTGGCTAAGTATGATCTAGACCATCCCTTATATTGACAGAGATTTCACAATCTCCTCAGACAATTTATTCCAGTGCAATATCTCTTTGCTATGGGCTTGGATTCTTGGCCATACTGCAGGAGTGCACAAAGGGAAATGTAGTCAGGCCAAGGACCCTGGTATATAAGGGAGAATGGACACGTGAATTACAATTCCCATCAGGCAAGTGGAACGACAGGGAAATACAGTTCATGGCTTCCAAGGCCAGCTGTGACCAATGTTATTATCTAGTCTGACCTCTTGTATAACACAAGACATTATTTCCCCAAACATAATTTCTTTTTGAACTGGAACATATATTTAATAAGTAAATAAATCTGAGCTTGATTTTAAAATTCCAGTGATGGAAAATCCAACATAACCTTTGTTAAATTGTGGGTTAATTGTTCTCACTCTTAAACTGCATGCTTAATTTCCAGTCTGAAATTTGTCTCGCTTCAATAAAGGTTAATGTTAAATCAATTTTATTTTTAGCAGATTCAAAACAAACCATTTTTAGTTCACTTCCACAAATCAAAACATTTTGATTTGCACTGAATAGCATATTTTGTTTTGAGTTTTCTAATGGAAAACAGAAAAAAAAATCAGCAAAATTGAAGTTGTCTGCAAAAAATAATCAATTTTATAGAAAATGCATTTTCCACAGAAAAATTCCAACTAGCTTTATTAATTACCCATGGTTCATTTAGTTCTAGACTTTCTCTAAGACCACCAAAAAAGAGAACAATCAGTGTCAGATGTGACACTGATGATGTGATGTAGACATCAAATCCCACTGGGCAATAGACTAGGAAAAGCCCTAGCTCACCCAGGGTCAAAGCTCCTCATAGCAAAAATGACTAGCAGTTGGTTCTCAGACCACATTCCTCGATTCTTTGATATGTACAATTAATGATGCAATAATTATGGCTGAGATTTTAAGTGATCCTGAGAGAACTAGGTGCAAAAATCCCATTGTCTATTAATGGAATTGGGGTAACTACTTCTCTTAGGCCTTTTTGAAAAATCCCAAGCATCATTATTACACTTCCTTTGGGTCCTTGTTACTGAGAAATTTA
The DNA here is from genome assembly GCF_965152275.1 of Natator depressus. Taxonomy (NCBI): domain Eukaryota; kingdom Metazoa; phylum Chordata; order Testudines; family Cheloniidae; genus Natator; species Natator depressus. The sequence continues at coordinate 34,992,573 of NC_134246.1, forward strand.
CATAGGTGATCATGTCCCTGAGGGACCAATGTTGAGCAAGTATATCTTCATAATAATGATGACTGTTCTCAGACAATGCTTGGAGAAACTACTGTCCATAAACAAAATGTCTTCATAATTCAAAGTACAAATAAAGAGAAATATAACTGTGTGGCGGAAAAAATGTCCACGTGTTGTGTTTGGATCAGAACCAGCCTGAGGCCCTTTATTTCAAGCAATGCGCATTGCAAGGAGAGACAGGCAGGGCTGCTCTGCTGAATACAGAAATACAGGAGCTTATATAGCTTAAAACCACAACTGGTTACACATACTTTTGCATAGATATTTTGCCTTGTTAGGAATCTATCAAAACAAGCTTCCTTATTTGGGGTATAGAAAAACAAGCTTTTTCCTGTTATTCACAGGTGTTTCTTTTGTGGTTTAACATCCTTTCTAACACTACTGTTGTGGTTACACTTTAACATGCCTGTCTGTTACAAATTGTTCTGCTTAAAACTTTTCATTTTGCCGTCCCTCCTGCCCCTTATACACAGAAACAAGCTTGACCATTGTCGAAGGCCTAGACAGGCTTGACCAAAGTCTGAGGCCTATTAAATTTTCCTTCACAATTGTTTATATATATGTATTTATCCTGACATCCATCTATCTATCTATCTACTGTTGTATCTAACTGACAAAAATTAAACAAGTAATTGAAGGAGAAAAGAAACAACTCATCGAGTCAATATAGCTTCTCAGACATAAAATGACAAGAGTTAGGAAAGTCTCTCATCTTAATGTGACAGTTTTAGATGACACAATGGAGCTTTTATACCATGCAGTTCTTTTCTTTTAAAAAAAAAAAAAAAAAAAAAAAAAAAAAAAAGGTCCAGAGGCAAATCTGAGAACTGCAGGCCTGTAAACCCTAACTTCAGTATCAGGAAAATTGGTTGAAGCTATAGTAAAGAATAGAATTCGCAGACATATATAAATGAACTTGATTTGCTGGGGAAGAAAACATTTTTTAAAAAAGGAAAATCATGCCTTATAGTTCATTTGAATTATGTGAGTGGGTCAACAAACATGGAAAAGGGTGACCCAGTTGATATAGTGTACTTGGAAATTCAGAAAGCCTTTCAAAGGGTCCCTTGCCGGAGCATGTACAACTAGCAGTGTGAACCAAAGGCTGTGAATCAGAGTAGACCTGGTCATGGCAGAACAGCAACATACCAGGTATTGGCTGACCAAGTAAGCACATTCCTGATAGTAAAAGAACACCCAGAGCTCTCAGGTAGCTATGGAAACACATTCCTAAGAGATGGCACATGGACACACACCGACCCCATGTAAGAAAAGGATGGCGTGACAGGATCAGGGATGAGGAAGTAGGATGTTTTTATTGAACTAGCAGGTACAAGGTATAAGGGTGGTAACTAACAACATCTGGAGTGTCATACTTGACTTGTTTGTATCAAGGTCTAAAAGGAGTAGTTATAGAAGGGGCAACTTTGTATCAGCAAATGGGACAGGTCCCTGGTGTCCTGACTGAGCCTTTCCCTTGTCATGGGCAGACATGTGTTAGTATCCCTGTGACCTGTTGGACAGGGCGGAGTACCGTGCACTGCTGATAATAAACCTGTCTGAACTCTTTCACCCCCAAACTGAGCCCATGGTCTGTCTCTATGAGTAACATCGAGGTCTGCTCAATCAGCAAGCTGCATCCTCTGCTCTTGCAGCCAACACTGGAGCTCCAAGAACAGCAGCATTGAGCAGCCGTAACAACTTTGTGGCCCTAACAACATTCCTCAGCACTAACAACATCTGCAAGGCCATGGAGCATTTTAAACATGCACACACACACCACTTGCAATGATGTATGGGGTAGTTCCATTAACTGCTGAATCCAGTAGCACATCTTGTACCTCCCCACGTCAAAGCATGGGATGCAGTGTGTGACAAAGCCACAAAATGAGGGAGACAAAAAATATCACTCATGCAAGAAACCTAAAATGATATGTGATTCCTTCTTTTAGTGTGGGAAAACTAAAATGGTCTTGTGGGTCATGCACTAGGATGGCTCTCAGAAGAGATCACTTCAATTCCCTGCTCCATCACTAATTCCTGTAGGGCCTGGTAGCATGTAAATTCATATTTCTTTGCCTCAGTTTATCATTTGTAACAAGTCTGCATGCTGCCTTACCAGAATGACATAGACACAGTTTAGGGGGGTTCCCAGAAGGGTCGTGAAACACCATCTGTGTTAAGGGGGGTTCTGCTGAAGTAGGAGACATTAAAAGAGACAAGTCTGTCCAGTTTGGTGGAGAGCACAACAGGGACACATGCTACATGAACGTGCATGGGAACTATGAGAATGTCAGATGCTCCTTTATTACCCTGAATGAGCTACCCAGAGCATGGACTGTAGCGAAGGTGGGATAACATCCTCCATAGAGACAATGCTAACTGGCACAGAGAAACTGTTGTGGATTGGCCAGGCATAGGACTGGTGCAGATTAGTCCCTTCACAGAGCAAGAAGGGAACTAAATACCACACTGGTACTCTAAGTCACAATTCAGTCCCTAACCTGTTCCTCAAACAGCACAGGTAATGTTAGGATTTTGAAAGGGGGCTAAGAGTATTACAATAATACAATTCTAGAAATGCAGGGCTGGAAGGGACCCCAAGAGGTCATCTAGATGAGCCCCTTGTTCTGAGGAGGACGAAATAAACCTAGAGCATCCCTGATAAGTTTGTCCAACTTGTTCTTAAAAACCTCCAATGATGGAGATTCCAGAACCTCACTTAGAAGCCTGTTTCAGGGCTTAATTATCCTTATAATTATAAAGGCTTTCCTAACATCTGACCTAAATCTCCCTTGCCACAGCTCAAGCTCATTCCTTCTTGTCCCACCTTCAATGGACACGAAGAACAATTGATCACCATCCTCAACATATCTGAAGACTTTTGTCAGATCTCCCCCTTCCCCAGTCTTCATTTCTCAAGAGCAATCATGCCCAGTTTTTTAACCTTTCCTCATAAGTCAGGGTTTTTGAAACTTTTTATCATTTTTGTTACTCTCCTCCGGACTTTCTCCAATTAATCCACGTTTCCTAAAGTGTGTTGGGGTTATGCCAAGACCTTTTCCATTCAGTTCCCCAAGAACTCAGTTTGACTCCAGTCTCCTCACTCAGGTTCCTTTATTTGGCATACAGCAATACCATGTTGAGCCCATCACACTCAAGCAAAGAGGGTGGGAATAGGGAGTACCACAAATCCAAAGTGGCACAGCAAACCTCTTCCTTCATTCACATTTACATATTACATTGTAATTACTATACATTGCATCACATATTTTTGGATTAGCTTGGTTAGTTTGCAGGAACCAATCTCTATATGGCATGCTTTGCTCGTGCACTTTCCATGCTCAAACTATTCTTTACCTCTTCTTTACTTTCCTGACTTATCCTGTCCATTGTTATCTTGTTCATGATAAATGGCTTCCTGGGTGTTCTCCCTCTTATCTTGGCTATCTTAGACATTTTGTCTTTTAGCTTACTGACCCATTTACTTTCTTCTTTAGCACAGATATTCCTTTTTAAGCCTGCTAATCAATTTATCTCCCTACTCCTGTCTTCTAAGAAATGAGGCCTCTCCCATGTTTAATTACTTATGTCAGGCCAGGCCTTCAGTCCTAAAACGCACGGCACCAAGAATTTGACACAGTACTCCAGCCAAGGCCTCCCCAGTGCCAAATATAGCATGACAATTGCTTCCCATGTCTTTCACATGACTCTCCTGTTAATACACCCCGGAAAGATATTAGCCTTTTTTGTAACTGCATTATTTTGTTGAGTCATATTCAATTTGTGATCCACTATCACACCCAGATTCTTTTCAGCAGTACTACTGCCTAATCCATTTTCCCATTTCTGTAGTTTTGCATTTGTTTTTTTCCCCCCCTTCCTAAGTGTAGTACTTTGCACTTCCTTTATTGAATTTCATCTTGTTGATTTCAGACAAGTTGTCCAATCTGTCAAGGTTGTTTTGAATTCTAATCCTGTCCTCTAAAGGGCTTGCTACCCCACCCAGATTGGTTTTGTGATGGGTTGTCATTCCTGGGGTGCTGTCTGGGAGCTGTGGGAATTGCTGTGCCTCCCTAAGACACACAGCTGTGTTGGGGACACAGCCAGCCTCCCCCAGGCCCTGTTATCATTCAACTTAACAACAGGTGGCGCCACTAATCCAAACTGGGCTACCTGAGTGTAAACAGCAGACACCAGCCAATTTCCAAGCTCCTCAGGCATGCACCCCCCTCTGGAGTATAAACCCAAAATTATGCCGTCTTGCACTGCAAAGGGATTTGTAAGCTCATAAACAGTTTGTCCCTCCCTCAATGTGGAGAGGACAATGCACACTTGTGTTAACCAAGCTGAGATTTTCCCCAAACACTTCAGTCAAAGGCACACTGTCTTAGAGTAAAGCATAAAACAAGTTTATTAGCTACAAAAAGATCGATTTTAAGTGATTATAAGCAATAGCAAACAGATCAATGCAGATGACCTAGTAAATAAACAAAACTGCAAACTAAGCCTAAAATACTAGAAAGACTGGATATGAATTAGTAATTTCTCACCCTGACTGATGATACAAGCAGGCTTGCAGATTCTTAAGGCACAAGCAGCACTTGCTTTGATTTAGTTGGGGTTGGTCCTGCTTTGTGCAGGGGATTGTACTAGGTGACCTCCTGAGGTCTCTTCCAACCTTAATATTCTATGAATCTATGATTCCTGTGAGCTATTCCTAGTTCCAGGAGGGCATGGGGGGTCTACTGATGAGGGGTTTCTTTTGGGGGGGGTGGGCTAAATCAATACTCCTGGGTTCTATCATCAGCTGCAGGATGGTTTAATCAAAGGGACAAAGAATCAAGATTCCTGCCTGCAACTTCTATTCTGTTCTGTTCTATATAGGTTCTTATATCCCATTCATGACGGTCGTATCTGAGGGCTTTCCACTCATGGTGTAAGCAACATGACTTACACATCTGTCATGTGTGGTTCTCTCATCTTCTCCCCAGAGGGAGAAGCCTGTGCAGTGGAGAGTCTTGTTTTGGTAGGGTTTGGGTTTTTTTTCTTTTATTATTTATTTATTTACAGTATATAAATATGCCTGTAGCTACATGTTTATGTTTAAGAAAGGAAAGTCAAATAAACATGCTTTGAACTTGGAGCAGAAGTTGATGAGGTTTGTGATGGTCTTTAGTTCCTGGGTCTGTCCATTCCACAGCCTTTAGCCGGCCCCCTGAAGAAAGTTTCATCTACTGCACGGATGAGTTTTACTCTTCGGCCTTGTTTACATTACACGCTAAATTGGTGCAGTGGCGTCAATTTAGTGGGTCTGGTGTAGACGTGATAAGTCAATGGGAGAGCGCCCTCCCATTGACTTAATTAATCCACCTTAATGAGAGGGAGAAGCTATGTCAATGAGAGATCATCTCCCGTAGACATAGTGTGGTGTAGATACCGTGTTAAGCTGATGTAAGTTACATCCACTTAAGTTACGTAACTTATGCAACTTAAGTAGCATAACTTTCACTGACTTGTAGCATTAGTGTAGACAAGACCTTAGGATTGAGAGTTCCATTGTGCCAGAGGAGCACAGTTGTTGGCCACCATCTTTGTCCCAGAGTGTTAAACCATATTCAAGTGTCCTGGGCCCAGGCCATGGAGCACTTTGAAGATAAAGACCGAGACCTTGAGCTCAAGTTGAAATTCTATGGGAAGCCAGCGTATAGAGCAGAGGATAGGTCTTATGTGTGCAGGGTGGCCTGTATTGCTGAGGAGACACACGGCAGCATTTTATAATAGCTGGAGTTTCCTAAACTCTGAATGTTTCATGCCCGGGTATATTGCATTACTGTAGTCCAGCCAAGAAGTGACAAAAGTGTGAATGATTGAGGCCAGGTCTTTGTCTGTCACCATGTGACAGAGTCTCCTGGACAACTGGAGATGACAGGGAGTGTTACTCATGGCTGTTGTTATGCAAGAGTCCAGCATCAGCAAGGAATCCAAGAGGACTCCTGACTTTGTGTGTTTGACCATTGTTATGTCCCTTTGTCTCTCTGTCCCTCAGTTTCCCCCTACAAAATGGTGCTAGAAATATTTACCTCCTGTATTAATCATAAGTGGCACCACATACTAGCTAGAGGAACAGGGATGAATGCAGAGCCTTCACCCTTCAATTCCAAAATCCCAGGCCAATCCTATCTTCTCTTAGGAAGTCCCTTATTCTTTCTGGGGACCTATGTTGGGTACATTATGCAGTGGGCTCTGTTGTGGTTTCTGGGTACTGCTGAATTGGCTTGGATGGATTAGCCAATAGCCTTGGAAGGATTAGACTTTTATTGGCAACAATCCATTTTGCCACGCACGTAAAAACTGATAAAAAATATTTCCAGTGATAATAATTGAAATGTACAGATAGGCAAAGTAAGAAAAATGCTGCTTGAAAACTTATTAGAGTTTAATTTAAGGACATAGCATTGATCCACAGGTCAAAAACCTGGGTCTGCAAGGTTTATAGGAGCAGCCACACACCAACCCTCCACCTGGCAGCCTGCTGGTGTTTGCTTACCTGGGACCCATGAAGGCCAGCCCCAGTTTAAGGCTCCACCCCTACAGTCCTATTGGCAGAGTCCTGGAACAGCTGATTGGCCTGCTTGCCCTACTTAAGCCAACAGCAGGAACAAAAAGCTCTCTGAACAATAGGACTTCACCCTGTTTGGGACTGTGCACTGCCTACTCCTGCCTCAGTGTGACTCCTGCATCTGTTTTGTGATTCTGACCTCCAGTCTGTGTCCTGACTTGGACCTCCTGGGATCCTGACTGTGGCTCCGGAATCATGGTTCTGATCTTCAGTTTGTCTCCTGCTTCTGACCTCCTGGTATCCTAACTCCTATCTTGTGACTGAGGATTTTGGCTCTGAATACAAAGTCTGGAGGCCCATAACCTGTCCATGGCAAATATTTACTTGTATATTTTGACAAATGATGCTGATAGTTATAAAGCTTGAACCTTTGAATCTAAGCATCTACTATTATTAAATAATTATTGTCTGATCCTTCAATAACTTGGTGCAACTGTGAAAATGTAAACTGATAAAAAATAGAAAAAATTCTTAAAATTAAGGTCAATATTATCCATCAAAATTGTATATAATCAAATTCTGCCAAGCCTAACTAATAATAGCAATCAGTCATCCACTACATAATTTCATGGGGTTTTGGCTGCATAATCCATTAGCGTCTGAAAACAATTGACTTAAAAGCAAACACACTCCTGAGAGGTAGCACAGGAACACACCAACACTTCATACAAATAAGGGTGGGATGACAGGATAATGGATAAGAATGTTTTGTACAATGATGAGGGTGGTAACTAACAACATCTCGAGTGTAATACGCAATGTTTGTATCAACGTATAAAAGGGGAGGTCATGGGAGGGCAATCTTTGTGCTAGTCTTGGGGACAGCATCCTGGTATGCTGCTTGAGTCGGTACCATTGTCGCAAGTACACGTGGGTTAGTGCACATGTAAACATTGAGATGGGGCACTAGGACCATGCTTCATCAAAAATAAATCTGATAGAGCACCTTGCCACCGAAACAAGTCTGTGGTCTTTCTTTGTGAACAACATTGAGGTCTGATGAATCAGCAAGCTGCGTCCTCCACAGAACCAGAAACAGCAGTACTTAGCAGCCTTATCAACATTTACCAGCACTAACAACAGGGGGCAGCAGAGGGTGGAGGTGGGGAAGGGGCACCTATACAGTATAATGGGCACTAGGGGAAGCAGAAGTTGAGGGCGGGGAAGGGGAGGCTATGTCATATAATGGGCACCAGGGGGCAGCAGAGGGCGGGGGTGGGGAAGGGGCGGCTATACTGTATAATGGGCACTAGGGGCAGCAGAAGGTGGGGGTGACAAAGGGGCACTGGGGAAGCAGAGGGTCGGGGGTGGGGAAGCAGTGACTCTATTGTACAATGGGCAGTGGGGTAGCAGAGGCTGAGGGGTGGGGAAGGGCAGCTATGCCATATTATGGGCACTGGGGCAGCAGAAATTAGCGTTGGGGAAGGGAAGGCAATACTGTATATTTGGTACTGGGGCAGAAGGCGGTGGGGGTGCAAAAAAGGTCATTATACTGTATAATGGGCACTAAGGGCAGCAGAGGGTGGGGGTGGGGAAGGGGCGGCTATACTGTATAATGGGCACTAGGGGGCAGCAGAAGGCGGGGGTGGGGAAGGGGCGGCTATACTGTATAATGGGCACTAGGGGGCAGCAGAAGGCGGGGGTGCGGAAGGGGCGGCTATACTGTATAATGGGCACTAGGGGGCAGCAGAAGGCGGGGGTGGGGAAGGGCGGCTACACTGTATAATGGGCACTAGGGGTAGCAGACAGAGGGGGTGGAGAAGGGGCCGCTATCCTGTATAATGGGTACTGGGGCAGCAGAGGGTGAGGGGCAGAGAAGTGGCAGCTATACTGTATAATGGACACTTGGGGCAGCAGAGGGTTGGGGTGGGGATGGGGCTTATCATGAACACTAGGGGTAACAATTGGTGAGGCGTGGGGAAGGGGCAGCTCTACTGTGTAATGACCAACTGTGAGTATTTGAAGTAGTTCTTATACTTATTGAGAAATGGAGTCGAAAGGAGCCCAACACATTTTTCTTTATTCTTTCAGTTTCAGTCTAACATGTTGTCATACACATAGAACTATGGGGTAGCATAAAATCCCTCCTGAGCAGCTGTACTGAATCCTGACCTGTAAGGGGCTAAGGCTTGATCTACACTGGAGGGGAGGGGGAATCGATCTAAGTTATGCAACTTCAGCTACGTGAATAACGTAGCTGAAGTCAACATACTTAGACCTACTCACCACGGTGTCTTCACTGCAGTGAGTCAACTGCTGCCGCTCCCCCGTCGACTCTGCCTGCACCTCTCGCAGAGGTGGAGTACAGGAGTCAACGGGAGAGCACTTGGGGGTAGATTTATCGTGTCTAGACTAGACACGATAAATCGACCCCACTGGATTGATCGCTGCTTGCCAATCTGGCAGGTAGTGTAGACATACCCTAAGAAGCTCAAATAACCTGTTTGGCACCTGACCAAAAGGACCAATAAGGAAAAAAGATACTTTAAATCTTGTGAGGGGGGGAGGTTTTGTTTGTGCTCTTTTTGTTGTTCCCTCTCTGGATGGAGAGAGAGACCAGGCAGGTAAAACATCTCCTAAAACCATACCTGAAATGATTAATCTAAGATTACAAAAATTGTAAGTAAAGGGCAAGGAAATGTGTTAGATTATATTTTGCTTTGGCTTGTGAACTTTCCCTATGCTAAGAGGTAATTTCATTCCTGTTTTGTAACTGGGAAGCAGAGTCAGAGTGGAATACCTCTGTGTTTTAAATCTTTTTATGTACCCTGTAAAATTATCTTCCATCCTGATTTTGCAGGTGTGATTCTTTTACTTTTTTTTAAATAAAATTCTTCTTTTAAGAACCTGATTGATCTTCAGTGTCCTAAAAATCATGGGGAAGTTTTAACCTAAGCTGATAGAAATAAGCTTAGGGGGTCTTTCATGCGGGTCCCCACATCTGTACCCCAGAGTTCAGAGTGAGGAAGGAACCCTGACATGGTGGCAGCGTAGTGGGATCATTTTGAACCAGAAGCACAGAACTCAGGATTTTAAAAGGACACTTTTTTTTTGTCTGCTTGAAAACCAGGGAGGTTGGTTTTTTTTTTAAAGGACACTTTTTTTTTAAAGCTGAGAGAAGCTGGAGGGTTTTTTTTTCTCTGCGTGAGGCCAGAGTAGTTAAGTTACAGCAAGGGAATTCACAAGCTGTTGGGTTGTTTTTTTTTTTTCTAGCTCTCGGACTAGGCTAGGCTAAGGGCAAAAAGGCTAGCAAGAGTGATGGAAAGTGAGGTCCAAAAAAAAAACTGGAATTAGCGAGATTGGAAGCTGAAGAGAGACAGAAGGAACATGAAAGACAAATGGCCTTAAAGTGCTTGGAGTTGGAAGTGGAGAAGAGGAGAGAGGGGAAGCGCTTGGATACGGATTTAGAGCTGAAACACTTAGATCTGGAAAGGGCTAAGTTGGGTCTACCATATAACCCTGACAGTCTTTCTCCAGGTACCGCTCCCCATTCCAAAAAATTCCCCACCTACAAGGTAGGTGATGATACAGAGGCCTTCTTAGAAAAATTCGAAAGGGCCTGCTTTGGATAGAGCATCTCTGCAGACCAATACATGGTAGAGCTGAGGCCGTAGCTCAGTGGACCCTTAGCAGAGGTGGCAGCTGAAATGCCTAAAGAACAGCTATGAACTTTTTAAAAAACAGGCCAGAATTAAAATGGGGCTAACACCCGAGCATGCCGTTCGGCAGTTCAGAGCCCTAAGGTGGAAAAAAAAGTGGCATTTTCCCTACACACCTATCACATTGTAAAAAATTGGGGTGCCTGGATATCAGGAGCAAGTGTTAAATTACTGGAAGATCTGTGTTTCCTAATGCAAATGCAACAGTTCTTACAGGGTGTTCCTGAGGAAATAGAAAGGTACATCATAGAATCATAGAATCATAGAATATCAGGGTTGGAAGGGACCCCAGAAGGTCATCTAGTCCAACCCCCTGCTCGAAGCAGGACCAATTCCCAGTTAAATCATCCCAGCCAGGGCTTTGTCAAGCCTGACCTTAAAAACCTCTAAGGAAGGAGATTCTACCACCTCCCTAGGTAACGCATTCCAGTGTTTCACCACCCTCTTAGTGAAAAAGTTTTTCCTAATATCCAATCTAAACCTCCCCCATTGCAACTTGAGACCATTACTCCTCGTTCTGTCATCTGCTACCATTGAGAACAGTCTAGAGCCATCCTCTTTGGAACCCCCTTTCAGGTAGTTGAAAGCAGCTATCAAATCCCCCCTCATTCTTCTCTTCTGCAGACTAAACAATCCCAGCTCCCTCAGCCTCTCCTCATAAGTCATGTGCTCTAGACTCTTAATCATTTTTGTTGCCCTTCGCTGGACTCTCTCCAACTTATCCACATCCTTCTTGTAGTGTGGGGCCCAAAACTGGACACAGTACTCCAGATGAGGCCTCACCAGTGTCGAATAGAGGGGAACGATCACGTCCCTCGATCTGCTCGCTATGCCCCTACTTATACATCCCAAAATGCCATTGGCCTTCTTGGCAACAAGGGCACACTGTTGACTCATATCCAGCTTCTCGTCCACTGTCACCCCTAGGTCCTTTTCCGCAGAACTGCTGCCTAGCCATTCGGTCCCTAGTCTGTAGCGGTGCATTGGATTCTTCCATCCTAAGTGCAGGACCCTGCACTTATCCTTATTGAACCTCATCAGATTTCTTTTGGCCCAATCCTCCAATTTGTCTAGGTCCTTCTGTATCCTATCCCTCCCCTCCAGCGTATCTACCACTCCTCCCAGTTTAGTATCATCCGCAAATTTGCTGAGAGTGCAATCCACACCATCCTCCAGATCATTTATGAAGATATTGAACAAAACCGGCCCCAGGACCGACCCCTGGGGCACTCCACTTGACACCGGCTGCCAACTAGACATGGAGCCATTGATCACTACCCATTGAGCCCGACAATCTAGCCAGCTTTCTACCCACCTTATAGTGCATTCATCCAGCCCATACTTCCTTAACTTGTTGACAAGAATACTGTGGGAGACCGTGTCAAAAGCTTTGCTAAAGTCAAGAAACAATACATCCACTGCTTTCCCTTCATCCACAGAACCAGTAATCTCATATAAAAGGCGATTAGATTAGTCAGGCATGACCTTCCCTTGGTGAATCCATGCTGACTGTTCCTGATCACTTTCCTCTCATGTAAGTGCTTCAGGATTGATTCTTTGAGGACCTGCTCCATGATTTTTCCAGGGACTGAGGTGAGGCTGACTGGCCTGTAGTTCCCAGGATCCTCCTTCTTCCCTTTTTTAAAGATTGGCACTACATTAGCCTTTTTCCGGTCATCCGGAAACTTCCCCCATTCGCCACGAGTTTTCAAAGATAATGGCCAAGGGCTCTGCAATCACAGCCGCCAATTCCTTCAGCACTCTCGGATGCAACTCGTCCGGCCCCATGGACTTGTGCACGTCCAGCTTTTCTAAATAGTCCCTAACCACCTCTATCTCCACAGAGGGCTGGCCATCTCTTCCCCATTCTGTGATGCCCAGCGCAGCATCCTAAATGGGAAGCCCAAAACTGTAATCCAGGCAGGGGAGATCGGAACAAAATGGGTTGGAATGGTGTCCCTAGCCTCTCTTCGCCAGAAGCATGATTGCCAGGGCATGGATCAGTTGCTGATAACCTGTCTGTTAATTCCCTTTGGGGCATCTGGCACTGGCCACTGTCAGAGGACAGGATACTGGGCTTGAGGAACCCTTGGTCTGACCCAGTATGACCATTCTTATGTTCCTATGCTCTCCTAGAAGACAGAGCACTGCCTTAGTACTTCCAGCCACTGGCTGGGATTCACCATGTGCCCAAGGGGCTGGCACTGGGGGCTTTCAATGTGGACTCATCTTGACCTCCGCCAAGTCCTGTCTGAGGGGGTGACAGGTGCTGAAAGTGTGTGGGGTTGTGTGTGTGCAGGGGCAATGTGTGTGTGGGGGGGTGTAAGTATGGGCGGTCTCTTTCTGGCAATGCTCTGGGTGTCCGCACAACATTCAGGGATCAAATCCAGATCTGGCTGCTCCCATCCACTCCGGAGACCAAGTCCCAGGGACCCAGTGGCTCAGAGAGCAGATATCAGCCCCTTCTCACCCAGCTCCCTTCACAGCAGAGACGGAGAGAGGAGGAGGCTGAGATCTCACAGCCAGGTGAGTTTTTACACACACAGTCCTTCTTGCTTCGATTCTTCTGTGGCTGCTGCTCTGTTCTGCCACCTGCCCCTCCCTGCTCTAACCACTAACCCAGCCAGGCGCAAATTCAGGCTGCCAATCAGCAAGAGGTTTCTAACCATCAGAGGGAGGAAGTTCTGAAGCAGGACCCCAATAGGAGTTGTGGGAGGCACACAACTTGGTTAGTTTTAAGGGACAGATAGAGAAATGTATGAGTGCGTGTCATAAATATAAAGGGAAGGGTAACCACCTCTCTGTATACAGAACTATAAAATCCCTCCTGGCCAGAGGCAAAACCCTTTCACCTGTAAAGGGTTAAGAAGCTAAGATAACCTCGATGGCACCTGACCAAAATGACCAATGAGGAGACAAGTTACTTTCAAAGCTGGAGGGGGTGGGGAACAAAGGGTCTGTCTGTCTGTGTGATGCTTTTGCCGGGAACAGACCAGGAATGCTCTTCAGAGCTCCTTAAGTTGAATAGAGACTGGGAGTGGATGGGTCATTACACAAAGTAAAACTATTTCCCCATGTTTATTTCCCCACTCCCACCCCCCACTGTTCCTCAGACGTTCTTGTCAACTGCTGGAAATGGCCCACCTTGATTATCACTACAAAAGGTTTTCTTCCCCTCCCCCCTGGTCCTTCCCCGCTCTCCTGCTGGTAATAGCTCATCTTAAGTGATCACTCTCCTTACAGTGTGTACGGTATCACCCATTGTTTCATGTTCTCTATGTATAAATCTCCCCACTGTATCTTCCACTGAATGCATCCAATGAAGTGAGCTGTAGCTCACGAAAGCTTATGCTCAGATAAATTTGTTAGTCTCTAAGGTGCCACAAGTACTCCTTTTCATTAAGTTAGTAAGTAATCTAGCTAGAAATGCATTAGATTTCCTATTGTTTAATGGCTGGTAAAATAAGCTGTGCTGGATGGAATGTATATTCCTGTTTTTGTGTCTTTTTGTAACTAAAGGTTTTCCCAAGAGGGATTCTCTATGTTTTGAATCTGATTACCCTGTACAGTATTTACCATCCTGATTTTACAGAGGTGATTCTTTTACTTTTTCTTTAATTAAAATTCTTCTTTTAAGAACCTGATTGCTTTTTCATTGTTCTTAAGATCCAAGGGTTTGGGTCTGTGTTCACCTATGCAAATTGGTGAGGATTTTTATCAAGCCTTCTCCAGGAAAGGGGGTGTAGGGCTTGGGAGGATATTTTGGGGGGAAGACGTCTCCAAGTGGGCTCTTTCCCTGTTCTTTGTTTAAGACGCTTGGTGGTGGCAGCATAGGGTTCAAGGACAAGGCAAAGTTTGTACCTTGGGGAAATTTTTAACCTAAGCTGGTAAGAATAAGCTTAGAGGGTCATAGAATCATAGAATCATAGAATCATAGAATATCAGGGTTGGAAGGGACCCCAGAAGGTCATCTAGTCCAACCCCCTGCTCGAAGCAGGACCAATTCCCAGTTAAATCATCCCAGCCAGGGCTTTGTCAAGCCTGACCTTAAAAACCTCTAAGGAAGGAGATTCTACCACCTCCCTAGGTAACGCATTCCAGTGTTTCACCACCCTCTTAGTGAAAAAGTTTTTCCTAATATCCAATCTAAACCTCCCCCATTGCAACTTGATCTTGGTCTTTCATGCAGGTCCCCACATCTGTACCCTAGAGTTCAGAGTGGGGGAGGAACCTTGACAGTGCGATTGTATAATGGGTTGCTTGTGATGGGGGCATGGCTCAGGAGCCCCAGGGATCACTTCCAGTTAATGTCCTGTGTTCCCAATGCTCATGCTTCAGGGTTTCAGCCGGCCACTGGCAGGGGTCAGGAAGGGATTTTCCCCCCTGAAATGTATTCTGAGAGGTTTTTTTGTTTTGTTTTACCTCCTTCCTCTGAAGCACCAGAAGATGCCCACAGCTGGAGATGGGACATTGGATGGGGATGGAGAGGGGGATGAGGTGGCACCGAGCATTCTCTTTCCCCAGCACTTGGCTGGCTGGTTCTCGTCACATGCTCAGGGTCCCACTGATTGACATATGTGGGGTCAGGAAAGAATTTTCCCCCTGGCAACATCGGCAGTGACCTAGGAGGGGAATTTTGTGTCCCTCTGCCATGTGTGGTTACAAGTCACTTGCCAGAATTATTTGGGTGGATCTCACTTAACAATTTCCCTGCCATGGCAGGGGCCTTGGGCACTAGCACACCCCTCTCCCTCCTGTTCTCTGCCTGAGGCTGTGATACTTTGGCATCACTTTGGCTGTTGGGTTAGTGTGTGGGTGCTGTTAGTGGCCTGTACTATACTAGATGATCGGGCCTTAAATTGTATAATTCTATTCCCCTGACTGCCTCCACAGAACTGGGGGTAAAACACACAAGTTCTGAATCTCAGTGGCTTGTGCTCTAAACCAAATCACGTCCTCTTTCAGGCCCATGACTAGAATTCAGGAATCTTGTTTCCCAGCCCGCCTGCCTAACTCACTGCCCCAGTACTCTCCCAGAGCTGGGTTTAGAACCCCAGAGTTTTGACTCTCAGCCTAACCCAATCTGCCTACTAGGCCTCATTCTTTTCCCAGACCTGACTCCCCTCCTTCCATACAGCTCTGCTGATTTTCAGTAGCTGGGGATCTGGGCCATTGTTTTTCCACTACTACACATTTAAGTCCAATGCCTAATTAACATGGTGGAGAAAGGTACTCTGATTTAAAATTCTAACCCCTTCCCCTCTTCAGTGCAGGTGTTAGCGCTCGGAACAAACAGCCCCCAGGTGTCTCAGTAATTATCCAGTAAAACCAGGGAAGACCATATTTTAGAGGCCCACCCATTGCCACATTATAATCCTAGCTATGAATTTAAACTGATATAGTTAAATGAGTGGAAAAGGCTGTGTGGATGTTCTTAATTCAGTTTAAACCAGATTATTCTGGTTTGTTTAAAATCAGTTAGGAATAGGTTTAAGCTAACCTGCAATCAGCTTCTTTGAGACCAAAATAAGTGTGTCCAAATATTGGTTTAACTATGTCAGTTTAAAAGTCAATTCATGTTATACCAGCCGCTAAGGCCTACATTGTTACAAGAGCCCAATAAAAAACATGCTTCAACTGCCCAGTAGTTCTCCAGAAAAGAGTAGATTTACATTCCAGAATGATAGGCAGACAGCCAGATAAATAGAAAAGTGTGAGAATAGATACATCCAAGTTTAAAGGAAATAAAATAAAGGCTTTAAAACATTTCAGGTAGACTTATCTTCTCTTTCATAAAGGAACAAGAAAAGAAAAAAGTATTTTACAATTACTTTGTAGATCGCCTTTAAAAAGAACTTCTGTTCTGTTTGGTATTCTTTGTACTCAGATGATCAGAGTAGATACATTTTTGGGTTTGTCTGGAACCCAGATTTATGTAAGGCCATTTTAATCAAATCTAGACATACGTATAAAATATATTTATTGGTTTAACATTTCCAATCTCTATTGGAATCTTATGAATCAAATCTATGAATTCATATAATATATATTTACTACTTTAATATTTGACTTTAACTTGTAAATTAATGTAATATACAGTTCTTAACCTAATATTTCAACTGATTCTAGAAATGTGTCCTATATGGAAATATTAACGCAATATTTTAATTAGCTCTAGAGGCTAAAAAATACAATATACAATATATCATTATTAATATTTAGTAAAATATTTTAATAAAATCTGGAAATGAGTACAAAACTAGTCAAATGTAATATATAATTCTTAATTTACTATTTTAATTAAAAATGAGCTTATATTATTAATTACTTTAATCAAAATAGAATTCATTGCAGATATAATGCAGATATAATGCAACATGCTTAACAAATCTGGAAATCATCCCAATAATCTTAAATTTAATCAAATCTAGGAATTAACATGATATGTAAATATTAATTTAACATGTGAACTGAATCTAGCAATTAGTACAGTATGGACTTAATGAGTTTAAATTTTCATTGAATGTAGGAATGAATATGATATATAATTCTTAATGTATTATTTTAATCAAAACAGTAATTAATATAAAACAATTCTTCATTTATTATTTAAATTGAATATAGAAATTGAGAGCATATATTGGTTTTCATTTATTTTAATCAAAACTAGGAATTGATATAATATGCAGTGAATCAAATAATCAAATCAAGAAATTATTATAACCTGTAACTTTTAATCCTGGTCATTGACTGGGGTTCCTAGGTGCTACCTCAGTAATAATTAAAAACTAAGTAATTAGTAAATAGTATAATTATCAAGTGACTATACATTAATTTCACATATAATATACATTCAGTTCACAAATAAAAATGGATTCCAGAGTTTAATCATATTGATATATTAATATAGATTTTTCTTCTGCAGAGCTGCGAGGGTCAATCCATGATTGATGTCATTTTTGGATCTATCCAAACTCAAGGTAAGGAATTTTAAAAAGTCACCTAAAGATGCAGCCCTAGCCCAGTCAATGTCACTTTTGGCTTGAAGAGTGGGGAGGAGAGAACTTGAAATCAGTTTCCCGTGCTACTCTGAGTATCCTCTGTTGTGTTAACCTGCGTAGATGGGGTTTGTGATCTTAGACTGGTCCCGAGGAGCTGATCCAGCTATAGAAGGAGGAGCAAGAGTTTGTTTCAGAGGCAGGACAGCTAGCCGAATGCCAGAATGCAGGATCTTTGTCTGGTGCTGAGGGTTTCCAAAGGCAGAATAAACCCAGCTTGAGTGTCAGATCCCAAGCAGAGTTTGAAATGTGATATGTATGAGAGAGATACTGACAGTGACTCTGTGTGTGTGTATGTGTGTGTGTGCTATTCCCTACTACTCTAATGACTCCTCCCCTCCCAGATCTCTAGCTAGAACGTTGGTGTCCTGTTGATTATTTCAGCTCCACGGCCCCCTGATGAATATGATCAACAATACCATCCCGGTGACCAAGTTCATCCTGCTGGATTTCCCCTCCTTGGGCTGGCTGAGTCACACCTTCCTCTGTGCCCTCCTCTCCCTGGCCTATGCTGGGACGCTGGCAGGAAACCTGTGCATTGTGTGGGCCGTGCGGTGGGATCCCCACCTCCAACACCTGCCCACGTACATCCTGCTGGGGAACTTCACCTGGCTGGAGATCTGCTACATCACGACCACGCTGCCATGGATGCTCTCTGACCTGGTGTCCCCCAGCGTCCCCATCTCCTTCCAGGCCTGCTTTGTGCAGTTTTAATTCTTCTTTTCCATGGGGGCCACCGAGTGCCTCTTCCTCTTGGCCATGGCCTTGGATAGCTACCTGCCATCTGCCACCCCCTGCGCTACCACATCCTCATATCCCACCAGCTCTGCTGGGCCCTAGTGGCCTCTTGCTGGCTCTGTGGCTTCCTTTGGTTTGTAGTGCCCACCGTCCGCATCTCTCAGCTCTCCTTCTGCGGTTCCAACACCCTGGATCATTTTCTCTTTGACCCAGCCCCACTGGTGGCTGCCTCCTGTACCCCAGCTCCCCGGACTGAACAGGCCTGCTATGCCATGAGCTCCCTCATCATCTTTGTCACCATCCTCTTCATCTTGGCCTCCTACGGGCTAGTCATCAGGGCTGTGCTGTGGCTGTACGCAGGGGCTGGGAGGCACAAGGCCTTCTCCACCTGCACCTCTCACCTGGCCATGGTGGGCCTGTTCTATGGCTCTGCCGTGGTCACCTATGTCAACCCAGCTGCCTCAGGGAGCAGCGGGAAAGTGGTGACTCTCTTCTACACAGTGGGGACCCTGCTGCTCAACCCACTGATCTACAACTTGAGGAACAAGGAGATGAAGGAGGCTGAGAGGAGGACCCTGCTGGGGAAGCAGTAAGGGGTTCTGCTCTGGCCCCAGCCTGCAGGCACTGGACTGTCAGGGGGTTGGGCAATGGGATATGGGGCCTTTTCCTTCTGGGTGGTGCAGGCTCCAATGCAGCAGGGGGAACACACACAGCATTTTTCATGACCTCTAGGGGCTACTCATAGTATAAAAAATGCCTGTATGATGATACAACTGGAAAATGGGGGGGGGGGGCAGGGGCAGGGGAAGGTGGGGGGGTATATGTGTCCTTGATGGAGGAAATAAGCTGTGCACAGTGTGTGCGTGTTTGCAGGGGCTAGGAGTGCAAACTGAGTGTGTGTGCAGGGAGGCTGGCTCGCATCACTGCCCTTTTTGTGCAGCTGTATTTAAAAGCGGATACCTGGATAAAAGTGTTATCACACTTAGAGCCAAAGAGCAAAGTTCTGCTCTCCTTTTCTCTGCTGTCAATCAGAAGCAACCCCAGTGATTTGCAGAGACTGACACCAGTGCAACTGGGACCAAAATCATGGTGACATTATGTTTGTACATTATGGATCACACACCCTTCCCACAGCCAGAGATAGAACCCAGGAATCCCAGCACCCCCAGACTAACTCAGGGCTAGGGACAGAAATGAGAAGGCTTCTAACCATCAGAGGTGTGAGGTTCTGGAACAGATTCCCAATATGAGTTGAGTTAAAACTATGAGTTAAAACAATTACTTTTAAGGGAGAGCTGGACAAATATATGAATGGGGTTGTATGATGGGGTTTCTTGTGATGGGGAGGGGGACAGGGTTTAGCAATCCTGAAGGTCCTTTCTGGTTCATCTCTGATGTTCCTAGAAGCTCATGCTTCACGGTTTCAGCTGGACACCTGCAAGGGGTGACGAGGGATTTCCCCTCCCCCTCAGCACCAAAAAATATTCTATTTTTTTTATGAGAGGGGTTGTTTGTGTTCTTGTCTTCTTCCTCCAAAGCATCAGGGATGGCCACTGCTGGAGAAGGGAAATTGAATGGGGGTGGGCATGGCTCGGAGGTGGCACTGAGCATTCTCTGTTGCAGGTGCTTGGCTGGCTGATTTTTGCTCACATGCTCTGGGTCTAACTGGTCACCATATGTGGAGTGGGGAAGGAATTAGCCCCCCGGTCAGATTGGCAGTGACCTTGGGGGTTTTGCACCTTCCTCTGCTGCGTGGGATGCAGCTCACTCATCAGGATTATCTGGGTTTATCTCACTTAACCCTTTCCCTGCTATTGTGAGGCTCTTGGTTCACATCAGTCCCTGCTATTCTCTGCCTCTGGCACATAATAATTTAGTCTCCAATGGACTGTCCTATTTTGGTCTAAATTTTGGTCTGCTGGGTGGTGTTGGTGGCTTGTGATTTACAGAAGGTCAGGTGAGGTGAGGTGGCGATCCCTGGTGGGCTGGCTTAAACTCTAACCAATGAGTCCCCACTCCCAGATCCCCTGCTCTAACCCACTAGAGCCCACTGCCCTCCCAGAGCTATGGATAGATCCAAGGAGTGGTGACTACCCATCCCTCCCTGCTGTAAGCCACTGGACCCCACTGCCCTCTGAGAGCTGGTAAAAGAACCCAGAGTCCTGGCTCCCAGTCCAGTCCTCTGACCACTGCACCACATACCCACTGCCTGTGCTGTGTCAGTTCTAGGCATTAACGGAGGCTGTCCATCCCTGAGGGTTGTCCATCTGTTATCTTTCATGGGAGTTAGACCCGATTAATAAATCACGCAGACCAGACTGTAAATCCCTTGCCATAATTAGCTTGTTTTGATGTCTGAACATTTCTTGGTCTGGGTATTGATGATTTGGGTCACTGGCAGAGCCAATTTAAGAGCTGAGCTGAAGTTACTGCTGGTTCCTGCTTGAAAAGTTGAAGCCAGGCAATTAAAAGGAAAAGTTATCTGATCTCCTGAGAGAGCTGAGGGCAGAACCAAGTGCTAGGAGAAGGGTGGGGGCTGTGGGTCAGGACTGGGTGGGTCAGGACTGGGTCTCCACCTGGTGGAGAGGGCAGCTGTGTCTCCAGGGTCCATTCAGCTCTTGGTCTCTGGCAATGAGCAGAGCTATTCAGTCTCAGGTTCACATGGACCTCTGCTCTGCTGGGAACGAGCCCACTCATTACACATGGGCCCCACTGCACAGAGCAGGTGGGCATCACTACTGAAAGGGGGTCTAGTTCATCAGGATTCAACACAAGGCGGGTGGGATGAGAGACCCGTGTCCTTGGACCACGCTCCTCACTCAGGCACTGTAGAACAGACCCAGCGTAGAAATGAACGTTCAGCTACTGTCCTGAGCAGCAGGAAGCCTCCCACTTCCCAACTGATATCGGAGTTCCAGGGGGGATGAACCCAGCATCTGACAGCCCATGGAGGGAGTGGGGGGCCGAGCGCTTGAAAAGTTCCCATGACCCTGTTGTCATTCCTGCACGCCCCACCCCCCAACCCCCGCCGATCGCAGTTACCAGGCTCCCTCCTGTGTCCAGAGACATAAGGGGCTAGATCCACACAGGAACTTGCACCCAGTGGTGCAGCATCTGATGTTTAGGTTCCTGCTGCCCAGTGCAATCCAGAGCCCCCAGGTAGGTGCCCAGGCTCCATAGACCACACACGGGGATAAAGAGGCACCTATGGTCGGGAGCTACCCAAACTAGCCATAGGGAAATGCCAAGGAGAGGGGTGGGGCCAAAGCCCCATCCTTCAAAGGGTCGCAGGCATCTGTAATCAGGATTCTCAGCCGGGACCCCTCTCCGGGAGTAAGGCATCTGGGCCGAATGTGCAAATTTGCCTTAATCCTTCTGTGAATGATCTGTATGGCTCTGTACCGATCCCCTTGGCAGCGCTTGCCCCTGGGGAAGGAATCAGTTCTCTCCCTGGGACATGACAGATCAAGCCAGGTATTGCAGACACAGAGCCACTAGGACCATCTGGGCTGGAACCAACCCATTGGGATGGAAGTCCCTAGCAAGACACTGAGAACCCCAGGGACTGAAGACAAACCCTTAGCTGCAGAGGTAGCTGAACATGTGACCGCAGCCTGGCTATGTCCGAAGGACAAAGACACTGGGGGGCAGATGGCTGTCAATGAGAGCTGGACTCACACAGACACAACGTGTGTGCTGGGGACAGAGGGCCAAAGACAATGGAGCATTGAGGAACAGGTCTATGGGCCAGACGCACTTTATATAAACAGAGAGCAGGACTCCGGGCCGGACCCACTCTCTACACACACAGAGCGGGGCCCCAGGCCAGACCCGCTCTGTACACGCAAAGAGAGCAGGGCCCCAGGCCAGACCCACTCTGTACACACAGAGAGAAGGGCCCCGGGCCAGACCTGCTCTGTACACATGGAAAGCAAGGTCCCTGTGATAAAGGGAGGGGGGAAGGGTAGCTCCCTTTTATGGACGCCCAGCCAGCCAGTTAGCTGTAAAATCCCTCTTGGTGTCTGTTCTCTGCTTGCTTTACCTGTAAAGGGTTAACAAACCAACAGGTAAAAGAAAAGGAGTGGGCACCTGACCAAAAGAGTCAATGGGAAGGCTAGCACTTTTTAAAATGGGAAGAAAAACTTCCCCTTTGTCTGTTGTTCTCCAGAGAAGGAGACACGGAACAGCAATGCTGTAAGCAGGAATGCTGTGTAAACTTCATCTTCCATACCTAGAAGGCAGGGAATGTTTAAATAGACGCGATCAGGTTTATTTTTTTATTTTGGCTTGTGGCTCTCCTCCGTGCTAAACCCCAGGTGCTTTTGTTTGCTTGTAACTTTTAAGCTGAATCCCAAGAAAGTTATTCTTGATACTTAATTTTTGGAATTGCTCTTTTAATATCTAGCAAAAGCCTAAGTTCCAGATGTATTTTCTTCCTTTTTGTTTCTAATAACATTTATATTTTTTAAGAACAGGATTGGATTTTTGGTGTCCTAAGAGGTTTGTGAATGTTGTTTGATTAGCTGATAGCAACAGCTAATTTTCTTGTTTTCTTTCTCAGCTCTTCCCGGGGTGTGTGTGTGTGTTTGTGTGTGTGTGAAAGGGCTTGAGGGTTCTAAGGGTTTTTTTTTTTTTTTTGCATTTGGATCATGGCAGTGTTTACCAAGCCAAGCTCAGAAAAAAGGTGTAACCTTGGGAATGTAATACAAGCCTGGAGTGGCAAGTATTAATTTTTAAAATCCTTGCGGGCCCCCACTTCTGCACTCAGCGTGACAGAGTGGGGATTCAGCCTTGACAGGGGCAATCATCACTGATGAAGGATCCAAGGCAGAAATTTGGGCAAGAACTGCACAAACAACAGCAGCAGTGGCAAAGCTAACCCTGTGCATGAGGTTGAGGCCAGGCACCGAAACCTTAGAAAATCCAGTCTTCCCAAAGCGGCACTGTCAGGCCAAGTTTTCCTCCAGCAACATGGGGATGGGATAATCATCATAGACTTCAAAAGTCCACATTCCTGACCAGCCCTTGTACTGGACCGGCAACCTGGCTGTAGGCAAGTCAAAAGAGTTTGACTGGAAGGGTTGAATCATCACTTGGACCTCTGGGTCGATTAAGTTGGGGTCCACTAAGGATTGGTGAATAGCCGACACTTGTGCTCCAGTGTCCCTCCACGCTGTAACCTTTTTCCCACCCACACTCACAGTTTCCCTCTGCTCTGAGAGTATCTGGAGGCATCTGGGCCTGAGGACCTTCGGTGTGACCCCAGTGCAATGAACTGTAATCTGTTGGGGTTCTTGGAGCAGTTGGCCTTTACATGCTCTGGCTCATTACATTTAAAACATCGCCCACCTGACGGGTCACTGGGGCGAGGTGGGTTGCTGGAGAACAGTGTGGTGGGATGATAAAGTGTCTGGGGTTTTCCTTGGGGTATAGTTGGGGCCTTGGGCTGCCCCCGGTAGTAGGATATGGTCTGAGGGTGTCCCTTCTGGTATCCACTCAAACTGCGACAGAGTTGTTCCTCTCTCCTCCCTCCACCCGTTTGCCCTGCCTCTCTGGCAGTCTGGGACTGCTTGTATTGATCAGCATAAGAAGCAAGACTTTCTGCTGAGTCCATTTTCTTATCCCATAAACACTGTTTTATATCATCCTTGGACATATTCAGGAATTGCTCCTGTATCATCAAATCCCGCATTCCTCCAAAGTTAGTTACAGCTCGTCCGTTGAGCCATTTAGCAAACAGGTCGGTCATTTGGTTTACATAAGCCACATTACTTAGTCCAGGCCCTCTCTTAAGGGTTCAAAATTTTACTCTGTAAGTTTCAGGTGTAACTTGAAATTGTTTTAAAACCAAATCCTTGAATTTATTATAGTCAGAAGCCTCCTCAATAGGCATCTTATTGAATATGTCCAGAGCTCTTCCAGTCAATTTTGTGACCAATGTGGTCATCTTGTGAGCTTCAGGAATTTGATGGAGTCTGCACAGTCTCTCAAAGGTGAGAAAATATTCAGCAATATCTCTGGAGTCATCATACTGTGGACACAGTTGTTCCCATTTGTGGATTGTTGGGGAAGGATTGTTAGGGTTATCCGGTAGATTCATCTTAGCCTTTTCCAGATCTAAGCGCTTCAGCGCTAACTCCGTCTCCAAGCGTTGCTTCTCCGCCTCCACCTCCAAGCGTTGCTTCTCTGCCTCCACCTTCAAGCTTTTCGCCTCTTTCCTCGCCTCTGCTTCCAACTCCAAGCATTTTAAGATAGGTAATTCTAGTTGCTGTTGGATACTGCGTTTTGCCATCCTAGCTCCTGCTTACCTAGCTTACCCGAGAGCGAGAAAGAAAGAAAAAACCTGCTTGTGATTCCCAATTCGCTGTGCTGTAATCTGATACCTTTGCCTTTGGTACCTTTGCCTGAAGCTGTTCCCAGCTAACAGAAAAATCCTTTTCATTCTGTGCTTTTTCAAAATGATCTCTGGTTCATAATGATCCCATGGCTACCACCATGTCAGGGTTCCTTCCCCACTCTGAACTCTGGGGTACAGATGTGGGGACCCACATGAAAGACCCCCCCAAGCTTATTTCTACCATCCTAGGTTAAATCTTTCCCAAGAGACAAAATTCCCCATATCTGGGGTTCAGTATGCTGCCACCACCAAGCAGTTTAACAAAGAATCAGGGAAGAGACCACTTGGAGACGTCTTCCCCCAAAATACCCCCCCAAGCCTTACACCCCCTTTCCTGGGGAGGCTTGAGAATAAACCAGATGAGCACAGACCAGCCTTAGGTTTTTAGGACCCTAAAAACCCAATCAGATTCTTAAAAAACAGAACTTTATTAGAAAAACAAAAAAAGATAAAAGAACAACTCTGTAAGATTAGAATGGAAGATAATCTTACAGGCAGTCAGATTCAAAACATAGAGAATCCCTCTAGGCAAAACCTTAAGTTACAAAAAGACACAAAAACAGGGATACACATTCCCTCCAGCACAGCGAATTTCACAAGCCAAAAACAAAAGAAAATCTAACGCATTTTCTAGCTAGATTACTTACTAACTCTAAAGGAGTTGGATTGCTTGCTTTCTTGATCTGTCCCTGGCAGAGGCATCACACAGACAGACAGACAAAGAGACCTTGCCCCCCCCGCCCAGATTTGAAAGTATCTTGTCCCCTTATTGGTCATTTTGATCTGGAGGATGGTGTGGATTGCACTCTCAGCAAGTTTGCAGATGACACTAAACTGGGAGGAGAGGTAGATATGCTGGAGGGTAGGGATAGGATACAGAGGGACCTAGATAAGTTAGAGGATTGGGCCAAAAGAAATCTGATGAGGTTCAACAAGGACAAGTGCAGAGTCCTGCACTTAGGATGGAAGAATCCCATGCACCGCTACAGACTAGGGACCGAATGGCTCGGCAGCAGTTCTGCAGAAAACGATCTAGGGGTTACAGTGGATGAGAAGCTGGATATGAGTCAACAGTGTGCTCTTGTTGCCAAGAAGGCCAATGGCATTTTGGGATGTATAAGTAGGGGCATTGCCAGCAGATCGAGGGATGTGATCGTTCCCCTCTATTCAACATTGGTGAGGCCTCATCTGGAGTACTGTGTGCAGTTTTGGGCCCCACACTACAAGAAGGATGTGGAAAAATTGGGAAGAGTCCAGCGGAGGGCAACAAAAATGATTAGGAGACTGGAACACATGAGTTATGAGGAGAGGCTGAGGGAACTGGGGTTGTTTAGTCTACGGAAGAGAAGAATGAGGGGGGATTTGATAGCTGCTTTCAACTACCTGAAAGGGGGTTCCAAAGAGGTTGGATCTAGACTGTTCTCAGTGGTAGCAGATAACAGAACAGGGAGTAATGGTCTCAAGTTGCAGTGGGGGAGGTTTAGGTTGGATATTAGAAAAACTTTTTTCGCTAGGAGGGTGGTGAAACACTGGAATGCGTTACCTAGGGAGGTGGTGTAATCTCCTTTCTTAGATATTTTTAAGGTCAGGCTTGACAAAGCCCTGGCTGGGATGATTTAGTTGGGGATTGGTCCTGCTTTGAGCAGTGGTTTGGACTAGATGACCTCCTGAGGTCCCTTCCAACCCTGATATTCTATGATACTATGATTCTATGATTTTGGTCAGGTGCCAGCCAGGTTACTTGAGCTTCTTAACCCTTTACAGTTAAGAGGATTTTATAGTACTATATCAGAGCTTCTTAACCCCTTCCCTTTATATTTATGACAGGCACACCATGGAAAAGTCAGACACAGATCAATCCCAGATATCCAGCTCCATGACGGAAATGAAGGGAGAGGATGGGGGAATGGGGACTTCCCAGGAGCTCCCAGTGCCAGGATGGAGGGCTGCCTTTAACTCCGGTCGAGTTCTAACTGAGGCAGAAAGGAATTTCTACCTAGAGATGAAGCGCTTGGAAGCAGAGGACAAGCGCTTGGAGGCGGAAATGCAGGCAAAGTGCTTGGAGGCAGAAGCGGAGGAGAGAAGAGAGGTGAAGCGCTTGGAGGTGGAGTTAGAGCTGAAGCGCTTAGGGCTGGAAAGGGCTAAGCTGGGTCTACCAGGTAACCCTTACAGTGCTTCTCCAGGTACCGCTCCCCATTCCAAGAAATTCCCCACATAGAAGGTAAGTGATGATACAGAGGCCTTCTTAGAAAATTTTGAAAGGGCCTGCCTTGGGTACAGTACCCCTACAGATCAGTATATGGTGAGGCTGAGGCTGCAACTCAGTGGACCCTTAACAGAAGTGGCAGCTGGTGCCTAAAGAACACATGAATGAGTACGACTTTTTAAACAAAAGGCCAGAATTAGAGTGGGGCTAACACCCGAGCATGCCTGTTGGCGGTTCAGAGCTCTAAGGTGGAAACCAGACGTGGCATTTTCCCAACACGCCAACCACATTGTGAAAAATTGGGATGCCTGCATATCAGGAGCAAGCATTAAATCTCGGGAAGATCTGTCTCTCCTAATGCAAATGGAGCAGTTCTTAGAGGGTGTCCCTGAGGAAATAGAAAGGTACATCCTAGATGGGAAGCCCAAAACTGTAATGAGGCAGGGGAGATCGAAACCAAATGGTTGGAGGTGGCGGAGAAGAAGAAAGCTAATAGCAGTTGGAGCGAATACCAGAAGGGGCAACCTGAGATGACTCCCCACCATTGGGGTCAGCCCAAAGCCCCACCTCACAAGGAGGAGCCCTCCACACAGCCAGGGAGACCCCAGATGCCCTCTCATCCCACCACGCCACTCTCCAACCACCCACCCCGCCGCAGGACACAGTCAGCTGGGAGATGCTTTAAATGTAATGAGCTGGGGCATGTGAAGGCCAACTTCCCCAAGAGCACCAGCCGACTGCATCTCATCACCCCGTAATCCCACCAAGAGCCTTCAGGCCCAGATGCCTCACAAATACCCCCAGAAGGAAGGGAAACTGTGAGTGTGGGTGGGAGGAAGATTACTGCTTGGAGAGGCACTGGAGCACAGGTGTCAGCTATGCACCAATCCCTGGTAGACTCCAAATTCATCTACCCAAATGCCCAAGTGATGGTGCAACCCTTTAAGGCCAACTCTTTTAACTTGCGTACAGCTAGTTTTCCTGTCCAGTACAAGGGCTGGTCAGGAATATGGACTTTTGCAGTCTATGACGATTATCCCATTCCCATGCTGCTGGGAGATGACTTAGCCAACCATATAGGGCTAACAGAAAGGGTGAGGACGGTCACCCACAGCCAGGCTAAACAGGCCTCCACACCTAACTCCATTCCTGAGCCTCCTACAGGGACCCAGCCAGAAGTGGGGGAACCCGACCCCAAACCAAAGTCTATGGCATCAGTTATGGATCCAGTTCCTGGGACCCAGTCATAACCATCCCAACAATTGAAACTGGCAGAGCAGTCAGCACCAGAGCCCGTGCTTGCAAACCCTCCAGAGTGAGGGGAGCCAGCTGTAATGATGCTGGTTCTGGCGGGACCCAACTGAGAGTGCCAATTCAGGACAAATTGCTTACAGCAGGGCAGTTACAGCCCAAGGCTGGGCTTTCTGCGCACACCAAGGCAAACCAAAGCAGCCAAACAGAGAAGACTTTGGTTTTACCCCACTGGCTAACCACAAGTCACACAAGCAATTCCCTTAGACACTCCAGTTTCCCAGTATCACCACTAATGCCCCTTGTTGTGGGGACAAATGGTTATGAAAACCAATACCCCAGTAAAAGGAAAAAGGTTCTCTCGATCCCAAAGGACCAAGCCCCAGACCCAGGTCAATATACAAATCAGATCTTACCCACAAATCATGCTGTTGCCAATCCTTTAGAATCTAAAATCTGAAAAGGAAAAAGATATAGATGAGAGCTAGAATTGGTTAAATGGAAACAATTACATACAGTCATGGCAAAGTTCTTGGTTCAGGCTTGCAGCAGTGATAGAATAAACTGCAGGTTCAAATCAAGTCTCTGGAGCACATCCACTGCTGGGATCACAGAATCATAGAATATCAGGGTTGGAAGGGACCTCAGGAGGTCATCTAGTCCAACCCCCTGCTCAAAGCATCAGGATGGGTCTTTCAGTCCTTTGTTCAAAGCTTCAGTGTGGCAAAGTCCCTCCGGAGATAAGAAGCAGGATTGAAGACCAGATGGAGAAGCTGCAGCAGCTTTTTATAGTCTCTTGCCATGTGGTCTCTGCTTCCTTTGTCCCAAAGACAAGCTGTCCCTCACATGGCCTGGAAAAACCTCAGAGTTCTGTCCATAGGCAGGTCCCCGCACACCTTGCTGAGTCCCAAGGCGTGTCTGCCTTCTCTCAATGGGTCACTTGTATCGCTGATGGTCCTTAATGGGCCATCCAGTAGGCTAGGCAAAGCTGACACCAACTTATCTGGGGTGTCACCCAGAAGCATAGCATAAGTTTGAAATACACACAGTATAGAGCCAATACTTATATCTTTAAATACAAAAATGATACATGCATATAGACAGCATAATCATAACCAGCAAACCGTAACCTCGTCTTAGACACCTTATTTGACCCCCTTTATACAAGATTTGGTGCCACTACAGGACCTTGGTTGCAACAATGTTCTATACGGTCCCAGTTCAAGTCAATAACGTCACACCAGCACCAAAGGGTGCCACAGAGCCTGCACCTGCAGCAGCAGCTAAGCCGGCACAAGAGGCTCCACCAGAGCCTGCAATACAACCTAGTGCACCAGTGGAGAGCAGTTCACAGGCCACAAAAACAACCCCATCACCTGCATCACTTCCAGTGAGACCAAGTCCAAGTCCACCACCCAGCGAGAAACTAATGTCTTCAGCATCAAGGGAGCAGTTCCAGGCAGAGCAGGAAGTGGATGAAAGGGAGCTCAAGGTAGCTTGGATGGTAGCACGGAGTGACCCACTACCGCTTAGCTCTTCTAATAGGTCCAGGTTTGTTAAAGAAGGAGGACTCTTATACAAGGAGACCCTTTCTGGTGTGCACAAGGAGGACTGGCATCCTCAGAGACAGTTGGTAGTTCCAACTAAGTATGGGGAAAAGCTCTTGAGCTTAGCCCACAGTCACCCTAATGGCCAGGCTGGGGTGAACAGGACCAAAGACTGTTTGGGGAAGTCATTCTACTGGGAGGGAATGGGCAAGGACGTTTCTAGCTCTGTCCAGTCTTGTGAGGTGTGCCCCAAGACCAGGGCAAGGCCCCTTTCCAGCCACACCCCATCATTGAGGTTCCATTTCAGCGTGTAGCTGTGGATATTCTGGGTCCTTTCCCTAAGAAGACAGCCAGAGGAAAGCTGTACATACTGACCTTCATGGATTTTGCCACCCGATGGCAGGAAGCAGTAGCTCTAAGGAACACCAGGGCTAAAAGCATGAATCAGGCATTAACAGACATTTTTGCCAGTGTAGGTTGGCCCTCCGACATCCTTACAGATTCAGGAACGAACTTCCTGGCAGGGACCACGAAAATCCTGTGGGAAACTCATGGGGTGAACCACTTGGTTGCCACCCTTTACCACCATCAAACAAATGGCCTGGTGGAAAAGTTTAATGGAACTTTGGGGGCCATGTTATGTAAATTCATAAATGAGCACTCCAATGATTGGGACCTAGTGTTGCAGCAGTTGCTCTTTGCCTGCAGGGCTGTACCACATCCCAGTTTGGGATTTTCACCCATTTAACTCTTTTATGGCCATGAAGTTAAGGGTGAATTACAGTTGGTGAAGCAGCAATGGGAGGGGGTTACATCTTCTCCAGGAACTAACTTTTTTGACTTTGTAACCAACCTGCAAAACACCCTCATAGAAGCATAGAATCATAGAATATCATAGAATATCAGGGTTGGAAGGGACCTCAGGAGGTCATCTAGTCCAACCCCCTGCTCAAAGCAGGACCAATCCCCAATTAAATCATCCCAGCCAGGGCTTTGTCAAGCCTGACCTTAAAAACTTCTAAGGAAGGAGATTCTACCACCTCCCTAGGTAACGCATTCCAGTGTTTCACCACCCTCCTAGTGAAAAAGGTTTTCCTAATATCCAACCTAAACCTCCCCCACTGCAACTTGAGACCATTACTCCTTGTCCTGTCATCTTCTACCACTGAGAATAGTCTAGAACCATCCTCTTTGGAACCACCTCTCAGGTAGTTGAAAGCAGCTATCAAATCCCCCCTCAGTCTTCTCTTCCGCAGACTAAACAATCCCAGTTCCCTCAGCCTCTCCTCATAAGTCATGTGTTCCAGACCCCTAATCATTTTTGTTGCCCTCCGCTGGACGTTTTCCAATTTTTTCACATCCTTCTTGTAGTGTGGGGCCCAAAACTGGACACAGTACTCCAGATGAGGCCTCACCAATGTCGAATAGAGGGGAACGATCACGTCCCTCGATCTGCTGGCTATGCCCCTACTTATACATCCCAAAATGCCATTGGCCTTCTTGGCAACAAGGGCACACTGCTGACTCATATCCAGCTTCTCGTCCACTGTAACCCCTAGGTCCTTTTCCACAGAACTGCTGCCTAGCCATTCGGTCCCTAGTCTGTAGCTGTGCATTGGGTTCTTCCGTCCTAAGTGCAGGACCCTACACTTATCCTTATTGAACCTCATCAGATTTCTTTTGGCCCAATCCTCCAATTTGTCTAGGTCCCTCTGTATCCTATCTCTGCCCTCCAACGTATCTACCACTCCTTCCAGTTTAGTATCATCCGCAAATTTGCTGAGAGTGCAATCCACACCATCCTCCAAATCATTTATGAAGATATTGAACAAAACCGGCCCCAGGACCGACCCCTGGGGCACTCCACTTGACACCGGCTGCCAACTAGACATGGAGCCATCGATCACTACCCGTTGAGCCCGACAATCTAGCCAACTTTCTACCCACCTTATAGTACATTCATCCAGCCCATACTTCTTTAACTTGTTGACAAGAATACTGTGGGAGACAGTGTCAAAAGCTTTGCTAAAGTCAAGAAACAATACATCCACTGCTTTCCCTTCATCCACAGAATCAGTAATCTCATCATAGAAGGCGATTAGATTAGTCAGGCATGACCTTCCCTTGGTGAATCCATGCTGACTGTTCCGGATCACTTTACTCTCATGTAAGTGCTTCAGGATTGATTCCTTGAGGACCTGCTCCATGATTTTTCCGGGGACTGAGGTGAGGCTGACTGGCCTGTAGTTCCCAGGATCCTCCTTCTTCCCTTTTTTAAAGATTGGCACTACATTAGCCTTTTTCCAGTCATCTGGGACTTCCCCGGTTCGCCACGAGTTTTCAAAGATAATGGCCAATGGCTCTGCAATCACATCCGCCAATTCCTTTAGCACTCTCGGATGCAACTCGTCCGGCCCCATGGACTTGTGCACGTCCAGCTTTTCTAAATAGTCCCTAACCACCTCTTTCTCCACAGAGGGCTGGCCATCTACTCCCCATGTTGCGATGCCCAGCGCAGCAGTCTGGGAGCTGTCCTTGTTAGTGAAGACAGAGGCAAAAAAAGCATTGAGCACATTAGCTTTTTCCACATCCTCTGTCACTAGGTTGCCTCCCTCATTCAGTAAGGGGCCCACACTTTCCTTGGCTTTCTTCTTGTTGCCAACATACCTGAAGAAACCCTTCTTGTTACTCTTGACATCTCTTGCTAGCTGCAGCTCCAGGTGCGATTTGGCCCTCCTGATTTCATTCCTACATGCCCGAGCAATATTTTTATACTCTTCCCTGGTCATATGTCCAACCTTCCACTTCTTGTGAGCTTCTTTTTTATGTTTAAGATCTGCTAGGATTTCACCATTAAGCCAAGCTGGTCGCCTGCCATATTTACTATTCTTTCGACTCATTGGGATGGTTTGTCCCTGTAACCTCAACAGGGATTCCTTGAAATACAGCCAGCTCTCCTGGACTCCTTTCCCCTTCATGTTAGTCCCCGAGGGGATCCTACCCATCCGCTTCCTGAGGGAGTTGAAGTCTGCTTTCCTGAAGTCCAGGGTCCGTATCCTGCTGCTTACCTTTCTTCCCTGTGTCAGGATCCTGAACTCGACCATCTCATGGTCACTGCCTCCCAGATTCCCATCCACTTTTGCTTCCCCCACTAATTCTTCCCTGTTTGTGAGCAGCAGGTCAAGAAAAGCTCCCCCCCTAGTTGGCTCGTCTAGCACTTGCACCAGGAAATTGTCCCCTACGCTTGCCAAAAACTTCCTGGATTGTCTATGCACCGCTGTATTGCTCTCCCAGCAAATATCAGGAAAATTAAAGTCACCCATGAGAACCAGGGCGTGCGATCTAGTAGCTTCTGCGAGTTGCCGGAAGAAAGCCTCATCCACCTCATCCCCCTGGTCCGGTGGTCTATAGCAGACTCCCACCACTACATCACTCTTGTTACTCACACTTCTAAACTTAATCCAGAGACACTCAGGTTTTTCTGCAGTTTCGTACCGGAGCTCTGAGCAGTCATACTGCTCCCTTACATACAGTGCTACTCCCCCACCTTTTCTGCCCTGCCTGTCCTTCCCTCAAAGACTCTCTACCCCTTGCTTGCGAAAACCTACAGGATGCTCAGCAAGCGCAAAAGGCCTGGTATCCTTCAACTAATCTGCACTATTGCTTCAACATTTTAACGTTGTATTATGTTTTGTTTTGACCTTTCTGAATTGAAACCTTTCTGAGCTTTTCCTTTTCACTTTTCATCCCAATTCATGATGGAAGCTATTGTTGACATTTTGGAATTTTCCATGGGATGGAAATCCCATTTTCTGAGCAGCTCTAAATTTGGGTTTTTCTTCTGTGTCCTAGACAATCATCAGGCAGCACTAGGGCCTGGCTGAACAGCTGAGAGATAAGAGGAATTTCATTAATTTTAAACACCGGGGGCAACAGCTCTGAGCAGAGGGATTTATACTCTTGTCCATCCTGTGCACTGAATAAAGCAGGAAAATATCCTTTGTGATCATGTAATTACAGTGTATCATGATGCCAATGCCTAAGAATGTTTGCAGTATTGTTATAGTTGTATTGATCCAAGGACCTGAAGAAGAGCTCTGTGTAGCTTGAAAGCTTGTCTCTTTGAACAACAGAAGTTAGTTCAATAAAAGTTATGAGCCTTGCCTTTCTAATGAAGAGAGAACAGGACAGAAGAAACCACACTATATTTTTATTAAGAAATTAGAAAGTTGCAAAATTAACATGACAAATTAAATGATGTAAAAACTGTCTAGGTTTCAAAGGGTATGTCTAAATTGCAATCAGATATCCCAATTGCAGTGTAGTTATACCCAAACTGTATGCAAATAGGGAATCATTATTGAGTGCGTGTGATTCTACTCCATGAGTGTAGTTTGGAGGAGGCAGTGGGGGAGCATTGCACCCCCTCCCCCAACTGCAAGCCTTGGGCATACATGGAATCAAATTACACCTATGGGTCCCACAGGGATCATTTTTTGACCCTACGTTTTGGCCCTGGGTTGCTTGGTAAACTAGGCAAAAGCAAACAATACACATTTTAATACAGCTAAATGTAAACGCACCATACTTACAGGATGGGGGCCTCTATCCTGGGAGGCAGGATTGGGTGGGGGTCATGGTGGATAATCAGCTGAACATGAGCTCCCAGTGTGACACTGTGGGGAAAAAAAGAGCTATTGCTATTATCCTGAAATGCATAAACAGGGGAACCTAGAGCGGGAGTGGAGAGGTTACATTACCTGTGTATTTGGCAAGGGTGCTACTACTGCTGGAATCTTGTCTCCAGTTCCCGTGTCCGCAATTCAAGGAGGATGT
The DNA here is from genome assembly GCF_965152275.1 of Natator depressus. Classification (NCBI taxonomy): domain Eukaryota; kingdom Metazoa; phylum Chordata; order Testudines; family Cheloniidae; genus Natator; species Natator depressus. The sequence continues at coordinate 35,026,947 of NC_134246.1, forward strand.
TGGTATATTAAAGAGGATTGAAGGAAGAGCCACCAGAATGATTAGAAAACATGCCTTACAGTGATAGATTTAAGGAGCTCAATCTGTATAGTTTAATAAAGAGAAGGGCAAGGGAAAACTTGATCTCAGTCTTATAAGTACCTACACTGGGCACAAATATTTCACAATTGGCTCTTCAATCGCACAGACAAAGCTATGATAACACAATCCAATGGCTGGAAGTTGAAACTAGAAAAGTTCAGCCTGGAAATAAGGTGTAGGTTTTTTTAACAATTAGGGCAATTAACCGCTGGAACAATTTACCAAGAGTCATGGTGGATTCGCCATGTCTGGAAATTTTAAAATTAAGATTAGATTTTTTTTTTGGTTTTTAGGGTTTCTGAAAGATATGTTCTAGCTCAAACAGGGATTATTTTGAGGCTATTCTGTGGCCTGTGTTACACAGGAGGTCAGAATGGATGATCAGAATGGTCTCTTCTGGACTTGGAATCTATGAATCAATAAATGAGTAAGAAATGTGGTTACTTGGGCAACCTACATTCTGGCATTTCTGAAATTTTAAGTGCTTGGCTTTAAAACATAAATAACTTCCTTTTAGCACAGAATGTTATTCTATATCATTGTAAATATATATTTTAAATGACTAGAGGTGGTCAGACTTTTTTCTGTTCTTTTTGTTTGTTTGTTTTTGTTTTTTGTTTGTTTTTGTTTGTTTTTTTGGTGGGGGGGTGAAAACTTGAGGTTTTTGTCAAGAAACAAAAGATTTTTTTTCTTTTTGGCCAATTAAAACTTTTTAAAAAAATTCAAACACAAATAGCCACTAACAAACCAAAAAATGACAAAAACTGTTAAAAAAAAAATCCAGACAAAAACATCAGAAACTTGAAATATTTTTGGTTTTCAGTTTTCTAGCCTAATTTTAAAAAAACATATTGGAAAGAAAACCGTTCCCATATTGAAAAAAAACAAACAACCCAATTCTCTCTCTCTAAAAAAAAAGAGAGAGAGATAGATTTGATGGCTAATTTTCAGTCTTAAAAGTGACCGATTATGAAACTTGAAAAGTCACCTACAATGAAAGCACCAAAGGTGAATGATTTTGCTAATCTCAAAAATCAGTAAAAAATTTGCTGGAGGGTGCCCCCCAAACATCAACACACTCTTCCTTTCAAATTTCAGAAGGGGCCAATTTGTAAATCAATTGATTCACAACCTGGACTAGAAAATGAGAGAATCTGAAAATTCAGTCTTTATTCGTCAATTACATGCTGTGAAGTTGAGGAGATTACACTATATTCTTCACACAGTGCAAAACTCCATATTTGAAGTGAAAATCTGAATGCTACCATGAGTATATATGTTCTACCACCATCTCCAGAAGTCTATTTATACACTTAATGCCAGATCCCCAGCTAGCATCAATTGGCAGTAGCACCTTTGGAGTCAGTGTGTGAATTGGCAGCAGTCCATTCAGTTAAGTCTGGTCGTCTATATTGCAGATCTGCATATAGGCAACCCAGTAGAACCTGCAGCCAAGCACCTGCAAGCAGAGTCTATCTCTGTGTGTGTAAGTTAACTCAGTGGAAGCTCCATTCTCCTCCCTTCCCCATATTGAGGCTCCTCCGTGCCTGGCCCACATGTCTCGGCTTGGCGCATGGTGCTATTGTATGTGGAAGTGCTCATTCATGGTGGCCACTATAATCTCCTCCTCTCTCTCCATCCTGTATGTGCTACAGGGATCCACACTGATGGGATGGAGCATGGGAACTTCACACGGGTGACGGAATTCATGCTGCTGGGGCTACCCCAGACCCACAAGCTCCAGCTCTTCCTCTTCTTCCTCTTCCTGCTCTTCTACATAATCATTCTCCCAGGCAATGTCCTCATCATCCTCACCATCTGGAGTGACCCCCGCCTGGGCTTCCCCATGTACTTCCTGCTGGCCAACGTGGCCTTCCTGGACATCTGCTATTGCTCTGTTACCACCCCTCCCCGCCAAAGATGCTGGCTGACTTCTTCTCCCGCTGCAAGACCATCTCCTCCGGGGGCTGCATAGCCCAGTTCTTCTTCATCCAGTTCCTGGGGGCAGCTGAGATCTTCCTGCTGATGATTATGGCCTATGAACGTTACGTAGCCATTTGTAAACTCCTGCACTATGCCAGCATTGTGAGCAGTGGGGTCTGCTGTGCCCTGGTGGGGGCTGCCTGGGTGGGGGGCTTCGTGCACTCCATAGTCCAGGTGTGGGAAGTAAATGGAAGCCAGAATAAAGAAGTGTCAGACTGCAAAATATTTTTCTATGTGCAGGATTGGAGAAACTCTGTAGTTTTGCTGTAGTATCTATTGAGCATAGAATCATAGAATATCAGGGTTGGAAGGGACCTCAGGAGGTCATCTAGTCCAACCCCCTGCTCAAAGCAGGACCAATCCCCAACTAAATCATCCCAGCCAGGGCTTTGTCAAGCCTGACCTTAAAAACTTCTAAGGAGGGAGATTCCACCACCTCCCTAGGTAACACATTCCAGTGTTTCACCACCCTCCTCGTGAAAAAGGTTTTTCTAATATCCAACCTAAACCTCTCCCGCTGCAACTTGAGACCATTACTCCTTGTTCTGTCATCTGCTACCACTGAGAACAGTCTAGAGCCATCCTCTTTGGAACCCCCTTTCAGGTAGTTGAAAGCAGCTATCAAATCCCCCCTCATTCTTCTCTTCTGCAGACTAAACAATCCCAGTTCCCTCAGCCTCTCCTCATAACTCATGTGTTCCAGCCCCCTAATCATTTTGGTTGCCCTCCGCTGGACTCTTTCCAATTTTGTAGTGTGGGGCCCAAAACTGCACACACTACTCCAGACGAGGCCTCACCAATGTCGAATAGAGGGGAACAATCATGTCCCTCGATCTGTTGGCAATGCCCCTACTTATACAGCCCAAAATGCCATTGGCCTTCTTGGCAACAAGGGCACACTGTTGACTTATATCCAGCTTCTCATCCACTGTAACCCCTAGGTCCTTTTCTGCAGAACTGCTGCCTAGCCATTCGGTCCCTAGTCTGTAGCTGTGCCTGGGATTTTTCCGTCCTAAGTGCAGGACTCTGCACTTGTCCTTGTTGAACCTCATCAGATTTCTTTTGGCCCAATCCTCTAATTTGTCTAGGTCCCTCTGTATCCTATCCCTACCCTCCAGCATATCTACCTCTCCCCCCAGTTTAGTGTCATCTGCAAACTTGCTGAGGGTTCAATCCACAGAATCCTCCAGATCATTAATGAAGATATTGAACAAAACTGGCCCGAGGACCGAGCCTTGGGGCACTCCACTTGATACCGGCTGCCAACTAGGTATGGAGCCATTGTGCCAACTAGACATGGAGCAACTTGAAACTGTTAAATAACTTTATACTAAATCTGTAGTATCTATGGAATATTTCTGTAGTATTGTCATAAATATAAAGGGAAGGGTAATCACCTTTAAAATCCCTCCTGGCCAGAGGAAAAATCCTTTCACCTGTAAAGGGTTAAGAAGCTAAAGGTAACTTCGCTGGCACCTGACCAAAATGACCAATGAGGAGACAAGATACTTTCAAAAGCTGGGAGGAGGGAGAAAAACAAAGGGTCTGGGGCTGTCTGTGTGGTGCTTTTGCCAGGGACGGAACAGGAATGGAGTCTTAGAGCTTAGTAAGTAATCTAGCTAGGTATGTGTTAGATTATGATTTCTTTAAATGGCTGAGAAAATAGCTGTGTTGAATAGAATGAATATTCCTGTCTGTGTGTCTTTTTTGTAACTTAAGGTTTTGCCTAGAGGGATTCTCTATGTTTTGAATCTAATTACCCTGTAAGGTATTTACTATCCTGATTTTACAGAGGTGATTCTTTTTTTTACTTCTATTAAAAGTCTTCTTGTAAGAAAACTGAATGCTTTTTCATTGTTCTTAAGATCCAAGGGTTTGGGTCTGTGGTCACCTATGCAAATTGGTGAGGATTTTTACCAAACCTTCTCCAGGATATGGGGTGCAAGGGTTGGGAGAATTTTGGGGGGAAAGATGTTTCCAAACAACGTTTTCCCAATAAACCCAGATAAATGTTTGGTGGTGGCAGTGGAAGTCCAAAGGCAAAGGGTAAAATAGTTTGTACCTTGGGGAAGTTTTAACCTAAGCTCATAAAAATAGGCTTAGGAGGTTTTCATGCAGGTCCCCACATCTGTACTCTAGAGTTCAGAGTGGGGAAGGAACCTTGACAAGTATATATTGAAATCCCTGTACAGTCTGTTGAGTAATTAGTAAATCTGTAGCATCTATGCAGTAACTTGCATGAGTAAGTCTCCAGTAGCTGTGGAGGGAGCCTGTGGTTAAATGCAGTCATTCTACAGAGTGTATGGGTTTACTCCGTACTTTCTATGGAGTAACTATATAATGAATGTGTAGTATCAATAGAAGATCTGTGGACTATCTATGGAGTAACTCCAGAGTTTACACTGCTATAACTGAGAGAAGAAATTAACTCATTCTATTTTATATCTGAATATGATGCCAGTCCTGGTTAAGAATAATTAATACTCAGGAGATGATCATCACTTGTATTAGTTGTGCTAAAACATGGAAGGAATTTTGGCCATGGGTCAATTGTCTACTGCTAAATTCATGCCACTTAAAGACTGCAGTGTTAATTATTGTCTTTATTTATATTTCACAAAAACAAAGAGGAGTCCGGTGGCACCTTAAAGACTAACAGATTTATTTGAGCATAAGCTTTCGTGGGTAAAAAACCCACTTCAGATGCACGGAGTGAGAATTACAGATACAGGCATAAATATATATTGGCAGGGAAGGGAGTTACCTTACAAGTGGAGAACCAATGATGAATGCCAATTTAATCAGGGTGGATTGTCCACTCCCAATAATTGATGAGGAGATGTCAATACCAAGAGAGGGAAAATTGCTTTTGAGGTGAGCCAGTCACTCCCAGTCCCTATTCAAGCCCAAATTGATGGTGTTAAGTTTGCAAAAGAATTGTAGCTCAGCAGTTTCTCTTTGAAGTCTGTTTTTGAAGTTATTTTGTTGAAGAACAGCTACTTTTAAATCTGTTGTTGAGTGTCCGGGAAGATTGAAGTGTTCTCCTACTGGCTTTTGTATGTTACCATTCCTGATGTCTGATTTGTGTCCATTTATCCTTTTACGTAGAGACTATCTGGTTTGGCCAATGTACATGGCAGAGGGGCATTGCTGGCACATGATGGCTTATATCACGTTAGTAGATGTGCAGGTGAATGAGCCCCTGATGGTGTGGCTGGTGTGGTTGGGTCCGATGATGGTGTCGCTAGAGTAGATGTTGGGACAGAGAAGGCAATGGGGGGGGGGGAATAGCTCAGTGGTTTGAGCATTGGCCTGCTAAACCCAGGGTTGTGAGTTCAATCCTTGAGGGGGCCATTTGGGATCTGGGGCAAAAATTGGGGATTGGTCCTACTTTGAGCAGGGGGTTGGACTAGATGACCTCCTGAGGTCCCTTCCAACCCTGATATTCTATGAATGAGGTTTGTTACAGGGATTGGTTCCTGGGTTAGTGTTTCTGTGGTGTAGTGTGTAGTTGCTGGTGAGTATTTGCTTCAGGTTGGTGGGGTTTGTCTGTAAGCGAGGATTGGCCTGCCTCCCAAGGCCTGTGAGAGTGGGGGATCATTTTCCAGGATAGGTTGTAGATCACTGATGATGCACTGGAGAGGTTTTAGCTGGGGGCTGTATGTGATGGCCAGTGGTGTTCTGTTATTTTCCTTGTTGGGCCTGTCCTGTAGTAGGTGACTTCTGGGTACTTCTGAGGGTGCATCTGCTGCACGTGTGCAGCTTCAGACCCAGTCCCTACATTGCTCCCCTGTGTGCTGCTTTGGTCCCTGCACAAGTGATTGCTGATTGGCACAGGAAAATTTCCTACAGTGAAGGAAGGAACAGAGCAGCTCTGCCAAGGAATCTTCAGCAGAGGATTGGCAAGTACCTCCACGAAAGTTTCCTAGAGGTCTCTCAAGAGGATTCCCATGAAATCTCAGTGTGCATTAACACACTGTTCCACTGCACTGCCTAGCTTCACAAGAGAATATGGAACACATGCAAACACAGCTAGTCGTATACATTTCTATCCCTTCACCCACTTCTACAATATACAGAGCAAAGGACAGCTCTACTTCATATCACTGAGGAGCATCAACTCAAAAAGATCACTTACCAGGGCTCTTCTCTCCTGCATCATGTGTGGCAGAGACGGGCTTGTGGTACTGGCTAGACCTCTCCGCAGTGGAAGAGTTCCTGACTCACCTCACCACTAGATGACACTGCCATGTGCTCCGCACCATCCTCCAACTCAACCTCCTCATCCACAACTTTGTCCTTGGGGTCGAGTCTCCTGTCTGCCACCACCAGTCCTGCCAAAGTATGCCTGGGGCTCTTGACAGTGGAGGTGGTGTCATTGCTGAGGATAGTGTCCAGCGCCTTGTAGAAGCGGCAGCTCTTTGGCACAGCACCAGAGTGACAGTGTGCCTCCTTTGCCTTATTGTATGCCTATCTCAGCTCAGCACTGCTGTGGGTCCTGTTCATAACCCTTCTCCAACAAGCCACGAAAAATCTGACTGTAGGTACTGAAGTTTCTACTGCTGGAGCAGAGCTGGGACTGGACAGCCTCCTCTGCCCACAGTGCCAGCAGATCCAACAACTCAGGTGAGCTCCAAGCGGGAGAACGTTTGCTCCATGCTGGGAAGATGCAATGTGAGCTCTCCACACTGAGAAAATAGGAACTGGAAATTCAAAAATTCCTTGGCCTTTAAAGGGGAAGGGGCGGATGTCTGTTTACCTGGGTGCAGGGATGCAGAGTTCAAACTTCTGACCAGAGCGCTCAAGATGGGCATTGTGGGACACATCCTGGAGGCCATTAACAGCAACATAACCAAGCACGGTGTCTATAATGGCACTTTGTCAATATAACTTTTACTCCCAAGAGCTCTACACCTCTTGTTGAGGTGGTTTTATTTTGTCAGCAAAGCAGTTGGCCAAAGGTTAATTGTAGTGTGTACACCTCCACTGTTTTATTGATGAAACTTGACTTTTGTTGACAAAACTGTGTGGTGAGACAAGGCCTTAGATGCATGTTTCTTAATGCAAGAGGTAAGGGGAATAAAAAGGAAGAACTAGAAATACAAGTAAAAAGATTGGTGTTGTGACTCAACTCCTTGGACATGTCATGCGCGCACTCAACAAACATCCCAACCATCTAAACTGGAACCAATCAAACCCATGTGAGCAGCCTCAGCAGAGACCAAGGACCAGTCCTAATCTGAAGGGACCACCTCGGAAGTGGAAGAGGGTAGTTCTGTCTCCTAGTGCCAGTCACATCATATTCTTTCCATGAAGACTGTGAAGCCATCAAAATGGACAATTGTTGCCGATCAAATATTGTGGTGGGTTATCATAGAGTCATAGAAGATTAGGGTTGGAAGAGACCTCAGGAGGTCATCTAATCAAACCCCCTGATCAAAGCAGGACCAACCTCAACTAAATCATCCCATCCAGGCCTTAAAAGACTCAAAGGATGGAGATTCCACCACCTCCCTTGGCTTAACAGTGAAATCCTTCCTGATCTTAAATACAAAAAAGAAGCTTACAAGAAGTGGAAGATTGGACAAATGACCAGGGATGAGTATAAAAATATTGCTCGGGCATGCAGGAGTGAAATCAGGAAGGCTAAATCACACCTGGTGTTGCAGCTAGCAAGAGATGTTAAGAGTAACAAGAAGGGTTTCTTCAGGTATGTTAGCAACAGGAAGAAAGTCAAGGAAAGTGTGGGCCCCTTACTGAATGAGGGAGGCAACCTAGTGAGAGAGGATGTGGAAAAAGCTAATGTACTCAATGCTTTTTTTGCCTCTGTCTTCACGAACAAGGTCAGCTCCCAGACTACTGCCCTGGACAGCGCAGCATGGGGAGAAGGTGACCAGCTCTCTGTGGAGAAAGAAGTGGTTCGGGACTATTTAGAAAAGCTGGACGTGCACAAGTCCATGGGGCCGGATGCGTTGCATCCGAAAGTGCTAAAGGAGTTGGCGGATGTGATTGCAGAGCTATTGGCCATTATCTTTGAAAACACATGGCGATCAGGGGAAGTCCCGGATGAGTGGAAAAAGGCTAATGTAGTGCCCATCTTTAAAAAAGGGAAGAAGGAGGATCCTGGGAACTACAGGCCAGTCAGCCTCACCTCAGTCCCTGGAAAAATCATGGAGCAGGTCCTCAAGGAATCAATTCTGAAGCACTTAGAGGAGAGGAAAGTGATCTGGAACAGTCAGCATGGATTCACCAAGGGCAAGTCATGCCTGACTAATCTAATTGCCTTCTATGATGAGATAACTGGTTCTGTGGATGAAGGGAAAGCAGTGGACATGGTGTTCCTTGACTTTAGCATAGCTTTTCACACTGTCTCCCAGAGTATTCTTGCCAGCAAGTTAAAGAAGTATGGGCTGGATGAATGGACTATAAGGTGGATAGAAAGTTGGCTAGATTGTCAGGCTCAACGGGTAGTGATCAATGGCTCCATGTCTAGTTGGCAGCCAGTATCAAGTGGAGTGCCCCAAGGGTTGGTCCTGGGGCCGGTTTTGTTCAATATCTTCATAAATGATCTGGAGGATGGTGTGGATTTCACCCTCAGCAAGTTTGCAGATGAGACTAAACTGGGAGGAGAGGTAGATATGCTGGAGGGTAGGGATAGGATACAGAGGGACCTAGACAAATTGGAGGATTGGTCCAAAAGAAATCTGTTGACATTCAACAAGGACAAGCACAGAGTCCTGCACTTAGGATGGAAGAATCCAATGCACCGCTACAGACTAGGGACCGAATGGCTCGGCAGCAGTTCTGCAGAAAAGGACCTAGAGGTTACAGTGGACGAGAAGGTGGATATGAGTCAACAGTGTGCCCTTGTTGCCAAGAAGGCCAATGGCATTTTGGGATGTATAAGTAGGGGCATTGCCAGCAGATCGAGGGATGTGATCGTTCCCCTCTATTCGACACTGGTGAGGCCTCATCTGGAGTACTGTGTCCAGTTTTGGGCCCCACACTACAAGAAGGATGTGGAAAAATTGGAAAGAGTCCAGCGGAGGGCAACAAAAATGATTAGGGGACTGGAACACATGAGTTATGAGGAGAGGCTTAGGGAACTGGGGATGTTTAGTCTACGGAAGAGAAGAATGAGGGGGGATTTGATAGCTGCTTTCAACTACCTGAAAGGGGGTTCCAAAGAGGATGGCTCTAGACTGTTCTCAGTGGTAGCAGATGACAGAACAAGGAGTAATGGTCTCAAGTTGCAGTGGGGGAGGTTTAGGTTGGATATTAGGAAAACCTTTTTCACTAGGAGGGTGGTGAAACGCTGGAATGCGTTACCTAGGGAGGTGGTGGAATCTCCTTCCTTATATATTTTTAAGGTCAAGCTTGACAAAGCCCTGGCTGGGATGATTTAATTGGGGATCAGTCTACTTTGAGCAGGGGGTTGGACTAGATGACCTCCTGAGGTCCCTTCCAACCCTGATATTCTATGATTCTGTGATTCTCCCTAGGTAACCCATTCCAGTGCTTCACCACCCTCCTAGTCAAATACATGGTAACAGTGAATTTGAACCAATTGGGATAGGATTTTTACAAATGGGGCCCAAGGGATTTGAGTGTTCAACTGTCACCGAAATTCAATAAGAGTTGGATGACTAATTGCTGTAGGTCCAGCTGAAAATCACATCCTTCCCCCCCGCTAATGCAAAGGGGGGAGTGAAAGCACTTAAGCATTAATCAGCTGTAAAACTTTAATGGGACTTCTGGCTTAATTGTTTTTCCAGATCAGTGTCTTAGTTCAGAATATTCAAAGGAATTGAGTTTTAAATTCATAATCACTGAGTGTTTGGACAAGAAGCAATGATGCTTTACACCATATGAGGAGTTGTCCCTTTGTTAATAAATTTGTTAGTCTCTAAGGTGCCACAAGTACTCCTTTTGTTTTTAAGAGAACTCCCATTATAATAATCCAATGTATCCAATAAGGCAAAAGAAACAGAGCACATTAAAATATATCTAGTCAAAATGGCTCAAAACTCACAGACAATGCATGCGATGAAATTCTTGTTAAAAAGCTATGGGAGTAAGAAATCTTCACAGAAATAACAATGAATAATACATACTCTGAGGAAAATCATGATTTGGAAATCAAGAGTCATAGACAGAAAAAGAGGCAAAATAAATTGACATTGATTATTCATGATCTATCTATCTATCCACATGCTCTTCTTTTATCTATTGTATATGTAATATACACAACCATGCACAAACATGGTTTAATAATAATAATAATTAATAATAATAAATAATGACAACAGCCAACTTCTGTGATCTAGACACATTTGGATCCTTGTGTGGATGAGAGATCATTGGCCAAATCCACCTTTGAAGTGAATGACTATATCTCAGTTGTTATGGTTACAAGGGTAGCTGAACCTCTTCTCCTTGGTCTGGTCTCTTAGTGGAAAACCTCATGTCTCAGCTTTGTGCCTGTCCCTCTCTTAGGGTGGAATCATGTGATTCTCCCACTCTCCAGCTGGGTCCCAGGCTATAGCAACTTGTGCACCAACAAATGAGTTCTCCAACCATGTTTGGTACCTGCAGTTCTTCCCACAGGAGTTGTGACCCATAGTAAGTTGAGTGACTAGCCAACCTTCACCATACAAAGTATGATTTATTTACCACTGTAGGAACAAAGCATAACATAAGAGAAAATATGAGCAATTCTAGATCCATCACTGCAGTAGTTTGGCAGGATAAAAAGTTGGTTTTATTACTCTGACTCAGTTTGTCTTTTTGAAACATTGCAATAGCTTTCCCTTCCAAAATACCTTTCCACCACAGCAAGTAATTTTTTTAAAATAAAAAATAATAATATATATATAACTATATAAGGCTCTACATGCCCTACCACATCATAAATAAGACAAGAAAATCCCATTAGCATTAAAATAATCATTTGAACAGGAACTCAGATATTCAGACACCTGAAAAAACTTTTTTTTCAATTCTTTATCATTTGGGAAAGAGAAGCTTCATGTCTCTCGGAAAACCCCTTCAAAGAGATTATGATATTGATACCTTGAATAAGTGACAAAATGAACTGATACCTCCTGTCAAGGCTGATTTCCCACTCTGTCACTTTGAGTGCAGAAGGTGGGGGCCCAAAAGGATTCTAAAAATTAATACTGGCCACTCCAGGCTGGTATGAAACTTCCCAAGGTTACAGCTTTTCTCTGACCTTGGATGGGTAGATGCTGCCACCACCCAAGTTCAATCCCCCATCCCCTGTTTTGAGAATCCAGGAAGGAGCACTTGGGAATTCCTTCCTGTGGGGTACCATCAACCCCTTTCACCCCCGCTCCGGGGAAGAGCTGAGAAAGAAAAACAAAGGAAATCAGCTGTTGCCACCAACTTAAACAACATATGCCCAAACCTCTTAGGACACAAAAAATCCAATCCTATTCTTAAAAAAGGTTAATTTTATTAAAAACAAAAAGAAAGAAAATACATCTGGAACTTAGGCTTTTTGCTAGATCTTAAAAAAAACAATTACAAAATTTAAGCCTCAAGTTTGCTCTCTTGAGATTCAGCTTAAAGGTTACAAGCAAAACTAAAGCATTTGGGGTTAGCACAGAGGAGTCTGTCAGGGTTCCTTCCCCACTCTGAACTCTGGGGTACAGATGTGGGGACCCGCATGAAAGCCCCCGAAGCTTATTGCGACCAGCTTAGGTTAAAACCTGGTATGCTGCCACCACCAAGAGCTTTAACAGGGAATCAGGGAAGAGCCCACTTGGAGACATCTTCCCCCAAAATATCCCCCCAAGCCCTACACCCCCTTTCCTGGGGAAGGTTGAGAATAATATCCTAACCAATTGGTTATAAAATGATCAAAGACCCAAACCCCTGGGTCTTGGAACAATGGAAAAATCAGTCAGGTTCTTAAAAGAAGGATTTTATTTAAAAAAAAAAGAAAGGTAAAAATCATCTCTGTAAAATCAGGTTGGAAAATACTTTACAGGGTATTCAGATTCAAAACACAGAGGATCCCCCTCTGGGCAAAACCTTAAAGTTTACAGAAAACAGGAACAAACCTCCCTCTTAACACAGGGAAAATTCACATAAAACAAAAGATAAACTGATCCGCCTTGCCTGGCTTACCTATACTGGTTGCAATATTGGAGACTTGGATTAGGATGGGTTGGAGAAGATGGATTTATGTCTGGCCTCTCTCAGTCGCAAGAGAGAATAACCGTGTAAACAAAGAGCACAAACAAAAAAGCCTTCCCCCCCTCCAAGATTTGAAAGTATCTTGTCCCCTTATTCGTCCTTTGGGTCAGGTGCCAGCCTCAGGGATTTTATAGTATTGTATAGAGGAAGGTGGTTTTGCAGGGTGGAATATCCTGGTTGAAATTTATCCCTTTATATTTATGACAAGTCCACAAACCAATAAGAAATAAAAGAAATAATTCTAATCACGTCTTCCTAGACATTCCCTGATTTACTTACATATCTGGGGTTCAAATAAGTAGTTCTAGGTATGATCTGATGATTTTCCATACCTGGCTTAAAGCTTCTTATAACATTGCTGCTATGTGTCTCCTCTCTCCAGAGAACAACAATAGACAGACAAAGGGAAAGTTTTTTTTTCCCAATTTTAAAATGTTCTAGTCCTCCCATTGGCTCTTTTGGTCAGGTTCCCTCTCTCTTCCCTTTACCTATGCATGCAGTCAGACTTTTTAACTCTTTACAGGTAAAGCAAGTTGAGAACAGCTACCAAGAGGGATTCTATAGCTAACTGGCTGGCTGGCTGTCCATAAAAGGGAGCTTCCTCCCCCCCCCAATGTAACATACCCCCATTTTATCCAACATGATCCACCCTGCAAATTCCTACCCCAAAAAGCCACCTTGAACAAAGAAACAAGTCAACCAATGAATCAGCAACATGAAAAAGAAAAAAATCAAGCAAACACACAAGCCAAACCTCTCATACCCAAGCAGAGTTTTCATCCCAAAAAGAGAGAAGAGGAAGAGACATCACAAAGCCCACTAGTGAGTTAGCAATAGCTATAGATATTCTGTGCAGCATGGTGATGGTCACAGTATAAATCCCCAAGACAGATAGATACGTGTCTATGTAGATTTATGGATAGACATATAGATTCTGATATTATGTACATGGTGTAATCCTAAACTTACTCATTTGACTTCCATGGAATTAGTGCAGATTTTATGACATCATAAACAGATTGCACCTTATTTCTCAAGGAAGCAATTGATTATTACTATAAAGAAGCCCAGAATGAAATCACAGCCAAGGATCAATGACGGACATTTTTTTTGTTGGTGAATAACCTCCACACAATCAGTTTCTTTGATGCAGCTTTGATCTCCGTATTCCTCATGCTGTAGATGATCGGATTCATCACTGGAGGCACCACAGAATAGAGAACAGCCACCATGAGATCCAGCCCTGATGCTGAGCTGGAGGTGGATTCCAGGTAGGCAAAGAAGCCAGTGGAAAGTAACAAAGAGACCACAGTGAGGTGAGGGAGGCAGGTGGAGAAGGCTTTATGCCGGCCCTGCTCAGAGGGGATTCTCAGCACGGTTTTGAAGATCTGAACATAAGACACAATTATAAAAACAAAGCAGTTTAAACTTAAAAACACACTAAAGGCAAGAAGCCCAATTTCACTGAGGTATGAGTCAGAGCAGGCAAGCTTGAGTAGCTGGGGGATTTCACAGAAGAACTGGTTGATGACATTGGACTGGCAGAAGTGTAACCTGAAGGTGTTCCCAGTGTGCAGTGAAGTGTAGACTATACCAGTAATCCAGGCACTGGCTGCCATTTGGACACAAGCTCCCCTGTTCATTATGCTCTCGTAGTGCAGTGGTTGGCAGATGGCGACATATCTGTCATATGCCATGATAGTGAGTAAGGCAAAATCAGCTGCAGTGAAGAGGAGAAAGAGAAACACTTGGGCGACACATCCAGGATAAGAAATCACCCTGGTGTTTGTGAGGGAATTGGCCATGGATTTGGGGATGGTGACAGAGATGGAGCCAAGATCTAGGATAGACAGATTCATCAGGAGGAAGTACATGGGGGTGTGAAGGTGGTGGTTCAGGGCTACAACCATGAGAATGAGAAGATTCCCCATCAGGGCTGCCAGGTAAATCAGCAGAAACACCACAAAGTGCAAAATCTGCAGCTCCTGAACATCAGAGAATCCCAGGAGAAGGAACTCGGTCAGGATGGTTTGGTTGGACATTTTCTTTCTCAGTTCATTGTGTGATGGCTGTGGAAGGAAGGAGGTCAGGATTAGAGCTACAGAGAAAATGGCCCTGATTCCCCTCATTAATATCTCTTGATAAAAGTGTCAATTGTGCCCAGCACTCGTCATTGCCATTAACAAGAAGTGGTGAGTTAACTCACGAGTGTAAATTGACACAGCTCCCTTAAAGTCAATGGAGCTGCATCTGTTGACACCATCTGAAGATCTGGCTCAGGATGTGGATTGATAAAATACAGTATGAAGGATGGAGCAAAGCACATTCAACCCCAATGATCTAGACAAGATAATTCCCCTATTGGTCCAGACACCAGGCTGCAAACTTGGGGATGAAGCTAAAATACTAAAAAGCTAATGTTGCCTGATTTCCACTTTCCAGGAAAACTGGGATTTCAGCTGAAGATATTTTCATAGGCATTCTCTGCTATCATTAAAAATAACGTTATATATTGGAAAAAAAATTCAATTACTTCAGTGAAAATTTTCCAGTTTCACACAATTTTTACCAGCAATTGTTTGGTTCTCAGTTAAAAACAAAAAATGTTTGGTTTTCACAATTTCTATGAAAATTGTGTTTTTTTTCTGCTGCAGAAAAAAAGAGGAGCTCTAGATGTGGGATTAAATGATAGTAAAAGATTTAAAGAGTTTCAGTTGTAATTCGTAGTTCTAGAATTAAATTTCTGCAACATAATAATACCCCAAAATATTTAACTGAAATAGCAAACTTACAAAGTTGGTCTTTGTGAAATGTTTCCCAGTCTGTGATGCATTTGACAGTCCACTGCCAGATCCCTTCAGCCATTGTCTATCTATAGATCTGTCAATAATGCTCCCATCTCTGTATTATCCAACATCCATTTCCCTGCCGCTTCATCATATTTTTTGAGTTGCTGGGTCTCTCTGCAGTTCCTTGCAGACAGGGATCCATTCCAGAGATAGGCGCTCCCTTCTTCAGGCAGGCTTGGTGAGAAGTGAAGGACTAAATAGGATTGGGGCAGAAAGCCACTCCCAGCTCTGAAACATATCCTGGCTTGTGCAGGCTTCAAGACAGGGTCACAGCTCTGATCTCACCTCTGGAGGAAACCACCCTGACACCTGCCCTAGTTGACCCTAATTCTACAGTGCGGGATCAGCATTTGCCCTTGCTCTCACACAATGGCAGCAACCATGGATGGATGAGTGGCTAAAAACAAGGCAAGGGCTGAGGCCCAAAGTGTGTGTGAAGGAAACTACAGAATGAACTATATATTTGTAGCACAGACATGTGACCTACAGTAGCTTGGAGTCCAATGTGACCAGAGCTGGTTTCTTCATTAACATCATATAATCAGCTCTGAGAGAGCAGAGATTTTTTTCCCCTGTGTTGCATCAGCAGCTCTTGAGATACAGCCACCAGAGGAACCCACAGCCCAGGCTGCTCTGGCTGTTTGATGTTGGTCACTAAGAAGCAGCCAGAGGCAAACACTAAAAGCTCAGTGCAACGTCCTAAACTGGTGTAAATTGATACAGTTCCATTCAGTTCCGAGTAATTAGGGCTGTTTACACCAAGTGGAGATTTGGCTCTTTGATTTCATTGGCGCAATTTGGATTTCCATTAGCTGGGGATCTGACCCTAAAACTGCCATAGAGCCATGTAAGTTATGACCAGCTGGAAATCTGGCCTCATTAACTCCAATGGAGCTATGTCTGATTTACACCGACTGGGAATCTAGTTCATTACACACTTTCTGATCCATATTCTTTGCCTCTGAATCTGAACTGAAGATGAGACAAAAGTTCCAAACCAGTCTGCACTTTCTTAGTAATCTGCCCAATGGGATTGAGTGTAACTTTTAATGGCTACAGAGAGATTCATTCCCACTGGGGACAGAACTTTGGAGGAATTCAGTGTTGCTAAGATTTTCTGTATCTGATTTTCAATTTCTACTAGGATGAATGAACCTTCTTTCTTTCTTTCTTTCTTTCTTTCTTTCTTTCTTTCTTTCTTTCTTTCTTTCTTTCTTTCTTTCTTTCTTTCTTTCTTTCTCAGCCATTAAATGTTTTCTTCCTGCAGACAACACTAAAATAAAAGGCTCATGAGGCTGCAGGTGCAAAGCCACATGATATCTTCTAGCTGTTTAATTCACACTAATTGTAGGTATGTCAGAGAGACTGAACAAATATGAAGGGTCAGATCCCCATCTGGTGCAAATCAATTGTAGCTCCCTTGGAGCCAATGGGATTGTCAAAGCTGATTCCCCACTCTGGCACTTTGAGTGCGTAAGTTGGGGGGCCAAAAGGATTCTAAAAATTAATACTGGCCACTCCAGGCTGGTATTAAACTCCAGAGGTTACAGTTTTTCTCTGACCTTGGATGGGTAGATGCTGCCACAACCCAAGTGCAAAACCCCTTTGAGGATCCAGGAAGGCGCACTTGGATATTCCTTCTGGTGGGGTACCCTCAAGCCCTTTCACCACCACTTTGGGGAAGAGTTGGGAAAGAAAAACAAAGGAAATCAGCTGTTGCCACCAGTTAACTAAACAACATGTGCACAAACCTCTTAGGACAAAAAAAATCCAATCCTGTTCTTAAAAAAGATAAATTTTATTAAAAACAAAAAGAAAGAAAATACATCTGGGAATTCAGGCTACTGATAGATTAAAAAAAACACTTCTAAAGATTAAGCATCAGGAATAACCTTCTTGAGGTCCAGCTTAAAGGTTACAAGCAAAACAAAAGCATTTGGGGTTAGCACAGTGGAGTCTTTGTCCTTGTTGAACCTCATCAGATCTCCAATTTGTCTAGGTCACTCCGGACCCTATCACTACCCTCCAGCGTATCTACCTCTTCCCCCAGCTTAGTGTCATCTGCAAACTTCCTGAGGGTGCAATTCATCCCATCATTCAGATCATTAAAAAAAGGATGTTGAACAAAATCAGCCCCAGGACTGAGCCCTGGGGCATTCCGCTTGATATCGGCTGCCAACCAGACATTGAGCCATTGATCACTACCTGTTGAGCCCAACAATCTAGCCAACTTTCTATCCACCATATAGTCCATTCATCCAATCCATACTTTTTTAACTTGCTGGCAAGAAAACTGTGGGAGACCATATCGAAAGCTTTGCTAAAGTCAAGATATATATCACATCCACTGCTTTCCCTATATCCACAGAGCCAGTTATTTCATCATAGAAGGCAATCAGGTTGGTCAGGCATGACTTGCTGTCAAGGTTCCTTCCCCACTCTGAACTCTAGGGTACAGATGTGGGGACCTGCATGAAAACCCCCTAAGCTTATTTTTACCAGCTTAGGTTAAAACTTCCCCAAGGTACAAACTATTTTAACTTTTGCCCTTGGACTTTATTCCTGCCACCACCAAGCGTGTAACAAATATATAACAGGGAAAGAGCCCACTTGGAAACATCTTTCTCCCCAAAATCCTCCCCAAACCCTACATCCCCTTTCCTGGGGAAGGCTTGATAAAAATCCTCACCAATTTGCATAGGTGAACACAGACCCAAACCCTTGGATCTTAAGAACAAGGAAAAAGCAATCAGGTTCTAAAAAAAAGAATTTTAATTGAAGAAAAAGTAAAAGAATCACCTCTGTAAAATCAGGATGGTAAATACCTTACAGGGTAATCAGATTCAAAACAAAGAGAATCCCTCTAGTCAAAACTTTAAGTTACAAAAAGACACAAAAACAGGAATATACATTCCATTCAGCACAGCTTATTTTATCAGTCATTTAAACAAAACAGAATCTAATGCATATCTAGCTAGATTACTTACTAAGTTCTAAGACTCCATTCCTTTTCTGTTCCCAGCAAAAGCATCACACAGACAGAGAGAACCTTTGTTTCTCCCCTCCTCCAGCTTTGAAAGTATCTTGTCTCCTCATTGGTCATTTTGGTCAGGTGCCAGCGAGGTTATCCTAGCTTCTTAACACTTTACAGGTGAAAGGGTTTTTCCTCTGGCCGGGAGGGATTTTAAAAGTGTTTACCCTTCCCTTTATATTTATGACATGCCTCCCAAATCATAGATAGGGTGAAACCCTGGCTGTGATTTCTTCCTGGAGCTCTAGGAAAAAACAGAGTTAATAAGACACAGGCACCTCTAAATATACTACCAAGTATATAAAGACTAACAATATTTTCCCCATCTCAAGGACGATTTTAACCAGTTGATTCTGGGAAACTTTCACGGGAGAGTGCATCAGCCACTTTGTTAGAAGCTCCTGAGATGCGTTGGATGTCGAAATCAAAATCTTGGAGAGCTAAACTCCACCGAATACGTTTTTTGTTATTTCCCATGGCGGTATGAAGCCACCGTAGCACAGCATGGTCGGTTTGCAGGTGGAAACGCCGTCCCCAAACATATGGGTGTAGCTTTTCCAGAGCGTAGACAATGGCGTAACATTCTTTTTCAATGGCTGACCAGTGGCTTTCCCTCTCAGACAGCTTCTTGCTGAGAAACACGACAGGGTGGAATTCTTGATCCGGTCCTTCCTGCATTAAAACTGCTCCCACACCACACTCGGACACATCTGTGGTTACTAGGAACGGTTTGTCAAAGTCTGGGGCCTTTAGCACAGGGTCAGACATGAGTGTCGCTTTAAGCTGGTTAAAGGCCTTCTGACACTCTTCTGTCCACTGAACGGCATTTGGCTGTTTCTTCACAGACAGCTGCAACGGCACAGGAGCCAGCAAACAGATCTGTAAACAGGGGAGTTTGAAAGGGGAGTTTGTCTTGTGGTGCTTGTTTGGGGTTTGTTTTTGCTGTGGGGGGGTGGTGTTTTGGTGTGGTTTGTGTTTCCCAGATTAACAGGGTTTAGGTGGGAAGGCTGTGACAGATACAGAGGCAGCAGTGGGAGTGACCCATGTCGTGGAAGACACAATGAGGATGACTGAATGTGGAAGCTGCGGTATGTCCATGATCCTGGAGGGGGTACCTGGTAAGAGTTTTGTCTGCATGAAATGCCGTCAGATAGAGCTGATGGAGGAAAAGATCTGAGGTTTGGAGATGCAGGTGGAAAGTCTGTTTGATTTTAGGAAGGGGTTTGAGCAGATTATGGAGCAAAGACATGAGGTATCTGAAGGGAAAAGCTCAGACTTGCAGATGGAAGCAGGACTGGGGAATTCTGATGGGAGACTGGGTGAGGAAAGTGGTCAGTGGAAGCATGTGACTAAAAGAACCAGGCAGAAGAAAAGACGGGCTAGTGAAGGAGAAACAGAGCTCAAGAATAGGTTTTTCAGAGTTGGAAAATGAAGAAGGGGCTCAGTAGGTAATCACTGAAGGTGGAAAGGCAAGGAAGAAGAGAAGAGCGGCTAGTCCTATAGGAAAAGGGGAAGAGTTAATGGAGACTACACCAAATATGAGCCCCAGGAGGATACAGGATGGGTTGAAGAGGATTACAAGGGAGAATAGGACTGGAAAGAACTTGCAGGCAGAGGAAACGGGATAGACTGGAGAATAGCACCGTCACTAGGAAAAGGCAGGTCTATGTGATCGGGGACTCTTTACTGAGAAGAATAGTCAGGCCTGTAACCAGAGCTGATCCAGAGAATAGAAGGGTATGCTGCCTTCCAGGTGCTAAGATACAGGATGTAGACCTAAGGTTGAAAAGGATCCTAAAGGGAGCAGGAAAGAATCCCCTAATTATCCTTCATGTGGGAACAAATGATACGGCTAGATTCTCGCTGGAAAGTATTAAGGGAGACTATGCTAGGCTGGGGAAGACGCCTAAGGAAATTGAGGCTCAGGTAATCTTTAGTGGGATCCTGCCTGTTCCTAGAGAAGGGCAACAAAGGTGTGACAAGATTATGACTATCAACAGATGGCTTAGGCAGTGGTGCTATAAGGAGGGCTTTGGGATGTATGGCCACTGGGAGGCATTCATAGACAGAGGACAGTTCTCTCGGGATGGACTTCATCTGAGTAGGGAAGGAAATAGACTTCTATGGAGGCTGGCACAACTGATTAAGAGAGCTTTAAACTAGGAATTTGGGGGAGATGTTTGGGAGATGTCCAGGTTATCTCCATGCCGGATTTTAGCATTGAGAGGGAAGAAAACGAAGTAAGAAAGGATACAGCCATGGGTAGGAGAATGTATATAAGGAGGAAGGGCAGTGTGGATTCCAGTCTAATAGGTTATACTGGCTGTAGAATGACCGTGCCTAATCGGGTACAGAATGCGAGCGAGGCCAAACAGCAAAAATTAAGATGTTTGTACACCAATGCGAGGAGCCTAGGTAACAAAATGGAGGAACTAGAGCTACTGGTGCAGGAAGTGAAACCAGATATTCTAGGGATAACAGAAACAGGGTGGAATAGTAGTCATGACTGAACTACAGGTATTGAAGAGTATGTGCTGTTTAGGAAAGACCGAAATAAAGGTAAAGGTGGTGGAGTAGCACTGTATATCAATGATGAGGTAGAATGTAAAGAAATAAGAAGCGATGGAATGGATAAGACAGAGTCCGTCTGGGCAAAACTTACACTGGGGAAGAAAACTACTAGATCCTCCCCTGGGATAGTGCTTGGGGTGTGCTATAGACCGCCGGGATCTAATTTGGATATGGATAGAGCCCTTTTTAATGTTTTTAATAAAGTAAATACTAATGGAAACTGTGTGATCATGGGAGACTTTAACTTCCCAGATATAGACTGGAGGACGAGTGCTAGTAATAATAATAGGGCTCAGATTTTCCTAGATGCGATAGCTGATGGATTCCTTCAGCAAGTAGTTGCTGAACCGACTAGAGGGGATGCCATTTTAGATTTGGTTTTGGTGAGTAGTGAGGACCTCATAGAAGAAATGGTTGTAGGGGATAATCTTGGCTCAAGTGATCATGAGCTAATTCAGTTCAAACTGAATGGAAGGATTAACAAAAATAAATCTGCAGCTAGGGTTTTTGATTTCAAAAAGGCTGACTTTCAAAAATTAAGGAAATTAGTTAGGGAAGTGGATTGGACTGAAGAACTTAAGGATCTAAAGGTAGTGGAGGCCTGGAATTATTTTAAATCAAAGCTGAAGAAGCTATTGGAAGCCTGCAGCCCAAGAAAGGGGAAAAAATTCATAGGCAGGAGTTGTAGATCAAGCTGGATGAGCAAGCATCTCAGAGAGGTGATTAAGAAAAAGCAGAAAGCATACAGGGAGTGGAAGATGGGAGGGATCAGCAAGGAAAGATACCTTATTGAGGTCAGAACATGTAGGGATAAAGTGAGAAAGGCTAAAAGTCAAGTTGAGTTGGACCTTGCAAAGGGAATTAAAACCAACAGTAAAAGGTTCTATAGCCATATAAATAAGAAGAAAACAAAGAAAGAAGAAGTGGGACCGCTAAATACTGAGGATGGAGTGGAGGTCAAAGATAATCTAGGCATGGCCCAATATCTAAACAAATACTTTGCCTCAGTCTTTAATAAGGCTAAAGAGGATCTTAGGGATAATGGTAGCATGACAAATGGGAATGAGGATATGGAGGTAGATATTACCATATCTGAGGTAGAAGTGAAACTCAAACAGCTTAATGGGACTAAATCGGGGGCCCAGATAATCTTCATCCAAGAATATTAAAGGAATTGGCACATGAAATTGCAAGCCCATTAGCAAGAATTTTTAATGAATCTGTAAACTCAGGGGCTGTACCGTATGATTGGAGAATTGCCAACATAGTTCCTATTTTTAAGAGAGGGGGAAAAGGTGATCCGGGTAACTATAGGCCTGTTAGTTTGACATATGTAGTATGCAAGGTCTTGGAAAAAATTTTGAAGGAGAAGATAGTTAAGGACATTTCAGGTCAATGGTAAATGGGACAAAATACAACATAGTTTTACAAAAGGTACATCGTGCCAAACCAACCTGATCTCCTTCTTTGAGAAAGTAACAGATTTTTTAGACAAAGGAAACTCAGTGGATCTAATTTACCTAGATTTCAGTAAGGCATTTGATACCGTGCCACATGGGGAATTATTAGTTAAATTGGAAAAGATGGGGATCAATATGAAAATTGAAAGGTGGATAAGGAATTGGTTAAAGGGGAGGCTACAATGGGTCCTACTGAAAGGTGAACTGTCAGGCTGGAGGGAGGTTACCAGTGGAGTTCCTCAAGGATCGGTTTTGGGACCAATCTTATTTAATCTTTTTATTACTGACCTTGGCACAAAAAGTGGGAGTGTGCTAATAAAGTTTGCGGATGATACAAAGCTAGGAGGTATTGCCAATTTATTGAAGGACGGGGATATCATACAGGATGACCTGGATGACCTTGAAAACTGGATTAATAGTAATAGGATGAAATTTATTAGTGAGAAGTGTAAGGTCATGCATTTAGGGATTAATAACAAGAATTTTAGTTATAAGCTGGGGATGCATCAATTAGAAGTAATGGAGGAGGAGAAGGACCTTGGAGTATTGGTTGATCATAGAATAACTATGAGCTGCCAGTGTGATATGGCTGTGAAAAAAGCTAATGCGGTCTTGGGATGCATCAGGAGAGGTATTTCCAGTAGGGATAAGGAGGTTTTAGTATCTTTATACAAGGCACTGGTGAGACCTCATCTGGAATACTGTGTGCAGTTCTGGTCTACCATGTTTAAGAAGAATGAATTCAAACTGGAACAGGTACAGAGAAGGGCTACTAGGATGATCCGAGGAATGGAAAACCTGTCTTATGAAAGGAGACTCAAGGAGCTTGGCTTGTTTAGCCAAACCAAAAGAAGGTTGAGGGGAGATATGATTGCTCTCTATAAATATATCAGAGGGATAAATACCAGGGAGGGAGAGGAATTATTTAAGCTCAGTGTCAATGTGGACACAAGAACAAATGGATATAAACTGGCCACCAGGAAGTTTAGACTTGAAATTAGATGAAGGTTTCTAACCATCAGAGAAGTGAAGTTTTGGAATAGCCTTCCAAGGGAAGCAGTGGGGCAAAAGATCTATCTGGCTTTAAGATTAAACTTGATAAGTTTATGAAGGAGATGGTATGATGGGATAACATGGTTTTGGTAATTAAATATTCATGGTAAATAGGCCCAATGGCCTGTGATGGGATATTAGATGGGGTGGGATCTGAGTTACCCAGGAAAGAATTTTCTGTAGTATCTGGCTGGTGAATCTTGCCCATATGCTCAGGGTTTAGCTGATCGCCATATTTGGGGTCGGGAAGGAATTTTACTCCAGGGCAGATTGGAAGAGGCCCTGGAGGTTTTTCGCCTTCCTCTGTAGCATGGGGCACGGGTCACTTACTGGAGGATTCTCTGCTCCTTGAAGTCTTTAAAGCACGATTTGAGGACTTCAATAGCTCAGACATAGGTGAGAGGTTTTTCGCAGGACTGGGTGGGTGAAATTCTGTGGCCTGCATTGTGCAGAAGGTCAGACTAGATGATCATAATGGTCCCTTCTGACCTTAGTATCTATGAATCTTTTTGGTTAGGTGTGTCAGTGGGGCGGCGATTTGGCTGTATTGCGGTACAAATCGCCTGTAATAACTGGCCAAACCTAAGAAGGATTGGACCTGTTTCTTTGACCTTGGGACAGGTCACTTTTGGATAACATCCACTTTGGCCTGTAGGGGGCTGATAGTTCCTTGACCCACCTGGTGTCCAAGGTAAGTCACTCTCTTTAGGCCTATTTGACACTTCTTAGCCTTAACAGTTAGTCCTGCCTCCCTTATGCGCTCAAAGACTTTTTGTAGATGTTCCAGGTGTTCTGCCCTGGAATCCAAAAATATGGCCACATCGTCAAGGTAGGCGACTGCATATTCTCCTAATCCCACTAGGAGACCATCTACAAGTCTTTGGAAGGTGGCGGGTGCATTCCGCAGCCTGAAAGGGAGTACATTAAATTCAGACAGCCCGACATGGGTGGTGAAGGCTGACCTTTCCTTGGCGGATTCATCTAGCGGTACCTGCCAGTACCCCTTGGTTAAGTCCAAGGTAGAGAACTGGCCCATCCCAGTTTCTCTAATAGTTCATCTGTGTGTGGCATTGGATAGTTGTCTGGGCGAGTTACAGCATTTAGCTTACGGTAGTCCATGCAAAAACGTATCTCCCCATCTGGTTTGGGAACCAGAACCACTGGAGATGCCCATGCACTTCCAGAGGGGCGGATTACCCCCATCTGTAGCATATCCTGGATCTCCCGTTCTATAGCAGTTTTAGCTTGAGGAGACACCCGGTAAGGTTGGACTTTAATTGGGTGAGCATTACCTGTGTCAGTGGAGTGGTATGCCCGTACAGTCAGTCCTGGGGTGGCTGAGAACGTTGGCGCATAGCTAGTGCACAGCTCCTAGATCTGCTGTCGCTGCATATGCCCAAGGGTTATGGAGGGGTTCACCTCTTCCACACCACCAGCACTTTTCCCTTCGTAGTAGACACCTTCAGGCCACTCAGCGTCATCTCCTCCCTGGGCTGTAAACTGACAAACCTTTAATTCTCTGGAATAAAAGGGCTTTAGAGAATTAATATGGTACTGTCAAGGTTCCTCCCCCACTCTGAGCTCTAGGGTACAGATGTGGGGACCTGCATGAAAACCTCCTAAGCTTACTTTTACCAGCTTAGGTTAAAACTTCCCCAAGGTACAAATTAATTTTATCCTTTGCCCCTGGATTTCCACTGCCACCACCAAACTTTAACTGGGTTTACTGGGAAAACGTAGTTTGGACACGTCTTTCCCCCCAAAATCCTCCCAACCCTTGCAACCCACTTCCTGAGAAAGGTTTGGAAAAATCCTCACCAATTTGCATAGGTGACCACAGACCCAAACCCTTGGATCTTAGAACAATGAAAAAAGCATTCAGTTTTCTTACAAGAAGACTTTTAATAGAAGTGAAGGAATCACCTCTGTAAAATCAGGATGGTAGATACCTTACAGGGTAATTAGATTCAAAACATAGAGAATCCCTCTAGGCAAAACCTTAACTTACAAAAAAGACACACAGACAGGAATATTCATTCTATTCAGCACAGTTCTTTTCTCAGCCATTTAAAGAAATCATAATCTAACACATACCTAGCTAGATTACTTACTAAAAGTTCTAAGACTCCATTCCTGGTCCCCTACTTTGAAGGAATGCTCTCTGGCATGTTTATCATACCAGGCTTTTTGCTCTTTTTGAGCATCCTGTAGGTTTTCTTTCGCAAGGGCTGAAGAGGTTCGGAGGGTGTTTTGTAGGTTGGTTACAAAGTCCAGAACGTTAGTTCCTGGAGAAGGTGTAAATCCCTCCCATTGCCGCTTCACCAACTGTAATGGCCCCTTAACATCGCGGCCATATACAAGTTCAAATGGTGAAAACCCTAAACTAGGATGTGGTACAGCTCTGTAGGCAAAGAGCAACTGCTGCAACACTAGGTCCCAATCACTGGAGTGCTCATTTACGAATTTACATATCATGGCCCCCAAAGTTCCATTAAACTTCTCCACCATGCCATTTGTTTGATGGTGGTAAGGAGTGGCAACCAAGTGATTCACCCCATGAGCTTCCGAAAGGCTTTCCATAGTTCCTGCCAGGAAATTAGTCCCTGCATCTGTGAGGATGTCGGAGGGCCAACCTACCCTGGCAAAAATGTCTGCTAGTGCCTGGCACACACTTTTAGCCCTGGTGTTGCTTAGAGCTACTGCTTCCGGCCATCGGGTGGCAAAATCCATGAAAGTCAGTATGTACTGCTTTCCTCTGGGTGTCTTTTTCGGAAAAGGACCCAGAATATCCACAGCTACTCGCTGAAATGGAACTTCAATGATGGGGAGTGGCTGGAGAGGGGCTTTGACCTGGTCTTGGGGTTTTCCCACTCTTTGGCATACCTCACAAGACCAGACATAGGTAGAAACATCCTTGCCCATTCCCTCCCAGTGGAATGACCCCCCCCCCGCAAACGGTCTTTGGTCCTGTTCACCCCAGCATGGCCACTAGGATGATCGTGGGCTAAGCTCAAGAGCTTGACCCGGTACTTAGTTGGAACTACCAACTGTCTCTGAGGATGCCAGTTGTCCTGGTGTTCACCGGAAAGAGTTTCCTTGTACAAAAGTCCTCTTTCTACAAGAAACCTGGATCGATTAGAAGAGCTGAGAGGCGGTGGGTTGCTCCGTGCTGCCGTCCAAGCTCTCTGGAGGCTTTCATCTGCTTCCTGTTTGGTCTGGAACTGTTCTCTTGATGCTGGAGATATCAGTTCCTCATTGGATTGTGGACCTGGGCTTGGTCCCTCTGGAAGCGATGTAGGGGATGGGGCTGTTTCCGTGGACTATGAACCGCTGTCCGCTGGTGCACTATGTTGGGGTTCAGGCTCCGGCTGAGCCTCTTGTGTAGGGTTATCGGCTGCTGTCGGTTCAGGTTCGGTGGGGCCCTCTGGTATTGGGGTTTCAAGTACTGGATTCAGTGCTGGCAATGGGTCTGGTGCTGGTTGTTCGGCCAGTTTTGGTTCTGGGGCTGGCTCTGTCTGGGTCTCCGGGACTGGATTCACTACTGCTGTTGCTGAAGTTGGCATGGGGTCCGGTTTCATCACCTCTGACTGGATCCTGGTAGAAGTTTCCGGAACAGAGCTAGGCATCACGGCTTGCTTAGCCTGGCTGCAGGTGACCATTCCCACCCTCTTGGCCCGCTTCACATGATTGGCCAAGTCTTCCCCCAACAGCATGGGGATGGGATAATCATCATAAACTGTAAAAGTCCCCGTTCCTGACCAGCCCTTGTACTGGACAGGCAACTTGGCTGTAGGCAAATTGAAAGAGTTGGACTTGAAGGGTTGAATTGTCACTTGGATCTCTGGGTCGATTAAATTGGGGTCCACTAAGGAAGCATGGATAGCCAACACTTGTGCTCCGGTGTCCCTCCACACGGTGACACCCCCAATCTAACCCACTCAACCCCACTTGCCAGTCATAGCCAGGGATACAACCCAGGAGTCCTAGCACCCTGATCTAACTGAGTAGTTCTCAACCAGGGGTATGTGTACCCCTGGGGGTATGGAGAGGTCTTCTGGGGGTACATCAACTCATCTAAATATTTGCCTAGTTTTACAACAGGCTACATAAAAAAGCACTTGCAAAGTCGGTACAACCTAAAATGTCAGACAATGACTTGTTTATACTGCTCTATATACTATGCACTGAAATGTAAGCACAAAATTTATAATCCAATTGATTTATTTTATAATTATACGGTAAAAATGAGAGTCAGCAATTTTCCAGCAATAGTGTGCTGGGACACTTTTTTATTTTTATGTCTGATTTTGTAAGCAAGTAGTTTTTAAGTGAGGTGAAACTTGAGAGTATGCAAGACAAATCAGACTCCTGAAAGGGGTATAGTAGTCTGGAAAGGTTGAGAGCCACTGATCTAACCCACTCAACCCCAATCACCTCCCGCAGCCAGGGATAGAACCTAGGAGTCCAAGCCCCCCTGGTCTAACCCATTAGTCCTCACTCCCATCCCATTGCATTGGACAGAAATGAGAAGGTCTCTAACCATCAGGAACAGCTTTCCAATGGGGGTGGGTGGGGTAAACCATTAATTTTAAGGGAGAACTAGGCAAATAGATGAGTGGGATTGCTTGTGATGGGGAGGAGGGCAGGGCTTGGCAGCCCTGAAGCTCCTTTCTGGTTCATGTCTGATGTTCCTAGAAGCTTATGCTTCCAGGTTTCAGCTAGTCACCTGTGGGGGTCAGGAAGGGAAATCCACCCCCCAAAAAAGTTTTGGTTTGGTTTGAGTTTGGGTTTTTTTATGGGAGGGGTTGTTTGTGTTGTTGTCTCTTCCTCAAAGTATCAGGGATGGCCAATGCTGGAGATGGGACATTGGGTGGGGTGGACCAGGGCTCTGAGGTGGCACCCAGCATTCTCTGTCTCGGATGCTCAGCTGGCTGGTTCTTGCTCACATGCTCTGGGTCTAACTGATCGCTCTGTGTGGGGTGGGGAAGGAATTTTCCCCCAGATCAGATTGGCAGTGACCTTGGGGGTTTTGCTCCTTCTTCTGCAGCGTGGGATGTATCTCATTCATCAGGGTTATCTGGGTGTATCTCACTTAACCCTTTCCCTGCTATTTCTGGGGCTCTGGTGCCCGTCAGTCCCTTCTATTCTCTGCCTATGGCACAAAACAGTTTAGCTTCCCGAGGGCTCTCCTACTTTGGTCTAATTTCAGCCACTGGGTGGTCTTGGTGGCCTGTGATCTACAGAGGGTCAGACAAGGTGATCTGGTGGTCCCTTGTAGCCTTAAACTCTAACCCAGGAGTCCAGACTTCCAGACTGTGCTCTAACCCACTGGATCCCACTTTCCCACTCCTCTCCAAGAACGATGGATAGATCCCAGGAGTGCTGACTACCCTTCACTCCCTGCTGTAAGCCGCTGGACCCACTGCCCTCTGAGAGCTGGTAAAAGAACCCCAGAGTCCTGGCTCCCAGTCCTGACCACTAGACCCACACACCATATCAATTTTAGACATTAACGGAGGCTGTCCGTCTCTGAGGGGCGTCCATCCGTTATCTTTCATGGGAGTTTGAGCCACTTAATAAATCACACGGACCAGACTGCAAATCCCTTGGCGTAATTAGCTTGTTTTGATGTCTGAACTCTTCTCGCTCTGGGTATTGATGATTTGGGCTGCTGGCGGAGCCAATTAAAGAACTGAGCTGAATTTGCTGCTGGTTCCTGCTTGAAAAGTTGGAGCCAGGCAATTAAAAGGAAAAGTTACCTGATTTTCTGAGAGAGCTGAGGGGAGATCCAAGTCCTGGGAGAGGGGTTGGGGCTGTGGGTCAGGACTGGGAGTCCCAGGCGGAAAAGGGAGCTGTGTCTCCAGGGTCCATTCAGCTCTTGGTCTCTGGCAATGAGCAGAGCTATTCAGTCTCAGGTTCACATGGACCCGTGCAATGCTGGGAACAAGCCCACTCATTACACATGGACCCCACTGCACAGAGCAGGCGGGTGTCACTACTGAAAGGGGGTCTAGTTCATCATGGTCCAACACAAGGCGGTTGGGATGAGAGACCCCTGTCCTAGGACCACGCTCCACACTCAGGCACGGTAGAACAGACCTAGTGCAGAAATGAATGGGAGCTCCAGGGGGGATGAACTCTGCACCTGACAGCCCACGGAGAGGAGCAGGGGGGGAAATCACTTGAAAAGTTCCCATTCACACGTTCTCATTTATGCACGCCCCACCCCTCTAGTTACCAGGCTCCCTCCCACGTCCGGAGACATAAGGAGCTAGATCCACACAGGGAACTTACACCCAGTGTAACGTTTAGGTTCCTGCTGCCCAGTGCAATCCAGAGCCCCGAGGTAGGTGCCCAGGCTCCACAGACCATGCATAGGGATAGATGGGTAACTACAGCCCGGAGCCACCAAAACTAACCAAAGGGAAATGCCGAGGGAGGGTTGGGGCCAAAGTCTGACCCTTCAAAGGGTCGCAGGCGCCTATCACAACTGGGACCCCTCTGTGGGACCTAGGATGAACCTGTGAATTTCCCTAAATCCTTTTATGAACCATCCGTACGGCTCTGGGCTGATCCCCTTGGCGGCCCTTGCCCCCTGGGGGAAGGAATCGGATCTCTCCCTGGGCCACGACAGACCAGGCCAGGTATTCACAGAGCCACTAGGACCTTCTGGATTGCACGTTGGGATGGAAGACCCTAGAGAGATGCAGGGAACCTCAGGGACCGAAGACAAACCCCTAGCTGCAGAGCCAGCTGAACATGTTGGTGGCTGTATCTGGAGGACAAAGACATGGCGGGGGGGCGGGGGGGAGAAGGTGACTCTGTCAATGAGAGCTGGGCTCACCCAGGTAACTTGCGTGCTGGGGACTGAGGGCCAAAGACAGCAGAATGGGGCGTGGGGGAGCAGGGCATGGACAGGCCCCAGCTCTCACCAACAGGAACTGTAACCCAAGCCTGCCTCCCTCCTACCAACCCAAAGCCTGGCAGCCTGCAGCCAGAGGACTGATAAAGGGTCCCCTTGGGTTGAAAAGGCTGTTTGGTGTTGCTGCAGATCCGGCCTGAGGACACTGCGCCCTGCAGGGATGGAACAAGCGTCCCCCAGGAGTTTGGCCCAGCCGGGGAACCCCAGAGAGAGACAGGGATCACTGGTGCCCCCAGGCCAAGATGGGGAAGCCTGGCCCTGTGGAGCCGGGTGGATCCTTGGGGCCAGCCCAATAAGGGGGAACTTCCAGGATATTTGTCCGCAGGTCTCCTACCGTGCAGGGGCACTGGGCCGTGCAGCGGGGCTGGCTCTTGGTCTCTGTTGTTCCACTTCGTATGATGCTGTCCTTGGCTCAGGGACTCGAGCCTGACTTTCCCCCTCCCGGCTGGGTGCCCTGACCACTGGCCCATAGTCAGTCCCACCAGCTCGCGGCTGCTTGGTTATCTGACACCCATACGAGGCTTAGAAAGACCCAGATCAGAATGTGTCCCCCCACTAGGCAGGACCCTATAATAAGGATCTCAACTGGGGTCTCCTCCATCCCAGGTAAGTGCTCCAACCACAGAGCTCTAGAGCAGTGGTTCTCAACCGGTGCTCCAGGGTCCGCGAAAGACTCAGACTGAAAACGGACTGACCAGAATCCAGCTATATGTAGAGACGATAGATTTCCAATGGCTCCATGCTGCCACTCGAAATTTCCAAAGAAGTCTGCATCGCCATCCAAAACTTTTTAGGAGCCCGCCAATGAAAAAAGGTTGAGAACCGCTGCTCTGGAGTATGCAGAAGCATCCCCTCCTCCTCCAGGGCTTAGACTGAGCCAGGGGTCAGGGCTGAGGGGGCTGGCGCTGGCCCACTGACCGCAATTTAGGAACGCACCAGGTTAGGCAGCAGCTGAGTGGGATTTGGAGGATAAGTGTATGTCTACACAGCAACTAGATAGCTGGGAACCTCCAACTTCGCAGGGTCCTAGAGCCCTGACATCTACACAGCAGTGAAACAGCTCCGCAGCCTGAGCCCCAGGAGCCTGAGTCGACTGACATGGGCCAGCTGCTGGTGCCTACTCACTGTGTAAACTCTCAGTGGATCTGCCCGAGTCACCTCTGCTATCTGAGTAGTTTTCCCTCTGCACTGTGGGGCTGCCTTAGTCCCGGGGGACTGATCAGCTGCTCAGAGTCAGAGCTGACCAGGGCTGCATCTCCATTTGCCTCCCCAAGAGAAACACTCGACACATTGTAAACATCGAATAGTAGTTAAAGAGACAGACAGACAGGTGGTTGTGTAGGGGGAGGGACCGACTGACACCACTCACCGACCATGGACCTCATCGATAACAGATTTTATTCATTATTTATTTATTACAAAAGAAAAACAACAACCTTTAAACATATGATAAAACAAAAAGAACCTTCCAAAAGAAATATACCACCGCTCTGCACACACACACACACACACACACACACACACACACACAGAGAGCAGGGCCCTGGGCCACACCCACTGTGAAAGGGCCCTAAGGAAGTTCGACCCCCAAACCTACAGGGACTAGGCAGCTACAACACCCCTTAATAACCTTTGAACGTCCCCATGTCATAAGCCAGACAAACCAAGGGGGGTCAGGGCCAGTGATTCCAGCCCATGGGAAGGAAACAGGAAGGGGGAGTGTGGAAAAGGAGAAAAGGCAGGGCACAGGTGCAGATGGAAGAGCCATTGGTGGCCTTGGTAGAGGTCTCCTAGTCCCAGTGCAATTTCTTCACACCTGGGATCAGCCCATTGGAGTGATTTATTGGGGTACCAGGGGCAGAGCCTGGGTAGAGCTCATTGCTATGGGAGATTGGACAATGTTGAGTGGAGAGAGAGTCGGAAAAGAGGGACCTCTGTCCCTCTTTTGGGGGGGGGGGGGGGGAATCACTCAGTCCCCATCCTTTGCCTCCATACCCAGTTGTAAATCCCCTGCTGCCCCACAAGCCTCTCAAAGCCATTATACTC
The DNA here is from genome assembly GCF_965152275.1 of Natator depressus. NCBI lineage: Eukaryota > Metazoa > Chordata > Testudines > Cheloniidae > Natator > Natator depressus. The sequence continues at coordinate 35,059,164 of NC_134246.1, forward strand.
ATGGGACCCACTAGGGGGCAGCAGACAACAGGACAAGTCCAACCCCTCCAGCAGCAGCATGGAGGGCAAGGAGCTATCTTTGCACATTCCCTCCCCACAGCATCATTCGCTCTGTGCTCGGTATGCCACAGTAGCTGCCGCCTGGTTGCCAGGTCCCTGCATCTTGCCGTTCACCACCAGCAGGAGTGGGGTCTCCAGACGGATCCCAGGGAAGGAGAAGCTCTGGGGGTACCGTGAAGACAGAGAAGTCAGTCATAAGGGTGGTTAACTCTGAATCCTACTGATGACTGTTTGCACATTATGGGTTGAAATTTCCCCACCCATCTATGAGGCAGGGCAAATTGCACTGTTAACTCCTACTGATGGTGATTTTCATTTCATGTGCTGAGGTTTTTAAACCTGCCTGAGGGATCTGGGTGCCCAGATTTAACAAGTGTCAAGAGCCCAAATTCCCTAGGCAGCTGTAAAAACCTGAAGAGCCAGTGTGTCGTCCTCCCACCTTCCTGCAGAAGACTGAGATGTGTTCTAGTGAGGGAGGAGGTGCCCAGTCTCCCAGCAACGGTGTGAAAATTAACTCTTTCCTTGCTGGGCAGCTAGTGGGCTTCTGCTTCCCTGGACGTGGGAGTAATTATTGGGGTAGGGAATTGCAACCCCCCTCCCCCAATTCAAAGGCATTTCCTCTACCCCATAACAAGGGGGCTGGGAAAGACACATCGCCCCCATCGTGCTGTGACAAAGGCCCCATCACTCTGGCGTCTGTGGCCCTGTAACTGAGGTCTAACAGCTCACATAGGAAGTGATGCACGTAGCAGACAGGAAGTCTCGAGTTCATTCATGCCTTCCGCCACTGCAGTGGGGGTGGGAAGAAACAACAGGTGGAGGGAGGGGCATGAGGAAAGGGTGGGGATTAACCTTTAAACTGACAAAGAGCTACAGTCCTATATCAACCTGCTATCTCTGGTGTCTTCCCATATCCCTCCACCCGCAGGGCCAGGGCTAGGAATCCCTCCAGCACTAAGCCAGGGACAGGGAGGACCGGGCCACACTCACCTTGCCCTGGTGCTGGACGTGGTGATGCCGGAGATGCGGCTCAGGGATGGCCACTGAGTCGCCGATGAGCACACCCCAGCTCTGGACCATGTTATAAACAGTGACAGCAAAACAGGGGCCCTTGGAGTCAGCCAGGCCGAATGTGCTGCCAGAAAACCAGGCGAGAGTGTGAGTAAGGTGATGGGACAGGAGGTGAGGGGATGGATGGATGGATGGTGCTGAGGATGCATAGATGGAAGGCCACATGGATGGCTATGAGAATGGCTGGATGGGTGTACGGAACTGAGGAAACGGATGGATGGAGTTCAGGACACACAGATGGACAGCAGGATGGACAGAGCTCAGGACTGACAGATGTGTAGCAGGAGAATAGGCAACATCAACAGAAAGCACTAAAGTTGGAGGGATGGACAGGTGGTACTCACAAGGGCACCTTCTCATCCGTGGTGAGGCTGAAGATCACCCTTCCCAGCACTACGGCCCCCATGTTCACACCTGGCTGTAGGGCACTCAGAAGCCGATGCTCCAGTGCCACCTTCTGGCCTGAGGACCCCTGGTACCGCCCATCCCCACAGGGGCCCAGCTGCGATGGGCGCAGGCTTCCCAACATGCTCTGCAGCTTCTTAACCTTCACTTTGCCCTGCAGGGGGAGGAAGGAGAGCAGGGTCACTGACTGAGACATGTCTCCCTGTAGGCCAGCCAGGGAAGGGCAGGGAGCATGCTCTACCTTGTTCTCCAGGAGGCTGGTGAGTCGCTCCAGGAAATCCAGAAGCTGCTGGTAGCGCTGCTGGGGTTCGGGCCAGGTTGGATCAAGGGCCGCAGCACGGGAAAACCCCTCCAGGGCCTCCGTGTAATTCTCCTCATATTTATGCAGCTAACCCAAGTGAAACACAGCATAGTGCTACTGTTACAGTAGTGGGGCTTGGCACCAGGACTCCTGGGTTCTGTTGCAGGCCTGAGGGGGTCTAGTGGGTTAGAGTGAGGGGGCTGGGAGCAAGGACTCCTGGTTTCCATTCCTGGCTCAAAGTGTGAGGGGAGTAGGGAGAAGCCCCTACTGGGTTAGAGCAGCGTGTGCAGGGAATCAGGATTCCTGGGTTCGATTCCTGGCTCTGGGAGGGGAGTGGGATCTAGTGGTTAGCCAGAAAGTAGCAGTGACGCACACACACACTGAGCAGGGCTCATTCCTTCCACCAGGGGGCAGCAGGCACAGGGACACAGAGCTCCCTAAAACCACACTGGGACACTGATGCTGGCACTGCCTCCCAGGGGAGAGTACCCCTCCTGAGCCCCTGACACCTTTCAGTCACACCTTCCACTCCCCTCCCTCCCACCTTCTCACCGTAGCTCTGTTGAGGTGCAGGTCCGGGTTACAGGATGCTGTAGGATCCACCTTTTCCTAGTGTGGAGAGGAAATCAACATCAGAGCGCCCCCTACTGAGCCTTCTGCCCTGCTCCCTGCAGCACAAGGCTCCCTTGCAACAGTAGAAGACAGGGCAGTACCTACCGCCTGGGCATAGGCACTTAGGGCCTGCTGGGAGATACTGGGGTTCTGGCCAGTGTTGAAAAACAGCGAGAGGTAGGCATTTCCCAAGATGTCTGCAGCAGAGAGACACAGAGGTTAGCACGGAGAACACACGGACAGTGGACATCAAAGAAGATGAACAGCTGGCTGGTTGGAGGCATATAGCTGTGAATAGAGGACTAAATGGATGACTACAGCTGAGGATGGGTGGAGAGATAAGTTATAGCTGAGGATGGACAGACTGAGGCATATAGCTGAGGGGAATGGATGGCTACAGCTAAGGATGGAGGGATGGCGGGACATTGAGGATGGAGGTTGAATGGATGGAGGGATGGATATAGCTGAGGATGGTGGGTTGAATGGAGGGATGGTGAGACATAGCTGAAAATGGAGGGTTGAATGTAGGGATATCGCTGGGGTATATTATCCTCCCCCTAGAGTCAGGTGAAGGGCAGGAAGTTGCAGAGCATACTGAGAAGCCTGAGCCCTTCCCAGCTGGTACAATGTTGGGTCCCAGTGTCCCTTGAAGCAGGGAGTTAACAGGAGCGGTGCCTGGGGGCGGGAAAGGGGCTGCCACTCACACCACGAGCGGCCATCCTGCATGTCCATCTGGACAGCCAGCTTGGCCTGCCGGACACTGTCCATGACATTCTGGGCGTGCTGCTCTGTGCTCTCGGCTCGCAGCTGCCGCAGCACCATCGACAGATTCTGCAGCGAGACCTTGTTCTTTCGCTGTGGAGGAGACATGGAGCCAGGGTCAGCGACTCAGCCCGGCTTCTCGCCTCCCCTCCTCTGCCTTCAGATCAGCCAGCCTTGTCTCTCCTTCCCTCCGCACCCCTCAATCGGCCCTTCGGCCCAGCCAGCCCTGTCTCCCCTTCCCAGGATCAGTCCCTCAGCCCAGCCCCCACCACTCCCCCAAGATCGGCCCCTTGGCCCCAGCTACCCAGCCCTCCAACCACCGACGGGCAGCTGGGTCTCTCCCCTTTCTACCCCCTGGTATTGGCCACCCCAGCCCACCGGTATGCCTGGAGGTGGAACTCACATGCCCCAGGGCCCCAGAGAAGCAGGTGTGGGCTGCTGTGATGTCACCCTTTTTCCAGTAGGCCTCGCCCAGCTGGTTCCAGGCCTCCACCAGCTCCGGGTCCAGCTTCACAGCCTTGGCCAGCAGCTCCTCAGCCTCGGGGTTGTAGTCAGGTGTAATGTTCAGAGCCTTCCCCTTCAGCATCAACGCCTGAGCCCGGCCCTGGGAACAACCTGGAGAGACAGAGCCGCAAAGGGAGGGCATAGCCTGTGGCTCAAATCCCCTCCGGCCCCAGGGCATTGGGCTGGCTGGGTCAGGGAGTGAGGAATGTGGCATGAGGCCTTTCCCTTCTAGGGAGTGCCAGCTCCAATCCAGCCCCAGGGGGCCCTAGGTCTGGCTAGCTCATGGGGGTGGGGAATGGGATACCAGGTTTTCCCCTCTAGGGGAGGGCTTGCATTTCCCTCTTATACCCGGTTACCATCTATCTCGCCCATCTGCTGTAGCGTTTTCTCCATTTCCTCCACCACGTCCTGCTGCTTTCTCCCAGCATCCTCCACGCCGTGGCTTTCAAAGTAGTGATCCCGGAAATAGTACAGGCCATCGACCAATTCCTGTGAGGATGAGGGACAGGTGGATGAGAGGGGCAGGGGTGGGAAGGAGCACATCGGTAAACTACACCCTAGCAGCAGCTGCCTAAGGGGGCATGTAGCCTGGCGGTTAAGGCACTGGACTAGCACTCAAGAAACCTGCGTTCAAAGCCCAGTTTTACCAGAGACTATGCCTGTAATCTTGGGTAAGTCATTAGGCTAGGAATTTCAAAGGAGCCTAAAGGAATGAGGCCCCCAAATGACACTGAAAGCCAACTGAGCTCCTAACTCCTTTGGCCTCATTTGCAAATCCCTGTAACTGAATCTCTCCATGCCTAGGTTGGGATTTTCAAAGCTGGCTAAGGAATCTGGAAATCAGTTCCCATTATTATATGTATTACCATAGCGCCTAGGAGCCCAGTCATGGCCCAGGGCTCCTTTGTGCTCGACGCTGTACAAACACAGAACAAAATGGCTGTCCCAGCTCCAGAGAGCTAATTCCTGGGAACTGGGCTTCCCAATCCAATACGCTGTTCTGATCTCATCAATTTTAGATGACAAGCTCTTCAGGGAGGCACTGTCTCGCTGTGGGTCTGTGCAGCATCCAACACAATGGGCCCTCACTTCAGTCAGGGCGTTGGCAGCACCTGGCACAACAGGATTCCGATCTTATTAGAGGTCTGTGCGGTACCGGCACAGCGAGGCCATGATCACACTTAGGTATCATTCTAAGTTCCCAGAGGATCAATCTGTAAATATGAGCCCTATCACCTGACGTACAGGCCTCGCACACTGCAGCCTCTCATGGCTTTCACCACTGTTATTATTAATAATATGTCTTATGGTAGCTCTTGTCCAACGTCAGGGCCCCCACTGTGCCGGGGGCCACACAGACCCCGACCGAGATCAGGGCCCCCACTGTGCCGGGGGCCGCACAGACCCCGACCGAGATCAGGGCCCCCACTGTGCCGGGGGCCGCACAGACCCCGACCGAGATCAGGGCCCCCACTGTGCCGGGGGCCGCACAGACCCTGACAGAGGCCCCCTATTGTGCTGGGCACTGCATAGACACAGTGGGAGACAGACCCTGCTCTGAAAAGCTCCCCTGTCTAAACAGGCAAAGGAATGACCATCTCCCCATTTTATAAACAGGGGAAGTGAGGCACAGAGGGGGAAGTGACCTCCCCAAGCTCAATGGTGGAAGTGGAAATGGGACCCAAGTCTAGTGCCTCAGATGGCCTCTTAAAGCCCCAAATCTCAGTGACCCTAACACAGTCAGATCCCTCCCCCCTCCATCTGCTAATGATGTTAATTACAAACTCAATACACAGTTGATAAAGGCAGTGTACAAATGTTACATCCCAGGGCATTTTACAGGCTGTTTCCCATTACAGGCCTGTTATTTGCACCCATCTTGGGCTGGTGACTTTAAAGAGCAAAAGGAAAATGGCTCAACCCACCCAGATGCTGAGAGAGAGGGTGCAGGGAAAAACACATGACAAAGAGGAGAGGTTAATTCACACACAGGGATTGCAAAAGCAGAAGGCACTGTAAGGGAGATATAGGGCAAGGCTCTGTGTGTGTGTCTGTGCATGTAACAAAAGGATTTGTGTGTGTGCACCTCTCTGTGTTTGTGCAGGAATCAGTGTGTGTCATTGTGTGGGTGCATCGTGTGCGCGCAGGGATGAGTGACGGGGTGTGTGTGTGTGTGTTCAGGGAACAGTGTGTGTTTTTGTGCAGGGATCAGAATGTGTGTCGTGTTTCAGTGTGTGTGTGTGTGTGTGTGCACGCAGGGATCAGTGCATGTGCATCGGTGTGTGTCTGTGCTCTGCTCGTGTGTGCACACTGCTTTGTGTGTCTGTATGTGTGTGCATATCTGTGTGCGTATCGGGCGATCTGTGTGTCTGTGCCTTGCTGTGTGTGTGTCTCACAGCCCGCAGGAGCCGGCAGACGCGGAGTTCGCCCCCCTGGCCGTGGCCACTCAGCCAGGCAGCAGCCCCTCCGGTACCTGCAGGGTTTGCAAGGCCTGGCGGCTTCCTTCTGCTCCCTCCTCAGCCATGATTGCGAGCTCCGCCCCTCCCTCCGCCTCGGCGCCGCCGCGCGCTCCGGGCCGGCCTGTGGACCGAGCAGCGACATCTACTGGGTCGGCGGGGGAATGCTGCACAGCGCCGCTGGCTCTCCCTCCCCCGCGCCTGCAACCACGCCCTTGCCACCCCCCCCCCCAGCCCCTGCATCGCAACACCCCCCAGGCACACAGCCCCTGCATTGCTCTGCACCCCCCTAGCCCCTGCATTGCTCTGCACACACACACACACACAGCTCCTGCACCCCTCCACACCCAGCTCCTACATTGATCTGCACACACACAGCTCCTCCACTGCACCCCCCACAGCCCCGCATTGCTCTGCACAAACACACACCCAGCTCCTACACTGCACCCCCCACAGCCCCGCATTGATCTGCACTCACATAGCTCGTGCACTACACCCCCCCACACACAGCCCCTGCATTACTCTGCACACACAGTTCCTACACTGCGCACACACCCCCAGTCTCTGTTCTGTACCCTCCGCCCAGAGCCCTTGCATTGCTCTGCACACACCCAGCTCTTGCACTGCACTCCCCACAACCCCTGCATTGCTCTGCACACAGAGGGCTCCTGTACTGCACACCACCACCGCCACTACCCCTGTATTGCTCTGCACACACATACACAGCCGATTGCTCCCTCCCCCCACAGCTCCTGTATTGCAACATCCTACACAGCCCCTGCATTCCTCCCTCCCCCGCCCCTTCCACACACAACCCCTACGTTCACGCACACAGTTCTGGCATTGGTCCCCACACCTCCCCCCATTTACCAGCCCTCTACAGCCGAGCCTGGGGTCTCCACACTGCCCACCTCGCCCACTCCAGGGATCTCTTTTTAATTCCATGCCCTGCTAGGGTTGCCAATATCCATGTTTCTCCAGGATCGTCCCTTCGTAGCTGTCCTGGGAAGTCGGTCTGGGAGCCTGGTACGCGCTGCCAGCTGTCCAGTGTGACAGTCTCAGGACCATCGCAGCTGTCCCATGTTTTTGCATCTCAGAGGTGGCAGCCCTACAAACCTCCCAATAGTCTTGGGTTTTGTGGGACTGTCCTGCTTTGATGCCAAGCCCCATGTCCCGGTTGAAGCAGCTCCTGTCCTGGGGCTGGCTGGGCTCGGTTCCCTGCTCCAGGCATTGTGCCCTGACTCCTGGTGCATGGGGTTGAAGTTGTGACTGGTTCCCCCTGTGGTGCCACCTGGAAGTGGGGTTCCACTGAACCCTCTGACCCACCAGCCTGGGCTCCCTCTCACACTGTGCTGCTGTGATAAACTGTAGACCACTCCCAGACTTACACTCTTACCAGCATTTGCACAGGCAGGGACACACCGAGCTGCAGTTACATGCAGGCTGACCAAACAATAGAGAGGCTACAGCCAAGGTACCCTCAGCTTCCCAACTTAGGACCCCAGAGCTGTACTGCTCTGCCCTGGTCAAAACTCCGACCAGTATGAATTTATTACCTGGAGAGGATGTGGAGAGGAATATGCAACAAACTTGTGTTAACCAAGTTGAAATTTTTCCCCAGACATTTAGTTAAAGGCACATTGGTTTAGATTAAAACATAAAACAAGTTTATTAACTACAAAAAGATAGATTGAGTGATTATAAGCGATAGCAAAAGATCAAAGCAGATTACCTAGTAAATAAACAAAAATGCAAACTGATCCTAAGATACTAGAAAGACTGGATATGAATTAGCTATTTCTCACCATGACTGATGATACAAGCAGGCTTGCAGGTTGTCAAGGCACAAGCTGCACTTGCTTTACAGCTTGGGCTCCCGAACCCCACTCCAAGTCCTTTTCTTCCAGAGCTTCTCTCAGGTGTTGAGTTGTGGGGGAGTGAAGAACAATAGATGATGTCACTCCCTGTCTTATATAGATTTTCCATATAGCGGGAACTCTTTGTTTCAAACTTGGGTCTCAGACCAGTTTGTGGAAAAATACAGGTACCCAAATGGAGGTCAGAGTCATGTGGCCTGGTCACATACCCTTGCAGAGTCATAGCAGCCATTACTTACAGGTTGTCTGGAGCATTCTCAGGAAGGCTCACCAGGTGGGAAATAAACTTCTCCTAAGGCCTGTTGTTTTTCCTAATGGCCCATTACCCTGAATAGGCCCTTCCCAACTATCTAGACTGGAAGCATCTTCCTGAGTCGGTGTCACCCAGGTGTAACTACATTTGAAATACAGATACATAGTCAATATCCATAACTTTAGACACAAAAATGATACATGCATACACATAGGATAATAATATTCAGCAAATCATAACTTTTCCAATGACACCTCACAGGATTCATCTTGTACAAATTGCATTATAATTATTTCATAATGATCATAATCGTCCCCCCATGATGACTATGGGGTGCAGTGTCACAGAAGCAATGCTTGTATTTAGCCTGGCCCCGTCGAGTGGGGACACAGCCAGGCCATACATGGACATCGCTGTGACTCTGTACACCAGGAGACAGAGCACAACACCTGGACCGGGGAACCTAGCCCAGCAATCCCCGCAGGACAGGAGTTGCCACTGTAGCGCGAGCATGGAACAGGCTTGCTCTGCAACTCCCCCCGCCACCCCGCCAGCCACCCACTCTGGGGGCAGCACCTGACCTCCCAGAGGCCTCCCACCCCCAGGCAGCACCTAGCCCCTCACATCCCCAGGCCTCCTTTCCCCTGGAGGCAGCACCCATCCAACTTTAGCCACTTGAAATATTGGCATATTGGAAATATGACCCTACCCCAGCCTGTGCTGCTCACCTAGGGTCGCTGACTTTCCGATTTCTGAAAACAGGACACCCCTGCTCCGCCCTCTTCCTTGAGGCCCTGTCCCCTGCTCCGCCCCCTCCCCAAGGCTCTCCCCCAAACTCACTCCTCTCCCCTCCAATCAAAACAAAAACACCGAAATCCCAAAGCAGGAATTATTGCGGAAAATGGCATGTTTCCTACCCCCTCTTTCAATCTTAACCTTTATCACATGTTCTGAGGAAAAGGGGGTGTTTGAAAATTTGCTACAATACTTATATTCATATTTGTCAGGGTGCTCTGGGAAGTGTCAAGGAGTTGCTCATTACTCCTGCAATAGGTACCATTACCTATATCCCTAACACTGCACCGAACCAGAGATGCTATAGAAAAGAAGAGGGAAAAGACTGCTGCCATAATAACCCTTCAACAGAGAACAGCTGGGATACTGATAGTTACTACACAAGGTACTGTGTATCAACATGAAATATAAAAAAAGAAAATGCATTTCAGCAACAGAAACCTGCTATGATTCTCCCTCTCTCCTCTGTACAATGAAAGCAAAACATGGACTTTTGCTTGCTGCATTTTCATTTTGGCTGAAAAGTTAATTCTTGCCCTCTCCTCTGTCCAAAGAGACAGCACCCTAGCCTTACCTTCACCAAAATCACATTTAGATTAGGTGAAACATTCCTCTCTACAGAGATCTCTGTGCTATACACAGAAAAAGTTCCACAGCTCAATTATGCAAGTCCTGTAATAACCACAAACAGGCAGTGGGTATTTAGGACCCTCTTTAAGACACATCACTAAGGAAAAAATGTAGGGAGAAGGAGAGATACTGACTCTACTGAGCTAAACCTCCAGCGCACCCCCCCTCCAAAAAAAAAAAAAAGTTTCCTAAAAAAGTTAAAGACCTTTAAATAAGCTCTAATACTGACACAATGACACCCCCCCCCCCCCCCCAACACACAAATACACACTGGAGACGAGGATGCAGCATGTAGTAATTCCAGGGTGTTGGGATCCGGGGTCAGATTGTGGTCTCTGTGTTTCTCCTGGGAGGGGAGCTGACTCTAGGTCCTGCGGGAAGGGGGCAGGATCCATGCTCGAGAAGGGGAGTGAGCCTCAGAGCCAGCAGCTGAAGGGGCTGGCTGGGGACATGTTGGTTCTGGGCTGTGTGCGCAGGGTGTGAGAGGGGGTTGGCAGCGAAGTGAAATGCTACTTGCAGCCCTCTCCCCGCACCAGGGGGCCAGCGGAGCCCCTCCGCCTTCAGAAGCAGGGATCCTCCCGCTAGGGCTGAGCGGGAACCTCCTTCCCTGTGGTCTGCCCCGGGCGCTGGGCAGGGGCTTGCTGATAGGCGGAGGGTGGGGAACGCGTCCTACCCCAGCCACTCACCTGTGCAAGACGGGAGCTGGAGGGTTCCTGCCCAGCGTGGGGTGGGGCAGGGCAGGAGCAGCAGTGGGAACGGGAGGAGTGGCAGAGCCCACACTGCTCTGGGTGCGCTCTCACTGCCCATCACTGCCGCTGTTGCTGCCCATTGCTGATGCTGCTTCCACTGGAGGATGTGGCCTGGTGGCAAGGGAGACTCTGTCATGGGCACACGCTGGGGGAAGCAATGGAGGGGGCATGGCTGCCTGCTCTGTGCCATGATACCCTTGCAGCGCCTCCCTGCCCACCAGCCTGTCTCCTTGGCCCCAGCTGTTCCGGTGCCCCTGCAGGTGGCAACCGGACTTTTGGTGTCTGATTTGTGTTTCAGACTGGACACTGTCAGACCAGATTTTCTGATCGAACACTTGACACCTGGTAACCCTACCCCCCTCCCCATGTTGTGCACACCCTGCCTTTCACCTCCGATGATTTACATCCACTCCCCTGCAACCTGGCCTGTGCTCCCCAAGCCACCCACCTCCCTCCCTCCCGTGATCCTTCCCTGATCTCACACACCCACACCCAACCCACCCTACCCGTGCTGCCCGCCTCCCGCACTGCAGAGACCCTTGATCCAATTATAAACGAAGATGCAAAAGATCAATTTTTTTCCCTTTCTATTTTTGCTAATCTTATTTCTAAGAGGGTGAACAACCTATTTACAAAGGTGACTTTATACAGTGCACAAATCCATCGGCTGTGAGATGTCAAAACTGACCCTGCTTCTACCATTCTGGGGCTGAAAGATTTTAAATCCTGGTGAAAGTGAGGGGTAAATAATGAATGTGAAATTAACATAGATGAACTTTAAGTGGGGGAGAAATAACTGCAAATGGAATGTACCCAGAGGAACATGCTGGATAACACCGAGAAACACACACACATAGGAGGAACACAAGCATAGATATAGAAGCAAAAACACACCTACACAAAGCTATGCACGTACACACCCATAGAGCTATGCACTCTATGACATTCAGAGATAAACACACACAGCAAAAGACACCTGCCCATGTGTGTGCACACAAAAGCAAAAGACACACCAGTATACACACAGATTTAAACACACATTGTCTTACACACACACAGACAACACACAACTATCTAGATTTATACAAACGCACCCACGAATAACTTGACCCACATACATACACAGAGGCAATACACAACAGGGTACACACTTGCATAGATTTGCATGCATACATAGAGACAAACACACACACACACACAAATACATTCTCACACACAGAGACAATGATGAAAGTGTAACCCATTGAGCAGAGTACAACGGAACCAGGTCCAGATCCTCAGAAGTATTAAAGTGCCTTTGAGGATCATCTTGGTCCAAGAGCGATGGGATACTAAATTATGCTGTGGCAGGGGCTCGGTATGCCCCATTCCCACAACCGTCTATATCAGAGTCCCCCAGTCTCCCCCTTCAATGGCAGGAGCTGTGTGTGTGTGTGCCCCAATTCCCCATTTTTTCCCTCCCCTCATGTCAAGGGCTCTTTCTGCACTCTATTCTGCTCTAGGCCAGGAGCTGTGTGCCTCCTTCCCCCAAACTATTTCCCCCACCAGAGTCTGTGCACTCCCAGTTCTTTGCCCCAGCATGGCGAAGGGGGAGGAGGGGAGATGTGCATGTCCCCCACTTCCTCACCCCATTATTAGTCTAGAAGCTATTCAGGGTGCCAAATGTTAAATTCTGTTGGTAGGACACACAAATTAGATAGGGGCACTGTTATAGGGGAAGGGGTTAATGGCTGCCATCAACCAGTTCTTGAGTCTATCGTCAATTGCAGAGTTGCCTGAATCTGCAGTTGTGCTACACAGCTGGCAAGGGTTCCATGTGTCCATCCATCTCTCTCTCCCCTGCATTTTCCCTTTCTGTTTTCCAATTTTCTCCCAAATAAACAGGTTCTTAGCCCTCAGAAACTCAAACATTCCCTGAAAAATTGGAAAGGCGTGCACAGTGTTCAAAAGTGATCACATTACACATGTACAAATACACGGAAATACTATCAAATTGAGCGACACTGTCACACACAGTAAAAAGGCAATCTCGTTAGAAGAATAAAACTGCAACTTCTGCCATAATAAGGAGTTAAACATTTTTTTGGAGAATTACAAAATTTTTAGATTCATCCTGGTTTAAATTTAAAGACATGATTTTGGGGAAATGCTTGTTTCTTGTGTTCAGCTGAATCCCCACAAGCTAGTTCAAACTCTTGAGGATCAAATGCCTCACGTTTTCTGGGATGGCCCTGGTTTTGAGGGTCCAGCATGGCATCTCTGCTCATGACATTGAGAATCTGTCCTGACTCCCATATAACCCAGGACCGTCTAAACTCAAAACCACACGTTGCTGAATTCAGTTCACACAGCCCTAGCGCTCAACTCCATCTCTCTCACTGCCTCCCAGCTGTTCAGCACAAGAACTGTAATATGTAGAAGACCTGCAGTGGTGGCTGCCCACTCAGTGGGAAAGGATCTACATCTGTTTATTTGGGGTGGAGAGAAAAAAGAATGATAGAGGAAGCCAACATTGGGAGCACAAAATAAGGGTCTGAGCTAGTGTCAGACGAGTCTGCACCTATAGGGTGAGGGAGACATAGTTTAAATACGCTTAAGTTAAGGATTTTCAAATCTATGGCATTTGCCTGTTAAATTCCCATTAATTTTTTGAATGGGAACCGAGTGTCCAAATCCTGAGCACATTTGAAAATCTCAGCATAACCTAAACGGTGTTGGTAGTAGAAAAGAGAGTAAACTCACAGAAGAGCGGAAAGTAATTTTGGACCCAGCAGTAAATAGACCAATGTTGATAATCATCCGGATCCTCAATTTTGTACAAGCCCATGGATATTACAATATCTGCCCAGATATTTTTAAAGTTCCTAGTCATTGTATCTCAGACATGAGGTCAAACCCTAACTCACTTTACAGAAAGGGCAACTGAAAAGCCTTCAGATAGCAATGGGATTTTCAAAAGGAGCCTAAAACAGCATATCTTCTAACTCCCTTAAGCCTCCTTTGAAAATCCCAACCACAGCCACGACTGACCTGAGCTGAATTCAGACCAGTGGATTAGAGTTGAGAAAGCTCCATTTCCCCCTCAGTTCTACCACTGTCCGTTTGTACAAAAAATACCCAACTCTTACACATCCATTCTAGTTTAATTATCCTGTTTTTAGTACAGGCTTTCCTGGACATAACTTCAAAGAGTCCTTGTAATACAGATCAGAGACGGGGCAAATCTTTTAATCTTCAGGCCCCAAATTCTCTCTTACAGTTGATGCTGGTGGAGAGAAAGATACATTTTCCTTGAAGGTTCATCTCAAATCATCCCTGTAAAGATAAGGAATCTCAGTATTAAAGATGCAGAATGCAGCACACAATTGCCTCTTAGAAAACTAGATAGCTTAACTGTACTAACTTCTCCCAGCTGAGGCCAGCATAGCTCCTACTGCTTCAGCTCAGGCAATCTTTCAGCTCACATAGTAATTTTACAGTCTGGTTACTGTAGCCCACTGCCTAAAGTTGACAGAGAAATAGGTACAGAGCAGGTGGTTTTTCAACCCCATTTCTTTCCCTAAAAGTCCAGTCCCCTTCTGCCTCTTTGAGTGTCTGACCCCGCAAAAATCAGAAGGTGCCAACGGACGGCCAAACCCATCCAAGAGCACTCTGAGTGAAGAAAGGCCAAGTTTAATCTGCGATGACACAAAATCCCACTGCCCATGGCTCATGGCAGCCAGAGGAACGGTCATCGCGGCCACTCTCCCTTAAATGAGCAGCTCTGAAAGCAACAGGATTCTCTAGAGAGATACACCATGAATTTCTTTAAAGAGCAAACCTTTACTAAGCAGTTTCCTTACTAAAATCCTGCAGAAAGGAGTTCCTGTTCATGTGTGCAGAAAGATACAGCTTTCTGAAAGCATCTGCAGCTTCAGGTACTGAAAGACGGCCTGGCAATGTTTGGAAGATCAGTTCAGAGACTGGTTTCAGAGTAGCAGCCGTGTTAGTCTGTATCCGCAAAAAGAAAAGGAGTACTTGTGGCACCTTAGAGACTAACAAAAATTTATTTATTTATATCTCTAAGGTGCCACAAGTACTCCTGTTCTTTTTAGTTCAGAGACTGTTTGTCACTGAATGCGGAACGCATGTTATACTCTATGCAAGACATTTGTTTACTGCTGTGTCTGCCACAGTACCTCTTTCTTGCCCCATACCTGCCCCCATGGTGACATTGGCGGGGGGTGCCAATATGGGGCCATGCTAACCAACTGGATGGATACGAACTTCCAACAGCACTTACATCTGTGATTCCTATAAGGGACCAGAGCGAGGAGGGAGAAGAGAAACCAGCCAATTTTGTTTTCAGAGTTCCTGCCCCTACAGATACGAGGAGGAAATGTTTCCAGGTCAATGGAGAGAGAGAGAGAAGAAGGGGGAGGGGGAAGAGCTACCAACTGCATGGAAAACTTTTCCTTGCATCTATGCCCCTCCTTCATTTGCACAAAAACCAGATCCATGTTTCTGAAGAGTTTGCATGGATCTGCTACTTATTCTTCTCACTGTCTGGGACTTCAGCCATTGGAGACCATTAGAACATCAGCTTTCCCCCAAATCAGACGTCAGCTGCAGGTGTTTGTTTCATTAGTCTGCTCAGGGCATGTGTGCAATCAGGGTAGATCAGGTGAAACACGGACTGAACATGCGGTTCATCATAGCAGACCCCTCCTAGTTCTACAAGTGGCAATGTGGTTGCCCCTCCCACACACAAACCACCACCCAGGACTCTGAAACCTCAAGTGGTTGAGAATTTTAGCTGCTTCCTCACCGAACTTCCTCGTGTTCCAACATGAGCTCCCCAACTCTACCTACAAAAAGAAGACGGATAAAATCCCTGCATGCATAAACAGGGGAGTATCCAGTAGAAGCAGGGAGGTGATTTTACCCATGTGTATGGCACTGGTGAGTCTAATACTGGAATACCGCATCCAGTTCTGGTGTCCCAATTTTAATATGGATGCTGAAAAATTGGAGACGGATACCTTTCTAGGAGGGATGCTTTGCTCAAACACAATCAGCAGGATCGCTAGGTGAAATTCTCCAGCTGGTATTAAACTGGAGATCAGACTAGGCAATCTAACGGTTCCGTCTAGCCTTCAAAATCTGTCTTTTCAATAAAGCCATACGAGTAGCTTCTAAGGGCACAGCAGTTCCAGCCAGGGAAATGGCGCAGTGAAGTTAACTGGAGACGCAGTGGGATGAGAAGGGCTAGTGCAGGGTACTATTTAAAAGCAGCATGTGTGGAGAGGGGAGATAATAGTTGAGTTTTAGAAATGGGAAGGAGTCAGGGAGTCATAGTGGGCATTACTAGGTTACTTTCTTTGCCCCCTACGATGCAGGAGGTCAGTCTAGATAGTCATAATGGTCCCTCCTGGCCTGAAATGTTGACCACATCTACTAGATTTCATTGTAGGCACAAAATGGAGAGGGAGTTAATGCTTCTCTCCATCCTTAATGAAATGGGGTCTGCTCAGGGCACATATCATCAGGTGAAAGATGGACTGAACATACTCATGGCTGACTCCACCCATGCCCTCAAACCCAGCTGTGACATTACCAATGGCAAAGCACAGAGGGGTCTCATGGGTCTGAGAAGAAATTACTTGTGGGCCGGGTCTCCCCTCAACACCCACCCTCAAGATAGTTGTGTGGTTAAGGATCTGGACTGGGACATCTGGGCTCAGTTCTCAGCTCCGCCACAGACACGCTGGGTGACCTCAAACAAGTCCTTTTAAATCTCTGATTTTGGTGCCTAACTCCACTGGGCTCCTTTGAAAAAATCTCAGCCTTCAGCTCTCTGTACCTCAGTTCCCCATCTGTAATGCTGATACTTCCTAAGCAGACAAAGTCAACAAAAATCTTTGGAACAGGGATGGTTGCTAAGCGTCTGTACAACCCCCAACACAGTAGGGCCTCTAGGCAACAGTGTAACATAACTAATAATAAAACAGTGGATGGGCCCCATCAAGTGAAGCATCCTGCCTCCAGCAACACACCTCTGGCTACTCCCCGCTACCCCTCACAGAGATCAGAGCAAGCCCTGAAAGCACAGGAGCTGATTATCCTTATCTCAGCTCATGTAGGCTGTAAAACCACTCAGTCCCTTTTCTTTAAGGCCCTACTCAGCAGGAAACCCTTACCCTACTGTACTTGGTGCTCAGATCCGGGGTGTTTCATTTCAGCCCATTTTCAAGATTCAGTTATTTCATTTGTCCACTTCACCCCAATTGTTTCGTGGGGTTGGGGTGTCAGTCTCCAGCCTCTCCACCACCTGAAACAGGCAAAGAAACATTCATAAAACTATAACCCACAAAGCCTCTTCCTCTGCCCTGCTGCTGCAGCTATACCAGAGATCAGAGTTGCATCTGGACCCATCTAAACTGAATTCCCCAGCACACCACAGGCCAGTTCTACCTGGGCACATCTAGGCAGGAAGAGCTAGCACTATACATGGAGAGGAAGACAGCAGGACTAAAATGAAGTCACTTCTGGGGTGGAGAGAGACAGCCAGAGCAAAGTGCAACAGGAGAAGGGAGGGGAATATTTTAGCACAACGGTTCTCAACTGGGGGCCTGCGGCTGGTCCATGAAGTAGGGCCAGCATTAGGCTGGCTGGGGCTGTGATAAATGAAGGGGGTCGGGGGGGAAGAGCTCCCTTTTATGGCACCCAGCCAGTAGCTATAAAATCCCTCTTAGTAGCTGTTCTCTAATTGCTCTACCTGTAAAGGGTTAAAAAGTCTCACTGCTATGCATAGGTAAAAGGAACTGAGTGGGCACCTGACCAAAAGAACCAATGGGAAGGCTAGAATTTTTAATATTGAAACAAAGATTCCCCTTTTCTCCCTCTGTGGTTGTTCTCCCAGAGAGAGGGGGCAGGGCAGAGTTATGGTGTAAGAAGCTTGGGGCCAGGTATGAAAAATCCTCAGTATCATACCTTGAAACTACTCATTTTAAACCCCAGGTATGTAAGTCGATTAGGAAATGTTGAGGAAGAAGCATTTAGGTTTCTCTCTTTTTATTTGTTTATGGCTTGTGGACTCCTCTGTGCTGACCCCAGGTGCTTTTGTTTTGCTTGTAACCTTTAAGCTGGATCTCAAGAAAGCTATTCTTGATGCTTAATCCTTGTATTTTTTTTTTTTTTTACATCTAGCAAAAGCCTAAATTCACAGATATAGTTTCTCTCTTTTTAAAATTAAAATTTTTTACCTTTTTTAAGAGTAGAATTGGATTTGTGTGTCTTAAGAGGTTTGTGCATGTTGTTTAATTACATGGTGGCAACAGCTGATTTCCCTTCCCCCCTCCCCCCAGCTCTTCCCCGGAAGGGGGTAGGGGGGCTAAAGGGCACCCCACAGGAAGGAATCCCCAAGTGCACCTTCCTGGGCCTCAAAGGGGTTCTGCACTTGCGTGGTGGCAGCACCTACCAATCCAAGGTCAGAGAAAAGCTGTAACCGTGGGACTTTAATACAAGCCTGAAGTGGCCAGTATTAATATTTAGAATCCTTGTGGGCCCCCACCTTCTGCATTCAAAGTGCCAGAGTGGGGAATCAGCCTTGAAAGGGGCCCAGGACAGAAGACTTGGAGCCTCGAGCCCCGCAGAGCTAACCCCCGCAGCCCTGCCGGGCAGAAGCCCCTCTAGCTCCCCTGAAGCCCAGACCTCCCCAGCCCTGCTGGACCCTGGAGTTTTAATAGCATGTTGTGGGGACCTCAAAGAACAAGGTTGAGAATCCTTTTTTAGCGGACAACTGGCCAAGCTCCCTGCTATGCTAACAAAAGATCCCATGGCCCTTTTAATGTCCACAGTGAGCAGACAGGATCTCAAATTTTGTTAAGACCTCAAGCAAGAGACCCTCAAGCAAGAGATCCAAACAGCTTCAGACCAATAGCATTAATTTATCTGCAATAGAAGGGGGAAGAGACGAACCAACCCTGGACACTGAGGATTTAAAATCTGATGTTTACATCACTAAGGCAACACCAGCCTGAAGGCCTCAAGACACACACAGGCTAGTAGGTTAGCAAGGCCCAAAAGCCACAAGTCATTCCTACTACACTCCATGATCGTAGCTGAACGCTGGATCGGTCAACAAAACTCGTAACAGACACTTGGATAAAGTCAGAGCTGAAAAACATCTGCTACAATCCAAAAGCCAGAGCTGAAGGTTTGACACACCTCAGCCTGCACTAATTGGGGGAAGGGCGATAGGTGATCTGGCAGGTGGGACCATGATCTAACAGGAATACTCTGGAGTCCCCTCTCCAGGTTGGAAATTACAGGTCTTGGTAAAGCCCTTAAAGAGAGGTAGGCAAATAAAACCCAGGAGTCCTGACTCTCAGTCCCCCTTCTCTACAACTAGACTGGACTCCCTTGCTCTAACCACTAGTTCACACTCCCCCAGAGTTGGGAATAAAACTCAGGGGTCCTGACTCCCAGCCCCCCTGTTCTAACCCACTATAGTTGACATAACAGCAAAACCATTGAACTCTAGGGCGAGTTTAGTTCCCTGGGCAAGGGATTTCCCTTCCTTTGTAAGAAGCCAATTTCATACCAGCTCATTGCTCCCCATATCTGGAATATGGCATTGGTCCAAAGCAATTGTTTCCTCCCACCTCATCAATTCCATTTTCAGCCTAAAATGAAGGGATACAAACAGTGGTTTAGGATACACAGACCAAAACCTGGCAAAACAGAATCCAACATCACCACAGCTATGTTAGAAAAGAGGTTTTTAAAGATTACAATAGAGACTGGACTGTAAAAGCCACTACAAGGTGTGACAAAGCGGGACTGTTCTTAATGTTTCCTCTGAATATTGTGGGGGTGCCTCAGTTTCCCCTACGCAGTTCTTAAGTATCTAGGTGATGGGATAAGGGTGTATGATCATTGCAGAGCCCTAGAGGGCAGGTGTGTGTAGGGGTCTGGACACAGAGAATGGCCAACACCCTGTTTCCTGGCAACTGATGGCCTGGCCCTTCCCTCCTGCAAGGTGAGAGCTAAAGGGTTGGACAACAAAGGAATCAGGTGACCTCCTGTCCCGGGAAAGAGACAAAGCCCAGAGGAGGAGGGGTGGGAGAGAGTTTCAGTTTGGGGCTGGCTAGGGACATGGAGTGAAGTGCAGACTTGGTTGTCTGCCTCACTGCCCCCCAAAATGGACCCAGCTGAGGGGTCCTGTTCTCTGCACCTACAAGCTGTGTTTTAGACCATGTTCCTGTCGTCTAAACCACCTTTTGTTTTACTGGCTGGCTGAGAGTCACGTCTGACTGCGAAGTTGGGGTGCAGGACCCTCTGGCTTCCCCAGGAGCCCGCCTGGGCGGACTCACTGTGGGAAGCGCACTGAGGGGCGGAGGATGCTGAATGCTCCAAGGTCAGACCCAGGAAGGTGGAAGCTGTGTGTCCTGAAGACAGTCTGCTCAGAGAGAAGAGACTTCCCCAAAGTCCTGACTGGCTTTGTAGGGAACAGTTCCAGAGCATCACCCGGGGACTCCATGACACAAGGACGTTCCCGCCTACAGGGGTAAGTAGCAACTTACCAATAACGCAGAAGCTACACTCACTAAAATTAATACAGTAACAAGGGTTTGGCCTTCTCTAGCTCCTTTCTTCCGAACGTCTTCAACATTGAGGCTTTCAGAGGAGCCTACGGGAGTTAGGTACCTTACCCCCTCTTAGGCTGCTCCAACAATCCCAGTCCGACTGCTTTACAAACATTAATTCTCATCCGTCCTGTGAAGTCAATATCATCTCCATTGTATAGATGGGGAAACTGAGGCACAGAGCGGCCAATGACTTGCCCCAGATCACCAGCAAGTGGCAGAGCCATGAATATAACCAAATGAAGGTCAATCTTATGGTGCCACCTCACAATCTCTTCCTGCTGATGTAGGGCACTGCTGTTCTCCACACTTTACAGCTAGAGAATTGAGGCATTGGGCCAGTTTTTAAAATGTCTGTGGGCACCTAAAGACACAGAATGAAATCAGTAGGTGTTAGGAACCTACATGTTTCTGAACATTCCACTACATATCTATCTGTATCTTTAGTGCCCAAGTACCTGTAAAAATCTGGCACAGAGAGAGTAAGACTGGCACATGGTCACACAAGAAATTTGTGGTGGAGCCAGAAATTAAGCCCATGTCTCTCAAGTCCCAGGCTTGCACCCTAACTGCTGAGTCCTCCTTCCTCTCAGCCTCTTCCGCATTTACACTTCTAGTCTCAGCTCTTCCTGACTGACTTTGTGGTTTTTAAAACCAGAGTGAACAAAGGGATAGAAAGCAGACTATAGGGAACAATCCTACACTGACCCCAAGAAAACAGGCCTGTTAGGCCACCCATCCTATGTAGCTCTAATCTTCTGTGTTAGAATAATCCTTAATTGAACCCATTGCTGCCCTGAATCAGCCTCCAGACTTTATCCCACTGCCTCATTTGCAGATCCAACCCCCAGAGCAAGGCAGAGAATCTTTCTGGGAAAGCCTGGCTGCTTGCAGCCTATGGTGTTTGCATTCTGTATCTGACATCCTTTGAGGCTTCATAGATCCTGGGCTCAAGGAGTATCTTTCTGACCTGTATAAAAGTGATTGGCTTCCTTTACCTTGGTAGATGCAAAGAGTCTTAAGATGCTACAGATCAGGTAAAGGTTGCTGACAGGGATGGCTCAAAGGCTATGAAGTAACCAACCACTTGTAGCTAATAAGGGGTCAAAACAGATGCAGAAACAACAATATTTAATAATTTGCTCTCTTTCTAGTAACTCCCATTCCAGATTGGAGTGTTTTTTATAAGCATAATCATTAATGAATCAAGACTCACCATGCTTCCTTATGAAGTACTATTCACATTGTACAGCTGGGGAAACTGAGGTACAGAGAGGCACAGGCAAAGTGGCTTGCTCAAGGTCACCCCTGGGTCATCTTCAGAGCCAGTAATAGGAGTCCTGACTCCCAGCTCACCTACCATAAGGCCCCTCTACCTCCCAGTGCTAGGGTAGAACCCAGGAGTCTTGACTCCCAGCCCATCCATCATGAAACCCATTTTTAAAATGGGGTCTGGAGAGCACCCAGGCTTCAGCAAAGGCACTATACAACCAGACAGGCGTTTTACCACGGGAGCCACATTGGGCTCAAGATAGCCTCTGAATTGCACGGTGTGTTTCAAAGCCAGCAGAGCCCACTCAACTGTCTTCTCTTGTAACTAAACTTCCATATACTTCCTTCAGTGGAGTTTCATCCGCAAATTATAAAGTGGGGAGAAAAGCCAGAGCAAAATTGAGGCCTGGAGCGACGTTCAACTCCCACCCTTTCCCCCAACACATCCGCCACACACGGAGTGGTCAGCTTCACCATTGCCAGCAGCAGCATTTCTGAACCCCAAGTCAAACCCGCTCCCAGCTCATTCCGCACCCCGAAAGAGGCTGCTAGTCCTGGAACACACAGCGGAAGGCACCTTCCGAACCCTGCCCCCGCCGCAGCAAGGACGTCCTTTGTTCAGCCTTCACCGGCTCCCCCACCATGTGCTTTTTCCTCTTAAAGGGACACACACTTGTACATAAAACTCCTGCTGTTTATTATGGTTTGGTTATAGCAGGAGGAGCGGGTCTCAAGACTTTGCTCTCCCTCCCGGAGCTGGGAGTAGAGTCTACTGGATTAAAGGGCAAAACTAAGTGTTAGAACTCCTGGGGTCGCTTCCGAGCTCTGCAGCATACTCCCTGCCTGCCCTGAAACCAGTCACCAAATCATGCCGGGGGGGGTCGGGGGGGGGAGAAGAGAGGAGTAGAGAGATATAACCAACTCTTTCCACCCCATGCGTGCCTTCGTGCAGGCCTGAAGAGGACATTGCAGACAGACACATAGTAATTTATTAAAACGCAGGGACAAATCATGTCATCTGTTTCGCCCAGATACTGCGAATTCAATGGGAATTTCAGGGGTGTCGCTGAAGATCACACAGCACAATCTCACAGTTTTAACAGACCACTTTCCCAATAACCTCCTGCCTTTGGCCCCACTTAACGGGGTGACCTAGACATTCTGAATTCACCAGTCCCAGTGCCAAATTCCATCCACGGGAACACTGCTCTCCCCACATAAAGTCTTAAGGACACGTATTCTAATCTTAACACATGGGTGGATGGCAAAAATTAAACCCAGAATGGCAAAGGATTCAAACCGAATTAGAGATCTTGCAACTTACCCACCACACTGGCCTAGGACTCGGAGTATAGAAACAAGGATACAGGAAGTATAGTGATGATGAAAGAGAGACAGATAAGAGGAAGTGGTAGGTGGGACAGGGAAGAGAGCGGCTTTGCAATTGGCTGAGAACATAAAGCAGTCAGTGTTATTTCTCTGAATGAGGTGAATGAGATGCAGAAACTTTAACCCATGGCTTCAAAGCATGTGTCTAAAGATTTTTACAGAGCTGGTTTTAGGAAAATTCGTGTGACAGAAATCCATGGTTTTCCGTGAAATCTCAAAGATTTTTCAGTCTGTTATAAGAATGCAATCTTGGGCCAAAATTTGAAAAACTAGCCTGGAGTTTTTGGAGGCACTGTCCAGAAATCCTTATGTTGGGTGTAGATTGGGCTGATATTCAAAAGTACAGAGCAACCCTGCTCAACATTTCTGAAAGTCACTTATTTAGGAGACTAAATCAGAGTTTAGGAATCTGAATTTAGGGTCCTAGTTTTGAAAAATGTAGCCCTGGAATTTTGGGATCATTTTGATCTCCAAACCCCTTACAAAAAATGTAATATCAATAAACATATTTCACATTTATATAGCACTTTGGATTTTCCTCATTCTGAAGTCCCAGGACTGGAAAATACAGAAAGGTACTGGCAGTAGAGAGCCAAATTTCTAAAGGTTGTTTAGGCACCTAAAGATGCTGAAAAGTATCTAAAGTATTTCAAAAGTACCTAGGCACCCTAACTTCCATAGGAGTTAGGCACCTAATTCATTTAAATGCCTTTGACAATCCTAATATATATCCAGATTCAGAGTCAAAGGCTGTAGGAGGCATCTGCAATGCGGGACTTCAATAAAATTTGTGGATAAAATAAATCTGGGAAATCTTGGCAAAATCTGCAAAGGAAAATAATAAAATCCCTTGTGTACCATGCTTCCTACCAGACTGTGCTCTCACTTACACTGACATAACCCCGTTAACTTCAGTGGAGTTGCTTGCTCCAGGTTTAAACTGGTGTATTTCACAGCAGAATTTTCCTTTCCGTGTGTAGTCCAAAGGTAGCCACCACTGTCGCCATTTTACAGGTGGAGAAACAGGCTCAGAAACAGGTGACGGCGCAGATCCTCAAAGGTATAGAGGCATATAACTCGCACTGGGAATTAAGCACCTAAGAGTTTGGCTACACTTGCAAATTAGAGTGCATTAAAGCATCCCGGGCGCACTAACTCATGACGTGTCCACACTGGCAAGGCACGTACAGTGCTCGGACTCTGCGGCTGGAGCGCTTCTGGTAATCCACCTCGACGAGATGGATTACACTTGCTGTGCCCCAGCTGGAGGGCCACGGTGCCAGTGTGGACACCCTGGTCTGTTATTGCGCTCTGATCGGCCTCCAGAAGTATCCCACAATGCCTGTTCTAGCCACTCTGGTCATCACTTTGAACTCTACTGCCCTGCCCTCAGGTGACCAACCATCAGACCCACCCTTTAAATTCTCTGGGAATTTTGAAAATCCCTTTCCTGTTTGCTCAGCAAGGCGTGGAGTGCTCTTAGCAAATCTTTCCAGGTGACCATGCCTCCACGCACCAGGTGATCCCCAGTATGGAGAAATGGTGAGGTGCTGGACTTCATCAGTGTTTGTGGGGAGGAAGCTGTCCAGTCCCAGCTGCGCTCCAACCATAGGAATTACGATACCTTCGGGCAGATATCAAGGGACATGATGGAAAGGGGCCATGACCAAGACGCACAGCAGTGCAGGGTTAAAGTGAAGGAGCTGTGGAATGCCACTCCAGTGCTGCCCCCGCCACTCCAGTGCTGCCCCCGGGACCTACCGTTTCTACAAAGAGCTGGATGCAATACTTGGGGGTGACCCCAACTCCACTCTGAGGACCACCATGGATACTTCAGAGCCCAGTTTAACAAGGCAGGAGGAGGAGGAGGAGGAAAGGGGAGTGAGGGTGTTGAGGAGGAGGGAGACACCCCTAGATGCATGCAGCCAGGAGCTGTTCTCAAGCCAGGAAGAAGGTAGCCAATCGCAGTGGCCAGTGCTTGGGGAAGGACAAACACCAAAGGAGGTGCTCGGTAAGCGGCTTTTATTTTGGGACGAATGTTGTTCTGTGCGGGTTCTTGGGGCGAGGAGGGCTAGGGCTGCAAGCATGCCTAGATGCGGAATAGGGTGTTGATATGCTCTCTCGCATCGCGGTAATATACCTCAGTGATCTCTTCAAAGGTCTCATGCAGAAGCTGGGCAATGCACTTGCGCAGGTTCCTTGGGAGAGCTACTGTATTTCTTGTCCCAGTAAGGCTAACATGTCCATGCCACTGCGCCATGAGGGGCGGGGGGACCATTGCTGCACAGAGGCAAACTGCATATGGACCAGGGCAGAAGCCACATTATAGTAGAAGACCCTCCCTTGCTTCCCAGGTCACCCTCATCAGCGAGATATCTTCCAGGATGAACTCCTGTGGAATATGTGGGGACAGTGTTCAGTATAGGGGCCTCTTGCAGCTGTTAGCTCTCCCCAAGGCACAGAAACCCAGAGGACGGTATGGCCGTGAAACAATCCGTCCCCCTTGTCTCTGTGCTTACTCACCATTTTGGGGCTCCTGTGGGTTATATGCTCTCGCTTAGGGATGGGCAAATTCTGCTATTGTATAGCCTGTGCTTGTCTTTAAGTATGGGCGAATCATTGCTCTGTCTGATGTGAACAATGCTGCCTCTGTTAAGTGTTGCATTTTGCCTTTACAGATGCAACCTTGAGATGTCAGCGGTCCGTGTTATCACTGGCTGAAAGACTCCAAAGAATTAGGAAGAGGCCATGTAGAAGCAAAGACAACATGCTGCATGAAGTAATGCAGCTGTCCCATAATGAAAATCAAAAAGCGCAGGAGTGGCGGGAGAGTGAAAGGAGGGTCTGCCGGCAGAATGTGGATCGCTGGCACCAAAGCATGGAGCGGCTGCTAAGCATTATGGAGCACCAAGAGGACCCGATACAGGCGCTCGTAGCCACGCAGGTGGAGCACTACCGTGCCCGCCCCCCCCCCACTGCAGCCCTTGTCCCAAAACTCTTTCCCTTGTGCCCCCATGTCACCTCCAACCCACTTTCCCCACATCCGGGTTCACCTCCAACCCACTTTCCCCACATCCGGGTTCTTATCGACACCAGCTGCCTCCAACACCTGTAGCTTCACCACCCAGCCCTGAAAACTGCGACCCTTACCCACTGCACTCAACCCCCATCACCATGCATTTTAGCCATCCTGAAGTGCAGCACTCATTGCACAGCACTCCAGTCAGGAAGGCAGAGTATGATAACAGGACATACACAAATCTGTGATTGAACCATTCACCACCCCACCCCTTTGCCCTTTCTGTTTCCCAAGCAGTTGTGTTTCTTTTCAATAAATGAATTTTCTTTTCAATAAATGGATTTTCTGGCTTTGAAAACATTCTTTATTATTGCATTAAGTAAAAGATACCTTAGCCCAGGAAAGCAACAGGCACTGCAAGTCAGTGTAGCAAACACAGATTCCTACTAACATTGGAACCACTACCTTTCACTCCCGTGCAGGACACCAAACATTACTGGTGACTTTCAGCCTCAAACTGCTCCCTCAAGGCATCCCCAATCCTTGCAGCCCCGCACTGAGCCCCTCTAATAGCCCTGCTCTCTGGCTGTTCAAATTCAGCTTCCAGGTGTTGAACCTCCGAGTTCCATGCCTGAGTGAATCTTTCACCCTTCCCTTCACAAATGTTATGGAGGGTACAGCACACGGATATGATCACAGGGATGTTGTCATCGGCCAGGTCCAGCTTCCCATACAGACAGTGCCAGCAGCCATTTAAATGGCCAAAAGCACAGTCCACAGTCATTCTGCACTGACTCAGCCTGCTGTTGAACCGCTCCTTGCTGCTGTCAAGGCTCCCCGTGTAGGGTTTCATGAGCCACGGCATTAAAGGGTAAGTGGGGTCTCCAAGGATCACAATGGGCACAATGGGCAACTTCCCGTACGGTGATCTTCTGGTCTGGGAAGAAAGTCCTGGCTTGCAGCTTCCTGAACAGGCCAGTGTTCCGAAAGATGCGTGCATCATGCACCTTTCCGGGCCAGCCTGCATTAATGTCAATGAAGTGTCCACAGTGATCCACAAGTGCCTGGAGAACCATAGAGAAATACCCCTTCTGATTAACGTACTCGGAGGCTAGGTGGGCTGGTGTCAGAATTGGAACATGTGTCCTATCTATCGCCCCTCCGCAGTTAGGGAAACCCATTTGTGCAAAGCCAGCCACAATGTCATGCACCTTACCCAGAGTCACGGTTCTTCTGAGCAGGATGCGATTAATGGCCCTGCAAACTTGCATCAACATGATTCCAATGGTCGACTTTCCCACTCCAAACTGGCTTCCAGATTACAATAGCCACCCACTTCTCCACCGGCAGGGCAGCTCTCAATCTCGTGTCCTTGCGCCGCAGGGTGTGGGCGAGGTCATCACACAGTCCCATGAAAATGGCTTTTCTCAACCGAAAGTTCTGCAGCCACTGCTCGTCACCCCAGACTTGCATGACGATGTGATCCCACCACTCAGTGCGTGTTTCCTGAGCCCAAAAGCGGTGTTCCATGGTGGTGAGCATGTCCATACATGCCACAAGCAATCTCGTGTCATATGCGTTAAGCGAGTCGACATCGTCGGACTCCTCACTGTCAGTTTGTAGCTTAAGGAGTAACTTGACTGCCAAATGTGATGTTGTCAGGGTTCCCTCCCCACTCTGAACTCTAGGGTACAGATGTGGGGACCCGCATGAAAGACCCCCTAAGCTTATTCTTACCAGCTTAGGTTAAAAACTTTCCCAAGGCACAAATTCCGTCTTGTCTTTGAACAGTATGCTGCCACCACCAAGTGATTTAGACAAAGAACAGGGAAAGGACCACTTGGAGTCCTATTCCCCACAAATATTCCCCCAAGCCTACACCCCCTTTCCTGGGGAAGGCTTGATAATAATATCCTCACCAATTGGTACAGGTGAACACAGACCCCAACCCTTGGATCTTAAGAACAATGAAAAATCAATCAGGTTCTTAAAAGAAGAATTTCATTTAAAGAAAAGGTGAAAGAATCACCTCTGTAAGATAAGAATGGAAGATAATCTTACAGGCAGTCAGATTCCAAAAAAGAATCCCTGTAGGCAAAACCTTAAGTTACAGAAAGACACAAAAACAGGAATACACATTACCTCCAGCACAGCGAATTTCACAAGCCAAAACAAAGAAAACCTAATGCATTTTCTAGCTAGATTACTTACTAACTTTACAGGAGTTGGAGGGCTTGTATCCTTGATCTGTTCCCGGCAAAGGTATCACACAGACAGACAAAAGCCTTTCCCCCCACTCCAGATTTGAAAGTATCTTGTCCCCTCATTGGTCATTTTGGGTCAGGTGCTAGCCAGGCTACCTGAGCTTCTTAACCCTTTACAGGTAAAAGGACTTTGCCTCTGGCCAGGAGGGATTTTATAGCACTGTGTACAGAAAGGTGGTTACCCTTCCCTTTATATTTATGACAGATGTGCTGGCGAGACTCATCAGCATATTCCTTAGCACTTTGGGCTCCATTCCCGCAGACCAAAAGGGAATACAGAGTGCACAGTACAAAAAAGGTTGAAAGATGGTGCCAAATGTGGACGGAAGCAGGGAGATTTCTGGGATGCGAAGTGATGCATCTCGGGGCATTGGGACAGGACCCAGAATGCGCTGCAGCCCTCCACCCCCTTCCCACAAGCCACAGCACAAGAATGGGAAGAGGTGCTCTGTGGGATAGCTGTCCATAATGCACCACTCACAATGCTGCTGCAAATGTGGCCACGCCAGTGCACTTGCAGCTGACAGTGTGAACACACTGCAGAGCTTTCCCTACTGTGCTCTCCAAGGGCTGGTTTAACTCACAGAGCTCTACATCTGCAAGTGTAGCCATGCCCTAAATATCTGTGAGATCTGGGCCCAAGTGACTTGTCTGAGTTACTGGCCCAGCTGAGAATAGAACCCAGGTGTCCTGATTCATTCTCCTCCCAAAATTGGGAATAAAACCTAGGAGTCTGGATTTTCAACCTCCCTTTCATCCTCAGCAGTAAAGCCAGATGCAAAGAATTTATTTAGCTTCTCTGCAATGGCCTGATCTTCCTTGAGTGCTCCTTTAGCACCTTGATTGTCCAGTGACTCTACTGATTGTTTGGCAGGCTTCAGATGTACTTAAACACAAGATCCTGCTTCAGATGTACTTAAACTTGAACAGATGTACTTGAAGATCCTGCTTCAGATGTACTTAAACATTTTTTTG
The DNA here is from genome assembly GCF_965152275.1 of Natator depressus. NCBI lineage: Eukaryota > Metazoa > Chordata > Testudines > Cheloniidae > Natator > Natator depressus. The sequence goes on from NC_134246.1 coordinate 35,088,187, forward strand.
CTGTTGGTTTTTGAGACTTTAGCTAGTGTGGTAAACCTAGGACAAACAGCTACAAAAGGGGGGTAGTAATTAGTCCCAGGGGTTTAAAAGGCCCCTCCCTATCCACTGAGGAGAGAGAACCAGGGGGCAATAAGGTTCAGCTGGAAAAGGGGTTGCTAGGGAATCAATTAGGTTCAGCTGACTCCAACTACTTGGGACCTTTTTAAACCCTCCCCTGGGTGGTAGGAGGGGGAGAGTGAAGGAGTAGGGAAGCTGTTAGTAGGCTGTTTGCAGCCAGAAACCAAACCTTCCCAGTAGGGAGGCTACATTCACTCCCCAGGAGGGAAGGAAAATAAGCACAAGGGGCTAACGGACCGGGACCGGGACCGGGACCGGGACCCTGTGCCACCTATAAGGATTTGCTTTGCCCCAAACCTGAGTCTCCAAGGCTAAAAAGGACTGAGGCGAACAAGGTATTTTGCCACACTAGTTGCTCTTCAAATTCTTTTTTGACCTGCCTAACTAAACTTTTACCCTTGACCTGCTGGTGTTTGTTTGTTTCTATTTTCCTCAATAAGATTTAACTTCCAATTTTTAAAAGATGCCTTAATGCCTCTAACTGCCTCTTTAATTTTGTTGTTTAACCATGGTTGCACTTTAATGGTCCTCTTACTGTGTTTTTTTAACTTGAGGTATACATTTAATTTGAACCTCTCCTATGATGTTTTTTAAAAATTTCCATGCAGCTTGTAGGCATTTCATTTTTGTGACTGTACCTTTTAATTTCCATTTAACTAGCTTTCTCATTTTTTGTAGTTTCCCTTTCTGAAATTAAATGCTACTGTGGTGGGTTTCTTTGGTGTCATTCCCCCTACCCCCCCCCCCCCCCCAGCCAAGGATGTTAACATTTAATTATATCATGGTTGCTATTACTGAGTTTCAGCTATATTCACCTTCTGGACCACATCTTTTGCTTCACTTTGGACTAAATCAAGGGTGGCCTCGCCACTTGTGGGCTCCAGGACTAGCTACTCCAAGAAGCAGTTATTCATGGTGTCTAGAAACTTTATCTCAGCATCATGTCCTGAGGTGACATGTACCCAGTCAATAGGGGGATACCGTAGAACCTCAGAGTTATGAACATCAGAGATACGAACTGACCAGGCTGATGGGAGATGGAGGCAGGGGGTGGGACAAGGGTGTTCAATTTTGTGGGAATAGAAAGTTGGCAATCCTAGCCCTGGAGCATCATGGTAGATATAGTGTCTCCCCTGGCTCCATCTTCCATTAGCTGCTGCCAGTCTGGCCCCACCATCTCATTTCTAGGACGAGGGGCCGGTGGTGCAAGGCCGGAAGCAGAAGCTGCTGTGATGCTGGGAAAGGGTCCGTGCTGCTTTGGGAGGTGCTGACCTTGCTTGGAAGGGCTCTCTCCCTATGGGAGATGTTGTCTCCCTGCCCCGCCCTGTGGGCCTCTCTGCACCAGCCCCAGTGCACTGCGGGAGTGTAGGCTCCAGCTTGCTACACTGCAGCAGGGACCCCCACAGCCCTACCCCTCCTCCCCCCCCCCGACTCCCCAATAGCTGCTAAGTGCCCCTCGTCTCAAAGCCTCTAGCCCTGGCCAGCTCTTCCACTCTCCACTAGCTTCTCATCCCCCTGTTATGGAAGTGGGGCAACCTCCACCCACTGTTCCTGGTGGAAATCCATTAGAGAGATTATTGGGTGATGTCAATTTCAGTCACTATCCCGTTCGGACTCTAATGGAGCGCGCACTGGGGCAATAAAACTTCTGGTCACTGTTCCTGGATGGATTCTAATACCGCGCTCACCAGGGCAATATAACTTCGGTCATTGTGCCCCCATGGGACCCTATTATGGTGGCATGGGGTCAAATTAACTTCTGCTCCCTGTTCCCTATCAGGCATCTCCCACTGCAAGCCTGGGGGCAGCCAGGAAAGGGAGATGCCCACACTGCCACTGGCAGGTGCTGCCGTGCCAGGAGAGCGGGTTTGGTGGTCTTGAGGGATTGGCATAATCTGGGCAGGGCCTGAGGGTTGCCCTAGACCCCACAGCTCCTGCCCAGCCCCACCAGGGAGCAATCCGGGGGCCCATCCAGCTGTAATGCCTCTGCCTGTTCCCCAGGGGCTAGGGCACATCCTGGCCTGGGAACACCCAGCGCCTGTCGGTAGCACTGCTCAAGTGCACCAGGATTTGCACCAGCCCAGCAAATCGTGTAAAGGCCACAGTTCTGCCCTTAGACACCGGACACAGGAGTTATCTGGGGGGGAAGGGGTGTGCAATGCAGGGGCTGTGTGTGTGCAGAGCAATGCAGGAGCTGTGGGGGTGTGTGCAGTGCAGGAGCTCTGTGTGTGTGCAGAAAAATGCAGGGGCTGTATGTGTGTGGCTGGGTGTTCTGTCCTCAGACACCAGAGTCCTTGGGAATCCCTGACAACAAAGTCTGCAGCATAAACAAGTATCGCGGCGCTGTTAATTAGCAGTTGAGGCTCCTGTCAGGGTTCCCTCCCCACTCTGGGGTACAGATGTGGGGACCCGCACGAAAGACCCCCTAAATTTATATTCCCCCAGCTTAGGTTAAAAACTTCCCCAAGGCACAAATTCCTTTCCTTGTCCTTGGATGGTATTGCTGCCACCACCAAATGATTTAAACAAACATTCAGGGAGGAGCCATTTGGAGCCCTATCTCCCCTCCCAGCCCCTTACCCCCTTTCCTGGGAAGGCTTGAGAATAATATACCAACCAAATAGGTTAACAAGGTGAGCACAGACCAGACCCTTGGGTTTTTAGGACACTAAAAACCCATCAGGTTCTTAAAAGAATTTTATTATATTATTAAAAAAAAAAAAAAAGCACGTCTGTAAAATCAGGACGGAAGGTAATTTTACAGAGTAATAAAAAGACTTAAAACACAAAGGATTCCCCTCTAGGCTTAACTTTAAAGTGACAAAACAAGAATAAAACTCCCTCTTAGCATAGGTAAAATTCACAAGCTAAAACAAAAGATAATCTAACGCATTTCCTTGCTATTACTTACAATTTCTGGAATTTTAGAGGTATCATTTTAGTAGGATCTGGATTACCTGCTTGGACTCTCTCTGTCTCAAGAAGGAACACACACAAAAGAGCACAAAACAACCCCCCCCTCCAGATTGGAAAGTATCTTCTTTCCCCATTGGTCCTTCTGGTCAGATGCCAACTACGTTAATTGAACTGATTAACTGCTTCCAGGTAAGTGATTCTGTACCTCTGGCCAAGAGGGATTTTATATTACTGCATACATAAAGGTTGTTACCCTCCCCTTGATATTTATGACAGCTCCTAATTGCACCAAGACAAGCAGTCCTCAAAGCTGTGGTGGAGAATTGGGGTCAAGTGTTGGCATCAGCATGGCTCGCTGAGTTCCTCTGCGGGGCTTTTCCTTCACAGGTTCAAAGGCAGGAGTGTGTTGTCATCCCTGGATTAGAAACTGGGAAACCGAGAACTCTTTCTAATAGCCTTCAGAGTGGTAGCTGTGTTAATCTGTATCAGCAAAAACAAGGAGTCCTTGTGGCAGTTTAGAGACTAACAAATTTATTTGAGCATAAGCTTCTAGCTCACGAAAGCTTATGCCCAAATACATTTGTTAGTGTGCCACAAGGACTCCTCATTTTTTCTAATAGCCGTTTACTAGCAGGTGGTGTGTGTGATGGAGGCTGTGACATTTTACTCCAGATTCTTTGTGAAAATATGCTTATGATATGAATGACATAACTGAGAGATACTTTATGCAAGGTGGCTCATGTGAGGTATCATTGGAAAGGTTATGATTTACTGAATGTGATTATCCAATATGTATGCCTGTATCATTTCTGTATCCAAAGTTTAGGAATATAAACTATTTATCTGTATTTCAAATATGTTACTTTGGGTGTCACTGCAACCAGCCCTTCAGGTACAACAATAGAAAAGCCAGACAGGGCTAATGGGCCATTAGCAATGACAGTGGACTGTGAAAGAGTTCAGGTTTCAGAGTAGCAGCCATGTTAGTCTGTATTCGCAAAAAGAAAAGGAGTACTTGTGGCACCTTAGAGACTAAGCATAAGCTCACGAAAGCTTATGCTCAAATAAATTGGTTAGTCTCTAAGGTGCCACAAGTACGCTTTTTTTTTTTTTTTTTTTTTTCTTTTTGAAAGTTCAGTCTTCCTGTGGACTCTCCAGAAAGCCTGCGAACTATGGCTGCCACAGCCCTGCAGAAACATGGGTCTGAGTCACCTGGTACTGGACCCACCCCTTGGAATGCCAATGTTCTTCTACTGGGAGACAAAGGGTTCCTGCCATACAAAAGAACTATATAAGGCAGGGGAGTGACATCATCGAGGTTCTCCTCTGCTTCCCCCACCCAAAGAGACACTGAGGACTTTTCTACACTATGCAGCTTTTAGTGACAAGGCTGTGTCGACACAGCCGTGTCGACACAGCCTTGTCGCTAAAAGTCAGCGTGTGTGAACGCTCTTTTGCGGTATTTTGTCAGCCCTGCGAGTGACATAAGCTCTGTTGGCAGGCGCGACAAAGCCACGTTCACATTGCCTCTTGCATTGGCAAAACTTTTGTCTTTCGGGGGGGGGGGGGGGGGGGCTTTTTTAACTACCTGGAAGCTTTATTACTGGGGGCAGAAATAACTGACAATCAAACCCAGTGTCTTCATTTTAATTTCAAGGGTCAGTTTCCATATTATACTAAATAAGGAGGATTTCTGGCCACATTTGTAGATTTACTATGAAACAAGCGATTTTCTGTCCTTACAGAGCATCTGCATGCTTTGCCCTAGGGAGAAGGCTATTGAAAAAGAAAAGCAAACAGGGCAAGGCAGTGAAGTAGCTTTCTACTCCATAAAGCCTCCATCTCGCACACACCACCTGCTAGTAAATGGCTATTAGAAAGAGTTCTGTTTCCCAGTTTGTAATCTGGGGATGGCAACACACTCCTGCCTTTGAACCTGTGAAAGAAAAGCCCTGCAGAGGAGCTCAGCCAGCCATGCTGATGGTGCCAATACTTGACCCCAATTCCCTCCCCCACCTTTGATGGCTGCTTGTCTGGGTGCCCTTAGGAGCCTCAACTAATGAACAGCACCTGGAAACTTGTTTATGCTTCAAACTTTGTTATCAGTGACTCCCAAGGACTCTGGTATCTGAGGGCAGAACACCCCCCCCCCCACAAATACAGCCCCTGCACTGTTTTGCGCACACGCACCCAGCTCCTGCACTGCACACACCCCCTCCACAGCCCCTTCATTGCTCTGCACGCAGAGCGAGCTCCTGCACTGCACTCCCCCAGAACCCCTGCATTGCTCTGAACACACACAGCTCCTGCACTCCCCACACAGTCCCTGCATTGCTCTGCACGCACACACACACAGCCCTGATTTCTCCCTCCCCCCCACAGCTCCTCTATTGGAACATCCTACACAGCCCCTGCATTCCTTCCCCCCCCATACACACACAACCCCTCCTGGGATCCCTTTTTAATTCCATGTCCTGCTAGGGTTGCCACCTGCCCATTTTTCCCCAGGATCATCCCTTCATAGCTCCCCTGGGAAGTCTCTCTGTGTCAAGCCAAAATATGGGGCGGGGTTCAGATACACTCAATGAAGCCACACCAGGTGTGTAAGTATAACCGGTTTTATTGCCAAAGTATAATAAGCCTTCATGTGTTACTAAATACGTGCTTTCCACCAAGCAAGCAAGAATCAATGCTTACGTCCCTTCTGCTATGGACGGTCCCGGACCTTCCAGCCTTGTCCTTGAGGGCTCGTAGCAAGCGCTGCTCCAATGTGGGGAATTCCTGGTTACCCACAAGACCAGGGTCTGCAGGTGAGACTGTTCATCTAAAGCAATTTACATAGTCATTTTTATCACCATCTCTTTCTCGGGGGGGGGGCATTGTATTCACCCACAAGCAAGCTCTGGCAGGAAACATTATTGCACTCTATTCCCACACTCAACACTCTCTGGCCTTCCTTCTCTCTTTACTTGTTTATCCAGTTGAGTGGCTGCAAGCCAGCCTGGCCTGTAAAAGTCAGTTCACGACTAGCTCCCCCTGAACTATTGTGACAATAGGCCAAGGTAACTTGTGGTCAGCGCCAACGGTCTGGGAGCCTGGTACGTGCTGCCAGCTGTCCAGTGTGACTGTCTCAGGACCATTGCGGCTGTCCCATGTTTTTGTATCTCAGAGGTGGCAGACCTCCCAACCGTCCTGGGTTTTGTGGGACTGTCCTGCTTTGACACCTACCCCATGTCCCATTTGAAGCAGCTCCTGTCCTGTGGGGCTTGCTGGGCTCAGTTTCCCGCTCCAGGCATTGTGCCCTAAGTCCTGGTACATGGGGTTGAAGCTGTGATGAGTTCCCCCTGTGGTGCCACCTGGAAGTGGGGTTCCACTGAGCCCTCTGACCCACCAGCCTGGGCTCCCTCTTACACTATGCTGCTATGACAAGCTGTAGACCACTCCCAGATCTACTCTCACCAGCATTTGAACAGGCAGGGACACTCAGTTGCATGCAGGCTGACCAACCGCTGCATGAACCAACAACAACAGAGCCAAGATCGTAATTATGTCATTTTATATGATAATCATCCCCTCATGATGAATATGGGTTGTAGTGTCATGGAACCAATGCTCATATTTAGCCTGGCCCCGTCGACGGGGGAGTGGGGACACAGCCAGGCCAAACATGAACATTGCCGTGACTCCATACAGCAGGAGCCAGAGCACAACACCTGGACTGGGGAGCCTAGCCCAGCCATCCTCCACAGGACAGGAGTTGTCACTGTAGGGAAGTATGCAGTTCCCCTGCAACCTCCCCACCCCACCAGCCACCCACCCGCTCTGGGGGCAGCTCCCACCCCCAGGCAGCACCTAGCCCCCACATCCCCAGGCCTCCTTTCCCCTGCAGGCAGCACCCATCCAACTTCAGCCACTTGAAATATTAGCAGGTATGATGTGTTAGGATATAGATATTCAGACCTGCCTGTAAAGGCCTATACTTTAAGAATTTAGGTATATGTTTATCATTTAGCTAGTAATAGAGGTATACAAAGAATCTGTGTAAGGGCCTTCTCTCACTGTGACAGTCTGAGGCCCTGTTCTTAGGCTAAGGCCTTTAGCCAACCAGCAGAGGCAGCCATAAGCTGGGAAGCATTTGGTCACATCCTCACATTCCAAACTAGTCAATATAGGGCTGTTCGGAAGGTGATCCAATCTATCACCTCCAGAGAAAGGGAAGAGCCTAGAAGATGTAAAAGGAAATTTAGGTTGATAATTTTCTGTCTGGTAAGAATTCACTTATCAACAGACACAGCTGGGATGTAGTTGTGAAATCCTCACTTCTGTATTGTTTTGTCATTATAGTTCCCACTTTGCTACTGTTTGTTTGCATGGTCTCTGGATGGTTCTGTGATTGTTTCTGTCTGCTGTATAATTAATTTTGCTGGGTGTAAAGTAATTAAGGTGGTGGGATATAATTGGTTACATAATCATGTTATATGTTAGGATTGGTTAGGTAAATTTCAGTAGAATGATTGGTTAAGGTATAGCTAAGAATATTAATATATAAATTAGGGGCAAACAGGAAGTAAGTTGGGATTTGAAAATGAGGAAAAAGGAACTTGGATTTAAGCTTGCTGGAAGTTCACCACAATAAACATTGAATTGTTTGCACCTTCAGACTTCGGGTATTGCTGCTCTCTGGTCATGCGAGGACCAGGGAAGTGGGAGAGTGAAGGAATAAGCTCTCTAAAATGACCCTACCCCAGGCTGCACTGCCCACCTAGGGCTGCCAACTTTCCAATTTCTGAAAACAGTACACCCCTGCCTCCGCCCACTCCCCCTGAGGCTCTACCCCCTCCCCAAGGTTCTACCCCCCCACACTCCTCTCCTCTCCAATCAAAACAAAAACACCTAAACCCCAAAGCAGGAATTATTGCAGAAAGTGGCATGTTTCCTACCCCCTCTTTCAATCTTAACCTTACCTTCACCAAAATCACATTTAGATTAGGTGAAACATTCCTCTCCACAGAGATCTCTGTGCTGTACAGAGAAAAAGTTCCACAGCTCAACTAGGCAATTCCCATAATAACCCCAACAAAGCAGGGGGTATTGAGGACCCTCTTTAAGACATGACTGCGGGGAAAAATGTAGGGAGAAATAGATACTGACTCTACTGAGCTAAACCTCCAGCGCCCCCTCCACCCCCAACACACATATACACAAGAGGTGAGGATGCAGCATACAGTAATTCCAGTGTTGTAATCCGGAGGTGGGGGTGGATTATGGTCTCCGTGTTTCTCCTGGGAGGGGAGTTGGCTCTAGGTCCTGCAGGGAGGGGGCAGGGTGCATGCCCGAGAAGGAGAGTTAGGCTCAGAGCCAGCCGCTGAAGGGGCTGGCTGGGTACACCTTGGTTCTGGGCTGTGTATGCAGAGGGTGGGAGGGGGTTGGCAGCAAAGTGAAATGCTACTTGCAGCCCTCTCCCACCACCAGGGGGGCCAGCAGAGCCCCTCCACCTTGGGGAGCAGGGATCCTCCCAGTGGGGCTGAGCGGGAACCCCCTTCCCTGCAGTCTCCCCTGAGCGCCGGGGAGGAGGGGGGGAAACGCGTCCTGCCCCGGCCACTCGCCTGTGCAAGGCAGGATCTGGCAGCGGGGCTGATGCTGCTGCCACTAGAGGATGCGGCCTGCTGGAGAGGGAGACTCTGTCATGGGTATGCACTGTGGAAAGCAATGGGGGGCATGGCTGCTGGCTGCTGCTCCCTGCTGCTGGCTCTGTGCCTCGATCCCCTTGCAGCACCTCCCTGCCCACCAGCCCGCCTCCTTGGCCCCCGCTGTTCTGGTGCCCCTGCAGGTGGTAACTGGACTCTTGGTGTCTGATCTGTGTGTTCAGACTGGACACTGTCAGACCAGATTTTCTGGTAGAACACTGGACACCTGGTAACCCCAGGTTGTGCACACCCTGCCATTCACCTCCCCCTGACTTACATCCACTCCCCTGCAACCTGGCATGTGCTCCCCAAGCCACCCACCTCCCTCCCTCCTGTGATCCTTCCCTGATCTCACACAACCCACCCTACCCGTGCTACCCACCTCCCCTGCTGCAGAGATCCTTGATCCAACTAGAAACCAAGATGCAAAACATTTTTTTTCCCCTTTCTTTTTTTGCTAATCTTATTTTTAAGAGGGTGAACAACCTATTTACAGAGGTGACTTTATACAGTGCACAAATCCATTGGCTGTGAGATGTCAAAACTGACCCTGCTTCTCCCATTGTGGGGCTGAAAGATTTTAAATCTTGGTGAAAGTGAGGGGTAAATAATGAATGTGAAATTAACGCGGATGAACTTTAAGTGGGGGAGAAATAACTGCAAAGGTAGGATGGAATGGAATGTACCCAGGGGAAAACACTGGATAACACCAAGAAACGCACACACATAGGAGGAACACAAGCATAGATATAGAAGCAAAAGCACACCTACACAAAGCTATGCATGTACACACCCATAGAGCTATGCACTCTATGACATTCAGAGATACACACACACACACACACACACACAGCAAGAGGCACCTACCCACATGTATGTCTGTGCACACACAAAAGCAAAAGACACAGCTGTGTACACACAGATTTAAACACACATTGATTTATACACTCTGACAACACACAACTATCTAGACTTGTACAAACACATCCATGAATAGTTTCCCCCACATACATACACGGAGGCAAACACACACAACAGGGTACACACTTAGAGACAAACTCACACACAAATACATTCTCTCACACACAGAGACAACAGTGATAAATGTGTAAGCCATGAAGCAGAGTACAATGGAAGCAGGCCCAGATCCTCAAAGGTATTTAGGTGTCTTTGAGGATCATCTTGGTCCAAGAGTGATGGGATACTACTGTCAGAGGGTGTCAATTTTACAGTCTGAGGGGGACAATCCAAGGGTGAGAGAGGTTTACAGTCTGAGGGCGACAGTCTGTTGGTGAGAGGTTGTGACAATGAAATTGACAATCAGAAGTGACAGGACATTACAGACTCGGATGAGAGGGCAAGACAATCTGCAGGTGACAATCAGAGGGTGATTACATTACAATACCTAAAAGAAATAGCCCAAGTCTGAGGAGAATCCCAGCCCCAGACAATAAGCATTTTTGCTCTTTCCCCCACCAACATATGGGCTAAATTTCCAAGAGGCAGGTGTGAAAGGTGCATTACCAGTTACATCCTCTTCATCTTGTAGGTCCTGCTGGCTCCAGGGTGAGGCTCCAGCTCATTGCTGGGAGAGGTGAAGGTGAAGAAGCTGTTGCCAGATTCGCCCGCAGGTGGGGATGTGGCAAAGAAGGGTTTGAAGTGGAAGTCTCCCTCCCCACACCTGCCCTGGACCGGCGTGGTGTCCCCAGGGAACCTGGCAGCATTACCTAGGAAAGGGGAGTTACAAGGTCAGTTAGATGCTGGATTCTCTATTAGGATACACATTAGTGACTACACTGAGACAATCTGGGGATTGAACATAGAATCTCCAAATCTAAGACCATGAGTGGCCACAGCTTGATTTAAGTGCAGGGCGAAGGTTGGGGTTGTCACAGGAAATGGTGGGATTTGTAGGCCTGACTCACTTAAGCCTTAATTCACTAGCCTGGATTCGTAAACCTTTTGATGGTAAGATAGCAGCCACTAGAGAGACAAATGCCAATGCTCAAGAGTCAAGTCCCCAAAATTCATGAGATTTGCTTTCAAAATCATGAGGTTCTATAGAAATCTTCCTTCTGGTTCTGTAGCATTTATTGGTCACAATTTCCCTCTTTTCTGTGCAACCATGAGAAACTTATCCTTTTTTTAAAACACATCAAATATCCAGAGACTCACAGTAAAGTTTATGGGTTGGTGACACCACACAGCTAGCTAAGGTTGGAGAAGTTACAAGGGATGTTCAAAGCTTTGGGATTCAGAACATGAATTAACCCATTTTCTGGAGAAATCTCTCTAAGGGGGCGGAAAAGGAGCTTAATCTCCGTGGCCCATTCAGTCCTTGGCATCTCTGCAGAGGCTGCCAAGGAGGGGGCCTGTTAGTGTGAGAGAGGTTTGTAAGGTGGACAACTGTCCCAGCTGGGACCCTATCAACTTGTCTCACACAAAAGTGTCTAATCAAATATTTCACAGCATTTGGAAGTTGCTGATATGGTAGCATTTGGAGACTGACTGCTCTGTGTGAAGTCCTCCTCCTCCAAACACATACACACACATATGTGCCTCCTCCAGCCCTATGGCATGGAAGAAAAGTTCAGTCTTCCTAGCCCACTAAATCCTTGTCCCCTCCACTAACAGTGTCAGTGTAGTGACTCCTTATGCCAGCTTTTGCGTTCTCTGTGAGTAGTGGAATGAGAACCCCCCCACAGGTCTTACCCAATGGGAAGCCAAAGACCACAGGCTGAGGCATCATGGGAGGCTCATGGACAGCCTCCTGATTAGCCATGGCAATGTTGCGCAGGCGGAGGCTGTCATAGAGGCCCTGGAGCTTCTGGTATTGGCGGTTGCGCTCCATGAGCTTCTCTGAGAGCTCGCTGAACTTCTTCTTGTATTCCTCCAGCACCTTCTTCAGGGAGGAGACCTCGCTCTTCATAGAAGTCAGTTCCATGTCCTTGCTCTGCAGCTGCTGAGTGTACACCTTCTCCATCTGCTTCAGGTGTCCCTCGGCCTTGCTGTAGGTGTATTCCTGGTACAGGCGCTCCTGGTGAACCTGCAATGTGGAGATTATGGCAGGTGTGACAGGCTTCTTTGACCACTGATTGTCAGAGGAAAGTGAAGTCGCTCTATTTGAGATATAGTGGCATGACTACAGTGCAACAAAGGAAGGATGGTCTGGAGTTAAGGCACTGGACTGGGACTTAGGAAATCTGCGTTCAGTTCCCACTGCTGCTCCAGACTAGTGACTTTGGATAAGTCACTTAAGTCAATATTCTCAATAGGGACCACTAATTAAGGTGGCCAACATAAGGCACCTATAGACTGATTTTCAGATGTGCTGAGCACTCCACACACCAGCTGAAGTTGATAAGAGCTGTGGGGTGCACAGCATCTCAGAGAATCAGGTCATATGGCTCTCATGTTGAGTACTCAAACGTGAGGCACCTAAAAATGAGTGGACACTTATGTTGCTTTAATGTCTATACCTCAGTTCCCTACATGTGAAACGGAGATAGTAATACTGGCCTACTGCTCATAGGGGTTGAGGATAATTCATGAATGCCTGTGAGGTGCTTTTACACTGTTGTGGTGAGAGGAAAGAAAGGAGGAACGTGTAACAAAAATCATCAGCAAAGATGGAGGGAACCTTCCACAGTGACAGATGAGAGAGAGCAGCATGGCTAACAGAGCAATAATGTTTTATACTGACTGTTGAATAGAGAAGGAGGGAGGGAGAAGTGCAAATGCCACACTGGTGATTCTGAACCAGAGGGTGAGTGGCAACCTTCTCAGTGGTCCGTAGGCCACACAACAAAATCAAACAATGCAGGGGGTCAGGAAGGGATAGCTCAGTGGTTTGAGTATTAGCCTACTAAACTCAGGGTTGTGAGTTCAATCCTTGAGGGGGCCATTTAGGGATCTGGGCCAAAAATTGGGGATCACTCCTGCTTTGAGCAGGGGGGTGGACTGACCTTCTGAGGTCCCTTCCAATACTGATATTTTATGATTCCTTAATCCTATTCCATTCGGTTTCTTTCCACATTTTCAGGCCAAAAAATATAACATGGTGGCCCTTTGGAATCACCTAGGTGTCAATTCTGCCCTCCACATATGATATATAGATATCCATAAAGACTGATTATTGGCTCTTTCATTTCTTTAGCAAACAAAATCTCTTCCCAATTATATTTTCAAAGACAGATTTGAAGGTATCTACCTAATTTAGGACATCATCTGAGATGGGTTTACCTGGTATGTCCAGAAGGCCAATGCGCGGGAGCTGATGTCCAGCACAATCTCTGGCCGCAGTCCAGCCAACACCATGGCCTTGTATTCCTCAGAGGGACTTAGCTCAGTGCGAACAATGTCCAGCTTGCCAGAGAGGGTGCTGTTGCAGGCGGGACAGACTGCTGGTGAACGGCTGAATTCCCCACTGCCGTGCTGGTCACAGAAGATGTGTGAACAAGCTGTGACCCAGGCATAGCCGGAGAGCTTGACACGGCACTTGCGGTAATTGCACAGCAACATGTCCTCACACATGGACATTTTAATGGAGCCAACAGCAACGGTCTTGCCACCAAAACATACACCACCTGGTGGACGAGAATCTGCCACTCAACACGGCAAACCTATAGAGCAAAATAAATATGCAGGCTGGGATTCTCAAAGGGGCTTAAGAGAGTTAGGTGTCCAACTCCCATGGAATTATGGGATTCAGGCATCTAATTCCCTTAGGCTGCTTTGAAAATTCCACTCTATAGACTGAAGAGGAAACACTGACACTTTTATGCAACATCAAAATAACCAGTTAGATATTTTCTTCAGAAGCCTCTTGCCTCTGTGATGAGAAAATGACCCAATTTTCAAAAGTGGTGGCAACCAAAATCCCCCATTTGGCCACTAAAATGGGCACAGAGTTTCCCCAAATAGCCTTTGAACTAACCTAAGCGTCAATCCTCCTCCCCATTTTTTCAGTAATAGCATGCTGTGACACTTTTGTATTTTTAGTTGATTTTGTACACAAGGAGTTTATAAGTGCGGTGACACTTGAGGATATGCAGGACAAATCAGACTCCTGAAAGGGGTACGATAATCTGCAAAGGTTGAGAGCCCTTGCTGTAGTGTACCAATGCAGGTTTAGCCTGTACTAATACCAAGGTGTTAGAGCAGGGTGGGGCTCAGTTAGGACTCCTGGGTTCTGTTCCAAGTGTGGGAGAGAAATGGAGCTTAGTGGTAAGGACTCTTAGTTTCTATCCCCTCTTCTGTGAAGGCGGCAGGGTCAAGGTGGCTGGGAGACAATGTTTTCCTCCTGTTGAGCATTTGGTGTTTGCCAGTGGACTACAGGCATGAGTCCATATGGTGGATTTTTATATGTCCAACAGGGTTTCATCCCATGGCAATATTGGGACTTGTCTGTTAATGTGACACCAGTGGCTGACACCAGTGTCTTTCTTGGTCCATGAAGTGGCCTCTTTAGGGCATCCACCTACAATGGCTTGGCATGAGCCAACATTGCCAAATTTGGCATAGCATAAGCATGCTATGCACCAAAACGGGTACCTCGCTCATCCTTGATTTGACACAATGGGGGTCTGTGGGTAAGCCCCCTGGTGATTTTAGGAGCGTGTGTGTGTAGAGGGTAGACGGGGGAGTTGCTCCATTGGGTTTGACAGCGCCACTGAGTCACAAATGGCCCCTCACAAAATGGTGGCTGTATCTTGGCGCTGCATGAGGTGAATTTCACACACGTTGATATTTGGTGGCAAGACGGGCATGGGGCATGGGGCAGAGTTAGTATCACCCCAAATAATATGGGGGCTAGTGTCTCATTAAACCAGCTTTTTTAAACCACGCAGCAGTTAAAAGCGGTTGGAGGCAGGAAGTGGCGGGAAAACGAGCAACTGCCCTTGGCGGGTAAGGCCTCTACGCGTGCGCCGCTGCTTCACTGCGCTTCCCCCTCGCCCAGGAGCATTGGGGCCCCACCCCCACTCCCTCCCCCTCGCACCCGCCAATGGCAGCTCCTCCCGTCAGCCTCCCAAAATGTCCTTTTTGGAGGACGGGAGGGGGCAGAGGAGGAGTGGGACGTACCATTGTAGAGAAGGGGGGAAGAGGAGCAGGTGCGCAAAATCCATCTAGCTCTTCAGAATTTGCTGCAAAATACTTTAGCTAGAGGCTGGTATCCCAAAACGTGCCAAAGTGTCTCAGTTTGCTGTTTAAACAAAATAATCCCCTTCTATGGAAATGGTTTGGTCCAAAAGTTCCTCCCTGGCTTCTGCCCAGTCACTGTGGGAAGAGGGTGACAGGTGCGGGGGAGGGGGCATGATATGGCAAACTGAGCCCCAGCAGCACACAGCCTTCCCTGCTGACAAGCACAGACAGGCAGCCCCCTGTGCAGAGAGTGCTGCTGAGCTGGCACCCAAGCCCCACTTCAACAGAGCACCTACACGCCTGCTCCCCTTTCACGTCAACAGGGCACCCGCCCACCCACTCGTGATCCACATGAAAATGGCACCCATGGGTTCCCAGTGTAAATAGCCCCCCACACCTACTCCCCACTCCACGTCAACAGGGCACCACATGCCAGCTCCTGACCCACATCAAAATGGGATCCCAGTGAAAACAGCACACATACGTCCGCTCCCTAACCCACATCAAAATGGCACACAGAGCCGAAATGCATATCAAAATAGCACTCACACAGAGCACCCCCCCAAACCCACATCAAAACTGCATCCATGGTCCCCCATAAAAACCTTATCAAAATGGCACCCAGCCACACACTGCCCTCTCAACCATCAAAACAGCACCTATAGGATCCCACTAAGAGCCATGTCAAAATGGTGCTCTTCTGCATGATATGGGCAATACATGAGCAACCATTTCTTTATTGACAGGTTTCAGAGTAGCAGCCGTGTTAGACTGTATTCACAAAAAGAAAAGGAGGACTTGTGGCACCTTAGAGACTAACAAATTTATTTGAGCACAAGCTTTCGTGAGCTACAGCTCACTTCATCGGATGTATTCAGTGGAAAATACAGTGGGGAGATTTATATACATAGAGAACATGAAACAATGGGACCCTGCCTCCAACTTTTGGATGGAGCTGCTGCTGCTGGAAGGGGCCAGGTTTGAACATGTGACAGCGGGTGATTTCAGATTCAATTTCCCAGGATGCTACAAGACATCCCCATTTGTCCTGGTCTCACCTCCCCCATTCCCCACCCCAAAAATGACCAGGTCATAAAATAACTCCACGTGGATTCAATCAGCCACACAACCTGATAACTGCAAACCTTACCATCTGGTTTGGAGGGTTCGATGCTGTTATATTGGACTATTTTGTTAATTTGGATTTAACTTGGTGGTTTGCACATTTCATTGCTTCTGTAGGCTGAACTTATTGTACACATCAGGGACTCTTTGCATTTCTCCATGAGCACCCTGTATGCCACCCTCCCATCTCCCTCTAATTCAGGGGCTCCCTGTACCTCCCACGATGCCAGCAGCTGCCCCCTAGATTCTGTGCACTCCCAGTTCTTCTCCCCATGCTGTGGGCTGTGTGCTATTCAGGGTGCCAAATGTTAAATTCTGTTGGTAGGACACACAAATTAGATAGGGACATTGTTATGGGGTGTCATAACCATAAGGGTAGCCTAAAATTCCTCCTTACCTGTAAGGGGTTAAGAAGCTCAAATAACCTGGTTGGCACCTGACCAAAGGAACCAATGGGGACAAAAGATACTTTCAAATCTGGGGGCGGGAGGAGAGGCTTTGTTTTGGGTTCTTTGTTTCTGTGTTCGTTTGCTCTTGGGACTAAGAGGGACGGGGTATCAATCCATGTCCTCCAAACCATTCTTAACCAGTCTCTCATATTACAGAAATTGGAAGTACAGCCAGGCAAGGCGAATTAGTTTATCTTTGTTTTCTCAACTTGTGAATTTTCCCTTTCCTCGAGGGAGGTTTATCCCTGTTTTGTTGTAACTTTGAAACTAAGGCTAGAGGGGCTTCCTCTGTGTTTTCTGCATCTTTTGTTACCCTGTACAGTTATCTTCTAACCTGATTTTACAGCGGGGATTTTTACCTTTTCTTTTTTTAAAAATAAAATAATTCTTTTAAGAACTGATTGACTTTTTTTCAGTGTCCAAAGATCCAGGAATTTGGGTCTGTGTTCACTTTGTAACCAATTGGTTAGGATATTATTCTCAAGCCTCCGCAGGAAAGGGGGTGTAAGCGCTTGGGGGGATATTTTGGGGGAAGAGGAACTCCAAGTGGTCCTTTCCCTGATAGTCTAAATCACTTGGTGGTGGCAGCATACTGTTCAAGGACGAGGTGGAATTTGTGCCTTGGGAAAGTTTTTAACCTATACTGGTAAAAATAAGCTTAGGGGGTGTCATGCATGCGGATCCCCACATCTGTACTCCAGAGTTCAGAGTGGGGAAGGAACCCTGACATGGGGGAAGGGGTTAATGGCTGCCATCAACCAATTCTTGAGTCTATCGTCAATTGCAGAGTTGCCTGAATCTGCAGTTGTGATACACAGCTGGCAAGGGTTCCATGTGTCCATCCATCTCTCTCTCCCCTGCATTTTCCCTTTCTGTTTTCCAATTTTCTCCCAAATAAACAGGTTCTTAGCCCTCAGAAACTCAAACATTCCCTGAAAAATTGGAAAGGCGTGCACAGTGTTCAAAAGTGATCACATTACACATGTACAGACAAATACACGGAAATGCTATCAAATTGAGCAACACTGTCACACACAGTAAAAAGGCAATCTTGTTAGAAGAATAAAAATGCAACTTCTGCCATAATAAGGAGTTAAAAATTTTTTTGGAGAATTACAAAATTTTTAGATTCATCCTGGTTTAAATTTAAAGACATGATTTTGGGGAAATGCTTGTTTCTTGTGTTCAGCTGAATCCCCACAAGCTAGTTCAAACTCTTGAGGATCAAATGCCTGACATTTTCTGGGATGGCCCTGGTTTTGAGGGTCCAGCATGGCATCTCTACTCATGACATTGAGAATCTGTCCTGACTCCCATATAACCCAGGACCGTCTAAACTCAAAACCACACGTTGCTGAATTCAGTTCACACAGCCCTAGCGCTCAACTCCATCTCTCTCACTGCCTCCCAGCTGTTCAGCACAAGAACTGTAATATGTAGAAGACCTGCAGTGGTGGCTGCCCACTCAGTGGGAAAGGATCTACATCTGTTTATTTGGGGTGGAGAGAAAAAAGAATGATAGAGGAAGCCAACACTGGGAGCACAAAATAAGGGTCTGAGCTAGTGTCAGACGAGTCTGCACCTATAGGGTGAGGGAGACATAGTTTAAATACGCTTAAGTTAAGGATTTTCAAATCTATGGCATTTGCCTGTTAAATTCCCATTAATTTTTTGAATGGGAACCGAGTGTCCAAATCCTGAGCACATTTGAAAATCTCAGCATAACCTAAACGGTGTTGGTAGTAGAAAAGAGAGTAAACTCACAGAAGAGCGGAAAGTAATTTTGGACCCAGCAGTAAATAGACCAATGTTGATAATCATCCGGATCCTCAATTTTGTACAAGCCCATGGATATTACAATATCTGCCCAGATATTTTTAAAGTTCCTAGTCATTGTATCTCAGACATGAGGTCAAACCCTAACTCACTTTACAGAAAGGGCAACTGAAAAGCCTTCAGATAGCAATGGGATTTTCAAAAGGAGCCTAAAACAGCATATCTTCTAACTCCCTTAAGCCTCCTTTGAAAATCCCAACCACAGCCATGACTGACCTGAGCTGAATTCAGACCAGTGGATTAGAGTTGAGAAAGCTCCATTTCCCCCTCAGTTCTACCACTGTCCGTTTGTACAAAAAATACCCAACTCTTACACATCCATTCTAGTTTAATTATCCTGTTTTTAGTACAGGCTTTCCTGGACATAACTTCAAAGAGTCCTTGTAATACAGATCAGAGACGGGGCAAATCTTTTAATCTTCAGGCCCCAAATTCTCTCTTACAGTTGATGCTGGTGGAGAGAAAGATACATTTTCCTTGAAGGTTCATCTCAAATCATCCCTGTAAAGATAAGGAATCTCAGTATTAAAGATGCAGAATGCAGCACACAATTGCCTCTTAGAAAACTAGATAGCTTAACTGTACTAACTTCTCCCAGCTGAGGCCAGCATAGCTCCTACTGCTTCAGCTCAGGCAATCTTTCAGCTCACATAGTAATTTTACAGTCTGGTTACTGTAGCCCACTGCCTAAAGTTGACAGAGAAATAGGTACAGAGCAGGTGGTTTTTCAACCCCATTTCTTTCCCTAAAAGTCCAGTCCCCTTCTGCCTCTTTGAGTGTCTGACCCCGCAAAAATCAGAAGGTGCCAACGGACGGCCAAACCCATCCAAGAGCACTCTGAGTGAAGAAAGGCCAAGTTTAATCTGCGATGACACAAAATCCCACTGCCCATGGCTCATGGCAGCCAGAGGAACGGTCATCGCGGCCACTCTCCCTTAAATGAGCAGCTCTGAAAGCAACAGGATTCTCTAGAGAGATACACCATGAATTTCTTTAAAGAGCAAACCTTTACTAAGCAGTTTCCTTACTAAAATCCTGCAGAAAGGAGTTCCTGTTCATGTGTGCAGAAAGATACAGCTTTCTGAAAGCATCTGCAGCTTCAGGTACTGAAAGACGGCCTGGCAATGTTTGGAAGATCAGTTCAGAGACTGGTTTCAGAGTAGCAGCCGTGTTAGTCTGTATCCGCAAAAAGAAAAGGAGTACTTGTGGCACCTTAGAGACTAACAAAGTTTATTTATTTATATCGCTAAGGTGCCACAAGTACTCCTTTTCTTTTTAGTTCAGAGACTGTTTGTCACTGAATGCGGAACGCATGTTATACTTTATACAAGACATTTGTTAACTGCTGTGTCTGCCACAGTACCTCTTTCTTGCCCCATACCTGCCCCCATGGTGACATTGGCGGGGGGTGCCAATATGGGGCCATGCTAGCCAACTGGATGGATACGAACTTCCAACAGCACTTATGTCTGTGATTCCTATACGGGATCCAGAGCGAGGAGGGAGAAGAGAAACCAGCCAATTTTGTTTTCAGAGTTCCTGCCCCTACAGATACAAGGAGGAAATGTTTCCAGGTCAATGGAGAGAGAGAGAAGAAGGGGGAGGGGGAAGAGCTACCAACTGCATGGAAAACTTTTCCTTGCATCTATGCCCCTCCTTCATTTGCACAAAAACCAGATCCATGTTTCTGAAGAGTTTGCATGGATCTGCTACTTATTCTTCTCACTGTCTGGGACTTCACCCACTGGAGACCATTAGAACATCAGCTTTCCCCCAAATCAGACGTCAGCTGCAGGTGTTTGTTTCATTAGTCTGCTCAGGGCATGTGTGTAATCAGGGTAGATCAGGTGAAACACGGACTGAACATGCGGTTCATCATAGCAGACCCCTCCTAGTTCTACAAGTGGCAATGTGGTTGCCCCTCCCACACACAAACCACCACCCAGGACTCTGAAACCCCAAGTGGTTGAGAATTTTAGCTGCTTCCTCACCGAACTTCCTCGTGTTCCAACATGAGCTCCCCAACTCTACCTACAAAAAGAAGACGGATAAAATCCCTGCATGCATAAACAGGGGAGTATCCAGTAGAAGCAGGGAGGTGATTTTACCCATGTGTATGGCACTGGTGAGTCTAATACTGGAATACCGCATCCAGTTCTGGTGTCCCAATTTTAATATGGATGCTGAAAAATTGGAGACGGATACCTTTCTAGGAGGCATGCTTTACGCAAACACAATCAGTGGGATTGCTAGGTGAAATTCTCCAGCTGGTATTAAACTGGAGATCAGACTAGGCAATCTAGAGGTTCCATCTGGCCTATTTTCAATAAGGCCATACGAGCAGCTTCTAAGGGCATAGCCGTTCCAGCCAGGGAAATGGCGCAGTGAAGTTAACTCGAGACGCAGTGGGGTAAGAAGGGCTCATGCAGGGAACTATTTTAAAGCAGCATACGTGGAGAGGGGGGCTAATGGTTGAGTTTTAGAAATGGGAAGGAGTCAGGGAGTCATAGTGGAATTACTAGGTGACTTTCTATGCCCCCTGTGATGCAGGAAGTCAGTCTAGATAGTCATAATGTTCCCTCCTGGCCTTAAATATTGACCCCCATCTACTAGATTTCATTGCAGGCACAAAATGGGAGAGGGAATTAATGCTTCTCTCCATCCTTGATGTAGTTGGGTCTGTTCAGGGCACGTGTCATCAGGTGAAAGATGGACTTAACATACTCATGGCAGACTCCACCCATGCCCTCAAACCCAGCTGTGACACCACCAATGGCAAAGCACAGAGCGGTCTCATGGGTCCGAGAAGAAATGCCTTGAGGGGAGAGCCGGCCCTCAACACCCACCCTCAAGGTAGTTGTGTGGTTAAAGCTCTGGACTAGGACATCTGGGATCAGTTCTCAGCTCCGCCACAGACTCCCTGGGAACCTCAAACAAGTCCTTTTAAATCTCTGATTTTGGTGCCTAACTCCACTGGGCTCCTTTGAAAAATCTCAGCCGTCAGCTCTCTGTACCTCAGTTCCCCATCTGTAATGCTGATACTTCCTGTCTTCCATCCTTTATAACCTAAGCAGACAAAGCCAACAAAAATCTTTGGGACAGGGATGGTCTGTAAGTGTCTCTACAACCCCCAACACAGTAGGGCCTCTAGGGAACAGTGTAATATAACTAATAATAAAACAAGTCAAGCATCCTGCCTCCAGCAACACACCTCTGGCTACTCCTCACTAACCCTCACAGAGATCAGAGCAAACCCTGAAAGCACAGGAGCTGATTATCCTTATCTCAGCTCATGTAGGCTGTAAAACCACTCAGTCTTTAAGTCCCTACTCAGAGGGAGACCCTTACCCAACCGTCCTGGGTGCTCAGTTCCGGGGTGTTTCATTTCAGCCCATTTTCAAGATTCAGTTACTTCATTTGTCCACTTCAGCCCCAATCGTTTCGTGGGGTTGGGGTGTCAGTCTCCAGCCTCTCCACCACCTGAAACAGGCAAAGAAACATTCATAAGACCATGATCCACAAAGCCTCTTCCTCTGCCCTGCTGCTGCAGCTATACCAAAGATCAGAGTTGCTTCTGGACCCATCTAAACTGAATTCCCCAGCACACCACAGGCCAGTTCTACCTGGGCACATCTAGGCAGGAAGAGCTAGCACTATACATGGAGAGGAAGACAGCAGGACTAAAACGAAGACACTTCTAGGGCAAAGAGAGACAGCCAGAGCAAAGTGCAACAGGAGAAGGAAGGGGAATATTTTAGCACAATGGTTCTCAACTGGGGGCCCGTGGCTGGTCCATGAAGCAGGGCTGGCACTAGGCTGGCTGGGGCCCAGGACAGAAAACTCGGAGCCTCAAGCCCCACAGAGCTAACGCCCTGCTGGGCAGAAGCCACTCCTGCTCCACTGAAGCCCAGCCCCTCAGCCCCTGCTGGGCCCTGGAGTTTTTATAACATGTTGTGGGGACCTCACAAAAAAAAAAAAAAAAAGGTTGAGAATCCTTTTTTAGCAGACAACTGGTCAAGCTCCCTATGCACCTATGCTAACAAAAGATCCCATGGCCCTTTTAATGTCCACAGTGAGCAGACAGGATCTCAAATTTTGTTAAGGCCTCAAGCAAGAGACCTGAACAGCTTCAGACCAATAGTGTTAATTTATCTGCAGTGGAAAGGGAAAGAGATGAACCAATCCTGGACACTGAGGATTTAAAACCTGATGTTTACATCACTAAGGCAACACCAGTGTGAAGGCCTGAAGACCCGCACAGGCTAGTAGGTTAGCAAGGCCCAAAAGCCACAAGTCATTCCTACTACACTCCATGATCGTAGCTGAACGCTGGATCGGTCAACAAAACTCGTAACAGACACTTGGATAAAGTCAGAGTTGAAAAACATCTGCTACAATCCAAAGGCCAGAACTGAAGATTTGACACGCCTCAGCCTGCACTAATTGGGGGAAGGGAGACAGTCTGGCAGGCTGTGATGAAGTGGAGATTTCCCCTTGTTATGTTGTATGTGAGTCTTACTGTTTTGCATGAATGCTGTGCGCGCCTCACTTTCCCTTTGTATTGCACCCATGTCTAGGTGGTGGGTATAAGCATGTGAGACTTTTGT
The DNA here is from genome assembly GCF_965152275.1 of Natator depressus. Lineage (NCBI taxonomy): Eukaryota > Metazoa > Chordata > Testudines > Cheloniidae > Natator > Natator depressus. The sequence goes on from NC_134246.1 coordinate 35,111,065, forward strand.
GGGGGTTGCTCCAGCTGCCTGCACGGATGCTATGGCCACCCCTTCATAACCTGAGACCCAGGAGGGGGATGCGACCAGGTGACTCTTGGACTGGGAAGGAGACAAAGGCCGGAGAAGGAGCAACGGGCAGTGCAGGGGCCAGGCAGCTGGAAGCTAGTTGCTCTCTGCTGGCTTGGGGCACAGGAGATGGACTTGGCTGAAAGTCACTGATTTGTGTGCTAACAAGTTCTGTTCTACGCTGTGTTCCTGTCGACGAATAAACCTTCTGTGTTACCGGCTGGCTGAGAGTCATGTCTGACTGCGGAGTTGGAGTGCAGGGCCCTCTGGTTTTCCCAGGAGCCCCGCCTGAGCGGACTCGCTGCGGGAAGCACATGCTGTGGAAGGGGATGCTGAATGCTCCTAGGTCAGACCCAGGAAGGTTGAAGCTGTGTAAGCTTCTTGCCCTGGAGACAGTATGCTCAGAGAGAGGAGGCTCCCCCAGAGTCCTGACTGGCTTTGTAGGGAGCAGTTCCAGAGCATCGCCCGGAGACTCTGTGACACAGGCCTAATCCTGCCCTGATCTACCTAACAGGAATATTCTGGAATCCTCTCTCCAGGTTGGAAATTATAGTCTTGTACAGCCCTTAAAGAGAGGTAGGCAAATAAAACCCAGGACTCCCAGTCCCCCTTCTCTACAGCTAGACTGGACTCCCTTGCTCTCACCCAGGGGTGGCCAATCTGTGGCTCCGGAGCCAGATGCGGCTCTTCAGAAGTTAATATGCGGCTCCTTGTATAGGCACAGATTCTAGGGCTGGAGCTACAGGTGCCAACTTTCCAGCAGGTTTGGGGGTGCTCACTGCTCAACCCCTGGCTCTGCCACAGGCCCTGTCCCGACTCCACCCCTTCCCGAGCCTGCCGTGCCCTCGCTCCTCCCCCCTCCCCCCCAGAGCCTCCTGCATGCCATGAAACAGCTGATTTGGCTGGGGGGGGGGTGGGGGGGGAAGAGGAGAGGCAGGCGCTGCAGGGCTGCCAGTGGTTGGGAGGCCCGGGCGGGGGGTGGGGAGCTGATGGGGGACTGCTGACCTATTACTGTGGCTCTTTGGGGGAGTGTGAACTAGTGGTTAGAGCAGGGGTGGCCAACCTGAGCCTGAGAAGGAGCCAGAATTTACCAGTGTACATTGCCAGAGTTGGGAATAGACCTCTGGGGTCCTGACTCCCAGCCCCCCTGTCCTAACCCACTATAGTTGCCCCTAGATTTCGACAGTTTTGCTGTTATGTTGAGTTTAGTTCCCTGGGAGAGGGATTTCCCTTCCTCTGTAAAAAGCCTATCTCATACCAGCTCATTGCTCCCCGTATCTGGAACATGGCACTGGTCCAAAGCAATTGTTTCCTCCCAGCTCATCAGTTCCATTTTCAGCCTAAAATGAAGGGATACAAACAGTGGTTTAGGATACACAGACCAAAACCTGGCAACTCCACCACAGCTATGTCAGAAAAGAGGTTACATTAGAGACAAGAGTGTAAAAGCTTCTACAACAGGATGTTCCCACCTTTAGGGGTAAGGAGCAGCAAGTCCCCAATAATGCAGAAGCTACACTCTCTAAAATTAATACAGTAATGAGGGTGTTAGGAAAATTTTAACATGAAGCAGTTATGTCAACCAAACCAAAGTTAGGCCAATGCAGGAATGCTGGGAAAGTTCCTGAATGAGATAGGCAGGATGAAAGAATGCTTGTTAAGTTGCAAGGAGTGAATTAAGGAGGAGACCTGCATTCCTGCATTATCGTGCCAGACGCCCTGAGAATGAGAAGGAGACACACTGTCTCCACTCCCTGTTTCTGTTTCATGTATGTTCTTAACTCCTTGTCCCCTGTTTGACAACTGGATTGATAAGAAAGTTGGGAAGGCATAACGACTTGCAAAAAGCTATATACAATAGGGGATAGGTATGCGTGCATGATAAAGAACTTTTAACTAACAAAGGGGAGCGGAGTTTGGGCTATTTCATGAATAATCTGTGCCGCGACGGACCTGTCTATAAAAACCTATTAGTTTTGCCTAAGAGGTAGCTGGTTCTCTTTGGAGATGGGCTGCTCTCTATTGTTGTGTGCACTCTTCAATGAAGAGCTTATACTTGGACTTTGCTGGTGTTGCCTGTCTCTCTGCGGTCAGACAACGAACCGTGCCATATGGGGTTCGAGTCCCCAACAATTGTTTGTCCTTCTCTAGCTCCTTCCTTCCAAAAATGTTGAAAAGTGGGGCTTTCAGAGGAGCCTAAGGAAGTTAGGTACCTTACCCCCCCTTAGGCTCCGACAATCCAATGCCAAGTGCTTTACAAATATTAATTCTCATCCGCCCTGCGAAGTCAATATCATCCCCATTGTATAGATGGGGAAACTGAGGCACAGAGTGGCAATTGACTACCCTCAGGTCACCAGCAAGTGGCAGAGCCATGAATAGAACCAAATGAAGGTCAGTCTTACATGGCGCCACCTCACAATCTCTTCCTGGTGATGTAGGGCACTGCTATTCTCCAAATTTTACAGCTAAAGAATTGAGGCACTGGGCCAGTTTTTAAAATGTCTGTGGGCACCTAAAGACACAGAATGAAATCAGTAGGTGTTAGGAACCTACATGTTTCTGAACATTCCACTACATATCTATCTGTATCTTTAGTGCCCAAGTACCTGTAAAAATCTGGCACAGAGAGACTAAGACTGGCACAAGGTCACACAAGAAATTTGTGGTTTTTAAAACCAGAGTGAACAAAGGGATAGAAAGCAGACTATAGGGAACAATCCTACATTGACCCCAAGAAAACAGGCCTGTTAGGCCACCCATCCTATGTAGCTCTAATCTTCTGTGTTAGAATAATCCTTAATTGAACCCATTGCTGCCCTGAATCAGTCTCCAGACTTTATCCCACTGCCTCATTTGCAGATCCAACCCCCAGAGCAAGGCAGAGAATCTTTCTGGGGAAGCCTGGCTGCTTGCAGCCTATGGTGTTTGCATTCTGTATCTGACATCCTTTGAGGCTTCATAGATCCTGGGCTCAAGGAGTATCTTTCTGACCTGTATAAAAGTGATTGGCTTCCTTTACCTTGGTAGATGCAAAGAGTCTTAAGATGCTACAGATCAGGTAAAGGCTGCTGACAGGGATGGCTCAAAGGCTATGAAGTACCCAACCACTTGTAGCTAATAAGGAGTCAAAACAGATGCAGAAACAACAATATTTAATAATTTGCTCTCTTTCTAGTAACTCCCATTCCAGATTGGAGTGTTTTTTATAAGCATAATCATTAATGAATCAAGACTCACCATGCTTCCTTATGAAGTACTATTCACATTGTACAGCTGGGGAAACTGAGGTACAGAGAGGCACAGGCAAAGTGGCTTGCTCAAGGTCACCCCTGGGTCATCTTCAGAGCCAGTAATAGGAGTCCTGACTCCCAGCTCACCTACCATAAGGCCCCTCTACCTCCCAGTGCTAGGGTAGAACCCAGGAGTCTTGACTCCCAGCCCATCCATCATGAAACCCATTTTTAAAATGGGGTCTGGAGAGCACCGGGGCTTCAGCAAAGGCACTATACAAGCAGACAGGCGTTTTACCACGGGAGCCACATTGGGCTCAAGATAGCCTCTGAATTGCACGGTGTGTTTCAAAGCCAGCAGAGCCCACTCAACTTTCTTCTCTTGTAACTAAACTTCCATATACTTCCTTCAGTGGAGTTTCATCGGCAAATTATAAAGTGGGGAGAAAAGCCACTTTATAATTTGTGGTCAGCTTCACCATTGCCAGCAGCAGCATTTCTGAACCCCAAGTCAAACCCGCTCCCAGCTCATTCCGCACCCCGAAAGAGGCTGCTAGTCCTGGAACACACAGCGGAAGGCACCTTCCGAACCCTGCCCCCGCCGCAGCAAGGACGTCCTTTGTTCAGCCTTCACCGGCTCCCCCACCATGTGCTTTTTCCTCTTAAAGGGACACACACTTGTACATAAAACTCCTGCTGTTTATTATGGTTTGGTTATAGCAGGAGGAGCGGGTCTCAAGACTTTGCTCTCCCTCCCGGAGCTGGGAGTAGAGTCTACTGGATTAAAGGGCAAAACTAAGTGTTAGAACTCCTGGGGTCGCTTCCGAGCTCTGCAGCATACTCCCTGCCTGCCCTGAAACCAGTCACCAAATCAGGCGGGCGGGGGGAAGAGAGGAGTAGAAAGATATAGCTAACTCTTTCCACCGCATGCGTGCCTTCGTGCAGGCCTGAAGGGGACACTGCAGACAGATACATAGTAATTTATTAAAACGCAGGGAACAAATCTGTTTCGGCCACATACTGTGAATTCAATGGTACAATCTCACAGTTTTTAACAGACCACTAATCCCCTGCCTTTGGCCCCAGCTAAAAGAGTGGCCTATGGATTATGAATTCAACAGTCCCAGGGCCTAAGGAAAAGCCTTTCTGCACCACATATAGTTTAACATTTATTCCAATCCTAACACATGGGTGGATGGCAAAAATTAAATTCAGATTAGCAAAGGATTCAAAACGAGCTAAAGATCTTGCAACTTACCAAGCACGCCGGTCTGGGAGTACAGGAACAGGAAGCACTGTGGGTGAGTGATGATGAAAGAGACAGAAACAAAATGAGAGGATGTGGTAGGTGGGACAGGAAAGAAAGCAGCTTTTGCAATTGGCTGAGAGCATACGCCAGTCCGTCTCTCATTTCCCTGAATCAAGACCAGATGCAGGCTAAATGGTGGAGAGGGATAGTTAAGTGGTTTGAGCATTGGCCTGCTAAACCCAGGGTTGTGAATTCAATCCTTGAGGGGGCCATTTAGGGATGTGGGGCAACTATGGGGGATTGGTCCTGCTTTGAGCAAGGGGTTGGACTAGATGACCTCCCTTCCAACCCTGATATTTTATGATATTCAAAACTGCCTAGCAGACATGTTTACCATTTCTAGAAGTCAGCCCACTTATTTAGGAGGCTAAATCAGGATTTCAGAATCTAAATTTAGGCTTCTGGTTTTGAAAATTTAGCCTTGGAATTTTGGGGTCATTTTGATCCCCAAATCCCTTACAAATAGTGTAATATCAATAAACCTATTTCACATTTATATAGCACTTTGGATTTTCCTCATTTTCCTCATTCTGAATTCCAGGACTGGAAAATACAGAAAGATACTGGGAGGAGAGAGCCAAGTTTCTAAAGGTTGTTTAGGAGCCTAAGATGCTGAAAATCACCTAGTGCAGTGGTTCCCAAACGGGTTCGTGAACCCCTGGGGGTTCACAAAATGTTACAGGGGGTTCTCAGGAAAATATTCCCTAATGGCAGACAGAGCTGTCTCTAGGGACCCCGGGCAGCACAGGACCAGCCGCCCTGAGCCCCTGGACTTTCCAGAGCTAACCAGATCAAAGCAAGCATATCTATCACACTGAGGAGATTTAAACTTCAAGACTCCTTATAAGAAATGGAAAGGGGGGTGGATATTTTCTGCTATGTTTAAAATTAAATAGACAGCTAGTATTGTTTTTAAAATGATTATGAAGAACAAGTTTAAGCTTTGTTGTAACATGCGTTGTTTTTCTGGATTGCTCAAGACTTGAATGCTTGTGTAGGAGGAACTCTCTGAGTTGCCTTCTTAAATACCTTCATGCTATTTCACATCTGATACTCCTTGATGAAACATAGGTGCCTTGTCTTATAACAGGCTTATTCAAAGTGATACAAGCAACGAAAGTGAGATCTTGGAAGAGTGTTGCCATTTTCATAACATAATAAAAATACTGTAATGATAAATAATAATAAATAGTGTGTAATAAGCATGTCATAAAAACAATTTTTATATTTCCAAGATCACTGCTTTTATAATTTATACTCAGGTAAAGGAGAAAATCCCTGGAAATATTCATTTTTAGGAGGGGGTTTGTGAGACTTGACATTTTAGTGAAAGGGGTTCACAGGTTGTTAAAGTTTGGGAACCACTGACCTAGTGGGATTTCAAAAATACCTAGGCACCCTAACTTCCATAGGCACCTAATTCCATCACATGCCTTTGACAATCCTAATATATATCCAGATTCAGAGTCAAAGGCTGTAGGAGGCATCTGCAATGCGGGACTTCAATAACATTTGTGGGTAAAATAAATGTGGGAAATCTTGGCAAAATCTGCAAAGGAAAATAATAAAATCCCTTGTGCACCATGCTTCCTACCAGACTGTGCTCTCACTTACACTGACATAACCCCGTTAACTTCAGTGGAGTTGCTCCAGGTTTAAACTGGTGTATTTCACAGCAGAATTTTCCTTTCCATAGGTAGGCATCATTGTCGCCATTTTACAGGTGGAGAAACAGGCTCAGAAAGAGGTGAAGGTGCAGATCCTCAAAGGTAATGAGGCATATAACTCCCACTGGGAATTAAGCACCTAAATATCTGTGAGATCTGGGCCCAAGTGACTTGTCTGAGTCCCTGGCCCAGCTGAGAATAGAACCCAGGTGTCCTGATTCCTGTTCCCTTGTAGTAACCACTCGCTCACTCACCTTCCAAAGCCCAGTATATAACCCAGGGGTCCTGACTCCCAGGTCCTCCTGTTCCCCAATGGGGAAGAGCTGAGAAAGAAAACAAAGAAAATTAGCTGTTGCTACCAGCTAATCAAACAATATGCACAAACCTCTTAGGACACCAAATAGCCAATTCTGTTCTTTAAAAAGGTAAATTTTATTAAAAATAAAAAGAAAGAAAATACATCTGGAACTTAGGCTTTTTCTAGATTTTTAAAAGAGCTATTCCAAAAATTAACCACCCAAAATAGCTTTCTTGGGGGTTCAGTTTAAAGGTCACAAACAAACAAAAAGCATCTGGGGTTAGCACAGAGAAGTCCACAAGCCTTAAAAAAGTAAACAGAAATAAACCTAATCACGTCTTTCTAAACATTCCTAATTTACTTACATATTTGGGAGGTTTCAAATAAGTAATTTTAGGTATAATCTGATGATTTCTCACACGTGGTTTAAAGCTGATTATAGCGTAGTTATACCCTTGCTTTGTTCTGTTCCCCGCTCTCCAGTGAACAGCCACAGACACAAATGTTACACAGATAAAATTACACAGGATCGTTTCAGGGGACAAGACAAGATGTCGTGTTTATTATAATAACACAATTTGATTTAAGACGAATAACTAATATCTAATACCTATGTATACACACACACACATCACACATCAAATGTTCTGCAGCTGCTAGATAGTTACCAGTCCTGAATGTAGCTTGAGTGTGTGGCTTGCTTTCGCAGCTTGGGATCATAGCTCGTGGTGGCTAACTGGCCAGGAAAGCCAGGCATGAGGAAGGGCTGGGTCTCTGTCAGGCGCACACCGATGCCCCTTGATGCTGGAGGCAGAATGTTACCCAAAGTCTTCACTCTCACCCATCTTTTTTATAGATTTTTAGTTTGAATCCAGAGTCTATAGGTTTTGCTGTGTCACGCTGCCTCTGGGTTCAGTGTGATTGATCACCCCTCAATTGCAGACATGACTTTCAGCCTGGAACCTGACTTTGATCTTCCTTCCATTGTACTTGTGTTGTTCTTTTCTTTTTAGGGTGGACCCTTCTTACTTGGTTAGGGCTGTTGTCTGCATCTTCAGCCGTTGGTGTTTGAACTTTATTTCATCAGGACAGGCTGGGGCTGGAGGTTGATTCCATCATCCCTACATACCTCATTCACACGTTTAAACTAAACTAATAAGATTACAGCAGGGTTTTGCAAAAATGAAGGTTGCAACAAGCTTTTACAAAATGGAGTGAGCATTTCAAAATGGAGTTTGGGACAAGTTAAAATGGAGTTTGGGTTACAATATGGACAAGTGTAAGGAACGGCAAATAGAGAACAGAAGTTACAATGTTGAAATAGTGCAAGTTTCAGTGATTTAAGCAGCAATTGGATTGAAAGTGAAACTCAATTAGCCAGTTATTGGGGTACCTGGTTTTATGAATGAATGTAGTTTCATTCATTTTACTTATGAAGTTATATTAATAAAGTGGACCATTAAAAACAATTTCATTGACCAGTTCTACACAAAGGGAAAGCTTCCTTCCCAATTTTAAAAAGTTCTAGCCTTCTCATTGGTTCTTTTGGTCACGTGCCCCTTTTCTTTACCTGGGGGACTTTTTTAACCCTTTACAGGTAAAACAAGCAGAGAACAGCTACCAAGAGGGATTATACAGCTAACTGGCTGGTTGAGAGTCCATAAAAGGGAGCTACTCACCACCTCTTCATTTATCACAGGGGCTAACAGAGGAGTGGGTGAGAGTGAAAAGGCCTGGGTTTTCTGTCCTGCGCAGGAGGGAGTGGAGAGGTAAGGAAAAACAATTGTCATCCAGCCCCCTGCCCCAGATCAGCGCCTCGGCACAGCCACCCTGGTCCCCCTCATCCATTCCCTGCCTCCAAATCAGGCCCTCAGCCCAGCTAGTTGATCTGTGGGGCATGGAAGGAGGTGGGAAGACCAGGCTGGGTGGGCTGAGGGGCTGATCCGGGGGTAGGGAAGGGAGCAGGGAGACCAGGCTGCGTGGGCCGAGGGGCTGATCAGGGGCAGGGAAGGCACGGCTGGCCTTACCATGAGATGAACTGAGGCGGCCGCCTTAGGTGCCAGACTGTGTGGGGTGCCACTAGGACCCAGAGTGTAGAAAATTGTGGCTGCTGCTGGTGCATATGTATTCTCTCTGCTCTAGATGCACTGAGATGGTGGAGTGCTGTGCTGGAGGAAAGAGGGCACAAGAGACATAACAGGTAGACAGGAGAAAAGGTGAGAGGGAATAACAGAAAGCAGCAGGAGCTGCAGGGAGAGAGAGGAGGAGGAGCCATGAGAAGGCAGCAAATCACCAGAGAGCATTCCATAGTGGAAAGTATTCCATAGTTGAGATGAGACTAAGGTTAAAGGCCACCACAGATGATCAGCATCAAGAGAAGATTGCATCAGAGTCTCTTTACTGGTAAAATGTTCTGAAAAGGCTCATTGCCATTGTGAGAATGCTTGCTACCCAAAACCTAGCACTGCGTGGCACTTCAGATCAGCTGTATGTGCCAAACAGTGGAAACGTCCTTAAAATTGTGGAGCTGATGGCTGAGTTTGATGCTGTACTCTAGAAGCATCTAAGAAGAGTCACCACCCAAGAAATGTACACACATCACTACCTTGGAAAAACAATTCAAAATGAGATCATACAGTTACTGGCAACAAAAGTCAAACAGAAGATTGTGGCAGATCTGAAGTCAGCAAGATATTACTCTGTTATTCTGGACTGCACACCTGACATCAGCCATACGGAACAAATGACTTTAATAGTGCGTTTTGTAACAACAACAGAACCTAGTGAAAATGTCCCTGCCATGGTGACTGTCAGAGAGCATTTTCTAGAATTTATTGACATTGATGATACTACAGGAGCTGGTATGACAAATGTGCTTCTTAAAAAGCTGGAAGATACGGGAATTGCGATAGCTGACATGAGAGATCAGGGCTACGATAATGGTGCTCACATGAGAGGAAAGAACAGAGGAGTGCAGACACGGACCCAAGAGTTAAACCCTCGTGCTTTTTTTGTACCATGCAGTTCTCATTCATTGAACTTGGTGGTCAGTGATGCAGCATCAGCTTCTAGTGAGGCTGCTGAATTTTTTAATGTAATTCAAAGCATCTATGTATTTTTCTCTGCCTCAACTCATCAATGGCAAATTTTGAAGCAACAACTGGGAACATCCTCTCTGACACTGAAACCACTGAGTGCCACACAATGGGAAATTTGAGTGGAGCGATAAAGCCTATCAAACCCAAATTGGGAAGATAGATGATGCCATAGTTGCCATTATGGATAATAATGCTATGACAGGAACTGTTCATGGGAGAACAGTGGCAGAGGGAAATGGAATCACCAGAAACATACATAACTTCAAATTTCTGTGTGGCTTAGTGTTGTGGCCTGACATACCGTTTGAAATAAATGTTGTAAGCAAGCGACTCCAAGGTGTTGACCTTGATATATCTGGAGCAATGGAACAACTGGACAATGCAAAGTCATACCTACAGTCTTACGGGTCAGATGAGGGATTTCAAAACATTCTGAAGAGTGCACAGAAGTTGGCAGAGGAACTTCACACTGAAGCTATTTTCCCACCCATTCAAGAATACAAGAGTCATTGAAGAAGAAGGCATTTTGATTACGAGGCACGGGATAATCCCATAAGAGACCCCAAACAACAATTCAAAGTTGAATTCTTTAACCAGGTGCTAGATTGTTCAATACAGTCAGTTGAAGAACGTTTCATGCAGCTCAAGGAACACAGCAGTATATTTGGGATGTTGTATGATATTCCAAAACTCCTCACTGTACCTGAAGAAGACCTACACCAGCAATGCAGGGCACTAGAGACAGTGTTGACACATAATGACATGCGCAATATTGATGCGAGTGATTTCGGTGATGAACTGAAAGCCCTTTCAAGATACATTTCAGCAGGATCAACTCCAAAGGCTGTTCTGGAATGTACGTACACAAATAAGATGACCACCCTCTTTCCAAATGCTTTTGTTGCTCTGCGCATACTTCTAACTCTTCCTGTAACAGTTGCCAGTGGAGAACACAGCTTCTCCAAGCTGAAGTTGATAAAAACACATCTATGCTCCACAGTGACACAGGAGAGCTGGTCGGCCTTGCAACCATCTCAATAGAGCATGAGCTGGCCCAGCCGGTGGACCTTCAGGAAGCAGTTCAAATCTTTGCAACCAAGAAGGCACGGAAGGTACCACTTTGATTATTCAAACAGATAAAAATGCCAGTGTTTGCTATGAAGACAAGAAAAGTTACATTTGCTGTTCAGGCGTTTGAAAGTTGAGTGTTACTTAACATTTTTGAACAAGGCATTTTAAATTGTTAGTTCTCCTTTATTGGGGTAGGTAACAGAGCAACACCATGAGAGGAATAGAACAGGAAGAAGGCAGAATTGAGACCTTTGAAAGTTTTGGCCCAAGCAAGGGGGTATGGGGGAGTCATTTGAGCTCCAAAATGTTGTGGGCTGGCCCTGAGGGAAGGGAGTGGGGAGACCAGGCTACCTGGGCCGAGGGGCTGATCTGGGGGCAGGTCAGGGAGCGGGGAGACTAGGCTGGCTGGGCTGAAGGTCTGATCCAGGGGCATGCCGCATTTATTGAGAATACAGCAGTTAGCATATGCATTCAATTACACAACACACACACACACACACACACACACACACACACACGTCCTGCAGATGGTCTTTATAGTTACCAGTCTGTTGTAGCTCAAGTCAATCCAATGGCCAGTTAGATTGAGCACGAGTGAGGAGCTGGGCTCTGTCAGTCACGACCCAATGCTCCGAGGCTTTGCAGGACTGAACCCAAAGTTTCATGGCAAAGCACTCTGTTCTTATAGTCCTTTTTCTCCATTGAAGTCTATAGATTTTGCTCTGTCAGTTTATGACAGGTTACTCCTTAATTGGTGTTAACATTTGATGTTAACATTCCAAAACACCTCCGAGAGGGTCATCCTGTCCTGGCTTGATTTAATCAATTGTCTTTAGGGGTGCCAGCCTCCACCTCAGGGTCATCAAGCCTTGCTAAATCTTATAACTAAAACAATCCACATTGGGGCTTCAGGCCCTCGACATTTCTCTAATCTACTTATCATAGACACAATACAAAATCCTGTCTCTTACTAACCAAACTTTATAACAAAAACTAAAAGGGCCTACCAGGTCCTAATTGTAATGCATATGGGAAACAGGATTCCGTAGTCTTAAAGGGTCATTCCTTTCTGTTATTCAAAAAGGGTGGCTGGTAGTATAAAACAAAGTTTACATCAATTTACATCAATTCTTATAGTACAATTATAAAGTCCTGCTCCTACAAAGGGGCTGATCCTGGGGCAGGGCAGGAAGCAGGGAGACTGGTCTGGCTTCTCGGCTCCTTGGGATCGCTTCTCGGCTCCTTGGAGCTCAGATCAAGTGTAGTATCTGTTCTTATCAGTTTAATCTCTCTTTTTCTATGAACAGGTCGCAACACGTGCGCCGCAGATGGATTCCCCAGCTGCCATCTTTGAAAAAATCGACGCTGCTTTGGAGATCTATTCTACCGGTGCTGCCTTGGAAGAAAATCCTCCTCCTGCTACTGAGACGCCCTCAGCTGCTCCGTGTACCACCGCTGCTGTTGCTCCACAGAAGGCCCCTCAAGCGACGACTACAAAGAAGACCCTCGGTGCCTCCAGGACGTTACTGACCAGCAGCACGAAGAGGAAGACCGGTGGCGACTCGAAGGACCCCCTCCGAGATGCTGTTCCAGACAGATCCTGCGTTCGGAGGCCAGCCTGCCGGGACATCACCGCCAGAAGGAACATCCCCCCCGCTCCCCAGCAGCGCCCGCCGCCGAGAGCAAGCCCCCCCGCCTTGCAGCAGCTGCTGACCAAGAGCCCCCCCGCTCTCCAGCAACACCAGCCGCCACGGAAGAGCCCCCCCGCTCTGCCACCACAAGAGGCTCCCAGGCGACCACCTCCCACCCCCGAAGCTGCCCAGATCCCTGGCGCTGATGGTGCTCTCACTGCTCTACACACCAGCAAGAGAGGAATCTCCACTGATGGGACCAGCATCTCTCCAGAGACCACCCAGAGGGTCACCAGCACCCTGCCGGATGCCTGCCCAGCCTCCGAAGCTGCCCAAAGAGACCGCAGGCCCCTGCCAGATGCCCGCCCAGCCGGACCCCTCGATCCCACCCGCCCGCGCCAGGATGAACCAGCCAGCGATACCACTGGTGCTGCTGGCACCCCCCCGCTGCAAGGTAACGAAGACACCATCTACCTGCAGTACCCCCTCACGGCGGACGTGCTCATCTGCCCCATCTGCTTCCCCCCCCGAAGCTTCCACCTCCTGGGTGGCGTCACCAGGCACCTAAAGAGATGCCACAGCAAGCAGGTCGCCTTCAGCTGCGCCCTCTGCAGCCTGCCCTTCGAGATGCAGAAGCAATGCAAGACGCACCAAGTCACCTGCAGGAAACGCTCCAAGGGAACCGCACAGCCTCCTGCCCCGGCTCCCAGTCCTGCTGCTGCGCACCGGCCCACCGCTCCTGAGCCTCAACAAAGATCAGCGAATGTGCAAGCTGCCGTCAAGAAGCCTGCCCCCCCCCGTCGCCAGACCAGCGCAACGGGGTGCTGCGATCGAGAAGGTGCCTGCTGCCGTGGGGAGCACCACCCAGGTCCTCGCCAGCAGGAGACCCATCTCACCCTCCCACATCGCCAGGCAAATCTCCATACTGAGACGACTCAGCACTACCCTGCCCCCTGCCCAGCACGTCCCCATCCCCAGGAGGTCCAGTGCCCCATCGCGCATAGCTGCTCGAGATCCTGTCGCCGGCAGAGTCAGCGCCGCCCCTCAGACCACCCCACGCACCCCAACCACCGGAGGAGCCAGAGCCCCACCTCAGACCGCCCTGCGAACCCCAACCGCCGGAGGAGCCAGAGCCACACCTCAGTCTGCCCTGCAAACTCCAGCAGCCGAGGGAGCCAGTGCCCAGCCACAGGCTGCTCTGCAAGCTCCAGATATTACTGAAGGAACCAACCCCGCAGCCACAGAAAACCACTGGGCCCTCATCACCAGACGGCCCAGCACGGCCCCCGAGTCCATCCTGCGGGACGCTGCCAACAGCGGATCTCACGTTCCAGCAGCAACCGCCCAGGCAGCAGCCACCCCTAGAAGGACCAGCGGTGTTCCAGCTACCCCCGAGCCGGACCGCGTCCCCCCAACCACTAGTAATGCCAGGATCCCGCCAGAGATCCCGCCCCAGCTCCCAACCGAAGGGAACGATGGCTCACGGGATAGACGGCAGGTCGACCGTGCAGGCGTCGAGTCGGCTTCAGATGAGGTCGAGGACCATGAGGGCCAGCAGCCGGTGGAGAGGGCTGCCACTCCGTGGCAGACTGCCTGGACCGAGAAGCTACAAGCGACAGCTTCCTTCGACGACTTTGACCTCCTCGTAGACAGTCTCACCCAAGAACTGTCTGCAGAAACCGCTCCCAGGAGACGTCCCAGCCAGGAGAACGCCCCGCCTGCCCACAGAACGCCTGCTCCAAACCTCAACACCACCACCAGGGGAACCAGAAGGAGAGGCGCCAACCGCCGCTACGATCCAGCAGTGGCCTCAAGGATCCAGAAGCTGTACCGGGCAAACCGCTCCAAAGCCATGCGAGAGATCCTCGACGGACCCTCGCCCTACTGCACAATCCCATCTGAACGTCTCTACAGCTACTTCAAGGATGTATTCGACCACACAGCCCAGGATGGCACGCTGCGCCCAGAGTGCCTCCGCCCCCTGCCCCGTGTCGACGACGCAGGCGCCCTGGAAGCTGACTTCACGCCCAAAGAAGTGCTGGCCAGACTCCTAAAAACAAAGAACACAGCTCCCGGGAAAGACGGCATCCGCTACAACCTCCTGAAAAAACGAGATCCCGGCTGCCTGGTCCTCGCCACGCTCTTCAACCAGTGCAAGCGATTCTGCCGGACTCCAAGCTCCTGGAAGAAGGCCATGACGGTTCTGGTGTACAAGAAGGGTGAGCGGGATGACCCCAGCAACTGGAGGCCCATCTCCCTCTGCTCCACGATGTACAAGCTCTATGCCAGCTGCCTGGCGTCGAGGATCACGGAGTGGTCGGTGCATGGGGGGGCCATAAGCTCCACCCAGAAAGGCTTCATGTCCTGCGAGGGCTGCTATGAACACAACTTTGTCCTCCAAACCATCATCGAAACGACAAGAAGGGCGCGGAGGCAGTGTACGGTAGCATGGCTCGACCTGGCCAATGCCTTTGGGTCCATGCCCCACCACCACATCTTTGCCACGCTTCAGGAGTTTGGGATGCCAGAGAACTTCCGCCGTGTGGTCCAAGAGATGTACGAAGGATGCAGCACCACCATTCGCTCGGTCGAAGGGGAGACCGCTGAGATCCCAATCCAGAGCGGAGTTAAGCAGGGCTGTCCCCTCAGCCCCATCATCTTTAACCTCGCCATGGAGCCGTTGCTGCGAGCGATCTCCCAGGGCGCAGACGGCTTCAACCTCCACGGTGAGAGGGTGAGCACCTTGGCCTACGCGGACGACCTGGTCCTGACCGCAGACGACCCAGAGAACCTCCAGCGTATGCTAGATGCCACCAGCCGAGTTGCCGATTGGATGGGGCTCCGCTTCAATGCAAAGAAGTGCGCAACCCTCCACATAGATGGCAGCAAAAGGGACTCGGTCCAGGCGACAGAATTCCAGATCCAGGGCGAGCCCGTCATCCCCCTGGCTGAGGGGCAGGCCTACCGACACCTCGGCACACCGACGGGTTTCCGTGTCCGACAGACACCCGAGGACACCATCCAAGAGATCCTACAGGATGCCGCCAAGATCGACACCTCACTGCTAGCACCGTGGCAAAAGATAAACGCCCTGAACACCTTCCTGATCCCCCGCATCTCGTTCGTCCTGAGGGGATCCGCCGTGGCAAAAGTACCCCTCAACAAGGCGGACAAGATCATCCGGCAGCTGGTGAAGAAGTGGTTATTCCTTCCCCAGAGAGCCAGCAACGAGCTGGTCTATATCACCCACAGGCATGGCGGTGCCAATGTCCCCCGCATGGGTGACCTGTGTGACATCGCGGTGATCACCCACGCCTTCCGCCTGCTGACGTGCCCCGACGCCATGGTAAGGAGCATCGCAGCGACAGCCCTCCATGACGTAACACAAAAGCGGATCGGTAGAGCCCCCTCCAGCCAAGACATCGCCAGCTTCCTGAGCGGCTCCCTGGCTGGCGAATTCGGCCGAGATGGGGGCGACATCGCTTCACTGTGGTCCCGTGCCCGCAATGCCACGCGCCGCCTGGGGAAGCGCATCGGCTGCCGCTGGGAGTGGTGCGAGGAGCGCCAGGAGCTGGGAGTCCTGGTGCCGCAGATCAGGTCCGAGGGCAACACCATCGTCACCCCGAGCGCCAGGGGCCTGCTGGAGAGGACCCTGAAGGCAGCCACCCGCTCGCTATACATAGAAGCCCTGAAGCGCAAGCCAGACCAGGGAAAAGCCTTCGAACTGACCAGCAAGTGGGACGCCAGCAACCACTTCCTCGCCGGGGGCGGCTTCACCCGCTTTGCCGACTGGCGGTTCATCCACCGCGCCCGGCTCAACTGTGTCCCGCTCAACGGAGCCGTCCGCCATGGGAACCGAGACAAGCGTTGCAGGAAGTGCGGCTACGCCAACGAGACCCTGCCCCACGTCCTGTGCAGCTGCAAGCCCCACTCCAGAGCCTGGCAGCTGCGCCACAATGCCATCCAGAACCGCCTGGTGAAAGCCATTTCACCGTGCCTGGGGGAGGTCGCCGTGAACTGCGCCATCCCCGGTACCGACAGCCCGCTGCGACCCGACGTAGTTGTCACCAACGAAACCCAGAAAAAGATCATCCTCGTCGACATCACGGTCCCCTTCGAGAACAGGTCCCCGGCCTTCCGAGAAGCCCGAGCTCGGAAACTGGAAAAATACGCCCCTCTGGCTGACACCCTGAGAGCGAAGGGCTACGAGGTGCAGCTGGACGCCCTGATCGTCGGAGCCCTGGGCGCTTGGGACCCCTGCAACGAGCGTGTGCTGCGGACCTGTGGGATCGGTAAACGCTACGCACGGCTCATGCGGCGCCTCATGGTCTCGGACACCATCCGATGGTCCAGGGACATCTACATCGAGCACATCACCGGCCACAGACAGTACCAGGAGGAGTGAGCCGGTACGACCTTGTGCACGCACTGTGGGAAAGAGACTGAGAGGCCTTCCCCATAGGAACACTGTGCACACACTGTGGGGAAGAGACTGAGCGGCCTTCCCCATCGGAACACTGTGCACACACTGTGGGGAAGAGACTGAGAGGCCTTCCCCACCGGACCGTATGAGCTGGAAACGTAATCCCACTGAACATTAAACCCCACTAATGAGGGTAGACCCATCCCCACCCCCGTATTCACTCACTGTACCCAGCATACTGAACATAGCCGTTGTGTGGATAACTTACCCCATATCTCGATGTCTGTACTCTGACCGGTTAAACTTTCCCCCCAGTCGGGGAGATTGCAGATTATTATGTGATCCTTGTTCCACCAGCTCCTAAATCGCATTTTATACCCCTTGATAATCTGTACCTTATCCCCTGACAACCAGAAACTTCTATGCCTGAACTCTGTACCGTTGCTTATTTCAACATTATCTTAATAAAACAAAGTTTACATCAATTTACATCAATTCTTATAGTACAATTATAAAGTCCTGCTCCTACAAAGGGGCTGATCCTGGGGCAGGGCAGGAAGCAGGGAGACTGGTCTGGCTGGGCCGAGGGGCTGATCCGGGGGTAGGGCAGGGAGCGGGGAGAATAGGTAGGCTGGGCCAAAGGGCTTATCCAGGGCACGGAAAGGAGCAGGAAGACCAGGCTGGCTGGGCCGAGGGGCTAATCCGGGGGCAGGGAAGGGAGCAAGAAGACCAGGCTGGCTGGCCTGAGGGGCTGATCCGGGGTCAGGGAAGGGAGTGGTGAAATTCAATAAAGACAAGTGCAAAGTACTTCACTTAGGAAGGAAAAATTAAATATACAGCTACAAACTGGACTTCCTTGCCCCCGGATCAGCTCCCCGGCCAGCAGATCGAGGGAAGTGATTATTCCTCTCTATTCGGCACTGGAGAAGCCACACCTCGAGTATTGCGTCCAGTTTTGGTCCCCCCACTATAGAAGGGATGTGGACAAATTGGAGAGAGTCCAGCGGAGGGTAACGAAAATGATTAGGGGGCTGGGGCACATGATTTACGAGGAGAGGCTGAGGGAACTGCGGTTATTTAGTCTGCAGAAGAGAAGAGTGAGGGGGGATTTGATAACAGCCTTCAACTACCTGAAGGGGGGTTCCAAAGAAGATGGAGCTAGGCTGTTCTCAGTGGTGGCAGATGACAGATCAAGAAGCAATGGTCTCAAGTTGCAGTGGGGGAGGTCTAGGTTAGATATTAGGAAACACTATTTCACTGGGAGGGTGGTGAAGCACTGGAATAGGTTACCTAAGGAGGTGGTGGAATCTCAGTCCTTAGAGATTTTTAAGGCCCAGGCTGGGATGATTTAGTTGGTGTTGGTTCTGCTTTGAGCAGGGGGTTGGACTAGATGACCTTTTGAGGTCTCTTCCAACCCTAATATTCTATGATTCTATGAAACTGGAGAATGACTGGCTAGGCAGCAGTACTGATCTGGGGGTTATTATAGTGGATTGCGAATTGAATAGGAACCAACAATGTGATGCAGTTGCGAAGAAGGCCAATATCATTCTGGGGTGTATTAATAGGAGTGTGGTGTGTAAGATGTGGGAGGTAATATGTCCTGCTTTACTCAGCATTGGTGAGGCCTCAGCTGGAGTCATGTATCCAGTTCTGGGCGCCGCACTTTAAGAGAGATGTGGACAAAATGAGAGATGCCAGAGGAGAGCAACATAAATGATCAAAAGTTTAGAAAATTGAAGAAGCCCTTCCACTGGCGTAGGTAGCATCTTCACTTGATGCCGCTGCAGCAGTTTATATGTAGAGAAGCCCTAACTCTAAGGGTAGTTAAGTTCAGAAACAGGCTTCCAAGGGAGGTTGTTGAATCCCCATCATTGGAGGTTTTTAAGAACAGGCTGGACAAACCCCTGTCAGGGATGGTCCAGGTTGTCTTGATCCTGCCTCAGCACAGAGGGCTGGGCCTGATGACTTCTCGGCGTCCCTTCCAGCCCTACATTGCTATGGTTCAGGGATGTCAGCAGAGCTATGGGGTGGAGGAGAGCCCAGGTCTCAGATAGTAGGGGTCTGAGAGGCAGGTCTGAGGTGTGTGCATGGAGAGTCAGCGACAGGAATAGCAGTGGGGGCTGCAGGCTAAGCTGATTCCTTGTGCAGAGCTGGGTAAGTTGAGGCAGAGGTCATGACCAGAAGAATAGTGTGGATAACCCCCCTCCCTTTCTACTCCCAGCCACTGATAGATACTACTAGTGCAAATCATACACACCGCACTACAGGCTTGGAGTTACAGGGGGACTGCAGCCTGAGGATCAAGGTGCATCGAGAGGTGTGCAGTTCAGAGGACCCTCACACAGCGGCTGCCTGGCTGTCTCTATTCTGTTGTTAAGAAGAGGTGTTTTCCCCCAAAAAGTTACCTGTCCCACAGCTCTCCTCAGTAGTTGCATAATATAGCTGTAGCTTAGGAAAGAAAAGTCACTATAAAATACTATTTGATCAGGTATGTAAAGTTAGGAGCTTGAGTGACAGCTTGTGGCGACAAGGGATTGGTTAGAAACGTTCCTGATGGGTGCGGGATCTGCCTTGCACTGGCCTGCAGCCTCTCTCTCCTCTGCTATGTAACCAGCTGCTGCTCCCCTCTGAATTCACCAAGAGTTTTCTGATTCTTCTTGCCGGGGCCTCTGAACAGATGGTGCAGTTTGGTCCCAGCCTCCCTCTGGGAGAATCAATGATATTTCCATGAAATGGGGAGGCCAGGATGTTCTGATGGAGTTTGGTAGCATCTCTCTCCAGTGAAGGACAGAGCAGTGGGAGGTGCCTTGCAGACTTGCATCTACATGCTACAATGATGGAGACATTAGATATGCTGTGGACCAATAGGTTCTCCTTTTCCATGCTGTGATCTCCTGTTCTGCATCAATACCACTCCGGCACCTCACTAGCTGAGATCTAGACAGGTCCACCCTGTACCAATTAGCAATATGGGAAGGGCAACAGCTTGACAACTGTTTTGTTGACTGTGTGTTGTTAGCCGATGGCCAGGGATGTTTGGTGAGGTGCCAGCTATGCCCGTTTATACCATCCGTGACTTTAACTGCTCGAGCTCAGAGCTCCTTCGCAGCGGGCAGTCAACACTGACTGACAGGTGCCCCAATGGCAGCACTAAGAGCCTCTCCACACCTGTGACTTTAACTGCTAGAGCTCAGAGCTCCTTCGCAGCGGGCAGTCAGGATTGACTGACAGGTGCCCCAAGAGTTTGCCCCGTGGAGGCGGCACAACTCAACGCTAGGCTCTTAGTACTCTCACCTAATGGCCAGGCTTTATAGCCAAAACGGCTGAGGTTCTTTAATTGTGTTGGCTGCTTTACAGTAAACCAGAGAAACAAGTCAGGCTTATGCATAAATGGTTACCAAAATTTATTAAACTAGATTCTAATCATGTGGTTACAAAATTGCTAGTGCCTACTTATTTAAGTGTAGAGATGTTACACACACAAACAAGTTACAAAACTGAAGCTACAATCCCAAAGAAAGAAAACAAAGTATAGAGCTCTATTTCAAAATATGTGTACACTAAAGATAGGAGATCAGGTGTGGGTCCTTCTTACCCTCCTTGCATCTCTCGATTCCAGCGGTGCCAAGCCAGGATCGGTCACTCAATTCCGCGGAAAGACGAATAAGGGACAAGGCTTAGGGACCCTCTTAGCTGCAGAAGCCTTGGGAGGCGGTCACTTATCTGACCAGCAGATAGATAGTGAAAAGCACTCAAAAATCATGGTGCTGTAGGTCCCCTACTTATACCTCTGTACTCCTTTATTCTCTTTCTCCTTTCTTATGCCAAATTGGGGCTGGTCTATCTGGGTGATGCCAGCTCTCGCAAGAGTAGTTTACACTTGCAAGGGAGAGAAACAATAAGTGTCAACTACTGGACATTCCTTTTATTAGGGTAAATATTTTCCCACCTAGGATGTTGGTGTGTGTGCATCATGCTATTTAGTAGGGGCTAAGAGCCATGTCTGTCACAGCGCCTTTGCCTGCTGTGAGCCTAATCGTTGTATATGTTCCCAGAGGCACATTGTAGCAGCACACCTGTGCTTTTCACAGCTTCAAAGGCTGTGCTGGAATTTGTTAAGTGCCCTGTTTTGGCTTCCGCAATGCTGCTCTGAGAGGGGGGGCTGGCTGTCTGGCTACATGTGTGAACCGCAAAAATCGACAAGCTGAGAGGTGATATTCCCCCTCCCCTTGGCCTGCCTTCCTTTCCCCCCTCTCCCTCACAACTCTGTCCTCCTTCTCCCATCATAAATGCAGAAGTTTCTTGTCTGCTATCCTCCTCTAACCCCTCCACTTGCCCTAGTAATCCCATCCCTCGATCTCCCTCGCACCCACTCTTATCCCCTCCCACACTCTTCTCCTTTGCCTCTCACTCTCCTTTTGCTATTTCCACTCACAATAAGAACATAAGAATGGCCATAGTGGATCAGACCAATGATCCGTCCAGTCCAGTATCCTGTTTTCTGACAGTGTCCAGATACATCAGAGGGAATGAATAGAACTAGGGCACTTATCATGAGATCCATCGCCTCTGGTCCAGTTTCTGCTTCTGGCAGTCAGAGGCTTAGGGACACCCGGAGCATGGGGTTGCATGCAGCCTTGCCCATCTTGGCTAGTAGGCACTGATGGACCTATGCTCCATGAATTGATCTAATTTGTTTTTGAACTTTTTTTGTATTTTTGGCCTTCATAATGTAGGCAATGTCAGGATGAGCTCCACCCTGACATCTGGTGGTGAGGTGTGGCAAGTTGTGGAAAAGAACTTCAGGGGCCGATCTCATTTGCATAGGCACACCCACCCCGCCTAGAATGAGGCCATAGCTGCCCAAATGGTCACTTTGGCTGCTGTGGGATCCCCAGTGTTTCTGTTATTGGGGCAGGAAGAATAAATTGTTATTACCCTGATTATGGGAACTGTGCTTGGAACTGTACTTTGCCTTTTGTTATGATGGAGGGACTCACCATCAACTAAGTAGCACTTGCTAGGCAAGGGTCATGGGTTCCAAAATTCTGTGAATTGAGAGAGGTTGGGTGACAAGTATTAATACTTGGTGGCATGGGTCCCTGGGTGAGGGCCTTACATGCTAATTGCAATTCCTCCTCTCTCCACTGTGGAATATCAGAGCTAATTTTGATTCTATTAGGAGTCTAGTTACAGGCTGCTGAGCTCACTTTGGGCTAATGGTGCACCAGCACTGAGGCTCCCCTACTACAAGCTGAATTCACCTAAGAGCTGAAATCACTGAGCATTGTGTTAAGTAGTGGGGGAGCCTGAAGATATATTGTGGAGCAGTTTGTGGGATGGCTGGTGGAGCAGCGGAGCCGAGCGAAGCGAAGCAGTTCTTGGAGTGGCTGGCAGGGTGGAGCAAAGGCCTATGGAGCTGTGGGGTGGTCAGCTTCAGATCATGTAAGGTGCCCCTTACCTCTTCCCCTCCCACCCCCCATCTCCACCCAGGTTGGGAGGTAAAGCTCTACAGATAAACTTTTGAACTCTGGGGCTGCCCTGACCAGGGACAGAGACTTTTGGGTCATTGGACTTTTGGGACTTTGGGTGATTTGGGGTTGCTGGACTCAAGAACCAAAGGGAAAGGACACGCCCCAATTTGCTTGGGGTGTTTTTTTTTTGCTCATGGGTTGTGTTACGAATCCTGTTGGTGGTGTTTCCCCAACATAATGCCACATTGTTTCTCTCTGTTATTAAAAGGCTTTTTTGCTACACTCAGATTATGTGCTTGTGAGAGGGGAAGTATTGCCTCTTGGAGGCGCCCAGCGGGGGTGGTATATATTTGTCCCAGGTCACTGGGTGGGGGCTCGAGCCAGTTTGCATTGTGTTATTGGAATGAATCCCCTAGTTATTGAACCCGGCCCTTGTTGCTGCCAACTCTGACGGGCAGAAGGGTTACAATAACATCCCCTGGCAATGAGTTTCACAGGTTTATTGTGCATTGTGTAATGAAGTGCTCCCACATGTTTGTTTTAAACCTGATGCCTATTCATTTTATCGGGTGACCCCTGGTTCTTGTGTTATGTGAGGGGGTGATTAACACTGCCCTATTAACCTTCTTTGCACAATTTGTCATGGAGAAACAGGAATTGTGCTATGCTCCCACCTTTGGAATGGTCTCTAGGAGGAATCCCTTCAGTGTGCCACTCCCCCACGGGGTCTCACTCCTCCTCCAGGGTAGGTCATGCGGCCTTGACTGAACCTCGAGGGCTTCAGCACTCCTGCTGAGCTCTGTTCAGCGAGTTCAACCGAGACAGACTCCTGTTAGAGATTTGTCCACTCTTCAGCATCTCACCCAGTATTTGCAGTGACACTCAGGGCCTGGTCTACATTAAGAGGTTAGGTGGAATTAAGCCATGTTAGGTCGATTTTATAATGAATGCGTCTACACAACCAACCCCGTTCCACCGACCTAATGGGCTCCTAAAATCGACTGCTGTACTCCTCCCTGACGAGGGGAGTAGCGCTAAAATCGACCTTCCTGGGTTGAATTTGGGGTAGTGTAGACGCAGCACTGTGCAATTTGATGGTATTGGCCTCTGGGAGCTATCCCAGAGTGTTCCAATGCGACCACTCTGGACAGCATTTTCAACTCTGATGCACTAGCCAGGTACACAGGAAAAGCACCGGGAACTTTTGAATTTAATTTCCTGTTTGGTCAGCGTGGTGAGCTGAGCAGAACAGGTGACCATGCAGTCCCAGAATCGCAAATGAGCTCCAGCATGGAGCGAACGGGAGACACTGGATCTGATTGCTGTATGGGGAGAAGAATCTGTGCAGGCAGAACTCCGCTCCAACAGAAGAAATGTTAAGAGTAACAAGAAGGGTTTCTTCAGGTATGTTAGCAACAAGAAGAGGATCAAGGAAAGCGTGGGCCCCTTACTGAATGAGGGAGGCAACCTAGTGACAGAGGATGTGGAAAGAGCTAATATACTCAATGCTTTTTTTGTCTCTGTCTTCACGAAAAAGGTCACTTCCCAGACTACTGCAATGGGCAGCACAGCATGGGGAGGAGGTGACCAGCCCTCTGTGGAGAAAGAAGTGGTTCAGGACTATTTAGAAAAGCTGGACGAGCACAAGTCCATGGGGCCGGATGTGCTGCATTCAAGAGTGCTAAAGGAGTTGGCGGATGTGATTGCAGAGCCATTGGCCATTATCTTTGAAAACTCATGGCGATCGGAGGAGGTCCCGGATGACTGGAAAAAGGCTAATGTAGTGCCCATCTTTAAAAAAAGGAAGAAGGAAGATCCGGGGAACTACAGGCCAATCAGCTTCACCTCAGTCCCTGGAAAAATCATGGAGCAGGTCCTCAAGGAATCAATTCTGAAGCACTTAGAGGAGAGGAAAGTGATCAGGAACAGTCAGCATGGATTCACCAAGGACAACTCATGCCTGATGAACCCAATTGCCTTCTATGATGAGATAACTGGCTCTGTGGATGAAGGGAAAGCAGTGGATGTGTTATTCCTTGACTTTTGCAAAGCTTTTGATATGGTCTCCCACAGTATTCTTGCCAGCAAGTTAAAGAAGTATGGGCTGGATGAATGGACTATAAGGTGGATAGAAAGCTGGCTAGATCGTTGGGCTCAACAGGTAGTGATCAATGACTCCATGTCTAGTTGGCAGCCAGTATCAAGAGGAGTGCCCCAAGGGTCAGTCCTGGGGCCGGTTTTGTTCAATATCTTTATTAATGATCTGGAGAGTAGCGTAAATTGCACCCTCAGCAGGTTTGCAGAAGACACTAAACTGGGAGGAGAGGTAGATACGCTGGAGTGGTAGATATGCTGGAGGATACAGAGGGACCTAGACAAATTGGAGGATTGGGCCAAAAGAAATCTGATGAGGTTCAACAAGGACAAGTGCAGAGTCCTGCACTTAGGACAGAAGAATCCCATGCACTGCTACAGACTAGAGACCGAGTGGCTAGGCAGCAGTTCTGCAGAAAAGGACCAAGGGGTTACAGTGGATGAGAAGGTGGATATGAGTCAACAGTGTGTCCTTGTTGCCAAGAAGGCTAACGGCATTTTGGGCTGTATAAGTAGAAGCATTGCCAGCAGATCGAGGGACGTGATCATTCTCCTCTATTCGGCATTGGTGAGGCCTCATCTGGAGTAATCTGTCCAGTTTTGGGCCCCACACTACAAGAAGGATGTGGAAAAATTAGAAAGAGTCCCACAGAGGGCAACAAAAATGGTTAGGGGGCTGGATCACATGACTTATGAGGAGAGGCTGAGGGAACTGTGATTATTTAGTTATCAGAAGAGAAGAATGAGGGGGGATTTGATAGCTGCTTTCAACTACCTGAAAGGGGGTTCCAAAGAGGATGGCTCTAGACTGTTCTCAGTGGTAGCAGATGACAGAACAAGGAGTAATGGTCTCAAGTTGCAGTGGGGGAGATTTAGGTTGGATATTAGGAAAAACTTTTTCACTAGGAGGGTGGTGAAGCACTGGAATGGGTTACGTAGGGAGGTGGTGGAATCTCCATCCTTAGAGGTTTTTAAGGTCAGGCTTGACAAAGCCCTGGCTGGGATGATTTAGTTGGGGATTGGTCCTGTGTTGAGCAGGGGGTTGGACAAGATGACCTCCTGAGGTCCCTTCCAACCCTGATATTCTATGATTCTATGATTTTATGAAATGCTGATATATATGCTAAAATCACACAGGGCATGGTGGACAGAGGCTACACCAGGGACACAGAGCAGTGCCACATGAAAATTAAGGAGCTCAGGCAAACCTACCAAAAGACAAAGGAGGCAAACGATCGCTCCGGGTCAGAGCCCGAGACGTGCTGCTTCTATGATCAGCTGGATGCCATTCTAGGAGGGGTCCTTACCGGTACCCCACAACTCTCCATGGATACCTGCAACATGGATGAGGATTTTGTGGATGAGGAAGAGGAGGAGGAAGAGGAGGAGAATGCGCAGCAGGCAACCGGCAAATCCATTCTCCCCGGCAGCCAGGACCTTTTCCTCACCCTGGAGGCCTTTTCCTCACCCTTTTCCTCCCAGGGTGTATTGTTCCTGGACCCTGAACAATTGGGAGGCATTCGCGGCCAGTACAGCTACTGGAAAAGTCTGTTAATGTGTCTGGGGATGGAGCGGGAATCCTCCAGGGACATCTCCAGGAAGCTCTCCTGAGGTACCCTGAAAGCCTTTGCAGAAGGTTTCTGCGGGGGGACTGCCTTATTGTGTCCTCCATGGAGGACACTTTACCATGCCAAGCCAGTAGCAAGTGGCCTGGGATCATTGCAGCACAAAGCATGGCAGTGAATGGTCCTGGGTTTTGGTCACATTCATGCAACATTCGGTCTTTATCTTTCTGTGTCAGCTTCAGGAGAGTGATATCATTCATGGTCACCTGGTTGAAATAGGAGAATTTTTGTAAGGGACCAGTAATCCCCTCTGTTTGGTGATCCCCAACACATTAGACCCTGGTCATGCTGGGCTGTTTGCACTTGGCTAAAAGGGATCATCCTGGAGAATAGCCATGGGGGCGGGGAGGAGGGGTATGCTGCACATTCACCCCAAAACTGCAGCCCCTTCTTTTAAACGGCAACCGCAGCCTCTCCTTTTAAATGGCAAACCCAACCGGCATTGGTTCCTATGGTAAAGGAGGGTGCTGCAGTTTGAAACCATTCCCATATGTTATGAATGCAGAAGAAGCCAACCCCGTGTACCCTTTGGCTTACCATGGCTGCCTGGAAACCAAATTCTGTTGCTCGTCATGTGTGATGGGTCACATACCTGCAGGCACTCAATATAAAAGGCAAAATGCGAACTTGTACCTAAAACACATGTGCTGTCTGCTGTGAATTGCTTGATTGACTGTGAAAGAGTCTCCCTTTTTCTCTCAGAAATGTATCTTCTTAAAATCTACTCTCCCTTTTTTCCCCCCTGCAGCTGCAAATGTTTCTATGCTCCCCGCATCAACT
The DNA here is from genome assembly GCF_965152275.1 of Natator depressus. Taxonomy (NCBI): domain Eukaryota; kingdom Metazoa; phylum Chordata; order Testudines; family Cheloniidae; genus Natator; species Natator depressus. Next base: position 35,137,828 of record NC_134246.1, read on the forward strand.
CTGTCCCTGAGGTTATCGCAGATTAGAAGGCGAAAAAAACGCATTCGCGATGACATGTTTTCCAAGCTCATTCAGTCCTCCGGCACTGATAGGGCACAGCTGAATGCATGGAGGCATTCAGTGGCAGAGGTCAGGAAAGCATACAGTGAGCGTGATTGGAACATGCAGGAGGAGATGCTAATGAGGCTAATGGGGGAGCAAACAGACATGATGAGGTGTCTGGTGGAGCTGCAGGAAAGGCAACTAGAGTACAGACCCCCGCTGCATCCATTGTGTAACTGTTTGCCCTCCTCGCCAAGTTCCATATCCTTCTCACCCAGATGCCCAAGAACACGGGCGGGGGGGAGGGGAGATTGGATTACAGGAAAGTACATTCACCAAAGGGGGCTGGTTTGCATCAAGGACAAACACACACAACTGTCACACCATAGCCTGGTCAGTAATGAAACTTTTTAAAAGCCTCTCTGACGCGCAGCATGCCGCAGTGTGCTCTTCTAATTGCCCTGGTGTCTGGCTGTTCAAAATTGACCACCAGGCGATTTGTCTCAACCTCCCACCCCGCCATAAACGTCTCCCCCTTACTCTCACAGATATTATGGAACACACAGCAAGCAGTAATAGTGGTCTAACCTACTCAGCAAACTGCACCAGTGCCCCTTTAAACATCCAAAGGCACATTCTACCACCATTCTGCACTTGCTCAGCCTATAGTTGAACTGCTCCTTACTCCTGTCCAGGCTGCCTGTGTACGGCTTCATGAGCCATGGGAGCAAGGAGTAGGCTGGGTCCTCAAGGATAACTATTGGCATTTCAACATCCCCAATGGTAATTTTCTGGTCTGGGAAGAAAGTTCCTTCTTGCAGCTTTCCGAACAGCCCAGAGTTCCTAAAGATGCAAGCATCATACACCTTTCCTGACCCTCCCACGCTGATGTCGGTGAAATGGCCCTTGTGATCCACCAGTGCTTGCAACACCATTGAGAAGTACCCCTTGTGGTTTATGTATTATTTTGCAAGGTGCCAAAGATAGGGATATGCATTCCGTCTATCGCCCCACCCCAGTTAGGGAACCCCATTGCAGCAAAGCCATCCACTATGACCTGCACATTTCCCAGAGTCACTACCCTTCTTAGCAGAAGGGTATTGATTGCCCTCGCTACTTGGATCACAGCAGCCCCCATGGTAGATTTGCCCACTGCGAATTCATTCCCGACTGACCGGTAGCAGTCAGGCATTGCAAGCTTCCACAGGGCTATTACCACTCACTTCTCAGCTGTCAGGGCAGGTCTCATCTTGGTATTCCTGCTCTTCAGGGAGGGGGAAGCAACTCACAAAGTTCCATGAAAGTGGCCTTACACATGCGAAAGTTTCACAGCCACTGGGAATCATCCCATACCCGCAACACTATGCGGTCCCACCAGTCTGAGCTTGTTTGCCAGGCCCAGAATCGGAGTTCCACGGTATCAACATGCCCCGATGCCGCCATGATATCCCAATTGCCACATCCCGTGCTTTCAGGAACATCTGTGTCCATGTCCTCCTCACAATCTTTCTGGTGCTGGCAGCTCCTAGCCAGGCTCTGCACGTACTGCAGGATAATGTGCGAGATGTTTACAATGCTCACAAAAGCAGTGCGCAGGTGAGCGAGCTCCATGCTTGCCATGCTATGGCATCTCCACAGATAACCCAGGAAAAAAGGCGCAAAAAGATTATTTGCCATTGCTTTCAGGGAGGGAGGGAGGTGAGACTGACGACACGTACCCAAGACCACCCACAACAATGTTTTTGCCCCATCAGGCATTGGGAGCTTAACCCAGAATTCCATTGGGCAGCGGGGACTGTGGGATAGCTACCCACAGTGCACCACTCCATGAGTCGATGCTTGCCACAGTATTGAGGACGCACTCCGCCAACCTAATGCACTTAGTGGGGACATGCACAATTGACTGTATAAAATCGCTTACTAAAGATTGACTTCTATAAAATCAACCTAATTTCATAGTGTAGACATGCCCTCAGTGTCAGGTGTATTAGTTACCTGGTACACAGGGAGCCCTTGGGTTGGCACAGAGATATGAAGGTTAAAGCATAGTCCAAGACCATTCTAGCTAGCTGTCAAGGTTCCTTCCCCACTCTGAACTCTTGGGTACAGATGTGGGGACCTGCATGAAAGACCCCCTAAGCTTATTCTTACCAGCTTAGGTTAAAAACTTCCCCAAGGCACAGATTTCTTTCTTGCCTTGAGAACCAGCTTAGGTTAAAAACCTGATACGCTGCCACCACCAAGCGATTTAAACAAAGAACAGGGAAAGAGACCACTTGGAGATGTCTTCCCCCAAAATATCCCCCCAAGTCCTACACCCCCTTTTCTGGGGAAGGCTTGGTAATAAGAGCCTCACCAATTGGTACAGGTGAACACAGACCCAAACCCTTGGATCTTAAGAACAATGAAAAATCAATCAGGTTCTTAAAAGAAGAATTTAATTTAAAGAAAAGATAAAAGAATCACCTCTGTAAAATCAGGATGGTAAATAATTTACAGGGTAATCAGATTCAAAACATAGAGAATCCCTCTAGGCAAATCCTTAAGTTACAAAAAGACATAAAAACAGGAATACACATTCCCTCCAGCACAGCGAATTTTACAAGCCAAAAAACAAAAGAAAATCTAATGCATTTTGTAGCTAGATTACTTACTAACTTTACAGGAGTTGGAAGGCTTGCATCCTTGATCTTTTCCCGGCAAAGGTATCACACAGACAGACCCCGTTGTCCCCCCATCCAGATTTGAAAGTATCTTGTCCCCTCATTGGTCATTTTGGGTCAGGTGTCAGTGAGGTTACGTGATCTTCTTAACCCTTTACAGGTGAAAGGATTTTGCCTCTGGCCAGGAGGGATTTTATAGCACTGTATACAGAAAGGTGGTTACCCTTCCATTTGTATTTATGACACTAGCCCAGAGCCCAGCCAAGCTGTAGTGAACCCGGGGTTCAGGCTCTGTCTATCTCAGGGTATGTCTACGCTGCCCATGATATAGCGCGGCCACAGCAGTGCTGTGACGTGGGCAATGTAGTCACAGGGAGACTCTCCCAGCGGTAAAAAACACCCACCCCAAATGAGGGGTAGTCACTTTATCACCGGGAGCACGGCTCCTGGCGATTAAACACTGACTATACTGGCACTTTTCAGCACTAAAACTTTTATTGCTCAGGGGACTGTTTTTTTCACACTCCTGAACAACTAAAGTTTTAGTGCTGAAAGGGGCAGTGTAGACACAGCCTAAGTCTGACCTCCTTGATCAGTTCAAGCACAGACTCCTTGCAATAGCCAACTCTTATGACTCTCCCACCCTCTTCCCTTCCCAGTCCTTTGTTCGCCAGCTGGGATCTTTGCTCAGCTTCCCTGCTGAGAGGTGAGGAAATCTCCTCCCTCTGGGTTGTTGGCTGCTAGGTGTCAATGTCCTGGAGAGATTGGCTTTGATATTGTCTCCTCCAATTTTTCATTGATATGGGGCTTGCCTCCGTTCGTCCTTTTAATGACCCATTCTGGCTAAGACAGCTAGGCGACATTCATACCTATGTCTCTCAGCCTGCCAGCAAACAGTCCTTTTTTCCCCACATTGGATTGTCATGCATAATATAGGGGAAACTGAGGCACACATAGGCTTCGTAAGAACGTTACAGAAAATTGTCACTTAGTCATACCATTCATGACTTTATAGACCTCTATCATATCCCCCACTTAGACAAATATGCTTTAGTCTCTCCCATCTTACACTCTTTACTTTTGACCCCACCTCCCTTTCATCTCTGAGCTCACTGAACTTTCTACATAGCTCTGGATTCTAACTGTGATTTTGGGAGGGAATTTGCCTATTGAATAGGGGGACTGACAGTCAACTCTCCTGAGTTATGTTCCTGGCTGTGACAGGAACGTAGTCTAGTGGTTAGCGTGAGGGACTAGGGAGTCAGGATACTTGAGTTTGTTCCAGCTTGGAGAATTGAGTGTAGTCTACTGGGTTACAGGATGGGACTGAGGGGCAGGTTTCCTGAGTTCCGGTTGTGGCTCAGAAGGGATGGGAGGTCTGGAGAGTACAGAAGGTGCTTGGGCACCAGAGTTCGTGGGTTTTATACCCAGATCAGTCCCTAACTCATTCTATGACATTGGTCAAGTGATGAGCACCTACAGCTCCCATTGGCTTGAACTGGAGTTGCGGGCACTCAACACCTCTGAAAATCTGGCCTCTAAGTCATCTCAATTTGGGCCCCCAGAAATATGGACACCACTGGTGCCAAAAGTACCAATGGGAGTTAGGCGCCTAAGTCTCTTTGAAGATCTCCCAGGCTTTGGAGGTTCCTGGACACTAAATCACAACTATTATGCCAACACATCTGTTTCCCAAAGGCGAGTCTCTCTCTTGTTTTCACATCAGTTTTCATAATGTCACTGATCCACCATAAATGATCCTCTCAGGTTGGCCTTACATGCTATTCCGTCTGACCATGCCAAGTGTGAATTCCCCCTGGACTCAGAGTCGCAAGAGGTCCTTCTTTCTTTGTGTCACACAATCCTGATCAGGTATTATTTATTTGTATTACAGTAGCAACTGGGAGCCCCATTCATGGACCAGGACTCCCTGGTGTTAGGCACTGTACAAACACAAAACAAAAGAATGATCCCTGTCCCAGAGAGCTTACAATCTAAATATAAGACGAGAGAACAGATGGATACAGACAGATGGGAGAATGCAAGGCAACTGTGAGACAGTATTGGTCAGCATGACAGGCAGTGGTCTTGGCAAACCAGTGGCCTAACCATTGTCACATTTTTTGTAGATATCACGGGAAAAAAGAGCTTCAAGGAGGGATTTGAAAGATGATAATGAGGTAGTTTTCAGCTGTTTACCAGGCGCTTCTCCCAAGCATGAGTGGCAACACAAGAGACAGCACAAAGGGTCTCATTTGAAGATGTAACAAGCAGGTGATGGAGGCGGACATCCTGGGCCAATCGGAGGTGGGAGTCAACATCTCAACAGCAAATTAAAGATAACTGGTCTGGCAGGGCTAAGCCATGAAAGTGAAGACAAGGAGCTTGCCCTAGCACTGTATCTATGACTCAGAGCGTTAACATGCCTGTTCAGTCTCTCTGCCACTGGCTGATCATTCTTCACAGTAGCAGCTGTCTGGGAGTCTTCTGGAGGACTTATTTTTGGGGCTTGAACTTTCAACTCTGGAGGCCCCAAACGTGATCCTATGTTCACATTGTGGGGCTTCATGTAGGGCTACATTTTGGCTCCTGGTGAGGAAGTATCTAACTTCAGTGTCGAGCGCTAAATACTGATTGGCCAGGTATATACTGATTTTCAGAAGTGCTGAGCACCCACCGCTCCCATTGAATGAAGTGGCCCTCTGAAAATCAGGCCCTATATTTAGGGCTTTAAATTAGGCCCCTAACTGGAAAATGTCAGGCCTGGTTTTGAAAGATGGTGAACGTGCACAGTTTCAGTGCAACAGTTTCGGCACTCAAAAAAAGAAGTTAACCAAAATCAGATGACAATTTAAAGCATTCTGACTAGTCTGTGCAGGACCTGGAATCACAGGTGCCGACTCCATGGTTACTCCGGGGCTGGAGCACTGATGGAAAAAAAATCACAGCTAATTGGTGGTGCCACCAAACACCTGATCGGTACCGCCGCCAAACAGCTGTTTGGCAGCTTGGGGGGGGGTTTGGGAGAGGGGGGAACAGCGAGCGATGGGCGGGCAGGGGCCCTGGGGGAAAGGGTGGAGTGGGGGTGGAGCCTCCGGGCAGAGTGGGGGTGGAGCACCCACAGGGAAAAATAAAAGTCGACGGCTATGCCTGGCATTTCCATTTTGCGTAAAGTCCTGTGATTTTGAATCTGCTTTTGTTTCGCATTGGAACAAACCATCGAATTTTGACATTTCCTGGAAATGAAATTTTTGAAATAACTTTGTTTCAGGTCAATGGAACACAGAGGCGAATTTAGAGTAGAATAGAAAATAAAACAAATTGCAAAACGTTTTTTTTTTTTTAAATAAATGTTTATCAGAATTTACACTCCTGCGGATTTCAGTGAAATGGCCCATCAGAAATTTTTCAACCAGCTCAAATTTTGACACGTGCTTGTGAAGGACAAATCCTTCTAAGGGTATTGGGGAAATAATCAGGTGCAGCAGCAATTTCTACAACTACAGCAGAAGATCAGCTTGCCCTGTACGGGACCTCCCTTCCACTGCTTGTGAATATGCAGGACTGGGGGAGTCCTAGCTATACCTCCTGCACACCTAAACATGCCCCTTTTGGGCTATGAAGCACCTCATAATGGATGCATGAGCAGTGGATTACAGTAGCTTCCTGCTTGGATGCACTATGAATGGGAATGCACTCTGTTCACCCTCTCCCCATCCGAGTGGAAGAAATTCAACTGCTTCTAGCTGGCAGCCAGATTTTGGAAGGGAGCAATGGATCTAGTGAACTTAGTGGCTCCAGTGCTACAAACATAGGCAGGTAGAAGCAATCAGAGCCCAACAGAGGCCAGAAGATCCCAGCTGTGGACAATGGAGAGAAGCAGGGGCCAGCACAGATCAGCAAAGGCTAGTAGAACCCAGTGCTGGGCAGTAGGACCGGCAGGGGCTGGTAGAACCCCACTGCAGCCAAAAGAGAGCAGCAGGGGTGGAGGGAGACCAGAAGGCCAAAAGACTCCAACACAGAGCAGTAGAGACCATCAGAGACTATTACAGTCCTACAGGGTCAGAAGAGCCCAGAGGATGATGATCAGGGAGCAGTGGAATAAGGATAATGCGGCCTGTTAGAATTCCCAGTAGTGGTGTCCCCAAGCCTCCCTCATGCAGTAGCAGCTATTGAGTGGGCCAAAGCTGGAGACCGGCCAGTGGCATAATCCCCCCGATTAGACTATCCTGGCAACTCTCCCACAGGCCTTGCTCACCTCCTGGTTCCTTAGGCTGTAGACGAGGGGATTGAGGAGTGGGGTGAGCACTGTGTAGAGCAGGGAGAGTGCCTTGCTGGAGTTCAGCTCCGTGCCGTCCCTGGGGACATGTACACAGCCACCAGCATTCCATAGAACAGCGTCACCACGGTGAGGTGGGAGGAGCAGGTGGAGAAGGCTTTGCGCCTCCCCGAGGCGAAGGGGACCCTCAGCACAGCCCAGCTGATGCAAACGTAAGAAGCGACTGTCAGGAGTAATGGGGAGGCTGGGATGAAGGACAGGAAGAACGTGATCATCTGGACCACGGAGGTGTCGGTGCAGGAGAGGCTGGAAATCACAGAAGTAGTGGTCTATCTCGCAGGGCCCGCAGAAGCTCAAGGCTATACGCAACAACTACACAATCCCCATAAACAGGAACCTGCCCATCCAGGACCCAACCACCAGCTGCCTCCAGACCCTGCCGTCCATGAGGGAAGGGTAGTGGAGCAGGCGGCACACAGCCAAATACCAGTCATAAGACATGGCTTCCAGCAGGAAGCACTCAACGGTGGCCAGGGCGCCAAAGAGATAGAGCTGCGCAAGGCAACCACCCAGATATATCATCACATTGCCTGTCTGGAGACCAGCGAGCATTACAGGGGAGATGTTGGAGGTGGAGACCATCTCCAGGCAGGAGAGGCTGGAGAGGAAGAAATACGCAGGGGTCTGGAGATGGGGGTCCAGTAGCACCAGCACCACCAGGAGGAGGTTGGCAGCCATGGATATGATATAGACAGCTAGGAAGCCAGTAAAGAGCAGGATCCACAGATCCTTGAGGTCCCAAAATCCCAGGAGGATGATGTGGGAGATGGTGGTGAGGTTTCCACTGCCTGTCTCCTGCATAGGGAGGGTCTGGGGGAAAGAGAGTCAGCAGATAATTATAAGACAATGAGAAAACTATCCATAAAACCTGCAGCTATGTGTCTTTGTGGGAAGTAGTGCTGTCTAGTGATTATAGCTGTGAAGGAGAGGAGTGCAGTCTAGTGGTTAGAGCAATGGAGGCCAGGAGTCAGGACTCCTGGATTATACCTTAACTCTGAGAAAGGCCTGACATCTAGTGGGTTAGAGAAGGGGGTCTTAGCATCAGGACTCCTGGGTTCTATCCTATGTGTGGAAGGGCAATGGGGTTTAGCAAGGTAGAGGGAAAGTACTGGCCCTCCACCCCTATTGTGAATAACAGGAAGTATCTTGAAGCTGTGCTTCATTTATTTCTCTTCTTTCAACAATGTGACCTGGTCAAAACTCAGAATTTCCATTCCATGGGCAATCCTGACATTCTGAAATTGCCTTTCATCCCAGATCATAATGAAACAGCAACATTTCCAACAAAATTCTGACAAATTTCATTTCAGAGACAGTTAAAGAACCTTATCAAAATGTTGACATGCTTTGTTGGGAGCACTTCCTTTTTATTTTATCATTTCTACTCGGTTCTATCTAGTCTATTAAACTTGAGATGATAGTCGAATCTCCATGCTTTGAAGTTACAGAAATAAAATACAGCACTTATTTGTCATAAAAAATGTGCCAAAATCGGTATGTTCCCATGAAACATTTACATTTTGTTGAATCAGCAAACAGAGGAAAACTGGTCATTCAGCAAATTGTGGAACAACTCCAGGCCCAACCTTTGCTGTGAACCCTGAGGATTCGGGACACCGATAATAACTGATGATAGGTAGCACTATGTCAAGGTAAAAGCATGGGACTGTGTGCCAGGATAGGCCTCTCGTATCAAAAGGCTCAATTTTGGCCTTTGCCTCTGACTTGCTGGTGACCTTGAGTATGTCCCTTAACCTCTCTGTGCCTCACTTTTGTTATTTATTAAGTACAAGACACAGTGATGAACTAAGTCCTTTCCCTGGACAGTTTACAATGTGAAGGGTCTTCACTGGGCATAGGGTCACACCCCAACAGGGGGAAATCTTTATCACAAGTGGGGCAGGGAGGCTTCAGCAGTTAATATGGGGAAATAAATGTAAACACCATTGTCCCTTGGCCTGCACAGGTAGCAGAGATCAATGATAAAAGTCAGAGATGTTTGTAGGGAATCCTGTTTATTTACAAAGAATGTGCAGAGGGCACTTTCCTCATTCAGCAATCCAAGTCTGCCTTTCCATTGGGTCCTGTGTCCAAAAGTAGCTCTCTCTCTTGGTTTTATCCCAAGGCTATGCTAACCCCTGTGTCATAAATATAAAGGGAAGGGTAAACACCTTTAAATCCCTCCTGGCCAGGGGAAAAACCCTTTCACCTGTAAAGGGTTAAGAAGCTAAAGATAACCTCGCTGGCAGCTGACCAAAATGACCAATGTGGAGACAAGATACTTTCGAAGCTGAAGGGGGGCGGGGAACAAAGGGTTCTCTCTGTCTGTGTGATGCTTTTGCCGGGGCCAGAGCAGGAATGCAGGTCAGAACTCCTGTAAAGAGTTAGTAAGCAATCTAGTTAGATGTGCGTTAGATTCTGTTTTGTTTAAATGGCTGATAAAATAAGTTGTGCTGAATGGAATGTATATTCCTGTTTTTGTGTCTTTTTGTAACTTAAGGTTTTGCCTAGAGGGATCTTTTTGGGGGAGATGTTTCCAAGTGGGCACTTCCCCTGTTATTATTGTTAGACACTTTGGTGGTAGCAGCGTTTAACCTAAGCTGGTAAGAATAAGCTTCGGGGGTCTTTCATGCAGGTCCCCACATCTGTACCCTAGAGTTCAGAGTGGGGAAGGAACCTTGACACCCTGCCTCTCTTGCTTTCTACTTCTTTCTGCCTCTCACGCTCTTTCTGGAAATCAGGCCCTTTTAAAGTGTCTCCAATTGGGCTCCCTAAAATCCTGGCAAATATTTATTTGACAAATAATAGTCGAGTAGGTTTTTTTCCTATCACTGGCATCCATTCTTCTTTAAAGACTATCCACATGGCCACACGACAATCCCCAGCCATACTGCTCCCTGAAAGAGCCACACAGAGCAGAAAATTGGGAAAAAACCTCTCAACAATGTACAGCAAATGCAGCAACCACAGTTAGAAACGGAGTTGGTTGGATGCTCTTTGATCACAAAAATTCTTCAGCAAATGTTGCTGTTCTTCACTGAGTAATTTATGCCAAGTAGCAAATGACTAGTGATTTTCAGAGGGTAGGCACTCAGCACTTTCTGAAAATCAAGCCCTTGTAAAATGTCTCCTGTTGGGCACTGAAAAAAGGAGGCTTACAAAATCACGAGTTAAGTCTGAAAATCTTGGCCTTATCCAACTGATATTTTTTGCATATACAGATAAGAACATAAGGCCATACTGGGTCAGACCAAAGGTCCATCTAGCCCAGTATCCTGTCTTCTGACGGTGGCCAATGCCAGGTGCTTCAGAGGGAATGAACAGAAAGGCAATCATCAAGTGATCCATTCCATCACCTATAGAGTGGTAAGGGGTTCTGGTTAAAATGTTTTAAAGCTCCTAAGTCCCATTTAAAAAAGCACCTTATTCACTTAGGAACCCCCTGATGAAGGGCCTTAGGCACTTTTGAACATTTTACCCTCTGTCTCACTATGCATTTTCAGTGCACCGTGGAAGCCTGAAGGGCGAAGGAAATGATTGTAGTTTCATATACCATAAATGTTACCTTTTTCCTTCACCAGGAATGTAGGATCGTCATGATGCAGATAGCAGCTGATGGGATCGTGTCAATTCATCTCTGTCTTCAGTTCATCAAGTCTTTTTTCAAGTGGTCCAGAGTTTGGTTGGAAGGAGACCAGCCACTGGCCAGAACCTGTGTCATTCTGGAAAAACAGCACTAGAAATGATGTTACCCTTTCCCTATTCTCTTTATAGGAGGCACAAACCTCCCCTGAGTGATCTTGTGAAAATCTCTTCCAAAGGAAATCATTACAATATTGTGCATTTTTAGCATTTTTTTGAACTTAAGTACATGCCTTGGGGGACCAGCATTAAAAAAGAATCCTTTATATGTTTGTATTTTGTCCATTACTGAGCTTATTAATGAGAGCAAGTGGCCAGGACTTCATTTTACATCCATCAAAAAGATACATCCAGCAGTACAGCACTCCTGTGGTAAAATTGGAGAGAGTCCAGCGAAGGGCAACAAAAATGATTAGGGGTCTGGAACACATGACTTATGAGGAGAGGCTGAGGGAACTGGGATTGTTTAGTCTGCAGAAGAGAAGAATGAGGGGAGATTTGATAGCTGCTTTCAGCTACCTGAAAGGTGGATCCAAGGAGGATGGATCTAGACTATTTTCAGTGATAGCAGATGACAGGACAAGGAGTAATGGTCTCAAGCTGCAGTGGGGAAGATTTAGGTTGGATATTAGGAAAAACTTTTTCACTAGGAGGGTGGTGAAACACTGGAATGCGTTACCTAGGGAGGTGGTGGAATCCCCTTCCTTAGAAGTTTTTAAGGTCAGGCTTGACAAAGCCCTGGCTGGGATGATTTAGTTGGGGATTGGTCCTGCTCTGGGCAGGGGGTTGGATTAGATGACCTCCAGAGGTCCCTTCCAACTCTGATATTCTATGATTCTATGATTCCTGCTAACTATGGTTACTCCTACTATATTGCTATGAGCTGGGTGAAAACTTGTTACAGGTTGAGTGAAACCTCATTCAAACTGATGTGTCAATGGGCCCTTCATTTAAGATAGTTGTAAGAGACAAGAGGCCAACAAGCTCTGCCCAGAAAGTAGCACCATGTGGGCATTCAGGATTGTACTGGGTATTGTGATCTGGCCTGTGAGAGAACACACAGAAAATGAGACCAGACAAGAACAGAGAGAGAGGCAGAGGCAACAAAGCCAAGCAGTGGCCTGTGAGCACAGTGAAACCTTGGCAAAATCTGAAGAAAGCTTGTGGATCTGTTGGATAGAGAAGAATGAGGGGGGATTTGATAGCTGCTTTCAACGAACTCAAAGGGGGTTCCAAAGAGGACGGATCTAGGCTGTTCTCAGTGGTGCCAGATGACAAAACAAGGAGTAATGGTCTCAAGTTGCAGTGGGGGAGGTTTAGGTTGGATATTAGGAAAAACTTTTTCACTAGGAGGGTGGTGAAGCACTGGAATGGGTTACCTAGGGAGGTACCCTTGGGTTACCCATCCTTAGAGGTTTTTAAGGTCAGGCTTGACAAAGCCCTGGCTGGGATGATTTAATTGGGGGATTGGTCCTATTTTGTGCAGGGGGTTGGACTAGATGACCTCCTGAGGTCCCTTCTGTCATAAATATAAAGGGAAGGCTAACCACCTTTAAATCCCTCCTGGCCAGAGGAAAAATACTTTCACCTGTAAAGGGTTAAGAAGCTAAAGATAACCTCGCTGGCAGCTGACCAAAATGACCAATGAGGAGACAAGATACTTTCAAAGCTGGAGGGGAGGGGAAACAAAAGGGTCTCTCTGTCTGTGTGTTGGTTTTTGCCAGGACCAGAGCAGGAATGCAGGTCAGAACTCCTATAAAACATCAGTAAGCAATCTAATTAGATATGCATTAGATTCTGTTTTGTTTAAATGGCTGATAAAATAAGTTGTGCTGAGTGGAATGTATTTTCCTGTTTTTGTGTCTTTTTGTAACTTAAGGTTTTGCCTAGAGGGATTCTCTATGTTTTGAATCTGATTTCCCTGTAAGGAATTTACCATCCTGATTTTACAGAGGTGATTCTTTTACTTTTTCTTTAATTAAAATTCTTCTTTTAAAACCCTGATTGCTTTTTCAGTGTTCTTAAGTTCCAAGGGTTTGGGTCTGTGTTCACCTATGCAAATTGGTGAGGATTTTTATTAAGCCTTCCCCAGGAAAGAGGGTGTAGTGCTTGGGGGGATATTTTTTTGGGGGGGGACGTTTCCAAGTGGGCTCTTTCCCTGTTATATTTGTTGGACACTTGGTTGTGGCAGCAATAAAGTCCAGGGAGAAAAGGAAAAATAGTTTGTACCTTGGGGAAGTTTTAACCTAAGTGGGTAAAAATAAGCTTAGGGGGTTTTTCATGCAGGTCCCCACGTCTGTACCCTAGAGTTGAGAGTGGGGAAGGAACCTTAACACCTTCCAACCCTGATATTCTATGAGAGAGAGGCTGAGGAACTGCTCCTTTTTTTCCTAGCTCCTCCTGTGTTTGGAGAAGCAGGACTTGGTACATCCCTTGTAAATAAACAAGACTGCATCTGAGCCAACACTATCCTCCACTGGCTTCTGCTTCCAGCAGGGAACTCCCCCAGGGTCACAAACTATGACTAGCTGCTTGGGTCGGAAAGAGGCAAGAGTATTATTGTTGCCATAGTGCACAGAGGCCCTGTCATGGACTAGGGCGCTGCAAAAGGCAGAACAAAAGGACAGTCATGCCCCAAAGTGCTGACAACATGGGTGATGGGTGGAGCCCCCCTTTGGGGAGGCTAGCCCCTTGCTTTGCCCCTTCTGCCTATGGCCAGAGCTCCGAGACCCCCTGCCCCCCGACGGCCGGAGCCAGAAGCACCTCCCCTCCCCTATCCAGGCTGGCCGAAGCTCTGAGCACCCCCTCCCACCAGGAGCCCTGGGCTGGCAGAAGCCAAGCTGTGCCTCCTCTCCAGGGACCCAACCCTCCCAGGGGAAAAGCCAAAGCATCTGTTAGAAGGTGCTTTTGATATGCCCCATGCAGGTTCCGGTGTGGCTGAAGAGGTGGTATGTGCCTCCTCAGCCGCCCCGGAACCTGCATGGGGCATAATAAAACAAAAACTTTGCCACCAAACCCAGGAACTGGGGTCCGGTGGGCATGGCTGCAGCAGCGCCAGGGGTGGCAGAGCCTTCCCTGGCCTATTATACCCACCGCCCATGGCTGACAATCTAAGCAACCCACTACGGTGCTCACTCAGTGATGACGCAGTAGTAAATGAGGCTTGAGGCGCAGAGCCACAAAGGTATTTAGGCACCTAAACCCCAGCTTTCAGCACTTAAGGCCGAGTTTTAAGCTCCACTGTGATCCACAAAACCCCTGCTTGGCTGCAGCCTCACCCTGTAGGCGCCTAAGTGTTCAGGGTAAAAGTTCCCTCGGCGTCTGAGCAGTTTATATCCCAATTCCACAAAGTACTTGAGGACATGCTTAACTTTAAGCACAAGAGAATTTCCAGAGTTCCATGGGACAACAAACATCCTTAAAAACTAGGCACATGTTTGGATATCTTGCTGAAGTGGGGCTGTAAAGAACAGGCCACAGAAAGCAAATTCACTGATGATGTGACGTGGAGTAAGGCCTGGATTAAATCCAGCCATAGGGCCACCAACTCAGCAAAATGCTTATGATACCACTAGCTCAATGGTCTGCTAATGTTGTCCTCACAGCAGATTCCAATACTCTCTGGTAGTAGGCAACCTCCATAGCTCTGTGGGTCCAGGAGCAACCTTCCAGCCTAAGGGCTGCACCCTGGCTCCTGCCTTAATTCAGTCCTAGTTGCAGAACCATATACAATAGAACTATTGTGGTACCTTTTCCTGAGCAAGGACTCAACAAGACAAGTGCTGCATTCTTCATATCTTGGAGTCTTGGAATCTAAATTAGTTAGACAACCCAATCCCTCAGGATCTTTTGAAAATCCCAGGCTATCCAAAGAACAGGTGACTTTCTGAACGACGCATTCAAATTCAACCATAATTTGCTGGGCTAGATGCAGGATACACTGGGTTGATTCTCTGCCATGTGTTATGTGGGAGTTCAGACCAGATGACCACAATGGTCCCTCCTGCCTTTAAAATCTATTAATCTATGATTTTGCAGATCACTGTTCATAGGACAATAGAACAGACCGCCTCGGGAAGTTGTGGAAGCTTCTTCACTGGAGGTTTTCAAAAAGAGTCTGGATAGCCATCTGTCTTGCATGGTTTAGACACAACAAATCCTGCATCTTGGAAGGGGGTTGTGGTCCCTTCTAACCCTATGGTTCCATGATTGGCTCCAATGGTACAATTCACAAGATAAAGGTAAGGATGAAGAAAGTATTAGGGTCCTAAGTAACAACACAAGGACATTGTGCTAAAGGTCTGATTCTACCAAAAGTTGGACCCTGCAGGTGATGGGTCTTTGCGAGCCAAATTTTGCAAAATAGCCACTAACTTTGGGTGTCTCAATTTAACGTCAACCAATCTGGGCTTTCTCCCCAAAATTGCTGCGCACCCACAACCCCAACAGAAATCCATGCAACCTCAGAGTGCTCAGCACATCGGAAAACCCAGGCCTCTGTTCTCACAAACCAGGCACCCAAAAATGGAGGAACCCCAAATTAGTGGACAGGCTGCACAAGTTTGGCCATGAGGTTTGAATTATTTTTGGAACTTCTGAGAAGCTTCAGCTCCCATTGGCTTTAGTATGATCTGGGGGTGGTCAGCAACACTGGAATTTAGGCCCAAAACCAGAAACCACTTTTGGAAATAATCGCCTAAGATTTTAGTTGTTCCTGCTTTTTTCATAGATTAATAGATTTGATGGCCAGAAAAACCCATTAGATCAGCTAGCCTGACCTCTTGAATAGCAAAGGACAGATAATTTCACCCGGTTATCCCTGTACTGATCCCAGTAACTTATGTTATCCCAGTGGCATTTTGGGATGTATAAGTAGGGGCATTGCCAGCAGATCGAGGGACGTGATCGTTCCCCTCTATTCGACATTGGTGAGGCCTCATCTGGAGTACTGTATCCAGTTTTGGGCCCCATACTACAAGAAGGATGTGAAAAAATTGGAAAACGTCCAGCGGAGGGCGACAAAAATGATTAGGGGACTGGAACACATGACTTATGAGGAGAGGCTGAGGGAACTGGGATTGTTTAGTCTGCAGAAGAGAAGAATGAGGGGGGATTTGATAGCTGCTTTCAACTCTCTGAAAGGGGGTTTCAAAGAGGATGGATCTAGACTGTTCTCAGTTGTAGCGGATGACAGAACGAGGAGTAATGGTCTCAAGTTGCAGTGGGGGAGGTTTAGGTTGAATATTAGGAAAAACTTTTTCACTAGGAGGGTGGTGAAGCACTGGAAGGGGTTACCTAGGGAGGTGGTGGAATCTCCTTCCTTAGCGGTTTTCAAGGTCAGGCTTGACAAAGCCCTGGCTGGGATGATTTAGTTGGGGATTGGTCCTGCTTTGAGCAAGGGTTTGGACTAGATGAGCTCCTGAGGTCCCTTCCAACCCTGATATTCTATGATTCTATGATTCTATGACTAAAGCATCTTCCAGAAAGGCAGCCAGTCTGGATCGGAAGATTTTAAAAGACTTCTGCAGTTTCCACAGTATGCATCCAATGAAGTGAGCTGTAGCTCACGAAAGCTTATGCTCAAATAAATTGGTTAGTCTCTAAGGTGCCACAAGTACTCCTTTTCTTTTTGCAAATATAGACTAACACGGCTGTTACTCTGAAACCTGAGAATGCACTGTTTCCCAAGTGCTGGCACTCACAGCCCATGGGAACTTGACCACTTGGATACAAAGGTCTTGCATGAATCACACTGTTTTCAAACTATTTAATGTGGCCCTTTGTGGGTGACAAGTTGGCCCAGTGCAGAGCTCCAGATTACATTAATCCAGGGGGTAGTTTATGCATAGACTCAACACAAGCTTTGTTCGCCCATTCCTGAGAGGTGCTGAGCACACACAGCTCCTGCTGGCTTCACAACCAGGGCTCATCTCCAAATTCATTCTGTGTAACTGACCTGGGCCCAATTCTGCACTCTGTGGGCCTGATTCTGCCACCCTTACATGAGTAAACATGACTCATTCTAGTGACCATGCTGGCTTTGCTATGAGCACTTGCATGAGTAACTACTAGCTGTGTGAGTAAGGGCTTCAGGAGGATGCCACTTTTGCAAGCAAAGTTCAATGGACGACCCAGTGGATTGAAGAAGACCCTTAGGGCTAGGTCAACACTGCAGGTGGACGTGAGCCCCCCAGCCTGAGCACACAGACTTGCACTAGCCACAGGTGAGCTAAAACTAGCAGTGTAGACATTGCGTCTCAAACACAGCTGACTCCCTGCATCTCTGCAATGTCCACACTGCTAGATTTAGTGCCCTAGCTGGAACCAAGCTAGCTCCCATCTACAATATAGACATTCCCTTAAGGACCCAATCCTGCAACCCTTCTTCTTTTGGATAAGCAATGATATTTGCTGAGGGGGGCAGGAGAATTCTGGGACTAACTGCTAGGGGAAGAGTTACTCACTTGAGTGCTGAAATATTAGCTGGTTATGTTAAGCTTCACAAATCCTCACTATTCACACTGGTGTTCAAGGCGGACAATGCCCTGGGGAGGCTGCAGTTGTTTGTGGAGATCAGTGAGATCATCCACAGGGCCTCGTATCCCCAGACATGTTCTTTGCTCATACTTATAGCTGCCTGATGAGCCACTGAAGAAATGGCCCTTTGTTCTCAAGGCAGGTGAGAGACTTTCTTGATTTTATTAGAGAACTAATAATGATATTGTCTCACGTTGTTCTTTAAGCCATGTATTGAGAGCTAGGTGGGGTGCACGGTGCTTTACAATGGAAGTAACGACTTAGTCTTTTCTCCTAAGAGCTTATTGACTCAGCTGATCATGGCAAGTCAACATGCTAGGGGAGATAACAGGCAATGGATGGATGAAGTGGGACAGAACACACACAACTGGACAATGACTGTTGCTTGGCTAGTAGCACAGGCATCCTAGTTTCTTTCTTTCTTTCTTTCTTTCTTTCTTGGAAGTATTATTGGAGGGATTCTAGGCATTGTTCCAAAGACTGAAATGAAGGAGGACAGAGATGTTTGTGCAGAAGTGGTTCAGGGAAGGCAGCTCATGGATTTGGGTACCATTTCCAGTGAAGTGTAATGGGAATGAGGTGCCCAAACTGTCAGGCAGCTTTGAAAATCTCAGCCTGGCAGCCTGGGAGAAGGTGCAAAGGTACTAGTGAGAGAATGGAATAAAGGGGGCCTGGAAAGAAGTGGAATTAATGGGGTAGGGATCTGATGAGGGGTGTGTGGTGTGGCTGTGTAGACCTGGGTCCATCCAGGAGTTGGAAAAAAGGAATAGGAGAGATTGACGGGCTGGGAATATTTTATATGTTTTCCCATAAAGTTAGTGTGTGTTAGCTGGTAAAAGACCTGGTGTATCTGGGAGGGGTTGCAAAGGAAAAGGGTGAGGGAGATGCAGACCTCTTCCTATCTTTACCCATTGATACTGAACTTTTCTTTTCTTGTCCACCTGTTGCATCCTGCTTGTAAGTTCTCTGGGGCAGGTGCTGTCTCTTTACTACATGTGTGTGAAACACCCAGCACAATAGGGAACTGGTTGGTGATTGAGGCCTCTATATGCTACAGTGCTAGTGCAATTACTTCTTGTGCTGTGAATAACCAAGAAGGGGGCCAGGATCTTTGGGTAAACATATGTATTGTAACCCACTCTTCCTTGGGAATGTTTTTGATCTGGCTCCAAATAAACGTACAGAAAATGCTACCTATTGCTGACACGGCTTGTTTAATTTGAAATGGAGGATGGCTCTGTGCGCAGACTGTTATAAAGTTGATAGCAGAGCAGGTCAAATCTTGGAATTTCTATTCCACAGGAAGTTCTACATTTTGAAACTTTCATTCATCCAAAACTGGAAGAAAAACTCATATTTCTGAAATTTCCCATGAAACTAACAGGCCAAAAATCCCCTCAGTTTGGAAATATTGCAACAACCTTACTAAAACATTGTGTTTCAATCAGGTCGATATGTTTCATTTTTTAAAGTTTGAAGCCCTTTATTTTGACTTTATCATTTCAACTATTATATTATATTATATTATATTATATTATATTATATTATATTATATTATACATTTTGATAATTTTCAGTCAAAATACAACATTGGTACATTCTCTTTTTTTATTTAATTGAATCATCCTTTTCTGATGGAAAACTGTTATGTTGGAAAATTTTGATCCAGCTCTAGTCAACAGACTAGAGAGATTCTAGAGACTGCTGTGGTCATGATATATATAAACATCAATAACATGGGCAAGGTGAAAAGGAGGCATGGAAAGCTAAAGATACAGTATCAGGAATGAGGGTTAAATTGTTAGTAACAGTAGCCAAAAGTATTGCAGTATCCCTATTATTAGCTGCCGTGTTTTGGATAATTACTGTAAAACTATTTAAAAGGATGAAAATTATCATATTTGTTTGGTTTTTATTTTCAATACAAAAAATTAGGAGAAAAAGCATGAAAAAGAAAATTCCCTAAGACATAATGACTATCTAGTTGTCTAGTTAATCATTAATCATTAAATTAAACAAATGGGAAAACTCTATGGGTTTGATTGCTGTAATTGTTAATCTGTTGCTATCAATTCAATAAAAGCTTGGGTTTTTTTTCATTTCTTTTATATATAAAGGTAATATTTTCCATTGTTGATATTTGCCAAAGTTTTTAGTGGTAAAGAAAGTTATTATCATTGTGAGGGACATGGATAATGTCTATATTATTTTATGAATATTCTTCATTCATTTATTTGTTTGCTTGTATTGGTATTGGTTGCTATATTGTTACAAAGAAGTTAACTCTCACACAAGTGGACAGCAGGTAGGCAGGAAGAAAGGTATAATTTTCAGATTGCACCATTCACCAATACTTATCAGGACAATTTAGGTATCAATTCCTTTGATGTTTACCTGTGACTGAGTCCGAACCTCCAGCTTGATATCAGGGTGGGGGGAGAGATTCAAGTGGGAAAACTGAATCAAACAACTTTGCAGATGATGAAAACCGGAGCCTCGGAGCTTGGCAGAGACAGACACAGGAAGAAGATTAAACAATACTTTGTTTTGAAAAGGCTGTTTTGTGGTCACTGGATTCACCACTAGTCCCAGATCCCAAAGGGAAGCCTTGCAGGGTAGCCAAATCCAGCTGGGCCTGTGGAGCAAACGCAGTTGGTACCCAATGGGCTGTACCCTTGTTTGAGAGTGGGAGAACTGTAGGATTCCACCCCAGAGAGGTGAAGGCAAGAGGCCTGTCACCAGAACAGATTGCACTCAGGGAGACATGAGAGAGGTCAGAGGTGCTGCTAGCCCTGAACTGTGACAATCATGATTAACTGGTCATTTGTTTCAAGATGACTTCCATCAATCAAAGCATCTAACTGAAGCTATAACCCTGCTTCTGAAATGATTCATGCAGATGTTCCCTTATGCCTATACAGAGTAACATTCTTGTTAGTAGTAGTTACCATGTTTATTGTGCTACTCCCTAGGGGCCAACCAAGAAAGGGCCCTATAGGGATAGGTACTGGATAAACATAGAATAAAAGAAAATCTCTGTTCCAAAGAACTTTTAAACTAAATAGAGAAGTCAGCTAAAACATAGGGGAAAGGGACAAAACATTGATTTCAGTTCTCTACACATGGGCTACAGGTTAATCCACATGAATCTGATTATAAAATCAGGGCCTGAGGAATGGAGTGTGAATACATTCCATGTGAAATATTTATGATTTTCCAGCATTAGACTCAAGAAAATCATGATCCAAGTGAATGGGATTTTTGTCTCAAGTAATCTTGATCACACAAGGTCAACATTCTTACACATGTTGAGTTAATACCTCACTGCTTGAATGGTCATGTTTAAATCAGCAGTGAGACTGGAATTTTCAAGTGCATAAAGGAATAAGGTGATCAAATCTCATTGAAATTAAGAAGCATAAATCTCTTAGGTTCCTTTGAAGATCCCAGCCTGAGAGAGAGGGTAACAGAACCTCTCTTTTGAAATCAGTGGCACTCATTGGTGACTAAGGTATTATTGACCAGAAGGGTAGAATCTGATGCATAGTCCTTTATTTCCTCTTCATTCAAGCCCACTTGCGATTCAGAATAAATACTTTGGCCAGCTCTAGTTATGAGTCGAGTTGAGGGAGAAAAGTGATTCTGTTTCATGAAAAGAAAAGGAGTACTTGTGGCACCTTAGAGACTAACAAATTTATTTGAGCATAAGCTTTCGTGAGCTACAGCTCACCTCATCGGATGCATTCAGTGGAAAATACAGTGGGGAGATTTATATACATAGAGAACATGAAACAATGGGTGTTACCATACACACTGTAACCAGAGTGATCACTTAAGGTGAGCTATTACCAGCAGGAGAGTGGGGGGGGGGGAACTTTTGTAGTGATAATCAAGGTGGACCATTTCCAGCAGTTGACAAGAACGTCTCAGGAACAGTGTGTGTGTGTGTGTGGGGGGAATAAACATGGGGAAATAGTTTTACTTTGTGTAATGACCCATCCACTCCCAGTCTCTATTCAAGCCTAAGTTAATTGTATCCAGTTTGCAAATTAATTCCAATTCAGCAGTCTCTCGTTGGAGTCTGTTTTTGAAGTCTTTTTGTTGTAATATTGTGACTTTTAGGTCTGTAATCGAGTGACCAGAGAGATTGAAGTATTCTCCGACTGGTTAATGAATGTTATAATTCTTGATATCTGATTTGTGTCCATTTATACCCTCTGATCCCACTGAGGGTTACCAAAAGAAACTATACCATTTGCTCAAGAAACTCCCTGGAAAAGCACAAGAACAAATCCGCACAGACACACCCCGGAACCCTGACCTGGGGTATTCTATCTGCTACCCAAGATCCATAACCCTGGAAATCCTGGATGCCCCATCATCTCAGGCATTGGCACCCTGACAGCAGGATTGTCTGGCTATGTAGACTCCCTCCTCAGGCCCTACACTACCAGCACTCCCAGCTATCTTCGAGACACCACTGACTTCCTGAGGAAACTACAATCCATTAGTGATCTTCCTGAAAACACCATCCTGGCCACTATGGATGTAGAAGCCCTCTACACCAACATTCCACACAAAGATGGGCTACAAGCCGTCAGGAACAGTATCCCCGATAATGTCACGGCAAACCTGGTGGCTGAACTTTGTGACTTTGTCCTCACCCATAACTATTTCATATTTGGGGACAACGTATACCTTCAAATCAGCGGCACTGCTATGGGTGCCCGCATGGCCCCACAGTATGCCAACATTTTTATGGCTGACTTAGAACAACGCTTCCTCAGCTCTCGTCCCCTAATGCCCCTACTCTACTTGTGCTATATTGATGACATCTTCATCATCTGGACCCATGGAAAAGAAGCCCTTGAGGAATTCCACCATGATTTCAACAATTTCCATCCTACCATCAACCTCAGCCTGGACCAGTCATAGAATCATAGAATCATAGAATATCAGGGTTGGAAGGGGCCTCTGGAGGTCATCTAGTCCAACCCCCTGCTCAAAGCAGGACCGATCCCCAATTAAATCATCCCAGCCAGGGCTTTGTCAAGCCTGACCTTAAAAACTTCTAAGGAAGGAGATTCCACCACCTCCCTAGGTTACGAATTCCAGTGTTTCACCACCCTCCTAGTGAAAAAGTTTTTCCTAATATCCAACCTAAATCTCCCCCACTGCAACTTGAGACCATTACTCCTTGTCCTGTCATCCGCTACCACTGAGAATAGTCTAGATCCATCCTCTTTGGAACCACCTTTCAGGTAGTTGAAAGCAGTCCACACAAGAGATCCACTTCCTGGACACTATGGTACTAATAAGTGATGATCACATAAACACCACCCTATACTGAAAACGTACTGACTGCTATTCCTACCTACATGCCTCCAGCTTTCAACCAGATCACACCACACGATCCATTTTCTACAGCCAAGCTCTACGATACAACCGCATTTGCTCCAACCCCTCAGACAGAGACAAACACCTACAAGATCTCTATCAAGCATTCTTACAACTACAATACCCACCTGCGGAAGTGAAGAAACAGATTGACAGAGCCAGAAGAGTACCCAGAAGTCACCTACTACAGGACAGGCCCAACAAAGAAAACAACAGAACGCCACTAGCCATCAGCTTCAGCCCCCAACTAAAACCTCTCCAACGCATCATCAAGGATCTACAACCTATCCTGAAGGACAACCCATCACTCTCACAGATCTTGGGAGACAGGCCAGTCCTTGCTTACAGACAGCCCCCCATCCTGAAGCAAATACTCACCAGCAACTACACACCACACAACAGAACCACTAACCCAGGAACCTATCCTTGCAACTGTGTCCACATATCTATTCAGGGGACACCATCATAGGGCCTAATCACATCAGCCACACTATCAGAGGCTCGTTCACCTGCACATCTACCAACGTGATAGATGCCATCATGTGTCAGCAATGCCCCTCTGCCATGTACATTGGCCAAACTGGACAGTTTCTACGTAAAAGAATAAATGGACACAAATCAGACGTCAAGAATTATAACATTCAAAAACCAGTGGAGAACACTTCAATCTCTCTGGTCACTTGATTACAGACCTAAAAGTGGCAATACTTCCACAAAAAAACTTCAGAAACAGACTCCAATGAGAGACTGCTGAATTGGAATTAATTTGCAAACTGGATACAATTAACTTAGGCTTGAATAGAGACTGGGAGTGGATGGGTCATTACACAAAGTAAAACTATTTCCCCATGTTTATTCCCCACCCCCCACTGTTCCTGAGACATTCTTGTCAACTGCTGGAAATGGCCCACCTTGATTATCACTACAAAAGGTTCCCCCCCCCACTCTCCTGCTGGTAATAGCTCACCTTAAGTGATCACTCTGGTTACAGTGTGTATGGTAACACCCGTTGTTTCATGTTCTCTACGTATATAAATCTCCCCACTGTATTTTCCACTGAATGCATCCGATGAAGTGAGCTGTAGCTCACGAAAGCTTATGCTCAAATAAATTTGTTAGTCTCTAAGGTGCCACAAGTCCTCCTTTTCTTTTTGCAAATATAGACTAACATGGCTGCTACTCTGAAATGTTTCATGAAAGATTTCCATATTTTGAAATGGGGTTTCATTCCAAATGAAAACCACCACTTTTGACATTTTCTGTGGAAGGGAATGGAATCCCATTTTCATAGTTGTGTGGCTGCTAGAGCCACAGACCTTTGAAGAAAGGCATCCAATCTTGGTTGATAGAAGACCTGTAGATGGTGGATACACTATGTAATACCTGTCTCTGCTTGTCTTCCAGTTGAACACTTATGAAGCAATGATGAATTTGAATCGAACGGTGGTAACTGAGTTTCTTCTCTTGGGATTCTCTACCTCTCCAGAGAGGGAGGTTTTACTCTTTGTGGCACTGTTAGCCATTTATCTGGTCACTGTGGTGGGAAACCTCCTCATTATCCTTGTAACTTTGGTGAATCCCACCCTTCACACCTCCATGTACTTTTTCCTCTCTAATTTGTCTGCCTTAGAGGTCGGTTACACCTCGGTCACTATCCCCAGAATGCTGGTGAGCCTCATCTCAGGGGACAAACACATCTCCTTTGCTGGCTGTGCCATGCAAATGTGCTTCTTCCTTTGCTTCGGGAGCACAGAGTCTTCCTTTCTGGCCATCATGGCATATGACCGCTACGTGGCAATATGCAACCCCCTGTGTTATCCCATGATTATGAACAAGAAGGTGTGTGTTCTGCTGGCAGCCACTTCCTGGACAATCGGCATCCCGGCCCAGATAGTGCAGACCGGTTTGGTGTTCACCTTACCCTTCTGTAGCTCCAAAGAGATCAACCATTTCTTCTGTGACCCGGCCCCTCTGCTGTTGCTGGCCTGTGTTGATACCTCCATGAATGAAACCTTGACTTACATCATGGTCACTTTCTTTGGAATGGTGCCCTTTGCCCTGATCCTGTTGTCCTACATCCGGATCATTGCCACCATCCTCATGATGCCATCAGCTGAGGGTAAGAGGAAAACCTTCTCCACCTGCTCCTCCCACCTCATCGTTGTGGCTTTATTCTATGGTTCTGGCATCCTCCTTTATTTACGACCCAGGTCCAGTGAATTTCCAGACAGCGGAAAACTTCTCTCCCTGTTTTACACTGTTTTGCCTGCCATGTTGAACCCTTTTATCTACAGCCTGAGGAACAGGGATATCCAAACAGCACTGAAGAGAAATACGTGGCATAAAATGGTTCCTCGCTAGCACTGAGTGGGAAACAGATTTCCCAGCCTGTTCTTCCTCAGGATGAATCTAAGGCCTACTAAAAATTTTCACAAAGAACAAGAGCAAGACTCACCCACCCCAGAATAGCCTGATCTTTAGAGCCATGGGCAGTGGGTATAATAGGCCGGGGAGGCTAATCCTACCCTAACCCAGTCTGTGGCCCCACCCACGCTCTTCCCCAAGTCCCTGCCCTCTTCCCTAAAGCCAGCGGGGGCTCAGGTCTGGGTTTCCTGCTTCAAAACAGGGAGAGCAGGGTTTCGAACTCAGCTCACCCATGTCCCCTGAAGCACCAAGCTATAGCCTCCAGCTCTGTAGAGATTTAAATATGGAATTATTTATACAAAGTGGAACAGCTCCCACCAGCACAACTGGTAGACTGACCCCACACACCCGAGGTTAGCCTCCTAACCTCAGTCGACTCTTGGAGTGGACTCTTTTCTTTAGTTCAGATCCCATTCTAGACCAATGAAACATTCATCAAAACCAAAACTTTCCCTCCAGAATTTCCTTTTCAACAAATTGAAATTTTCCACTGGAAAAAAAAACTTTCATTGAAAAATTCCCAGTGACCTCTAGTCCTCAGAGAATGTGACTTGTCTAATAAGCACACTGCTGGGGGCACAACTGGCAGAAGTGCGTATTGGTTTTGGCCGCCTTAGTGACTGAATTGAGACTCCTTGGACATGATTTATGAGGTGGGCTGGGCTCTTCCAGTGACCTTTGCTGCTGTTGTGAGTACTCAACACTTCTGAAAATGACACTGCAGGCCTAACAAGTTGGTGGCCGCCCACAAAAGTCCTGATGGAAATGACTCTCCAAACATTGCTTCAGAAATCTGTAGCAGAACCAGGACTAGAAGAAAATTTTCCTTGGCCTGAGGCAACTAGACCATCCCTTCTCTTCCCTTAGGAAGAGCCCCGTTGGCTACACACTTTCCAGCTTCTGCAATGAACAAGGGTGGGGTGTAGAGCTGCTTGGAAAACAGAATTTCTTTCCTGTGGGTGTTGGAACAAATTTTCATCCCAAGTTGACAGCCCGGGGACAAAAAGTGAAACCTTAAAAATTGTTCACAGGCTCATGGGGCCGCTTGACTTTCTGGGCTGCTTAGGGAGATGGGAAGCTGCTTGTCTAGTGAGCTAGCTGCCGAGCGTTGGTTGCTCAAGGAGTTGAGGTGATGGCTGCCCAGGAAGTCTGCTGCTCAGGGCATTGGGGAATGTCTACCCAGCAAGTGGGCTACAGCGGAGCAGGCTGCCTGGGACCTGTGCAGCCCTGGTCGCCTGTCAGCTGGCCTTCCAATTGCTAGGCTGGCTGAATGGTGGGCAGGTTAGCTGGTCTGCTTCCTGGCCTGGTTACATTGAAAGCTGCGACAGAATCCACCTGTTCCCACGGAGCACGTCAGATCTGTTGAATCAGTAACATGGGTCTGTTGGGAAATTTTCAGCCAGCTCTAGCAAGGTCTCCTCATCCCTATCCACTACAGATCTCCATTCCAGTCACTGTCCATTCTGGGGTCCTCTGGACCAGATCGCCACATGCTGTAAATCAGTGCGGTTCCATTCATCTGGGAAATGGAGTGGCTGATACGTGGCTCCCAATTCAGTGCACCTTCCCCTGGGCCAAAGAGTAGTCTGGTGAAGGAAAGGATGCTGATGGTCATTGGTTTTATCTTCTAGGTACAGTTCTATGTGTCTGCTTCAGAACAATGTATGAAGATCAGTGTGGCCTACGACAGTGGTCCCCAAACTTTTCAGGGTCATGCCTCCCCTTACCCCTGTCTGCATCCCTCCCCCAGGAGCCAGGGCCATGGCTCCTGGCAGGGGGGAGCATGGACAGGGGTAATGGGGCTGAGGCTGGGGCTGCAGTTGGGGGCAGGTCTGGGGCCAGGGCCAGGGTTGGGGAAGTGGATGGGGACGGGGCTGGGGCTGGAAGTGGAGCCGTGTCTGGGCCATGGTGAGGGCTGGCAACCGGGGTCATGGCTCAGCGGGGGTGGGCTGGGGGGCTGTGGTTGGGGTCCAAGGCAGGGGGCAGGGCTGGAGCAGAGTTGGGGGTGGAATGGGTCTGGCTGCTGCTCCCTCCCCACCCCCTGTGGGGGCTGGCCTGGGCCCCACCACGGCCCGCGAACATTCCTCCACACATGCCCCACAGTTTGGGTACCACTGGCCTAGGAGCATGGTTGGGAGTTGATATTTTCAAAGGGTTGAGCGTAGTTTACTTTCCTAGCTTCCTCTGACAAACCCCAGCTGGAATGTTAAGGACAGTAAGTGACAAATGTTGAATGAAATTGGTTGAGCTAGTATAAATGGTGATTTTCCATGGCCTAGAACTCAGCCAAATCAAGACACACTTTTATGGCCACCTCTAAGTTCTAGACCACCTCAAATTTCAATTTCCTACTTGAATCCTTTGAAGTATTAGAGCTGTTCAAATGTCGATCCTGGGTAATTGTCAAAGACAGCAAATTTCCACCCATGTGTCACCACCCTGCTTCTTGGAAACAGCTGAAAAATGGAGCCAAGGCAGAGGCCAAATAGGAGAATTTTGGCAAATGAATAAGCAATTGCAAACAGGAGTTGGAGTGGAAAGTGTTAAAGAGCCTACTACCAGTGTTGCTATTGCCAGACCTATAATGCAGCTAAAGTCACATCATTTAAACATACATCAATAAATAAAATAATGTAAACTCAGATGACTCATTGAACTTTATGTAGTGGTGTCAGCTGTGTGGGAAGTAAAATGTTAATGAATGATTTTCCACAGGATGCATCCGATGAAGTGAGCTGTAGCTCACAAAAGCTTATGCTCAAATAAATTGGTTAGTCTCTAAGGTGCCACAAGTCCTCCTTTTCTTTTTGCGGATACAGACTAACACGGCTGCTACTCTGAAAGCTGTTAATGAATTTCTGACCCATAATGAGTATTGGGTTGTTAAGCTGGGGAAACATCAGGGATAGGGTCCCAAAGGAATCAGAGACACACTTCATCCTGTCTTCTGCCATAAATCCGAGATCCAATGGAGAAGATAGCTTCAGTTCCTTAGTGGGGTTAGCGACAGATCAGAGTGCTACTAAAGCTCCATTCACCATGGTTGTCTCCTCCCAGTTACAGGGGGCGCGCCTGTCTGAGGTCTGGATTATTCAGTTACCGTTTTTGTCGATTAATTAGGAGATGGAAAATTTCATATATTTATTCTTGCATCTGTGACCCAGACATGAGGGAGGGGTACGCTACACTTTATGTGCAATGGGCATATGGATTGCAGGTGAGTTTCATTCTGTTTTACACCTGTTCCACCTGTTGTTTTCCTTTTGAAGAGGAAAAGAAGACCTGATTTTGTGTGATTTGATGCCATATGTGCATATTAAACCCACCTCAGAGTGCATGTATTGGGATCCAGCAGCATTTTCCACTCCTTCTGCACTAGTGTAAGTGATGATAGTATGTTCACGGCAGGGGAAAAACAGACCAGAAATGCGCCGTGCGTCAGATTTTTAAAGGTATTTAGGCATCTAGTAGGATTTTCAAAACATCTAGGTACCTAAAACCCATTGAGAATCAGACACCTGGATGCATTTGAAAATCCCACTAGGCACCTAATTCCTTTTAAAAATCTGGCCCTAATTGAATAACGTCAGTGTTTGGAACCAAGAAACTTTGAAACACAAATCAGATCATCCAGCGATATGAAGGAAAATTTGCACACGAGGGAAGGATAAAGGGCCAGATCCCCAGCTGGGGTAAATCAGCCATAGCAGTCAATGATTCAGATCCCCGGAAGGTATGAATCAGCCACAGCTGCACTGGAGTCAGTGGGACCAGATCCCCAGCTGGTATAGTTAATAGGACTATTCACATCAGCTGAGGATAAAGTTCCAGTGGGTAGAGGGGGGGACTTAGACTTGAATTTAGATAAGTGAGTGCCAAACCTGAGCCACCTCAAAGCGTTTTTTTTCTTGGATTCTGAGCACCCCTGTTTCTAGGTGAAGCCAGGAGGGCTCATGACAGTTTTCCTGTGCTGTGAAATTTTTCGAGATTTCAACATTTTTTCCCGTTCCAAATCAGGATGAAAAGTCAAAATCTCATAAATGTTCACAGACTGAAAATCCCCCTGAACAGCAGTTCAGGTCCATCAAAATGTTTCGCTTTGATAATTTCAATATGTGTCATTTCAGTTTTGATTGTTTTAATTTTATATTTTAGTATAATTTGCTTAAATTTCTAAACAAAAAATCTTTTTTTATTTTTCATTTTCGCCCCAAATTATTTTGAGTTGGGCAATTCATTGAAACCAACTCTTTCCAGCAAAACATTCTGGTTTTGATGCGTTGCTATTTTCTGATGAAAAAACCTTTCATGAAAACATTCCTGGTCTGTTCCAATCTCAAGATCACTGCTGGTCAGGTGCTCAAATGAGCCCAGATCCCCTAAGTGATTTGTTTAGATTCTCCAAGGCTGAAAAACAGTTTCCAGCATTTCCTGTTGCTAAGAAGTGGCAGGAGAAGGGACCTGCTGGAGGTTAAGCTCTTTTGAAAATCTGATCACTTCATGTAGATGCCTAAGTGGGAGCTAAGAGCCACATTGTTAAAGTTATTTAGGGTATGTCTACACTACGAAATTAGGTCGAATTTATAGAAGTCAGTTTTTTAGAAATCGGTTTTATATATTCGAGTGTGTGTGTCCCCACAGAAAATGCTCTAAGTGCATTAAGTGAATTAACTCGGTGGAGCACTTCCCCACAGTACCGAGGCTAGAGTCGACTTCCGGAGTGTTGCACTGTGGGTAGCTATCCCACAGTTCCCGCAGTCTCCGCTGCCCATTGGAATTCTGGGTTGAGATCCCAATGCCTGATGGGGCTAAAACATTGTTCCGGGTGGTTCTGGGTACATATCGTCAGGCCCCCGTTCCCTCCCTCCCTCCGTGAAAGCAAGGGCAGACAATCATTTCACACCTTTTTTCCTGAGTTACCTGTCCAGACGCCATACCACGGCAAGCATGGAGCCCGCTCAGGTAACCGTCACCGTATGTCTCCTGGGTGCTGGCAGACGCGGTACTGCATTGCTACACAATAGCAGCAACCCATTGCCTTGTGGCAGCAGACGGTGCAATAGGACTGGTAGCTGTCATCGTCATGTCCGAGGTACTCCTGGCCGCGTCGGCCAGGAGCGCCTGGGCAGACATGGGCGCAGGGACTAAATTTGGAGTGACTTGATCAAGTCATTCTCTTTAGTCCTGCAGTCAGTCCTATTGAACCATTTTATGGTGAGCAGGCAGGCGATATGGATTGCGAGCAGTCATATTGTACCATCTTCTGCCAGGCAGGCAAGAGATGAGGATGGCTAGCAGTCGTATTGTACCATCTTCTGCCGAGCAGCCCTGAGATGTGGATGGCATGCAGTCCTTCTGCACCGTCTGCTGCCAGCCAAAGATGTAAAAGATAGATGGAGTGGATTAAAACAAGAAATAGACCAGATTTGTTTTGTACTCATTTGCTTCCCCCCCACCCCCATCTAGGGGACTCATTCCTCTAGGTCACACTGCAGTCACTCACAGGGAAGGTGCAGCGAGGTAAATCTAGCCATGTATCAATCAGAGGCCAGACTAACCTCCTTGTTCCAATAAGAACAATAAC
Organism: Natator depressus; assembly: GCF_965152275.1. Classification (NCBI taxonomy): domain Eukaryota; kingdom Metazoa; phylum Chordata; order Testudines; family Cheloniidae; genus Natator; species Natator depressus. The sequence goes on from NC_134246.1 coordinate 35,168,456, forward strand.
TTAGGTGCACCATTTCTTATTGGAACCCTCCATGAAGTCCTGCCTGAAATACTCCTTGATGTAAAGCCACCCCCTTTGTTGATTTTAGCTCCCTGAAGCCAACCCTGTAAGCCATATCGTCAGTCACCCCTCCCTCCATCAGAGCAATGGCAGACAATCGTTCCACGCCTTTTTTCTGAGAGGATGCCATACCAAGGAAAGCATGGAGGCCGCTCAGCTCACTTTGGCAATTAGGAGCACATTAAACACCACACACATTATCCAGCAGTATATGCAGCACCAGAACCTGGCAGAGCGATACCGGGCGAGTAGGCGATGTCAGCGCGGTCGCGTGAGTGATCAGGACATGGACACAGATTTCTCTGAAAGCATGGGCCCTGCCAATGCATGCATCATGGTGCTAATGGGGCAGGTTCATGCTGTGGAATGCCGATTCTGGCCTTGGGAAACAAGCACAGACTGGTGGGACTGCATAGTGTTGCAGGTCTGGGACGATTCCCAGTGGCTGCAAAACTTTCGCATGCGTAAGGGCACTTTCATGGAACTTTGTGACTTGCTTTCCCCTGCCCTGAAGTGCACGAATACCAAGATGAGAGCAGCCCTCACAGTTGAGAAGCGAGTGCTGATAGCCCTGTGGAAGCTTGCAAAGCCAGACAGCTACCGGTCAGTTGGGAATCAGTTTGGAGTGGGCAAATCTACTGTGGGGGCTGCTGTGATGCAAGTAGCCCACGCAATCAAAGATCTGCTGATATCAAGGGTAGTGACCCTGGGAAATGTGCAGGTCATAGTGGATGGCTTTGCTGCAATGGGATTCCCTAACTGTGGTGGGGCCATAGACGGAACCCATATCCCTATCTTGGCACTGGAGCACCAAGCCAGCGAGTATATAAACCGCAAGGGGTACTTTTCAATAGTGCTGCAAGCTCTGGTGGATCACAAGGGACGTTTCACCAACATCAACGTGGTATGGCCGGGAAAGGTACATGACGCTCGCATCTTCAGGAACTCTGGTCTGTTTCAAAAGCTGCAGGAAGGGATTTTATTCCCAGACCAAAAAATAACTGTTGGGCACATTGAAATGCCTATATGTATCCTTGGGGACCCAGCCTACCCCTTAATGCCATGGCTCATGAAGCCGTACACAGGCAGCCTGGACAGTACTCAGGAGCTGTTCAACTACAGGCTGAGCAAGGGCAGAATTGTGGTAGAATGTGCATTTGGACGTTTAAAGGCGCGCTGGTGCAGTTTACTGACTCGCTTAGACCTCAGCGAAACCAATATTCCCACTGTTATTACTGCTTGCTGTGTGCTCCACAATATCTGTGAGAGTAAGGGGGAGACATTTATGGCGGGGTGGGCAGTTGAGGCAAATCGCCTGGCTGCTGGTTACGCGCAGCCAGACACCAGGGCGGTTAGAAGAGCACAGGAGGGCGCGGTACGCATCAGAGAAGCTTTGAAAACCAGTTTCATGACTAGCCAGGCTACGGTGTGAAAGTTCTGTTTGTTTCTCCTTGATGAAACCCCCCGCCCCTTGGTTCACTCTACTTCGCTGTAAGCTAACCACCCTTCCCTCCTCCCTTCGATCACCGCTTGCAGAGGCAATAAAGTCATTGTTGCTTCACATTCATGCATTCTTTATTCATTCATCACACAAATAGGGGGATGACTACCAAGGTAGCCCAGGCGGGGTGGTGGAGGAGGGAAGGAAAATGCCACACAGCACTTTAAAAGTTTACAACTTTAAAATTTATTGAATGCCAGCCTTCTTTTTTTTGGGCAATCCTCTGTGGTGGAGTGGCTGGTTGGCCGGTGGCCCCCCCACCGCGTTCTTGGGCATCTGGTTGTGGAGGCTATGGAACTTGGGGAGGAGGACGGTTGGTTACACAGGGGCTGTAGTGGCAGTCTGTGCTCCAGCTGCCTTTGCTGCAGCTCAACACTGGAGCATACTGGTTTGATCCTCCAGCAGCCTCAGCATTGAATCCTGCCTCCTCTCATCACGCTGCCGCCACATTTGAGCTTCAGCCCTGTCTTCAGCCCACCACTTACTCTCTTCAGCCCGACACTTACTCTCTTCAGCCCACCACCTCTCCTCCCGGTCATTCTGTGCTTTCCTGCACTCTGACATTATTTGCCTCCACGCATTTGTCTGTGCTCTGTCAGTGTGGGAGGACAGCATGAGCTCAGAGAACATTTCATCACAAGTGCGTTTTTTTTCTTTCTAATCTTCACTAGCCTCTGGGAAGGAGAAGATCCTGTGATCCTTGAAACACATGCAGCTGGTGGAGAAAAAAAAAGGGACAGCGGTATTTAAAAAGACACATTTTATAAAATAGTGGCTACGGTCTTTCAGGGTAAACCTTGCTGTTAACATTACATACATAGCACATGTGCTTTCGTTACAAGGTCGCATTTTGCCTCCCCCCACCGCGTGGCTACCCCCTCAACCCTCCCCCCTCCCCGTGGCTAACAGCGGGGAACATTTCTGTTCAGCCGCAGGCAAACAGCCCAGCAGGAATGGGCTCCTCTGAGTGTCCCCTGAAGAAAAGCACCCTATTTCAACCAGGTGACCATGAATGATATCTCACTCTCCTGAGGATAACACAGAGAGATAAAGAACGGATGTTGTTTGAACGCCAGCAAACATACTCTGCAATGCTTTGTTGTACAATGATTCCCGAGTACGTGTTACTGGCCTGGAGTGTAAAGTGTCCTACCATGAAGGACGCAATAAGGCTGCCCTACCCAGAAACCTTTTACAAAGGCTTTGGGAGTACATCCAGGAGAGCCACGAATGCCAGGGCAAATTAATTCTTTCACATGCTTGCTTTTAAACCATGTATAGTATTTTAAAAGGTACACTCACCGGAGGTCCCTTCTCCACCTGCCGGGTCCAGGAGGCAGCCTTGGGTAGGTTCGGGGGGTACTGGCTCCAGGTCCAGGGTGAGAAACAGTTCCTGGCTGTCGGGAAAACCAGTTTCTCCGCTTGCTTGCTGTGAGCTATCTACTACCTCATCATCATCATCATCATCATCTTCGTCCCCAAAACCTGCTTCCATGTTGCCTCCATCTCCATTGAAGGAGTCAAACAACACGGCTCGGGTAGTGGTGGCTGAACCCCCTAAAATGGCATGCAGCTCATCATAGAAGCGGCATGTTTGGGGCTCTGACCCGGAGCGGCCGTTCGCCCCTCTGGTTTTCTGATAGGCTTGCCTCAGCTCCTTAAGTTTCACGCGGCACTGCTTCGGGTCCCTGTCATGGCCTCTGTCCTTTATGCCCTGGGAGATTTTGACAAAGGTTTTGGCATTTCGAAAACTGGAACGGAGTTCTGATAGCACAGATTCCTCTCCATCACCACATGCAGGGAATGGAAGCAGAAGTGGTGTGAAGCATGGGATTTAGAATCATTAGAATCATTAGAATACCAGGGTTGGAAGGGACCTCAGGAGGTCATCTAGTCCAACTCCCTGCTCAAAGCAGGACCAATCCCTAATTTTTGCCCCAAATCCCAAATGGCCCCCTCAAGGATTGAACTCACAACCCTGGGTTTAGCAGGCCAATGCTCAAACCACTGAGCTATCCCTCCCTCCCAAAGTGTCCCAAAGTGTGGACTTTGTTTGAGTTAGCCCGTATCTGTCTTACTCCACCAGCATCACCATTATTCTTTTGTTCTCCATGTGCTGCACCTTTACATGTCAAGGGATGGCTTCATTCCCTGGAAGGGAAAGTCCTCTTACCAAAGGGCCTAATTCTGCCAGTATTACAAAAATTACATCAAACCACTCATGCTGGCAGGGAGGCACTTATCCAACTAATGAAAAAGTACTTCATAACCTCCAGACTCCGACCCCTGGCTGCCCAGGTACAAGCAGACTGCTTAGTTTGTCAAAAAAATAACCCCCGACCAAAACACCCAGTACCACCAGCAGCCCTGGAACCCACTCCAGGCCCCGGACGGGTGTGGCAAATAAACTTTACTAAGTTTCCCCGGACCCAAGTGTTCAAGTATCTCCTTGTCATAATGGATAGATTCAGCGAATGGCCAGAAGCCTTTCCATGTCACAATTGCACTGCCAAGACAGTGGCTCTCAAGTTTGTTAAAAAAATTATTCCTCGCTTTAGACTTCCCCAGTGGATGGAATCTGACAATAAAACACACTTTTCACATCAAAAATCGTCCAAAGCATCTCAGACGCCTTACAGATTCCCTAAAAACTCCATATACCCTGGAGACCGCAAGCCAGTAGAATAGTAAAGCAAACCAATCAGACCCTTAAGCAACATCTCTCAAAAGTATGCCAGGAGGCCTCCCTACGGTGGCCTGATGCCCTGCCCCTAGTTCTGCTCCGCATCCGTGCTCTCCCAAAGGGTAGATTAGGGCTGAGTCCCTTTAAAATTATGTTTAAAAGGGCATGGCCTATAAATGGTACACCGGTTGTGTCAGGGGGAGAGTGGGAATTGGGGAATGGGTTTTTGTCTCAGTATATGTGTTCCCTGTCTGCTGTTCTTTTGTCTCTTCACAGGTATACTAAAAATTCCCAGCCTCTACCCTTAGATTCGCCCATCCACTCCCTGCAGCCTGGTAATTCAGTGCTCGTACGTACCTGGGAAGACGAGCCCCTCCAAAAAAAAGTGGAAGAGACCCTATACTGTCCTGCTGGTCTCCCACATGGCAGCACAGGTCGAGAGACACAAAAATGAAATTCATTATACCCGGCTGAAAGCGGTGTCAAACCCCCTCTCCCCCCCCGGCTAAAACGTAGACCGTGCCTTCAGCCCCCTCCACTAAAAATCTTAAACTAAAATTACTATTTAAATGGCAGCCCACCAAAAAAGGAAAAAAATAAATAAAAAAGTATATTTTATTCCCCCTCTTGGCCATGTGCCTAACTAGTACTGCTGTTTCAGGCATTGTACCCATAAATACCTGGCTGGCACTGGCCCAGAGTGCAGTAAACGCAACGTTGTATTGTTTGCAACATACATTTTCAGTGGGTGCAATCATAAACACTTGTTTTATTGGTGTATGTGCAACCCCAACCCTGGTTCAGCATTATTCCCTGTTAAAAATCATAAATAAAACATTTACTTATACTGATTTATATACCCTTAAATCTGCCCAGTATAAGTTAAATGCCTCCATGTTTTCTTATTACCTAGTCAATACAACCCTTGCCCCCTCTTGTATGAGGTTTGTAAATGCTACTCACATTAAAAAAAGCCTCACCAATAAAAAACTTAAATATAATAACAGTGTAAAAATCTCCTTTGCCTGCGGGCACATAAAATTGCCAGCAGGGTGGTTCCTTACATGTGGCAGACATGCGTATTCCTATGTCCCGGCCAATAGTTCTGGGGGTCCCTGCTCTCTTAGTCGCGTGGCTTCATTGATTTTTCCATACCCTCCGCAGTTATCTGCCCATCATAAAAGGGATGCTATTCCCCTTGATTCCACCTGTAGGTCAAAAGTAACCTTATTCTCAGAAAGTAAGGCAGCAGCTCTGGCCTTTTCCTTAGTTGGTATCCTTAGGCTTGTGGTGCATAATTATCATGCAGTAGAGCACCTTGCCTGCACGGTGGCAAAAGCCATTAATTTAACCTCAACTGTCCTGGCCCAACTCTCACATAAGTTAAAAAAAGTACGTCAAAGTATGCTACAAAACAAGATAGCTGTAAACTATTTGCTTCTACGCCATGGTCACCTATGCCAAAAGTTTGCAGGCATGTGTTGCTTTAATATAACAAATGCAAGGCCATCCGTAAAAGCTAATTTACAACGCCTAAAGCAGCTGGTAAAAAGCATTCATCAGCAAACTAAAAGAAATTAGCTAAGCTCTTTATTTTCTGGTTGGGGCCTTTCCCCATGGCTAAGTGGGTTGTTTAGCCTATTATTTAAGTTTTTTTTCCCTGTATCAATCATGTTATGTTTACTGTGTTGTATGTAGTCCTGTATAAAAATGCTTATTTTACAGAGTTTTAAAAATTTTAATTTTATGCATAGCCCGCTAATAAATAAATAAAAATAAAAAAACTCAAGCAATAAAAATAAATATTCTCAAAAAAAAATTGTTAAAAACCCCAGGGCATGGCCACTAGTTAAGTCGAGGAAATAAAAGGCCATAAGGGTCAAAAAGTTCTCCCTGCTAAAAGCCTAAGGGCTTCTTCTTAACCCCCCTTAATAAAATTCAGGCCTGGCTGGTTTAAATAAGCTCTTTTGCTCTTAAAACAATGTTGCAGCCGCAAATAATGCCTTATAATATAAAGTTTGCTAACGCTAAGTTAAAAATAATAAAAAATAGTTACAAGGCCAAACAAAATGTGCTAGTTATTTAAGTTACTAAAAATGCTTGTTAAAAATTACAAAAATAAACATTGTTATAACCCATATAAAAAAAAACAAAATATTTGTACAAAGTTTTAATTGGCTAATATGTAGTACAATAGCATTAAAAAATATAAAAGTGTGTATAATAACCTGCTCTGGTGTGCAGAATTTAAAATTCTATTCTCCCTGTACCTTGTTTGCAGCTGCAAATAAATTTTTCTGCTTCTCCACCCCTTTGTAATTATTAAGTAAAACACACCGGATAACAAACCCCTGCTGTTGTTTTGCCTCTCGGCATTGGGTGCCGGCAACAACAGAATTGTAGAATCACAGAAGATTAAGGTTGGAGGAGACCTCAGGAGGTCAATCGGAATGATCTGATTTACCTTTAATCCTCAGCATCCAGTGGCAACTTCTCCCTCAAGGGCACCCACTGTCCTCACTGTCTCACACACTCTCCTTCGCTCAGCAAAGACACCTTAGTTTTGCTGCTGGCCTGGGTTGCTCTTGCTTGATGCTCTTGCTTGTGCGGATTACACAGAACCTCAGCGCTTCCTGGGGTAGATTCTTACAGAGTTTGTAAGGGAATGCAGCCTCACACAGTCTTCTGCTGCTAGACGGGTCTCCTCCCAGACTGCTGATTGTGATCACTTTTAAATGGACCTCCTGGGGGAATTAACCCCATGTCGCTTGTTAAAACAGTGTGAATGTGGAGGCCAGTGCAACCTCATGGGAAACCTCCCTCTTTGTCATGCCCTGTGTGTGTCAGGAGCCCGGGTGACTGAAAAATACACATCCATAACTTTACTAGTTGTACTTACACAGTGTACAATAATTTTATTCCATACATTTTCAATATACTGATTATATGTCTGTGAATGCCAATTTCACAGATGGGGAAACTGAGGCCTGGGAAGGGGAAGTGACTTGCCCAAGGTCAGCCAGCAGATCAGTGGCGGAGACAGCAACAGAAGACAGGTCTCCTGGTCTCAAGGCATGTGGGAAATCTACTGGCCAATGCAGCATGTTAACTTTTCTTGTTAGGTGATATGAAGGGAAACAAGAGACAAACAGAGAGATATATCAGAAATGAAATGTGCAAGACACCAAGACATGAAGCTGAGAGGTGAAGTCAATGCATAAGGGGCCTGACTGTCATTTACACAAAGGCCTCTTTATGCCATAAATAGGATTTGCTCCCACTTTGGTGTCCCTTGTCCTCAGTATAAATGAGAATGTCGCCCAAGGTCATGTTCAACCACTGGTTGCATACATTTTGATAGGTGCCTTCAATATATCTTAGCTGACAGATGGCCATAGAGAGAGGCCCCTCTACAATGGGTTTCGATGTGCAAACAAGCTCTTTTTCATTCACTTATTCAGTGCATGTTTATGTGATGTATCAGATGTGCAGGCACGTTGTAGGCTCCAAAAAGGCCAATCCTTCAACAGGTCCCTAAGGCAGTGTCATTATCCCCATTTCACAGGTAGGGAAAGTGAGGCACAGAGTGACTTGCCCAAGATTCCTCATCAGGCAAGAAGCAAAGCCAGAACAGGACCCAGACCTCCTGAGTTCCCATCCAGTACTCTAACAACTAGACAACACTATCACAGCCTTTCCACATCTTTAATGTTTATGGTTGGAGGGATGGACTACTGGATAGGCCAATAGGTCTCTTTGTATCCAGCATCCTCTGTGAGGAGTTCCCCTTTTTATTCATTACCATTGAAATTGTTCTTTGGCTCAAGTGGTCAAAGATTTTGTGATTAGTAAGGGTTATCCAGGAGCCAGGACCTTGGCCTAGGTTTCAGGACACAGGGCATCAGTTCCTGGCTCTGTGCCAAGCTCCACATGTGATCCTGGGCAAGTTCCCTAGCACAAAAATTTCAAAAGTGCCTCCATCCCATTGTCAAAGGTGACTCAGAGCCAGATTTTCCAAGGTATTTAGGTGCCTAAAGATACAAATATGTCCTGGTGACATTCTCAGAGATCCTAAGTGTGACAAAGGTGCCTAACTCCCATTTAAATCAATCAGAGTTAGGCACGGTAATGCTTTTGAAAATCCCATTAGGCACCAAGCTGCAGTTTAGATGCTCGTATTCAGCAGTAACATTTTCAAACCTGCCTAAATTTTAGGAGTGTAGCTCACTTAGGCATTTTAGTAAATCCCAGCATGCCCCTATCTGCATCTTTAGATGCCTAAATACCTTGGAAAATCTGGCCTGAAGTCACTTTTAGGACATGGGACTTGCTCCTAAATTATTCAGGCCCAGATTTTTAAAGGTATTTTAGGCATCTAGTGGGATTTTCAGAAGCACCCGGGCACCTAACAACCACTGAAATCAATGAGTTTTAGGTGCATAAATGCTTTTGAAAATCCCACTCAATGCCTAAAATACCTTTAAAAATCTGACCTGAATAACTTAGGAGCAAGTCCCATTTCCTAAAATACCTAAAACACCTTAAAAATATCCCGTAGGTACTTCTGAAAATCTTAACCAAAATGAAGGGCTGCTTATGAAGAATGCTCTACAAGCAGCCCCCTTTCCTTCATCGCAAGAATGGCCCAGCTTGAATTCCTCGGCTGGGTACAGCTCTGGCAGTATTGTTCAGAAACAGAGGTGATTTCTGATGTAGCTCAGTACCAAGCTATTTAAAGCCTAGTAGGTCAAGCCTGGCACCTGGAATCCCACACTGACATCTAGGCAGGCAGGGTAGAGCCCCTCAGGTGAGTGCCCTAAGCAGTGGACTGTAGAGTGGGTCTCATGCTTTCTCTAGCCCGATGCATATTGAATTATTTATTTAATACAAAATGGACCTGCCTCAATGGATAGTCTGAGAGACACCCCCACATTAGTCAGGGCAGTCACCACAGAGATAACAGATCCTTGTTCAAATCTCTTGAGGATTTATTATATTATTAATTATTATTGTTATTATTATTTATTAGGTTGGGATTTTCAAATGATTCCAGGGGAGTTAGGTGCCTACTGCCATTAATGTTCAATGGGCTTCAGGCACCATAATCCCCCTCTTTTGAAAATCCTATCCTTGATTATTTCTTACTAAATAATGTCAAGACGAGGCAAGCCCACAGTTCCCAGTTCAGATCACCCACTGAAATCTCTGATGATGCAAGGGAGTAGCAGGCCATACAAGGGAGCTCTGACACTGTCTGATGCCCAGTGGATATGTCCAGTATAAACCTGGAGCAGCACAATGGTGAGTCAGGCCATGTTCTAAACAGCCTTTCCTGACAGTGTTAAAAGCTGGTTGTGAGGGGAAAGAGCCAGGGACTAGGACAGAAATCAAAGGCAGGTTCAAGAGACAAGGAGACCGCTAGCCTGAATCACTTCTGTGCCGGAACTCAAAGCCCTTTTTAGGGAGTTAGGAATAGACTATTCAGTGGATAGAAAGAAAAGTGGCATAAAGAACTAAGTGAGACTGACTTTATTGTCTGTCCCTCCGCAGTAGCAGTAGCAGTAGCAGATGTTGGGTAGTTGCAATTTCATTTCCTGTTGGAGGAAAACTCAGTGATGTGGAGTTTCCTGGGTGCATTCTTACTGAAGTTTATTTATGCCAGTCCTGGAACAGAGGTGGTCATAAATAGCATGAAGGCAAACCCATCTTTCAGAAATAGCAGTCCAGATACAAATGTCTGGTTTCCGGAGAACAACTCTCCCCCAAGCATTGACTCTAGTTAGAGAGATTCAGGCAGAAAGCAAACTCTTTTGTTGTTTGCAACAACTGTCCACAACAGAAACTCCATCACTAAACCAAGGACAATACACCATTTCTTCAAAGACTGTCCATTGTCCACGCACTAAGGAGAGGAACGTCTAGATGATGTGCAACAGCATCACCGATTGAGTTGTGCTAGAGCGTTGATTTTATTGTCATGGCTTGAGGAAAGATTTTATTTACTTATTATTTAAATTGAAAATTGCTATGAGCTTATCATGCTGCAATTAATCAGTAATTGAATTGTGTATTTGAAATGCCATCATCCCTGGGCTAGCTCTTACCTATTGCACCATCCATCTGATTTGTCTACATGGTTTCAGGTGTATTGCTCAACTTTGCGTTACTCATTTACTGGGGTCCCCCCTCCACAGCCCTGAATGCTCAGACTCTTAAACCCATAGCCCCAAATGCAGTGGTCAGAACCAACCCAATAACTTAATGAGAGACATAATTGGCCCAGGGCCCTGTATATCCATCCAGAAGAGGGGAGAAGAGGGAAAGTCTGTAGTTTCTAAATTCCCATAACAAATGCCATTCTGTTATTCCTAGAGGCCAAAATGAGTTGTCCTAATCCTCACTGAATGTCAATGGGACTTGTGCACCTAAGTCACTTAGGCCAGATTTTTTAAAGGTATTTAGTTGCCTAAAGAGGCAGATAGGTGAATAGGCACTTAAAATGCACTCGGTGGCTAACTCCCATTGAACTAAAAAGAAATTAGGTGCCTAGGTGCTTTTGAAATCCCATTTGGCCCCATCTGCATCCTTAAGTGTCTAAATACCTTTAAAAATCTGGCCCTTTGTCATTATTAAAAATTCCATTCTAGACACCTTCCTTATTTTCCTCTCTCTGTTCACTCAATTAAATCACTGAGATGCTTTAGAAAACCCTACCGTAAAATTCAGTGGCAGTTCAATGCCAAGCTCACTTAGGCCTCTGAAAATCCCAGCTGAGGTCACAAGACTCTGCTGTGGCCAAGGGGTGACCTTAACTGCTCCTTAAACTATTTTATTTTCTTGAACTGGCCTAAATTCTGCTGAACTCCACAGTTTCCTGACAGCTTTTTCTCCAGGTTTCCTTTGCCTTCATGAAGGGATTGAGGGGTGGAGACAAGAAAGTGGAGAACTCTTTGTTCAGGTCTCTTAGTGCAACAGCGTTTGGTAGCAAACCAGCTATTAGGTCCCAAAGAAAATTGTAACCCCAATGAGGTGAGAGGAGCAGGTGGGAAATGCCTTTTGCCTGTGGTCATGGAAGGGATTCACAGGATGGTGGTGATGACACAAGCATAGGATGCCGGGGTCAATAGAAATGGAGCAGGGTGTCTATGGAAGAGAATCTGAAGGTCACCAGACATCCAGGTGTTGCCATGGCAGAAGAGATTGATCAATGGGGTGAAGTCACAAAAGAAATGGTCAATTTCATTGGTGGCCACAGAACATTATTCGTTATAGCAGAGATGTTACTACGGTAATAGTCAGAAAGGCACTTATGCTACAGCCATTCACCAGGGCTGCATAATAGGGTGGTTTACATATTGATAAATACCAATCATAAGACATTGCTGCTAGCAGATAACATTCAACCACGAAAACAAAACTATCACTATTTGGTACCCTACCTGCCCCGAGGATGTTGAACCTAATTATATATAATTAAATCCTCACAGAAACACCCCTAGAACCCCGAACAGAGATATTCTATCTGCTACCCAAGATCCATAAACCTGGAAATCCTGGAAGCCCCATCATCTCAGGCATTGGCACCCTGACAGCAGGATTGTCTGGCTATGTAGACTCCCTCCTCAGGCCCTACGCTACCAGCACTCCCAGCTATCTTCAAGACACCACTGACTTCCTGAGGAAACTACAATCCATTGGTGATCTTCCTGAAAACACCAGCCTAGCCACTATGGATGTAGAAGCCCTCTACACCAACATTCCACACAAAGATGGACTACAAGCCATGAGGAACACTATCCCCGATAATGTCACGGCTAACCTGGTGACTTTGTCCTCACCCATAACTATTTCACATCTGGGGACAATGTATACCTTCAAATCAGCGGCACTGCTATGGGTACCCGCATGGCCCCACAGTATGCCAACATTTTTATGGCTGACTTAGAACAATGCTTCCTCAGCTCTCGTCCCCTAATGCCCCTACTCGCGCTACATTGATGACATCTTCATCATCTGGACCCATGGAAAAGAAGCCCTTGAGGAATTCCACCATGATTTCAACAATTTCCATCCCACCATCAACCTCTGCCTGGACCAGTCCACACAAGAGATCCACTTCCTGGATGCTATGGTGCTAATAAGCAATGGTCACATAAACACCACCCTATACCGGAAACCAACTGACCGTTATTCCTACCTACATGCCTCCAGCTTTCATCCAGACCACACCATTGTCTACAGCCAAGCTCTATGATACAACCGCATTTGCTCCAGCCCCTCAGACAGAGACAAACACCTACAAGATCTCTATCAAGCGTTCTTACAACTACAATACCCACCTGCTGAAGTGAAGAAACAGATTGATAGAGCCAGAAGAGTACCCAGAAGTTACCTACTACAGGACAGGCCCAACAAAGAAAATAACAGAATGCCACTAGCCATCACCTTCAGCCCCCAACTAAAACCTCTCCAATGCATCATCAGGGATCTACAACCTATCCTGAAGGATGACCCATCACTCTCACAGATCTTGGGAGACAGGCCAGTCCTTGCTTACAGACAGCCCCCCAACCTGAAGCAAATACTCACCAGCAACTACACACCACACAACAAAACCACTAACCCAGGAATCTATCCTTGCAACAAAGCCCATTGCCAACATATCTATTCAGGGGATACCATCATAGGGCCTAATCACATCAGCCACACTATCAGAGGCTCGTTCACCTGCACATCTACCAATGTGATAGATGCCATCATGTGCCAGCAATGCCCCTCTGCCATGTACATTGGCCAAACCGGACAGTCTCTACGTAAAAGAATAAATGGACACAAATCACACGTCAAGAATTATAACATTCAAAAACCAGTTGGAGAACACTTCAATCTCTTTGGTCACTCGATTACAGACCTAAAAGTGGCAATTCTTCAACAAAAAAACTTCAAAAACAGACTCCAATGAGAGACTGCTGAATTGGAATTAATTTGCAAACTGGATACAGTTAACTTAGGCTTGAATAAAGACTGGGAGTGGATGTGTCATTACACAAAGTAAAACTATTTCCCCATGTTTATTCCCCCCCCACTGTTCCTCACACATTCTTGTCAACTGCTGGAAATGGCCCATCTTGATTACAAAAGGTTCCCCCCGCCCCGGCTCTCATGCTGGTAATAGCTCACCTTACCTGATCACTCTTGTTACAGTGTGTATGGCAACACCCATTGTTTCACGTTCTCTGTGTATATAAAATCTTCCCACTGTATTTTTCACTGAATGCATCCGATGAAGTGAGCTGTAGCTCACGAAAGCTTATGCTCAAATAAATTTGTTAGTCTCTAAGGTGCCACAAGTCCTCCTTTTCTTTTTGCAAATACAAACTAACATGGCTGCTACTCTGAAACCTAATTATACTGTGGGCACTGCTGCTTAGTGGCTCCCTCTACTGTTAAGCCTTGATCCGTATATTACTTTGAATGGAAGTCTAAGGCACAAGGTACTACTCAATGGGTAGAATTTGCCAAGCCTCTAAGTGATTTAGAAGCCTAAGTTCCATTTTCAAAAGTGAATAAGGTTCTTAGAAATCTACGTTTCAGTGAAAGTCAGTGGGATTTGTGCTTTTAAGGAATTTAGGCACTTTGATAATTTTACCCAATGTGCTTCAGGAGAATAGATCCTGGCGTTTTTCAAATACAGAATTGAGTAGCATTTTCTCCACATGTACTTAGAATTTTTTACTTAACAATGACTTGTTGTTGTTATAAAGAAATGTTTCAACAAAAACATTTTTATCATTTATTGACTGATTATTGATTGATTGATTGATTGTTTGTTTGATAGGAAACTATTTAGGGTCTTCTAAACTTACTAATCTTTGCAAGAGAACCCATAATTACAAAAATACAGTCTTCCCAGATTCCAAATTAGGGAGCATTTAGGAATCCAGGACACAAAGGAGAGACCAACTAGTATAACAATCAAGACCCACCCACTGGAATCCAAAACCAGGGCTATGCAAAATGTGTTTTCCCAACTGAGAGCAGAAGAGCAGAACAGAACTGGAATCTTGAATTTTGCTGTGTGGAGTGCAGAGTATATCACAGTTATGTTTGCAGTGAGGGCAGTAGTAAATAGGAGCTCTAGTATTTAATGGGAATGCAGCCATCCCAAAACTTAGTATGTCCTCACATTCCCCACTGAAGCTCCAATGGGCATGAGCTAGAGGCAACCTAGATGCTACCTCCACTGCTAGTTCAGCCAGATGGATTTGTTCCCATAGCCATCACTCCTTCTGAATTCCTATGAGCACCATCAACTTATGAATGATCTTTCTCAGGGCCAACTTGACCTCTTTGTTCCTCAGGCTGTATATGAGGGGATTGACCAGGGGAGTCAGGACAGTATAGAAGACAGAGAACACTTTGTTGAGATCTCTAAGAGTGTCAGTGTCTGGTAAAATATAGACAATGATTATAGTTCCATAGAAAATTGTCACCACCATGAGGTGAGAGAAGCAGGTAGAAAATGCCTTTTTCTTCCTGGTGGTGGAAGGGATTCTTAAAATGGTGGTGATGATAAAACTGTAGGATGCCACGGTTAATAGAAATGGGAAAGGGACACCTATGGAGGTGAGTATGAAACTCAGCAGTGTGATCAGGTTGTTGTTATGACAGGAATGTTTAATCAATGGGTTGAGATCACAGAAGAAATGGTCGATTTCACTAGGGCCACAGAATGTTAATTGTGACATCAAATATACAGTTATGGTACTAGCCACAAACGCCCATAGCCATGACCCAGCTGCTAGAACCCAGGTTCTGCCATTCATAAGGGCTGCATAATGCAGAGGTTTACATATAGCTAAATACCGGTCACAAGACATTGCTGCTAGGAGATAACACTCTGCACAGGCAAAGAAACCAAAACAATAAAACTGCATGATGCAGCCACAGACAGAAATGTCCCCAGTCAGGAGACTGGCCAGCATCCTGGGCAGGATGGTGGAGCTGTAGCAGGTCTCCATGCAGGACAAGTTCCCGAGAAAGAAGTACATGGGGGTGTGCAGGTGCTGATCAGCCACAACTAGAGCAATGATGAGGATGTTCCCGGCCATGGTCGCAATGTAGATCATGAGAAACAGCAGGAAGAGAAGAGTCTGCAGTTGAGGGAGATCCCCGAATCCCAAGAGGATGAACTTGGTGATGACTGTTTGATTGTCCACTTCTGCTTTCTGTATGTGGGTCATCGAGGTAAATATAAAAAGACTATATAGGAGAGGCAGGACTTTCAAAGGCAGAATTGGGAAACAGTGAACTTGCACTGTGTCAAGGTTCCTTCCCCACTCTGAACTCTAGGGTACAGATGTGGGGACCTGCATGAAAACCTCCAAAGCTTACTTTTACCAGCTTAGGTTAAAACTTCCGCAAGGGACAAACTATTTTACCCTTTGCCCCTGGACTTCCACTGCCATCACCAAACTTAATCTGGGTTCCTGAAAAAACGTAGTTTGGACACGTCTTTCTCCCCAAAATCCTCCCAACCCCACTTCCTGGGGAAGGTTTGGTAAAAATCCTCACCAATTTGCATAGGTGACCACAGACCCAAACCCTTGGATCTTAGAACAATGAAAAAGCATTCAGTTTTCTTACAAGAAGACTTTTAATGGAAGTAAAAAGGAATCACCTCTGTAAAATTAGGATGGTAGATACCTTACAGGGTAATTAGATTCAAAACATAGAGAATTCCTCTGGCAAAACCTTAAGTTACAAAAAAGACACACAGACAGGAATATTCATTCTATTCAGCACAGCTATTTTCTCAGCCATTTAAAGAAATCATAATCTAACACATACCTAGCTAGATTACTTACTAAGTTCTAAGACTCCATTCCTGTTCTGTCCCTGGCAAAAGCAGCATACAGACAGACACAGACCCTTTGTTTTTCTCCCTCCACCCAGCTTTTGAAAGTATCTTGTCTCCTCATTGGTCATTTTGGTCAGGTGCCAGCGAGGTTACTTTTAGCTTCTTAACCCTTTACAGGTAAGAGGATTTTTCCTCTGGCCAGGAGGGATTTTAAAGGGGTATACCCTTCCCTTTATATTTATGACATGCCCCCCAAATCTCAGCTAGGGTGAAACGCTGGCTGGGATTTCTTCCTGGAGCTCTAGGAAAAAACGGAGTTAATTAGACACATGCACCTCTAAATATACTACCAAGTACATAAAGACTAACAATATTTTCCACATTTCAAGGACGATTTTAACCAGTTGATTCTGGGAAACTTTCACGGGAGAGTACATCAGCCACTTTGTTAGAAGCTCCTGAGATGTGTTGGATGTCGAAATCAAAATCTTGGAGAGCTAAACTCCACCAAATACATTTTTTGTTATTTCCCATGGTGGTATGAAGCCACTGTAGCGCAGCTTGGTTGGTTTGCAGGTGGAAACGCCGTCCCCAAACATATGGGCGTAGCTTTTCCAGGGCGTAGACAATGGCGTAACATTCTTTTTCACTGATTGACCAGTTGCTTTCCCTCTCAGACAGTTTTTTGCTGAGAAACACTACAGGGTGGAATTCTTGATCAGGTCCTTTCTGCATTAAAACTGCTCCCACACCACGCTCGGACGCATCTGTGGTTACTAGGAACGGTTTGTCAAAGTCTGGGGCCCTTAGTACAGGGTCAAACATGAGTGTCGCTTTAAGCTGACTAAAGGCCTTCTGACACTCTTCGGTCCACTGAACAGCATTTGGCTGTTTCTTTTTGGTTAGGTCTGTCAGTGGGGCGGCGATTTGGCTCTATTGCGGTACAAATCGTCTGTAATAACCGGCCAAGCCGAAGAAGGATTGAACTTGTTTCTTTGACTTTGGGACAGGCCACTTTTGGATAGCATCCACTTTGGCCTGTAGGGGGCTGTTAGTTCCTTGACCCACCTGGTGTCCAAGGTAAGTCACTCTGTTAAGGCCCATTTGACACTTCTTAGCCTTAACAGTGAGTCCTGCCTCCCTTATGCGCTCAAAGACTTTTTGTAGATGTTCCAGGTGTTCTGCCCAGGAATCCGAAAATATGGCCACATCGTCAAGGTAGGCAAATGCATATTCTCCTAATCCCGCTAGGAGACCATCTACAAGTCTTTGGAAGGTGGCGGGTGCATTTCACAGCCCGAAAGGGAGGACATTAAATTCATACAGCCCGAGATGTGTGGTGAAGGCTGACCTTTCCTTGGCGGATTCATCTAACGGTACCTGCCAGTACCCCTTGGTTAAGTCCAAGGTAGAAATGAACTGGGCCCGTCCCACTTTCTCTAATAGTTCATCTGTGCGTGGCATTGGATAGTTGTCTGGGCGAGTTACAGCATTTAGCTTACGGTAGTCCACGCAAAAACATATTTCCCCATCTGGTTTGGGAACTAGAACCACTGGAGATACCCATGCACTTCCAGAGGGGTGGATTACACCCATCTGTAACATATCCTGGATCTCCCGGTCTATAGCAATTTTAGCTTGAGGAGACACCCAGTAAGGTTGGACTTTAATTGGGTGACCATTACCTGTGTCAATGGAGAGGTATGCCCATTCAGTCAGTCCTGGGGTGGCTGAGAACGTCGGAGCATAGCTAGTGCACAGCTCCTTGATCTGCTGTCGCCGCATACGCCCAAGGGTCATGGAGAGGTTCACCTCTTCCACACCACCAGCACTTTTCCCTTCATAGTAGACACCTTCCAACCACTCAGCGTCGTCTCCTCCCTGGGCTGTAAACTGACAAACCTTTAATTCTCTGGAATAAAAGGGCTTTGGAGAATTAATATAGTACACCTTAGGCTTTCGGTTGGAGGTGGGGAATGCTATGAGATAATTAACAGCTCCCAGGCGCTCCTGGACCGTGAATGGCCTTTCCCACGATGCTTCCATTTTATCGGCCTGGAGCGCCTTTAAGACCATGACCTGGTCCCCTACTTTGAAGGAATTCTCTCTGGCATTTTTATCCTACCAGGTTTTTTGCTCTTTTTGAGCATCCTGTAAGTTTTCTTTAGCAAGGGCTAAAGAGGTTCAGAGGGTGTTTTGTAGGTTGGTTACAAAGTCCAGAATGTTAATTCCTGGAGAAGGTGTAAATGCCTCCCATTGCTGCTTCACCAACTGTAATGGCCCCTTAAACTCACGGCCATTTACAAGTTCAAATGGTGAAAACCCTAAACTGGGATGTGGTACAGCTCTGTAGGCAAAGAGCAACTGCTGCAACACTAGGTCCCAATCATTGGCGTGCTCATTTAAGAATTTACATATCATGGTCCCCAAAGTTCCATTAAACTTCTCCACCATGCCATTTGTTTGATGGTGGTAAGGAGTGGCAACCAAGTGATTTACCCCATGAGCTTCCCAGAGGTTTTCTATAGTTCCTGCCAGGAAATTAGTCCCTTCATCTGTGAGGATGTCAGAGGGCCAACCTACCCTGTCAAAAATGTCTGCTAGTGCCTGGCACACACTTTTAGCTCTGGTGTTGCTTAGAGCTACTGCTTCCGGCCATCGGGCGGCAAAATCCATGAAAGTCAGTATGTACTGCTTTCCTCCGGGTATCTTTTTCGGAAAAGGACCCAGAATATCCACAGCTACTCGCTGAAATGGAACTTCAATGATGGGGAGTGGCTGGAGAGGGGCTTTGACCTGGTCTTGGGGTTTTCCCACTCTTTGGCATACTTCACAAGACCGGACATAGGTAGAAACATCCTTGCCCATTCCCTCCCAGTGGAATGACCCCCCCTAAATCATCTTTGGTCCTGTTCACCCCAGCATGGCCACTAGGATGATCATGGGCTAAGCTCAAGAGCTTGGCCCGGTATTTAGTTGGAACTACCAACTGTCTCTGAGGATGTCGGTCTTCCTGGTGTCCACCAGAAAGAGTTTCCTTGTATAAAAGTCCTTTTTCTACAACCAACCTGGATCGATTAGAGGAGCTGAGAGGCGGTGGGCTGCTCCGTGCCGCCGTCCAAGCTCTTTGGAGGCTTTCATCTGCTTCCTGTTCGGTCTGGAACTGTTCCCTTGATGCTGGAGACATCAGTTCCTCATTGGATTATGGACCTATGCTTGGTCCCTCTGGAAGCGATGTAGGGGATGGGGCTGTTTCCGTTGACTGTGAACCGCTCTCCGCTGGGACACTATGTTGGGGTTCAGGCTCCGGGAAAGCCTCCTGTGTAGGGTTATGGGCTGCTGCCGGTCAGGTTCGGTGGGGCCCTCTGGTGTTGAGGTTGCAAGTACTGGATTCAGTGCTGGCAATGGGTCTGGTGCTGGTTGTTCCGCTGGTTCCGGTTCTGGGACTGGTTCCGTCTGGGTCTCTGGGACTGGATCCACTACTGCTGTTGCAGACATTGGCCTGGGGTCTCGGTCCATCACCTCTGACCGGATCCTGACAGTAATTTCCGGAACAGAGCTAGGCGTCACGGCTTGTTTAGCCTGGCTGCGGGTGACCATTCCCACCCTCTTGGCCCGCTTCACATGATTGGCCAAGTCTTCCCCCAACAGCGTGGGGATGGGATAATCATCATAGTCTGCAAAAGTCCACGTTCCTGACCAGCCCTGGTACTGGACAGGTAACATGGCTGTAGGCAAATTGAAAGAGTTGGACTAGAAGGGTTGAATCGTCACTTGGATCTCTGGTTTGTTTCAATTGGGGTCCACTAAGGAAGCATGGATAGCTGACACTTGTGCTCCGGTGTCCCTCCACGCGGTGACCTTCTTCCCGCCCACACTCACAGTTTCCCTCCGCTCCAAGGGTATCTGGGAGGTATCTGGGCCTGCGGATCTCTGGTGTGATTCCAGTGCAATGAACTGTAATCTGTTGGGTTTCTTGGGGCAGCTGGCCTTTACATGCCCTAGCTCGTTTAATTTAAAACATCATCCAGGTGACGGGTCACTGGGGCGAGGTGGGTTGCTGGAGAATGGGGTGGTGGGATGATAAGGTGTCTGGAGGGTTCTTTGGGAGGTAGGTGGGGCCTTGGGCGGCCCCCCGTAATAGGGTGTGGTCTGGGGTTGTCCCTTCTGGTGTCCGCTCCAACTGCGACCAGTTTTCTTCTTCTCTTCCACCTCTACCCATCTGGCTCGAATCTCTCCTGCCTCGATTACAGTTTTGGGCTTCCCATCTAGGATGTATCTTTCTATTTCCTCAGGAACACCCTCTAAGAATTGTTCCATTTGCATTAGGAAGGGCAAATTTACTGGAGATTCAACACTTGCTCCTGATATCCAGGCATCCCAATGTTTCACAAGGTGGTAGGCATGTCGGGTAAATGACACGTCTGGTTTCCACCTTAGGGCTCTAAACCTCCGACGAGACTGCTCGGGTGTTATCCCCATTCTGACTCTCGCCTTGGATTTAAACAGTTCATACTTGTTCATGTGTTCTTTAGGCATTTCAGCCGCCACCTCAGCTAAGGGTCCACTGAGCTGTGGCCTCAGCTCTACCATGTATCGGTCGGTAGAGATGCTGTACCCAAGGCAGGCCCTTTCGAAGTTTTCTAAGAAGGCCTCAGTATCATCGCTTGCCTTGTAGTTGGGGAACTTTCTGGGATGGGAAGTGGTACCTGGAGAAGGATTGCTCGGGTTTGTTGGTATATTCTGCTGAGCCTTTACCTTCTCCATCTCCAGTTCATGCTTCCTCTCTTTTTCCTTCTCCTCCTCCACATGCTTCCTCTCTTTTTCCTTCTCTTCCTCCACATGCTTCCTCTCTTTTTCCTTCTCCTCCTCCACATGCTTCCTTGCCTCCATTTCCCTCCTGTACCTCCTTCTCCATCCGCATGAGTTCTATCTGTCTTTCATGTTCCTTTTGTTTTTCAGCAGCCTCAAATCTGGCTAATTCCAGCATTTTTTGAGCCGTGGAGTCTGTTATCCTAACCTCTCTGTTTTTAACTAACTTTACATCCAAGGTTTGGAAATAAAACAAACAAAACTTGGCTTGTAAAATTTTGCTGTGCTGGAATAGGATACCTATTCTCTGATAGTGATTGTCAGCCTACAGAAAAAGACAATTCCCTTTGTCTCTGCTCTGGCCCCAGATCAAAGCAAAACACCCAACTACTTGGAAACCTGCTTTCCAGCAGCCCAAAGGAAAAAAATTTCCTTTTCAAATCTGTGCTCCTTGTAAAAAAAAAAAAAAATCAAAATCCTAAAAAAAAAGTCCCAACCACTTTTGTCTCCAGGCAAATGGGTAGAACACCTCTCTATTTACTTTTAGGGGAAAAAAGCCTCAGGTTTGTGAAGACTGTGAATTTCCCTGCAGGAGGTTAACTACTCTGCCTCCAGGCAAAGAAAACCTGCAATTCATCACGATAATCCCCTTTTGTCTCTGCTCTGGCCCCAAAGCAGAGAAAAAACTAGCTGCTTTCGGTTGGACCTCCTTTCCAGCAGCCCCAAAGGAAAAGAAATATTTCCTTTTTAAAATCTGTTTTTCTGGTTCAAAAAATCTCAAATTGATCTCAAAAGGATTTCAGGTTAATCCCACCACTCTGCCACCATGTCAAGGTTCCTTCCCCACTCTGAACTCTAGGGTACAGATGTGGGGACCTGCATGAAAACCTCCTAAGCTTACTTTTACCAGCTTAGGTTAAAACTTCCCCAAGGTACAAACTATTTTACCCTTTGCCCCTGGACTTCCACTGCCACCACCAAACTTTATCTGGGTTCCTGAAAAAACGTAGTTTGGAAATGTCTTTCCCCCCAAAATCCTCCCAACCCTTGCACCCCACTTCCTGGGGAAGGTTTGGTAAAAATCCTCACCAATTTGCATAGGTGACCACAGACCCAAACCCTTGGATCTTAGAACAATGAAAAAGCATTCAGTTTTCTTACAAGAGGACTTTTAATAGAAGTAGAAAAGGAATCACCTCTGTAAAATCAGGATGGTAGATAGCTTACAGGGTAATTCGATTCAAAACATAGAGAATCCCTCTAGGCAAAACCTTAAGTTACAAAAAAGACACACAGACAGGAATATTCATTCTATTCAGCACAGCTATTTTCTCAGCCATTTAAAGAAATCATAATCTAACACATACCTATCTAGATTACTTACTAAATTCTAAGACTCCATTCCTGTTCTGTCCCCGGCCAAAGCATCACACAGACAGCCCCAGACCCTTTGTTTTTCTCCCTCCTCCCAGCTTTTGAAAGTATCTTGTCTCCTCATTGGTCATTTTGGTCAGGTGCCAGCGAGATTACCTTTAGCTTCTTAACCCTTTACAGGTAAGAGGATTTTTCCTCTGGCCAGGAGGGATTTTAAAGGGTTTTACCCTTCCCTTTATATTTATGACACAGCCCCATCTGGAAGGGCCTGTCTATGGGCTGGTCTACACTAAAGCTGTAAATTGGCCTAAGTTACACTACTTGAAGGTCGAAACAGCAGACTGGACTTCTACATAGAGTGCTTCCGCCGACGTGCACGGGCTGAAATTGTGGAAAAGCAGCATCACTTGCCCCATAACCTCAGCCGTGCAGAACACAATGCCATCCACAGCCTCAGAAACAACTCTGACATCATAATCAAAAAGGCTGACAAAGGAGGTGCTGTTGTCATCATGAATAGGTCGGAATATGAACAAGAGGCTGCTCGGCAGCTCTCCAACACCACTTTCTACAAGCCATTACCCTCTGATCCCACTGAGAGTTACCAAAAGCATCTACAGCATTTGCTCAAGAAACTTCCTGAAAAAGCACAAGATCAAATCCGCACAGACACACCCCTGGAACCCCGACCTGGGATATTCTATGTACTACACAGCAGGATTGTCCGGCTATGTAGACTCACTCCTCAGGCCCTACGCTACCAGCACTCCCAGCTACCTTCGAGACACCACTGACTTCCTGAGGAAACTACAATCCATTGGTGATCTTCCTGATAACACCATCCTGGCCACTATGGATGTAGAAGCCCTCTACACCAACATTCCACACAAAGATGGACTACAAGCCATCAAGAACACTATCCCCGATAATGTCACGGCTAACCTGGTGGCTGAACTTTGTGACTTTGTCCTTACCCATAACTATTTTACATTTGGGGACAATGTATACCTTCAGATCAGCGGCACTGCTATGGGTACCCGCATGGCCCCACAGTATGCCAACATTTTTATGGCTGATTTAGAACAACGCTTCCTCAGCTCTCGTCCCCTAACACCCCTACTTTACTTGCGCTATATTGATGACATCTTCATCATCTGGACCCATGGAAAAGAAGCCCTTGAGGAATTCCACCATGATTTCAACAATTTCCATCCCACCATCAACCTCAGCCTGGTCCAGTCCACACATGAGATCCACTTCCTGGACACTACAGTGCTAATAAACGATGGTCACATCAACACCACCCTATACCGGAAACCTACTGACCGCTATTCCTACCTACATGCCTCCAGCTTTCACCCTGACCACACCACACGATCCATCGTCTACAGCCAAGCTCTGCGATACAACCGCATTTGCTCCAACCCCTCAGACAGAGACAAACACCTACAAGATCTCTATCAAGCATTCTTACAACTACAATACCCACCTGCGGAAGTGAAGAAACAGATTGATAGAGCCAGAAGAGTTCCCAGAAGCCACCTACTACAGGACAGGCCTAACAAAGAAAATAACAGAACGCCACTAGCCGTCACCTTCAGCCCCCAACTAAAACCCCTCCAACGCATTATTAAGGATCTACAACCTATCCTGAAGGATGACCCAACACTCTCACAAATCTTGGGAGAAAGGCCAGTCCTTGCCTACAGACAGCCCCCCAACCTGAAGCGAATACTCACCAACAACCACATACCACACAACAGAACCACTAACCCAGGAACCTATCCTTGCAACAAAGCCCGTTGCCAACTGTGCCCACATATCTATTCAGGGAACACCATCACAGGGCCTAACAACATCAGCCACACTATCAGAGGCTCGTTCACCTGCACATCCACCAATGTGATATATGCCATCATGTGCCAGCAATGCCCCTCTGCCATGTACATTGGTCAAACTGGACAGTCTCTACGTAAAAGAATAAATGGACACAAATCAGATGTTAAGAATTATAACATTCATAAACCAGTCGGAGAACACTTCAATCTCTCTGGTCACGCAATCACAGACATGAGGGTCGCTATCTTAAAGCAAAAAAACTTCAAATCCAGATTCCAGCGAGAAACTGCTGAATTGGAATTCATTTGCAAATTGGATACTATTAATTTGGGCTTGAATAGAGACTGGGAGTGGCTAAGTCATTATGCAAGGTAGCCTATCTCCCCTTGTTTTTTTTCCTACAACCCCCCCCCAAGACGTTCTGGTTAAACTTGGATTATTGCTGTGCACATTGTAAGATGAGCTATTGCCAGCAGGAGAGTGAGTTTGTGTGTGTGGTTTTTGGAGGGGAGTGTGTGTGTGTGTGTGGGGGGTGGTGGTGAGAAAACCTGGATTAGTGCTGGAAATGACCCACCTTGATTATCATGCGCATTATAAAGAGAGGTTTCAAAGAGGGATGGGCTATTACCAGCAGGAGAGTGAGTTTGTATGTGTGTCTGTGGGGGCGGGGGGGGGAAGGGTGAGAAAACCTGGATTTGTGCTGGAAATGGCCCTCTTTGATGATCACTTTAGATAAGCTGTTAGCAGCAGGACAGTGGGGTGGGAGGAAGTTTTGTTTCATGGTCTCTGTGTGTATATAATGTCTTCTGCAGTTTCCACGATATGCTATGCATCCGATGAAGTGAGCTGTAGCTCACGAAAGCTCATGCTCAAATAAACTGGTTAGTCTCTAAGGTGCCACAAGTACTCCTTTTCTTTTTTCTTTTTACGAATACAGACTAACATGGCTGTTACTCTGAAATATGTAAATTATGTAACTTAAGTTGACGTAACTTAGGTCGACTTAAAGCGATGTCTACACCACACTGTGTTGATGGGAGACACTCTCCTGCTCACTTACCTTCCAACTCTCTGGGAGGTGGAGTAAAGACATCCACAGGAGAGCACTCTGCCATCAACTTATCTTGTCTTCACCAGACCCGCTAAATCGACACCACTGCATCGATCGCAGAGGTGCTGATTTATCCATAAGTATAGACAAGCCCTATGTGTCAGTCTGTTTCCCTGCAAAGGGCCCCTGACAACTCTCTCTCTCTCTCTCTCTTTTTTTTTTAAACTGTTTCTGTCCTTTTTATCTGTCTTTTCCCAGCCTTGGCAGAAGAGCCATATAACTGAGCAGGATCCCCTGTAAATAATATCTTCACAGCTCAGTTTTAATTAAAAACCGAGACTGATACAAAATTAACCTGGCACACATTAAATGGATTAAAAACTGGCTAACTGACAAGTCTCAAAATGTAATTGTAAATGGGAAATCATCACTTAGTGGGTGTGTTTCTAGTGGTGCCCTGCAAGCCTTAACCTTTTTTGAAAAACCCATAAAATCTTCACTGGTAAAGTTTTCAGATGACTCAAAGATTGGGTGAGTGGGTAAATAATGAAAAGGACAGACCACTTATGCAGAGAAATTGGTATCTTTTGGTAAACTAGACACAATTTTAAAAAATACATTTAAATAAGGTCAAATGTAAAGTGGTACATCTAGGAGCAAAAACATAGGCCATACTTACAGCATGAGAGACTTCATCCTGGGAAGCAGTGACTCAGAAAAAGACTTGGAGGATTAGCTAAACATGAGCTCCCAGCATGGTGCTGGGACCAAAAGGATAATATGATCCTTGGCTGTATAAACAGGGGAATCTTGAGTAAGAGTAAGTAGGATATACTGCCTCTGTATTTGTCACCACTACTGGAATAACTTGTCTCATTCTGCTGGCCACAATTCAAGAAGGATGTTAATATGTTGGAGAGGGTTCAGAGAAGCACCGCAAGAATGTTTAAGGGATTGGAAAACCTGCCTTACAATGACAGACTAAAGGAACACATTTTTATCAGGGAAGGTAATTAAACATTTGAACACTTTATCAAGGGTCATGGTGGATTCTCCATCACTGGAGATTTTTTAAAACAAGATTGGACATCTGTCTTAAAAATATGCTGTTTTATAGACATGAATTCAGGAAAGCCCTGTGGAATGTGTGACACAGGAGGTCAGACGAGAGAAGATCACAGTGGTTCCTTCTAGCCTTTTCATAGATTCATACAAATGTTGGTCAGGAAGGGACCTCAAGCGATCAAGTCCAGCCCTTTGTGCTTAGGCAGGACCAATTAAACCTAGATTCATAGATCTTTGCGCTGCTTTGTGTCTCCAACTGGCAATAGTTGGAAGGTAATTTTTTTTCCTTTTGCTTTGCTTTGGGGCCAGAGCAGAGACAAAGGGAATTGTCTTTTTCTGTAGGCTGACAATCACTATCAGAGAATAGGTATCCTATTCCAGCACAGCAAAATTTTACAAGCCAAGTTTTGTTTGTTTTATTTCCAAACCTCGGATGTAAAGTTAGTTAAAAACAGAGAGGTTAGGATAACAGACTCCACGGCTCAAAAAATGCTGGAATTAGCCAGATTTGAGGCTGCTGAAAAACAAAAGGAACATGAAAGACAGATAGAACTCATGCGGATGGAGAAGGAGGTACAGGAGGGAAATGGAGGCAAGGAAGCATGTGGAGGAAGAGAAGGAAAAAGAGAGGAAGCATGTGGAGGAGGAGAAGGAAAAAGAGAGGAAGCATGAACTGGAGATGGAGAAGGTAAAGGCTCAGCAGAATATACCAACAAACCCAAGCAATCCTTCTCCAGGTACCACTTCCCATCCCAGAAAGTTCCCCACCTACAAGGCAGGCAATGATACTGAGGCCTTCTTAGAAAACTTCGAAAGGGCCTGCCTTGGGTACAGCATCTCTACCGACCAATACATGGTAGAGCTGAGGCCGCAGCTCAGTGGACCCTTAGCTGAGGTGGCAGCTGAAATGCCTAAAGAACACATGAACAAGTATGAACTGTTTAAATCCAAGGCGAGAGTCAGAATGGGGATAACACCCGAGCAGTCTCGTCGGAGGTTTAGAGCCCTAAGGTGGAAACCAGACGTGTCATTTACCCGACATGCCTACCACCTTGTGAAACATTGGGATGCCTGGATATCAGGAGCAAGTGTTATATCTCCAGAAGAGTTGCCCTTCCTCATGCAAATGGAACAATTCTTAGAGGGTGTTCCTGAGGAAATAGAAAGATACATCCTAGATGGGAAGCCCAAAACTGTAATCGAGGCAGGAGAGATTCGAGCCAGATGGGTAGAGGTGGCAGAGAAGAAGAAAACTGGTCGCAGTTGGAGTGGAGACCAGAAGGGACAACCCCAGACCACACCCTATTACGGGGGGCCGCCCAAGGCCCCCCCTACCTCCCAAAGAACCCTCCAGACACCTTATCATCCCACCACCCCGTTCTCCAGCAACCCGCCTCGCCCCAGTGACCCATCACCTGGACGATGTTTTAAATGTAAGGAGCTGGGGCATGTAAAGGCCAACTGCCCCAAGAAACCCAACAGATTACAGTTCATTGCACTGGAATCACACCAGAGATCTGCAGGCCCATATATCTCCCAGATACCCTTGGAGCGGAGGGAAACTGTGAGTGTGGGCAGGAAGAAGGTCACTGCGTGGAGGGACACCGGAGCACAAGTGTCAGCTATCCATGCTTCCTTAGAGGACCCCAAATGAATCAACCCAGAGATCCAAGTGACGATTCAACCCTTCAAGTCCAACTCTTTCAATTTGCCTACAGCCAAGTTGCCTGTCCAGTACCAGGGCTGGTCAGGAACGTGGACTTTTGCAGACTATGATGATTGTCCCATCCCCATGCTGTTGGGGTGTCAAGGTTCCTCCCCCACTCTGAACTCTAGGGTACAGATGTGGGGACCTGCATGAAAAGCCTCCTAAGCTTATCTTTACCAGCTTAGGTCAAAACTTCCCCAAGGTACAAAATATTCCACCCTTTTGTCCTTGGATTGGCCGCTACCACCACCAAACAAATACTGGTTACTGGGGAAGAGCTGTTTGGACACGTCTTTCCCCCCAAAATACTTCCCAAAACCTTGCACCCCACTTCCTGGACAAGGTTTGGTAAAAAGCCTCACCAATTTGCCTAGGTGACTACAGACCCAGACCCTTGGATCTTAAGAACAATGAACAATCCTCCCAACACTTGCACCCTCCCTTTCCTGGGAAATGTTGGATAAAAAGCCTCACCAATTTGCATAGGTGACCACAGACCCAAACCCCTGGATCTGAGAACAATGAAAAAGCATTCAGTTTTCTTACAAGAAGACTTTTAATAAAAATAGAAGTAATTAGAAATAAGAAATCCCCCCTGTAAAATCAGGATGGTAAATACCTTACAGGGTAATTAGATTCAAAACATAGAGAACCCCTCTAGGCAAAAACCTTAAGTTACAAAAAAGATACACAGACAGAAATAGTTATTCTATTCAGCACAATTCTTTTCTCAGCCATTTAAAGAAATCATAATCTAACACATACCTAGCTAGATTACTTACTAAAAGTTCTAAGGCTTCATTCCTGGTCTATCTCCGGCAAAGACAAAATGTAGACAGACACACAAACCCTTTGTTTCTCTCCCTCCTCCCAGCTTTTGAAAGTATCTTGTCTCCTCATTGGTCATTTTGGTCAGGTGCCAGCGAGGTTACCTTTAGCTTCTTAACCCTTTACAGGTGAGAGGAGATTTCCTCTGGCCAGGAGGGATTTTAAAGGGGTTTACCCTTCCCTTTATATTTATGACATGGGGGAAGACTTGGCCAATCATGTGAAGCGGGCCAAGAGGGTGGGAATGGTCACCCGCAGCCAGGCTAAACAAGCCGTGACGCCTAGCTCTGTTCCGGAAATTACTGTCAGGATCCGGTCAGAGGTGACAGACCCAAACCCCAGGCCAATGTCTGCAACAGCAGTAGTGGATCCAGTCCCAGAAACCCAGACGGAACCAGTCCCAGAACCGGAACCGGTGGAACAACCAGCACCAGACCCATTGCCAGCACTGAATCCAGTACTTGCAACCTCAACACCAGAGAGCCCCACCGAACCTGAACCGGCAGCAGCCCATAACCCTACACAAGAGGCTTTCCCGGAGCCTGAACCCCAACATAGTGTCCCAGCGGAGAGCGGTTCACAGTCAACGGAAACAGCCCCATCCCCTACATCGCTTCCAGAGGGACCAAGCATAGGTCCATAATCCAATGAGGAACTGATGTCTCCAGCATCAAGAGAACAGTTCCAGACCGAACGGGAAGCAGATGAAAGCCTCCAAAGAGCTTGGACGGCGGCACGGAGCAACCCACCGCCTCTCAGCTCTTCTAATCCATCCAGGTTTCTTGTAGAAAGAGGACTTTTATACAAGGAAACTCTTTCTGGTGGACACCAGGAAGACTGGCATCCTCAGAGACAGTTGGTAGTTCCAACTGAGTACTGGGCCAAGCTCTTGAGCTTAGCCCATGATCACCCTAGTGGC
The DNA here is from genome assembly GCF_965152275.1 of Natator depressus. Classification (NCBI taxonomy): domain Eukaryota; kingdom Metazoa; phylum Chordata; order Testudines; family Cheloniidae; genus Natator; species Natator depressus. Next base: position 35,198,156 of record NC_134246.1, read on the forward strand.
CATGCTGGGGTGAACAGGACCAAAGACCGTTTGGGGGGGTCATTCCACTGAGAGGGAATGGGCAAGGATGTTTCTACCTATATCCGGTCTTGTGAAGTATGCCAAAGAGTGGGAAAACCCCAAGACCAGGTCAAAGCCCCTCTCCAGCCACTCCCCATCATTGAAGTTCCATTTCAGCGAGTAGCTGTGGATATTCTGGGTCCTTTTCCGAAAAAGATACCCAGAGGAAAGTAGTACATCCTGACTTTCATGGATTTTGCCACCTGATGGCTGGAAGCAGTAGCTCTAAGCAACACCAGGGCTAAAAGTGTGTGCCAGGCACTAGCAGACATTTTTGCCAGGGTAGGTTGGCCCTCCGACATCCTCACAGATGCAGGGACTAATTTACTGGCAGGAACTATGGAAAACCTTTGGGGTGCTCATGGGGTAAATCACTTGGTTGCCACTCCTTATCACCATCAAATAAATGGCATGGTGGGGAAGTTTAATGGGACTTTGGGGGCCAGAATACGTAAATTCGTAAATGAGCACTCCAATGATTGGGACCTCCAACCGAAAGCCTAAAGTGTACCATATTAATTCTCTAAAGCCCTTTTATTCCAGAGAATTAAAGGTTTGTCAGTTTACAGCCCAGGGAGGAGACGACGCTGAGTGGTTGGAAGGTGTCTACTATGAAGGGAAAAGTGCTGGTGGTGTGGAAGAGGTGAACCTTTCCATGACCCTTGGGCGTATGCAGCGACAGCAGATCAAGGAGCTGTGCACTAGCTACGCGCCAATGTTCTCAGCCACCCCAGGACTGACTGAACGGGCATGCCACTCCATTGACACAGGTAATGCTCACCCAATTAAAGTCCAACCTTACCGGGTGTCTCCTCAAGTTAAAATTGCTATAGATGGGGAGATCCAGGATATGTTACAGATGGGTGTAATCCGCCCCTCTGGAAGTGCATGGGCATCTCCAGTGGTTCTAATTCCCAAACCAGATGGGGAGATACGTTTTTGCGTGGACTACAGTAAGCTAAATGCTGTAACTCGCCCAGACAACTATCCAGTGCCACGCACAGATGAAGTATTAGAGAAAGTGGGACGGGCCCAGTTCATCTCTACCTTGGACTTAACCAAGGGGTACTGGCAGGTACCGTTAGATGAATCCGCCAAGGAAAGGTCAGCCTTCACCACACATCTCGGGCTGTATGAATTTAATGTCCTCCCTTTCGGGCTGTGAAATGCACCCGCCACCTTCCAAAGACTTGTAGATGGTCTCCTAGCAGGATTAGGAGAATATGCAGTCGCCTACCTTGACGATGTGGCCATATTTTCGGATTCCTGGGCAGAACACCTGGAACATCTACAAAAAGTCTTTGAGCGCATAAGGGAGGCAGGACTCACTGTTAAGGCTAAGAAGTGTCAAATGGGCCTTAACAGACACCAGGTGGGTCAAGGAATTAACAGCCCCCTACAGGCCAAAGTGGATGCTATCCAAAAGTGGCCTGTCCCAAAGTCAAAGAAACAAGTTCAATCCTTCTTTGGCTTGGCCGGTTATTATAGACGATTTGTACCACAATACAGCCAAATCGCCGCCCTACTGACAGACCTAACCAAAAAGAAACAGCCAAATGCTGTTCAGTGGACCGAAGAGTGTCAGAAGGCCTTTAGTCAGCTTAAAGCGACACTCATGTCTGACCCTGTACTTAGGGCCCCAGACTTTGACAAACCATTCCTAGTAACCACAGATGCGTCTGAGCGTGGTGTGGGAGCAGTTTTAATGCAGAAAGGACCTGATCAAGAATTCCACCCTGTAGTGTTTCTCAGCAAAAAACTGTCTGAGAGGGAAAGCAACTGGTCAATCAGTGAAAAAGAATGTTATGCCATTGTCTATGCCCTGGAAAAGCTACGCCCATATGTTTGGGGACGGCGTTTCCACCTGCAAACCAACCATTCTGCGTTACAGTGGCTTCATACCACCATGGGAAATAACAAAAAACGTATTCGGTGGAGTTTAGCTCTCCAAGATTTTGATTTCGACATCCAACACATCTCAGGAGCTTCTAACAAAGTGGCTGATGCACTCTCCCGTGAAAGTTTCCCAGAATCAACTGGTTAAAATCGTCCTTGAGATGTCGAAAATATTGTTAGTCTTTATGTAAATATAAAGGGAAGGGTAAACCGCTTTAAAATCCCTCCTGGCCAGAGGAAAAATCCTCTTACCTGTAAAGGGTTAAGAAGCTAAAGGTAACCTCGCTGGCACCTGACCAAAATGACCAATGAGGAGACAAGATACTTTCAAAAGCTGGGAGGAGGGAGAAAAAGAAAGGGTCTGTGTCTGTCTGTATGCTGCTTTTGCCAGGGACAGAACAGGAATGGAGTTTTAGAACTTTTAATAAGTAATCTAGCTAGGTATGTGTTAGATTATGATTTCTTTAAATGGCTGACAAAAGAGCTGTGCTGAATAGAATGACTATTCTTGTCTGTTTCAGAGTAACAACCGTGTTAGTCTGTATTTGCAAAAAGAAAAGGAGTACTTGTGGCACTTTAGAGACTAACCAATTTATCTGAGCATAAGCTTTCGTGAGCTACAGCTCACTTCATCGGATGCAGCTGTAGCTCACGAAAACTTATGCTCAAATAAATTGGTTAGTCTCTAAGGTGCCACAAGTACTCCTTTTCTTTATTCTTGTCTGTGTGTCTTTTTTGTAACTGAAGGTTTTGCCTAGAGGGATTCTCTATGTTTTGAATCTAATTACCCTGTAAGGTATTTACCATCCTGATTTTACAGAGGTGATTTCTTTACTTCTATTAAAAGTCTTCTTGTAAGAAAACTGAATGCTTTTTCATTGTTCTAAGATCCAAGGGTTTGGGTCCGTGGTGACCTATGCAAATTGGTGAGGATTTTTACCAAACCTTCCCCAGGAAGTGGGGTGCAAGGGTTGGGAGGATTTTGGGGGGAAAGACGTGGCCAAACTTCGTTTCCCAGTAAACGAAGATAAAGTTTGGTGGTGGCAGTGGAAATCCAAGGGCAAAGGGTAAAATTAATTTGTACCTTGGGGAAGTTTTAACCTAAGCTGGTAAAAGTAAGCTTAGGAGGTTTTCATGCAGGTCCCCACATCTGTACCCTAGATTTCAGAGTGGGGAAGTAACCTTGACAGGGCTATTGCCACTCGCTTCTCACTTGTGAGGGCTGCTCTCCTCTTGGTATTCTTGCCCCTCAGGGCAGGGGAAAGCAAATCACAAAGTTGCATGAAAGTGCCCTTACGCATGCGAAAGTTTCGCAGCCACTGGGAATCATTCCAGACCTGCAACACGATGCTGTTCCACCAGTCTGTGCTTATTTCCTGGGCCCAGAATCAGCATTCCACCACATGAACCTGCCCCATTAGCACCATGGTGCCCACATTGCCAGGGCCTGTGCTTTGAGAGAAGTCTGTGTCCATGTCCTCGTCACTCTCGTCACCGAGCTGACGTCCCCTACTTGCCCGGTTTCGCTTTGCCAGGTTCTGGTGCTGCACGTACTGCTGGATAATGCACGTGGTGTTTAATGTGCTCCTAATTGCCAAAGTGATCTGAGCGGGCTCCATGCTTGCCTGTGGTATGGCGTCTGCACAGAAAAAAGGTGCGGGACGATTGTCTGCCTTTGCTCTGAAGGAGGGAGGGGCGACTGATGACATGGCTTACAGGGTTGGCTTACAGGGAATTAAAATCAACAAAGGGGGTGGCTTTACATCAAGGAGAAAGAAAAACAACTGTCACACAGAATGGCCCCCTCAAGGATTGAGCTCAAAACCCTGGGTTTAGCAGGCCAATGCTCAACCCAATGCTCAACGCACTGAGCTATCCCTCCTCCTGATATTTCACACAGGACTGAATCTCCATTAAACTTTTCAAGGTGCCCCTGACAGACCTCACTGAAATGATTGTCAGCCATTGATTTCACGGGGAGAGGGAAGGGGAGCAAATGAATACAAAACAAATCTGGTGTATTTCTTATTTTGATCCACTCCGTCTATCTTTTACATCTTTGGCTGGCAGCAGACGGTGCAGTAGGACTGCATGCCATCCACATCTCATGCCTGCTCACCATAAGATGGTACAACAGGACTGCTGGGAGGACTAAAGAGAATGACCTGGTCGAGTCACTCCTATTTTAGTCCCTGCGCCCATGTCTGCCCAGGCGCTCCTGACTGACTTTACTGAGGCGGCCAGGAGCACCTCAGACATGATGACGATGGTTATCAGGCCTATTGTACCATCTGCTGCCATAACGCAATAGGTTGCTGCTGTGTAGCAATGCAGTACCACATCTGCCAGCACCCAGGAGACGTACGGTGACAGCGAGCTGAGTGGGCTCCATGCTTGCCTTGGTATGGCGTCTGCACAGGTAACTCAGGAAAAAAGGCGTGAAATGATTGTCTGCCGTTGCTTTCACAGAGGGAGGGAGGGAGGGCCTGACGACATGTACCCAGAACCACCCGTGACAATGTTTTTGCCCCATTAGGCATTGGGATCTCAACTCAGAATTCTAGTGGGTGGCAGAGACTGCGGGAACTGTGGGATAGCTACTCACAGTGCAATGCTCCGGAAATTGACGCTAGCCTCGGTACTGAGGAAGCACTCCGCCAAGTTAATGCACTTAATGCAGTTAGAGCATTTTGTGTGGGGACACACACAATCGACTATATAAAAACGATTTCTAAAAAAACAACTTCTATAAATTCGACTTAATTTCATAGTGTAGACATACCCTCAGGCTATATTTAAGGGGATTGACCATAGGAGTTAAGACAGTGTAGAAGACAGAAAACAATTTGTTTAAATCTCTGAGTGTGTTGTTTTTTGGTAACACATAGACAATCATTAGTGTCCGGTAGAAAATTGTAACAGCTACGAGGTGAGAGGAGCAGGTGGAAAATGCCTTTTGCTTTCCAGAGATGGAAGAGAGTCTCAGGATGGTGGCTATAATAAGAACATAGGAGATAATGGTTAATAGAAATGAGGGCAGAGTGAAAATGGAGGCAAATAGGAATGCTACAAATTCCACCACGATGGTGTCACTGCAGGAGAGTTTTACCACTGGGGTGAGCTCACAAAAGAAATGGTCAATTTCATTGGGGCCACAGAAAGTTAACTGTGACATGAACGATACTGTTATGCTAATAGCCAGAAATGCACTTATGCAAGACCCAGCTGTGAGCTGAAGGAAGAACCTGGCTGTCATAAAGGTTGCATAATGTAGTGGTTTACATATTGCCAGATACTGATCATAAGACATTGCTGCGAGGAGGTAACATTCTGCAGCTGCCAAAGAACCCAAAAAATACATTTGTGTAACACAGCCCATGAAAGAGATGGTTCTGTCCCCCGTCAGGAGACTGGCCAGCAGCCTGGGCAGGATGGTGGAGGTGTAGCAGGTCTCCAAGCAGGCCAAGTTCCCCAGGAAGAAGTACATGGGGGTGTGAAGGTGCTGATCAGCCATAACTAGAGCAATGATGAGCATGTTCCCGGTCATGGTCACAATATAGATCACTAGAAATACCAGGAAGAGAAGAACCTTCAGATCCTGAATATTCTCAAATCCCAGGAAGATGAATTCTGTGATTATCGATTGATTTCCCCACTCAGTGTTTGCCACTGATTGCATCTAGGGGAAAGAAAATAAACTCAGCCATTTAAATTTAAGGAGATACTTTTAAATTTTGGCCAAGTATCTTTTATTTAATCCCAGGAATACCAAAATCCTCACCTCTCTTCTGGGATCTGGGTTCTTTACTCAACTACTGGGCTATTTACTTTCCCAACAGGTGGATCAAGACCCCAGATCAGAAAGGTGAACTTTCCGGTATCTTGACATTTTAACCAACCATGTATTTGGCTCCCAGCAGCCTGAATGTCTGAAATTCCCACTATACAAATTCATTTTAATTCTGGTAACCCATCTCCTCTTATGAGAGTTCAAGCAGGTTCTCTGTTTATCCACACACCTGGCTGGTGCCATCAGAATTTTTTCATTTTCTTTGGTGTCCTATCTCCTCCTGGAATATGAGCACCCAACTGCCTTAGACAATTTTTACAATCCCAAATTCTAAATTCAGTATACATATTTGCTACCTTGACATTCCCCAGGGTACAATCTGGACTGTTGAATCATAGAATCATAGAATATCAGGGTTGGAAGGGACCTCAGGAGGTCATCTAGTCCAACCCCCTGCTCAAAGCAGGACCAATCCCCAATTAAATCATCCCAGCCAGGGCTTTGTCAAGCCTGACCTTAAAAACTTCTAAGGAAGGAGATTCTACCACCTCCCTAGGTAACGCATTCCAGTGTTTCACCACTCTCCTATTGAAAAGTTTTTCCTAATATCCAACCTAAACCTCCCCCACTGCAACTTGAGACCATTACTCCTTGTCCTGTCCTCTTCTACCACTGAGAATAGTCTAGAACCATCCTCTTTGGAACCACCTCTCAGGTAGTTGAAAGCAGCTATCAAATCCCCCCTCATTCTTCTCTTCTGCAGACTAAACAATCCCAGTTCCCTCAGCCTCTCCTCATAAGTCATGTGTTCCAGACCCCTAATCATTTTTGTTGCCCTTCTCTGGACTCTTTCCAATTTTTCCACATCCTTCTTGTAGTGTGGGGCCCAAAACTGGACACAGTACTCCAGATGAGGCCTCACCAATGTCGAATAGAGGGGAACGATCACGTCCCTCGATCTGCTGGCTATGCCCCTACTTATACATCCCAAAATGCCATTAGCCTTCTTGGCAACAAGGGCACACTGTCGACTCATATCCAGCTTCTCGTCCACTGTCACCCCTAGGTCCTTTTCCGCAGAACTGCTGCCTAGCCATTCGGTCCCTAGTCTGTAGCGGTGCATTGGATTCTTCCATCCTAAGTGCAGGACCCTGCACTTATCCTTGTTGAACCTCATCAGATTTCTTTTGGCCCAATCCTCCAATTTGTCTAGGTCCCTCTGTATCCTATCCCTACCTGCCACCGTATCTACCACTCCTCCTAGTTTAGTATCATCCGCAAATTTGCTGAGAGTGCAATCCACACCATCCTCCAGATCATTTATGAAGATATTGAACAAAACCGGCCCCAGGACCGACCCTTGGGGCACTCCACTAGATACCGGCTGCCAACTCATCATGGAGCCATTGATCACTACCCGTTGAGCCCGACAATCCAGCCAACTTTCTACCCACCTTATAGTGCATTCATCCAGCCCATACTTCTTTAACTTGCTGACAAGAATACTGTGGGAGACGGTGTCAAAAGCTTTGCTAAAGTCAAGAAACAATACATCCACTGCTTTCCCTTCATCCACAGAACCAGTAATCTCATCATAGAAGACGATTAGATTAGTCAGGCATGACCTTCCCTTGGTGAATCCATGCTGACTGTTCCTGATCACTTTCCTCTCGTCTAAGTGCTTCAGAATTGATTCCTTGAGGACCTGCTCCATGATTTTTCCAGGGACTGAGGTGAAGCTGACTGGCCTGTAGTTCCCCGGATCTTCCTTCTTCCCTTTTTTAAAGATGGGCACTACATTAGCCTTTTTCCAGTCGTCCGGGACTTCCCCCGATTGCCATGAGTTTTCAAAGATAATGGCCAATGGCTCTGCAATCACAGCCACCAACTCCTTTAGCACTCTCGGATGCAACGCATCCGGCCCCATGGATTTGTGCACGTCCAGCTTTTCTAAATAGTCCCGAACCACTTCTTTCTCCACAGAGGGCTGGCCACCTACTCCCCATGCTGTGTTGCCCAGTGCAGCAGTCTGGGAGCTGACCTTGTTCGTGAAGACAGAGGCAAAAAAAGCATTGAGTACATTAGCTTTTTCCACATCCTCTGTCACTAGGTTGCCTCCCTCATTCAGTAAGGGGCCCACACTTTCCTTAGCTTTCTTCTTGTTGCCAACATACCTGAAGAAACCCTTCTTGTTACTCTTAACATCTCTTGCTAGCTGCAGCTCCAAGTGCGATTTGGCCCTCCTGATTTCATTCCTACATGCCCGAGCAATATTTTTATACACTTCCCTGGTCATTTTTCCAATCTTCCACTTCTTATAAGCTTCTTTTTTATGTTTAAGATCCGCAAGGATTTCATTGTTAAGCCAAACTGGTCGCCTGCCATATTTACTATTCTTTCGACACATCGGGATGGTTTGTCCCTGTAACCTGAATAGGGATTCTTTGAAATACAGCCCGCTCTCCTGGACTCCTTTCCCCCTCATGTTATTCCCACCAGGGGATCCTACCCATCAGTTCCCTGAGGGAGTCGAAGTCTGCTTTCCTGAAGTCCAGGGTCCGTATTCTGCTGCTTACCTTTCTTCCCTGTGTCAGGATCCTGAACTCGACCAACTCATGGTCACTGCCTCCCAGATTCCCATCCACTTTTGCTTCCCCTACTAATTCTTCCCGGTTTGTGAGCAGCAGGTCAAGAAAAGCTCTCCCCCTAGTTGGGTCCTCCAGCACTTGCACCAGGAAATTGTCCCCTACATTTTCCAAAAACTTCCTGGATTGTCTGTGCACTGCTGTAGTGCTCTCCCAGCAGATATCAGGATGATTAAAGTCGCCCATGAGAACCAGGGTGTGAACAACTGTGTCCCCTCCATTCTCCAATCTGGGGTGCCTTTTATACTGCTTCACTGTGAAAGCCACCACACCTAATCTGTTCACACACAATCTCCGGCATGTAAATCACTCCCAGCTATATTGTATGAGTGCTATAACCAGCCACTCTTGAATTACACTGCAGAACGCCAGCAAATTCCCGGTCCCTGACTTCCGCCCAGAAACGTGCGTCTTGTACAGCCCAGCTCTCTCCTTTTAGACAAGCTCATACAAAGTCTGTCACTTCATCAACAGAAAGGTGCAGGTGGTGGAAGCTCCATCCTTAGAGGTCTTTGAGGCCTGGCTTGACAAAGCCCTGGCTGGGATGATTTAGTTGGGGTTGGTCCTGCTTTGAACAGGGGATTGGACTAGAGGACCTCCTGAGGTCTCTTCCAACCCTAATCGTCTATGATTCTATGATTCTATGCACTGAAAGTTTCAGAAACAAGAATGCAAATAAAAAGCACCCCCGACCCCCAAAAGTTCTGTTTGGTTTTTGTGTATCTTATGATTTTCAACCAACCTTATGAGATTTTGGGGGCCTGATTCATGATTTTTGAATGACTGGGGTTGGCAATCCATGTGTGTGTGTGTGTGTGTGTGTTTGGTTGTGTTTCTTTCTGTGTGTATGTGACTGTGTCTTTGTGTGTTTTTCTTTGGGTAGGATCTGCTGCTGCTTTATATTTGATTTTGGCAGTATGGCCAATCCCAAGTGTTAAAGATAAGTGAATTAGGTCACAGAAAATAGAATCATAGGACTTGAAGGGACCTTGAGAGGTCATCTAGCCCAGTCCCCTGCACTAATGCACTCAATAATAATTACATTATTAATTATTATTATTATTATTATTATTATTAACAACAATAATAACAACAACAACAATATAAAACCGTGGTTCTGCATACAATTATGAATATCAAGCAAGTTGTAGAGAGGTTGTACATCCAATGATGTGATGGAGGGAAAGGTCTGCTATCTTTGGAGGAAGCAATTAACAATGAAAAATATAACATCAATTCTATGAGGAGTCAGTCAGAGTAAAAGGGCACGATACCAAGCGATGGCCAAGTGTGCATCCCGGCCCAAGGAAGCATAAAGGAGAGAAGAAAACAAATCTCCAAAGAAAGACTGGAAAGATTTACCCAGAAATCAATGCATGGTCAGAAAATATGTCTGATCACACCACTAAACATATCTTCATGGTCTGGTGAGTTATTGCTTCAAAGTTACCTGAGCTGTCATCTCATCTACCTAATAAAAACAAAGACATCCTTTGAGTTAGAAGTTCTTCTCACTCCTTAATTTTCCCTTTTGAGTTTAGAAGTTGACTCCATTCCTACCTCTGCTGATACTGTCTAGAGAGTATAGATATGATTAGCTTTTCCCCTTTGGCTTATTTCAAGCACCTACCATCCAAAGTGCCAAGGGAGATGCCTTCTTCTCACATGAAAGATAAATAATGAAGCAGAAGAGACACAAGCTCTTTAGTACTACATAGAAGGCACGGGAAACCAAGCAGGCCATCGGGACCATTGCTGAGAGAATAAAGACAAGTGAAAAAGATGGTGACTGATGGTCGAGAGTGCAACCTGCATCCAGCTCTCCAAAATGCTGACTGAAGAGGTTATATCAGAGATTCAAGATCATGCAGATCAGTCTTAAAGGTAAAGCAATCTTGTTCCCCTCTTCCTATTTGAAATGATAGAAACAGATCAGGAAATAAAAATACGACCATTCATAGATTCCAAGGCCAGAAGGGGCCATGGTGAACATCTAGTCTGACCTCCTACAAAACACAGGCCTTTGGAACTTCCCCAAATTAATTCCTGCAGCACCCACCAATAAAAGAAAATGCTTCTGTGTGCAATACAGTATCAGCTTGAAATAGTTTCTCATCTGAAAGTGAAATGTAGCTGGATTTCCAAAACAAACAGATATTTATATGGCCAAATTTGCATTCACTGTGATACTGTCGTGATTTATGGCTGTGATGACTTGGGGAATTTATCTGTGCAATTTATGAATTCTGGTTGATGCTATGAAGTTGCTATAACATGGACGTATCCGGGAATGCCTCTATGTGGATGTGGACTCCACCACTTGCTGACACGGGCTGAAGTATGTACCTACCAGGCAATGGAGGGCAGTTAACCCTGATGGCTGAACTCTGACTCAACAATTGGTATGCTGAGGAAGTGGGCTGTGCTTGGAGAAGCTACTTCCTCCCATTGTTGCGGGGGGGCGGGGGAGGGGCTAGTGATGGAGGATTTGGGAAAAACACTAGGAGCAGAACAAAGGAACCAGGTTTTGGTAGGGGGACATATACATTCAAGACACTTGCTAAGACAGGAAGACGAAGCTTTGGGTAGGAGAGGAGAAGAGAGAGAAAAACTTTTGTAGTGGGGGAGGGGGGTCCTGTTTAGTTGCAGACTAGCCAAGTCAGAGAAGGCTGGCTGGGGTAGAGAAGTCATGAGCTGCCAGCAGAGGATCCTGTTCACCCAAAGGGTGTCTCCCAAGCCCAGAGAACTCTCCAGGGTGGGGAGAAAGCTGAGGCAGGGAAATGTGGATGGGTGTGTTGAATATTTTGTGTAACTCTGTGTATCTCTCGTGCTGTTAAGTAAAGAGCAATGGGGTTTTAGAATCCTGAACAAAATCTGTCTGTGCATCTGCTGTTTCTCGCTGCAAACCAGAGGGCTCACACCTTTAGAGGCATTGTGGGGAATGCACAAGAGCTGCTTGGGAGGCCTGAGGAGCTGGTGCTAGTTTCAGAGCCTGGGCAACGGGATCTGGGGTCCTCACTGGCCAGAGGGGTGTCAGACAAAAGGTCTGCACCTGGAGTCCCAAAGCCAGGGACAGTGCCTACACTCGGCCCAGCACCAGAAAGCTAAGAGCATATGTGATTCAGCATTTGTAACCCCTGACAACGTTCTGAGACGTGTCCCTCGTGGGGAGGAGGACTAGATCCCTGACAATGGCGTTACACAGATGTTGGTGTTATCCTTGTCACTTCTTTTCAGGTAATTCTGTTCTATCCCACACCAATCACAATCATATCATAGCACCTACAAGAGTGAAAACCACAGAAGAGCAATAAGGGAGTCCCCCAAAATATCAAATAATGAACATCATCAGCAGTGGGCTCTTCACTGAAGGGAAGCATTTTTCTGCTCCTATATTTAGTGCATGACAGAAGGTGAGCAAACAATCTGAACTGTTATGACAATACTTAGGTCTCTAAGCACTGAGGGGGGATGGATAGCTCAGTGGTTTGAGCATTAGCCTGCTAAACCCAGCGTTGTGAGTTCAATCCTTGAGGCAGCAGCCTGGGGCAAAAATTGGGGATTGGTCCTGCTTTGAGCAAGGGGTTGGACTAGATGACCTCCTAAGGTCCTTTCCAACCCTGATATTCAATGATACTGCTAGTGAAAAATTTTTCACTGAGGAGCATCTTTTGAAGCAAAATGGCCTTATAAATGACATGGAATATTTTGTGAGAATTTCCATATTCTGCTAAATTTTCTGTTTTTTTTCCTTTTGAAGAACCAAAACCCCAAACACTGAAAACAATGAGCAAAAATTGTAGATGAAAACATTTTTTTTCATCCTTTTTTTCCAGGGGAAAAAAAAAGAGCAATTTCCCAACCACCTCTAAGTTGGGTAGCCTGAGCCATTATTTGATCTTTTACTGGTGTAGTTTGGATGGCAGAATATGCATGATTTGTTCCAAAATGAGAAATACCAGGCAAAGAAATGCCATGGTCTGGGGTTTTGATCCAATTGCTGGAAAGGTATTTAGCAGGGAATGATGAGTTTTGAACATTTCAGGAACTTAAAAGAAGATGTGGTTTACGTTTATTCTCTTCAAGTTGAATTTTTGAATTTGTTTGTGTTCCCTAGATATGACAATGGCAAACACAGAGTGGAGAAACCAAACGGCCATCACAGAATTCATCCTCCTGGGATTTGGGGATCTACCTGCATTGCAGATCCTTCTCTTCCTGTTGTTTCTAGTGACCTACATTGTGACCTTGGCTGGGAACATCCTCGTCATTGTGCTAGTTGTGGCTAATCAGCACCTTCACACCCCCATGTACTTCTTCCTGGGGAACTTGTCCTGCTTGGAGACCTGCTACACCTCCACCATCCTGCCCAGGATGCTGGCCAGTCTCCTGACAGGGGACAGAACCATTTCTGTTAGAGGCTGCTTGGTACAATTATATTTCTTTGGTTCTCTAGTAGGTACAGAATGTTACCTACTAGCTGCAATGTCTTATGATCGGTATTTAGCGATATGTAAAGCACTGCATTATTCAATGCATATGAATGACAGGTTCTGCCTCTACCTAGCAGCTGGGTCTTGGCTAAGTGCATTTTTGATTGTTACCATAATAATATTTTTAATGTCACAATTAACTTTCTGTGGCCCCAATGAAATGGACCATTTCTTTTGTGATCTCACTCCAGTGATAAAACTCTCCTGTAGTGTCACCCACCAGATGGAACTTGTGACCTTCTTGGGCTCCTTCCTATTCACTTTACCGCCATTTCTATTAACCCTTACATCCTACGTTTGTATCATAACTGCCATCCTGAGAATCCCTTCTAGCACTGGGAGGCAAAAGGCCTTTTCCACCTGCTCCTCTCACCTTATTGTGGTTACTACTTTCTATGGCATGCTAATCATTGTGTATATTTTACCAAAAACCAAGATGCTGCGCGAGCTTAACAAAGTATTCTCTGTCTTCTACACTGTCCTGACTCCCCTGGCCAACCCCCTCACCTACAGCCTGAGAAACAAAGAAGTCATGGAGGCCCTGAGAAAAGCTGTCAGGAACTCTGTGGCTTTCATGAGCTCATTTATGGAGGGTGACGTGAAATGGAGTGTATGATGTATGACATTCAGTCACTGGACCAGAATCTGTCTGGTCTGTTTTCAGAGTCCTTTAATGTAAGTTTTTCAAAGCGGGTGTAACGTAATAAAAGTATAACTGTACTGGTTAGATAAATCTGTGTATGGAATCAATTAAAGTTGGGGACAAGGAAACTGGTACATACTGTGTTTGACCTAGTAGATTTGGTTAGAGGTTTTCATGACTTCTGAGAAGGTCGCAAAGTTACTGTAGTAAGTATCCAAAATGTGAGTTGCATCAACTGCAAATAAGTGGAACCATTAGATAGTTGTTTTTGTTAATTAAATTGGATGTGGTGATGTTGCCACCTGTCTCTGGACATTTCTTTTCTGGGGTCACTTGGCAACCGGCTTAAGTCTGAAGAATGAACTGGTTGATGGATGAGGTGGGAGGAGAAGTGGTGAGCTTCATCAGCAAGGCTGTCCACACCATTTATTCAGACACTGAGCCCTTCCACAACATCACTAGGTATGACTTATCCTGATCCAGAAGCATGCTGGCTGGGATTTCAAATGAGCCTAAGGGAGTTAGGATGCTTGTTCCCCATGAACACTAATAAGACTTGTGATCCAGACTTTCAAAGGTAGTTAGGCACCTAAGGATGCAGATAGGCACCTGGCAGGTTTTTTAAAAACAGCTAAGCAAGTTACGAGCCTAACGCCCCATTGGAATCTTATGAGGCAGCAATTGTTAGAACTTTTATTAGGAACATCCCTAAACTTCAAATGATGAAACCAACAAACCAAACATTCCTGCATTTTTCCAACTTTATTTTACACATTTGTTTATTTTTAATTAACACAGGAATGGCAGATCTCCATTATTCTTTCCTCTGTCAAAATGAAATCCATACCACCATCATAACTATGGCATCACAACCAGCTCCACCATAATACTTGGATCTTCTTGTTATCCATATCAGTGATGAATCCCTCTTCATCTGTTTCAGCTACCCTGACAACTCCACCATTACAACACTGCTGTAATTTTAAAAGCATGGGGTTAAAAAACAATCCAAGATCATCTATTACAATACTATCTAGTATCAAAAATTGCCCTAGTAAGAGCTTTAAATATAATCTACAGAGACTGTCACTGCAGGGATTTCCTTTATAAATGATTTTATGTACCATATCCCCAGCAGATGACTTTAATTAATCTTTGTTGGTTACTCCAGTTGGGGATTTGACCATTAAAACTAAAGTATAACTCCCCACTCCACCACCATTTTCATTTATTTTTGGAACTTTTTCACACACAAACCCCAATATTTAGATTTTAAAAGTTATAAAAATTTTCAAGTTTTTGTTGTTTACAGAAAAATCGAGTTGTAAGTGAATAAAGAATAAAAGTTTTGAAGATTTCATAAATAAAAAAATGATTGAAATAGGATCAATTGTGCAGGAAATTAAAGTTTTCAAACTTGGTGATAGTTTTTCATTAAAACTATATATATTTTTTAAAAAGACTTGTTTCTAAAATGTGAATACAAATCTTATAAAATATTTGACAAAAATAACAAAAATAATTGACAGTCAGCAAGTTTTTGTTAGAAGTTTTAATTTAAAAAAAGACCATTTGTCATTCAGGTGAGACACTTTTCATTTGAAGAATGCTGACCCTCTAAAATGTAAAGAAAATGAGAAAAGGGGGATTGTTGAAATGAAATGATCATTAACTTTATAAGTTTCAAATATTTTAACTGTCTCCTTCCTTTTCTGCCTGTATAATAATCAAATAAAATAATTGTTAATGGTCTTTGTTACAATGGGAATAAAAAAAACAATGTTAACTTGATCTGAATGGCAGGTCAGACTGAGCTGTTCAATATTTTAGCAATGAGTATGCATTTTAAACCAATAATATTCACTTTTGGGTCTCTGACACCCACTCTGAATAATACATCTGACCTTTGACAAGTTCTTGGAGCAAAGAGAACATAAGAACAGCCATACTAGGTGAGACCAAAGGTCCATCTAGCCCATTATCTTTTCTTCTGACAGTGGCCAATGCCAGGTGCTCCAGAGGGAATGAACAGAACAGGAAATTATCAAGTGATCCATCCCCTGTTCCTAGCTTCTGGCAAACAGAGGCTAGGGACAACATCCCTGCCCATCCTGGCTAATAGCCATTGATAGACTTATCCTTCATGAACTTACCTGGTTCTTTTTTGAGCCCTGTTAGTGTCTTGGACATCACAACATCCTCTGGCAAAGAGTTCCACAGCTTGACTGTGTGTTGTGTGAAGAAAGACTTCCTTTTGTTTGTTTTAAACCTGCTGCCTATTAATGTCATTGGGTGACCCCTGGTTCTTGTGTTATGAGAAGGAGTAAATAACACTTCCTTATTTACTTTCTCCACACCACTCGTGATTTTATAGACCCCTATCATATTACCCCCTTAGTCGTCTCTTTTCCAAGCTGAAAAGTCCCAGTCTTATTAATCTCTCCTCATATGGAAGCTGTTCCGTACCCCTAATAATTTTTGTTGCCCTTTTATGTACCTTTTCCAATTCCATTTTATCTTTTTTGAGATGGGGTGACCAGATATGCACACAGTCTTCAAGATGAGAGCGTACCCATGGATTTATATAGAGGCAATATGGTATTTACTGTCTCATTCTCTATCCCCTTTGTGATGTTGCCCCCCATAATTCTTTATGGAAATATGCTTATGAATGTATATATGCCATAACTGGAATATGTTTATGCTACATATGCCACGTAACATATATATGTAAAGATTAAGATCTATTGAATATATTCATCCTATTTGTATGCATGTGTCATTTTTGTATTCAAAGTTATGAATATTGGCTATGTACTTGTTTGAGTTTAAGTAGCCTTAGTAAAGCATTTGGTCAGCTTCTTGAGAAAGGAGTGTGCAAATTAAGTGCCCAATCAAGAAACACTTAACTGACAATGGATCTTGGAAGACTCCAATCCACATAAGAAGTCTTCCTGGAGACATTCAAGATAGCATGTGGGCAATGGCTGCTGCCTGTAAAAACGGAGTCATGCATGGACATGTGACTTGCCCGTGTGACTCCAAAACTCCATCTTGGAGTTGGATTCTGCATAGGAGAGAGGAGGGGGTCTCCATCCACAAGAGAAAGTCTATTTAAACCCCTGGGAGACCCCTACATTTTGTCTTCAGCTGCCTCAAGAGATAGCCTCTCCACCCCCAAAGGATACCTGAAAGAAACTGGAACAAAGGACAGTAACCACAGGGGTGTGAGTGATTGCTGGACCCAGACTAGAAGGAGGCTAGTCTGTAAAAGAATCTTACTGGAACACCTCTGAGGGTGAGATTTCATCTGTAATCACTTTCTTACTGTATTAGGTTTAGACTTGCATGTTTTATTTTATTTTACTTGGTAATTCACTTTGTTCTGTCTGTTATTACTTGGAACCACTTAAACCCTACTTTTTTATTTAATAAAATCACTTTTTACTTATTAATTAACCCAGAATATGTATTAATACCGGGGAAAGGGGGGGGGCAAACAGCTGTGCATATCTCTTTATCAGTGTTATAGAGGGTGAACGATTTATACAGGGTAAAATGGATTAATTTGGGGTTTGGACCCCATTGGGAGATGGGTATCTGGGTGCTGGAGACAGGAGCAGTTCTTAAGCTGTTTTCAGTTAAGCCTGCAGCTTGTGTGGGATGTGGTTCAGACTTGAATCTGTTTTTGAAGCAGGCAAGCGTGTCTGGCTCAGACAAGGCAAGGTACTGAAGTCCCAAGCTGCCAGGGAAAACGGGCTCAGAGGTATTCCCAGCACATCAGTTGGCAGTCCCAAGGGAGGTTTCTGTGATCCAACCTGTCACACCTTTCCTAATGATTCCCAACATTCTGCTAGCGTTTTGACTGCTTCTGCACATCAAGTGGATGTTTTCAGAGAACTATCCACAGCGCCTCCAAGATCTCTTTCTTGAGTGGTAACAGCTAATTTAGAGTCCATCATTTTATATGCATAGTTGGGATTATGTTTTCCAATGTGCATTACCTTGCAAAAGGATGCACGGAGGTTTCTGACCACTGTGCTCCTCATGTACGGCTAACTTTGATAGTGGATCAGGTCAATAAACCCACCTGCCTATGCACTTGTGTCTCTAATAGAAGCTTGGGACCAGATTGCACTATCCAAGTCTAATAATTTCACTAGCTAAATCATCAACAAGAACTTAACCTAGAACATCTCTAGGTTAAAAGCATGAGCCTCTACTGTACAAGCTAAAGGAACAACTGTCAGCTCAGAGTCTGGAGCAGACACAGAAATCTCTGTAATCAGTCTAGCCACTAGAAGGGAGTAGAGAGCTGCACTTTGCTAGCTTGTGTTAAACGACTATGGTCAGTGGCGCCAGAACCTGGGGACCAGGGACCATGGCCCTCCCACTTTTTGAGGGGACTGACCTGGCCCATCTACTTTTCACCAGGGCAGACCCTGCCTCCCTTCCCCATCTCTTCCCCCCCTGAGGCCCCACCCCCACCAGGCCAGTGTGGAGGTTCACCCTCCACCTGCCAGCGGTGCAGGGGCCCACTGAGAGCAGCCTCTGGTCCATGTCCCTGCCCCCCGGGCTCCCTCTCTCCATGTCCCCAGAGCTGCCTGTGCGGCTTTCCAGAACCCAGCTCCAGCCAGGGGCGGGAGGCTGGGAACCTCACCCCAGACATGGTAAGAGCCATGCGGGCAGCTGTGGGAGGCCGCGGACCCTCCACCTGCCCTGGGTGGTGGTCGGGGAGACGGGATGGGGACTGCTCTCAGTGGGCCTCCCGCACCATGCACAGGTGGAGGGTCAGCCCGCAGCTCCTCACAGCTGCCTGTGCGGCTCTTACCAGGGCTGGGCTGCAGCTCTGAGGCGCCGCCTGCCCAGCCAGAGCTGGGTCATGGAGAGCCATTCAGGCAGCTGTGGGGAGCCTAGGTTCCTCCACATACCGCGGGCTGAGGGCCCAGGGGGTGGCGACACAGACCGGGGGGGACACTTTTGGGAAGGCTCCGGTGCCCTTGACTTTGGGCCATAGACGTCACTATCTTGCAATTTACCCTTAATATAAGGAAGACACATCTTCTCCCACTCTGCCCTCCAGCTGTTGGCTAGACCAGAGGTTCTCAAACTGTTTACCATTGTGCTATGGGCATGTCTACACTTACCTCCAGAGTGATCGATCCAGTAGGGGTTGATTTATTGCACTCTCCTGTCGATTCCAGTACTCCACTGAAGCGAGAAGCGTAGGTGGAGTCGACAGGGGAGCATCAGCAGTAGACCTACCAAGGTGAAAACACCGCAGTAAGTAGCTCTAAGTACGTCGACTTCAGCGATGCTATTTTCATAGCTGAAGTTGTGTAACTTAGCCCACCCCAGTGTAGTGTTATGTGGGCCATCTCCAGACAATAGATCTCTATAGGGTGACCATAATTCTTGTTTTGGCTGGGGGAATCCCTTTCTTAAGTCCTGGCCCAGCCGTCCAGACTTTTTTGACATGAGCAAATGGGACAAATGCCCATTTTTGCAAAAAAAGTGGGGTACGGAGGAATGTGCAGGGGGGAGGCGAGCAGTGATGCCAGTGAGCCAGGGCTCAGGTGAGGGGCATGCAGGGCTCAGACAGGCAGGAACTCCAGTCCCATACTGTTGTGGGGAAGGGAGGGGGCATGGACAAGCAGCTCAGACCAGCCCCGTGAGAGATGGGGGACAGTTTGGGCTAGCCCCATGTGGTGTCCCATTTCTCCTTTTGGAAATATGGCCACCCTATATATATACTACCTGTATGGCCCTGAGGATGTCACTTGGGCTACAAATGTATGCTGATTAGGCTGCAAGTGGCCTGTAGGCCGTGGGTTGAGAACCACTGGGCTAGGGAAACACGTTTCCTTAGAGGGGTCACAGATTGCCTCCAGCATTCAATGGGCAAGAAACACATGATCTGGCTTTTAAGCTGAATTTTTTGCTTTGGCAAGATATTATTTCACAGTCATAGGAAATCTCATCCCATCTACCTGGAAAAGAGGAATATTTCCTATGTGGTTAGAAGCTCTCCTCTTTCTGTTCATTCTGTTTTGAGTTTTCACATTGACTCCATTCCCACAGCTGCTTCTGCTCTCTGGAGAATAAAGATATAATTAACTTCCCCTTCCTTGTTAGTTATAAGTTACTGTCTGTCAAGGAAGTGTTTCACCTTCTCACATGAAGGATAAACAATGATTTAGGAGAGATACATGCTCCCTGGTATTCAATACAATATTCCAAGCAGGACAACACAACCAGATTTCTTCACTGACAGAACCAAAGTTCAGACAGGATATGGCGATAGAAGATGCAGTGCAGAACCTATATCCTGGCTTCCAAAGCAATGAATGAAGGTTATGTCAGAGACTTGGGCTCTTGTGCATAACTCTTAATGCAGTTACACTAGTGTGAATTTTCCTCGTCTAGTGAGCCCTCTTTCTTTAAGGAGTTTCTTCATTGCTACTCCATAATTTCTCTGACACAAATGTGGAGCAGAGATATTGCTTGTAGAATCTTTCAGTTCTATGGTACTGCAGTAGTTAAAAAGTCAACAAACTCTTTTATGTTAATGGCGTAATCGGCACATCTCAAATGTCTCTTTGGTTTAGTATTAGTGTCAGTCAGAGAGAGAGAGAGAGAGAGAGACTGGGGATAGATAGATAGATAGATAGATAGATAGATAGATAGATAGATAGATAGATAATGATCTCTGGAACTATAATGCATCAAAAGATACCAAATCATTTTATAACCATAAAATAATATATTTCTTTTTGCCACAAGGAGTCAACCTGAAAAAGCCCTCTTCACACACTCAAGCATGGGTGGGAATTGAGTTGAAAGCTCACATATTTTCATACAATACATTAAACAAAATAACAGTTTTCCTTTTGTTTAATGGCTGGTAAAATAGCTGTGCTGAATGGAATGTATATTCTTGTTTTTGTGTCTTTTTGTAACTTAAGGTTTTGCCTAGAGGGATTCTCTATGTTTTGAATCTGATTACCCTCTAAGGTATTTACCATCCTGATTTTACAGAGGTGATTCTTTTACTTTTTCTTTAATTAAAATTATTCTTTTAAGATCCTGATTGCTTTTTCATTGTTCTTAAGATCCAAGGGTTTGGGTCTGTGTTCACCTATGCAAATTGGTGAGGATTTTTAACAAGCCTTCCCCAGGAAAGGGGGTGTAGGGCTTGGGGGGGGATATTTTTGGGGGGAAGACGTCTCCAAGTGGGCTCTTTCTCTGTTCTTTGTTTAACGCGCTTGGTGGTGGCAGCATAGGATTCAAGGACAAGGCAAAGTTTGTACCTTGAGGAAGTTTTTAACCTAAGCAGGTAAGAATAAACTTGGGGGGGGGGGTCTTTCATGCAGTTCCCCACATCTGTACCCTAGAGTTCAGAGTGGGGAAGAAACCTGGACAACATGTGAATCTGATCAGGGCCTTTATAGTGGATTTCTACAAAGAAAACACGGGCCAGATTCTGATCCCTTTTGCATTGGTGTAAAAATGAATTGCCTCTTGTCATAAATATAAAGGGAAGGGTAAACCTCTTTAAAATCCCTCCTGGCCAGAGGAAAAATCCTCTTACTTGTAAAGGGTTAAGAAGCTAAAGGTAACCTCGCTGGCACCTGACCAAAATGACCAATGAGGAGACAAGATACTTTCAAAAGCTGGGAGGAGGGAGAAAAACAAAGGGTCTGGGTCTGTCTGTGTGATGCTTTTGCCGGGGACAGAACACGAATGGAGTCTTAGAACTTAGTAAGTAATCTAGCTAGGTATGTGTTAGATTATGATTTCTTTAAATGGCTGAGAAAATTAGCTGTGCTGAATAGAATGAATATTCCTGCCTGTGTGTTGTTTTTTTAACTTAAGGTTTTGCCTAGAGGGATTCTCTATGTTTTGAATCTAATTACCCTGTAAGGTATTTACCATCCTGATTTTACAGAGGTGATTCTTTTTTACTTCTATTAAAAGTCTTCTTGTAAGGAAACTGAATGATTTTTCATTGTTCTAAGATCCAAGGGTTTGGGTCTGTGGTCACCTATGCAAATTGGTGAGGATTTTTACCAAACCTTCCCCAGGAAGTGGGGTGCAAGGGTTGGGAGGATTTTTGGGGGAAAGACATTTTCAAACTACGTTTTTTCAGGAACCCAGATAAAGTTTGGTGGTGGCAGTGGAAGTCCAAGGGCAAAGGGTAAAATAGTTTGTACCTTTGGGAAGTTTTAACCTAAGCTGGTAAAAGTAAGCTTAGGAGGTTTTCATGCAGGTCCCCACATCTGTACCCTAGAGTTCAGAGTGGGGAAGGCACCTTGACATGGTGGCAGAGCGGTGGGATTAACTTGAAATCATTTTGAGATCAATTTGAGATTTTTTGAACCAGAAAAACAGAAATTTTTAAAATCCTTTGTGCTGCTAGAAAGCAGGTCTCCAACTGGCAATAGTTGGAAGTTTTTTTTTGCTTTGCTTTGGGGCCAGAGCAGAGACAAAAGGGAATTTTCTTTGGGAGCTGCAGTTTCTCTTCCTAAAGGCAGAGAAGTTAACCTCCTGCAGGGAAATTCACAAGTCTTCACAGACCTAAGAGCAACTAGAGGGGATTTCTACCTATTTGCCTGAAGACAAAAGTGTTAGTTTTGGGGTTTTTTAGGATTTTGATTTTTTTTTTGAACAAGGAGCACAGATTTGAAAAGGAAATTTTTTCCTTTGGGCTGCTAGAAAGCAGGTATCCAACTGGAAATAGTTGGAAGCTTTTTTGCTTTGCTTTGGGGCCAGAGCAGAGACAGGTTTTCTCTACCTAAGGCAGAGTAGTTAACCTCCTGCAGGGAAATTCACCAGTCGTCACAGACCTGAAAGTTTTTTTTTACCTAAGAGTAACTTGAGGGGATTTCTGCCAATTTGATTGGAGACAAAAGGTGTTAGGTTTTGTGGGGGGTTTTTTTGGATTTTTCTGTAGGCTGACAATCACTATCAGAGAATATAGGTATCCTATTCCAGCACAGCAAAATTTTACAAGCCAAGTTTTGTTTGTTTTATTTCTAACCCTCGGTTGTAAAGTTAGCTAAAAACAGAGAGGTAAAGATGACAGACACCAAGGCACTACACAAATTGGAGTTAGCCAAACTGGAGGCAATGAAAGAAGCCAAAAAATCCCTAGAAGCTGCTCACAGGAGAGCAATGGAGGCAAAGGAAAAAGAAATGGAGGCAAAGGACAAAGAAAGGGAGGCAGCGAAAGAGGCAGAACAACACCAAGCGGCTGCTCACAGGAGAGCTATGGAAGCAAGGGACAAAGAAATGGAGGCAAGGGACAAAGAACTGGAGGAGAAGGAAAAAGAGAGTAAGCATGTGGAGGGGATGGAGAAGGTAAAGGCTCAGCAGAATATACCAACAAACCCTAGCAATCCTTCTCCAGGTATCACTCCCCATCCCAGAAAGTTCCCCACCTACAAGGCAGGCGATGATACTGAGGCCTTCTTAGAAAACTTCGAAAGGGCCTGCCTTGGGTTTGGCATATCTACAGACCAATACATGGTAGAGCTGAGGCCAGAGCTCAGTGGACCCTTAGCTGAGGTGGCGGCTGAAATGCCTAAGGACCACATGAACAAGTATGAACTATTTAAAACCAAGGCGAGGGTCAGAATGGGGCTAACACCCAAGCATTCTCGTCGGAGGTTCAGAGCCCTAAGGTGGAAACCAGACGTGTCATTTACCCGACATGCCTACCACCTTGTGAAACATTGGGATGCCTGGATATCAGGAGCAAGTGTTATATCTCCAGAAGAGTTGCCCTTCCTCATGCAAATGGAACAATTCTTAGAGGGTGTTCCTGAGGAAATAGAAAGATACATCCTAGATGGGAAGCCCAAAACTGTAATCGAGGCAGGAGAGATTCGAGCCAGATGGGTAGAGGTGGCAGAGAAGAAGAAAACTGGTCGCAGTTGGGGCGGAGACCAGAAGGAACAACCCCAGACCACACCCTATTACCGTGGGCGGCCAAGGCCCCACCTACCCCCCAAAGAACCCTCCAGACACCTTATCGTCCCACCACACCATTCTCCAGCAACCCACCTCGCCCCAGTGACCCGGCAGCTGGATGAAGTTTTAAATGTAACGAGTCGGGGCATGTAAAGGCTAACTGCCCCAAGAACCCCAATAGATTACAGTTCATTGCACCGGAATCACACCAGAGGTCCGCAGGCCCAGATACCTCCCAGATACCCTTGGAGCAGAGGGAAACTGTGAGTGTGGGCGGGAAGAAGGTCACCGCGTGGAGGGACACCGGAGCACAAGTGTCAGCTATCCATGCTTCCTTAGTGGACCCCAATTTAATCAACCCAGAGATCCAAGTGACGATTCAACCCTTCAAGTCCAACTCTTTCAATTTGCCTACAGCCAAGTTGCCTGTCCAGTACCAGGGCTGGTCATGAAAGTGGACTTTTGCAGTCTATGATGATTATCCCATCCCCATGCTGTTGGGGGAAGACTTGGCCAATCATGTGAAGCGGGCCAAAAGGGTAGGAATGGTCACCCGCAGCCAGGCTAAACAAGCTGTGACGCCTAGCTCTGTTCTGGAAACTTCTATCAGGACCCGGTCAGAGGTGATGGACCCAGACCCCAGGCCAATGTCTGCAACAGCAGTAGTGGATCCAGTCCCAGAGACCCAGATGGAACCAGTCCCAGTACCGGAACCGGTGGAACAACCAGCACCAGACCCATTGCCAGCACTGAATCCAGTACTTGCAACCTCAACACCAGAGGGCCCCACCGAACCTGAACCGGCAGCAGCCCATAACCCTACACAAGAGGCTCAGCCAGAGCTTGAACCCCAACAGAGTGTCCCAGCGGAGAGTGGTTCACAGTCAACGGAAACAGCCCCATCCCCTACATCGCTTCCAGAGGGACCAAGCATAGGTCCACAATCCAATGAGGAACTGATGTCGCCAGCATCAAGGGAACAGTTCCAGACCAAACAGGAAGCAGATGGAAGCCTCCAGGGAGCTTGGACGGCAGTACGGAGCAACCCACCGCCTCTCAGCTCTTCTAATCCATCCAGGTTTCTTGTAGAAAGAGGACTTTTATACAAGGAAACTCTTTCTGGTGGACACCAGGAAGACTGGCATCCTCAGAGACAGTTAGTAGTTCCAACTAAATACCGGGCCAAGCTCTTGAGCTTAGCCCATGATCACCCTAGTGGCCATGCTGGGGTGAACAGGACCAAAGACTGTTTGGGGGGGTCATTCCACTGGGAGTGAATGGGCAAGGATGTTTCTACCTATGTCCGGTCTTGTGAAGTATGCCAAAGAGTGGGAAAACCCCAAGACCAGGTCAAAGCCCCTCTCCAACCACTCCCCATCATTGAAGTTTAATTTCAGCGAGTAGCTGTGGATATTCTGGGTCCTTTTCCAAAAAAGACACCCAGAGGAAAGCAGTACGTCCTGACTTTCATGGATTTTGCCACCTGATGGCCGGAAGCAGTAGCTCTAAGCAACACCAGGGCTAAAAGTGTGTGCCAGGCACTAGCAGACATTTTTGCCAGGGTAGGTTGGCCTTCCGACATCCTCACAGATGCAGGGACTAATTTCCTGGCAGGAGAATACGGAAAACCTTTGGGAAACTCATGGGGTAAATCACTTGGTTGCCACTCCTTACCACCATCAAACAGATGGCATGGTGGAGAAGTTTAATGGAACTTTGGGGGCCATGATACGTAAATTCGTAAATGAGCACTCCAATGATTGGGACCTAGTGTTGCAGCAGTTGCTCTTTGCCTACAGAGCTGTACCACATCCCAGTTTAGGGTTTTCCCCATTTGAACTTGTAAATGGCCGTGAGTTTAAGGGGCCATTACAGTTGGTGAAGCAGCAATGGGAGGGATTTACACCTTCTCCAGGAACTAACCTTCTGGACTTTGTAACCAACCTTCAAAACACCCTCCAAATGTCTTTAGCCCTTGCTAAAGAAAACCTACAGGATGCTCAAAAAGAGCAAAAAGCCTGGTATGATAAACATGCCAGAGAGCGTTCCTTCAAAGTAGGGGACCAGGTCGTGGTCTTAAAGGTGCTCCAGGCCCATAAAATGGAAGCATTGTGGGAAAGGCCATTCACGGCCAGGAGCGCCTGGGAGCTGTTAATTATCTCATAGCATTCCCCACCTCCAACCGAAAGCCTAAGGTGTACCATATTAATTCTCTAAAGCCCTTTTATTCCAGAGAATTAAAGGTTTGTCAGTTTACAGCACAGGGAGGAGAGGACGCTGAGTGGCCTGAAGGTGTCTACTACGAAGGGAAAAGTGCTGGTGGTGTGGAAGAGGTGAACCTCTCCATGACCCTTGGGCGTATGCAGCGACAGCAGATCAAGGAGCTGTGCCCTAGCTACGCGCCAACGTTCTCAGCCACCCCAGGACTGACTGAATGGGCAAACCACTCCATTGACACAGGTAATGCTCACCCAATTAAAGTCCAACCTTACCGGGTGTCTCCTCGAGGTAAAACTGCTATAGACCGGGAGATCCAGGATATGTTACAGATGGGTGTAATCCGCCCCTCTGGAAGTGCGTGGGCATCTCCAGTGGTTCTAATTCCCAAACCAGATGGGGAGATATGTTTTTGCATGGACTACAGTAAGCTAAATGCTGTAACTCGCCCAGACAACTATCCAATGCCACGCACAGATGAACTATTAGAGAAAGTGGGACGGGCCCAGTTCATTTCTACCTTGGACTTAACCAAGGGGTACTGGCAGGTACCACTAGATGAATCCGCCAAGGAAAGGTCAGCCTTCACCACACACGTCGGGCTGTATGAATTTAATGTACTCCCTTTCGAGCTGTGAAATGCACCCGCCACCTTCCAAAGACTTGTAGATGGTCTCCTAGCGGGATTAGGAGAATATGCAGTCGCCTACCTTGACAATGTGGCCATATTTTCGGATTCCTGGGCAGAACACCTGGAACATCTACAAAAAGTCTTTGAGCGCATAAGGGAGGCAGGACTAACTGTTAAGGCTAAGAAGTGTCAAACAGGCCTCAACAGAGTGACTTACCTTGGACACCACGTGGGTCAAGGAGCTATCAACCCCCTACAGGCCAAAGTGGATGCTATCCAAAAGTGGCCTGTCCCAAAGTCAAAGAAACAGGTTCAATCCTTCTTAGGCTTGGCCAGTTATTATAGACGATTTGTACCGCAATACAGCCAAATCGCCGCCCCACTGACAGACCTAACCAAAAAGAAACAGCCAAATGCTGTTCAGTGGACCGAAGAGTGTCAGAAGGCCTTTAATCAGCTTAAAGCGACACTCATGTTTGACCCTGTACTAAGGGCCCCAGACTTTGACAAACCATTCCTAGTAACCACAGATGCGTCCGAGCGTGGTGTGGGAGCAGTTTTAATTCAGAAAGGACCTGATCAAGAATTCCACCCTGTAGTGTTTCTCAGCAAAAAACTGTCTGAGAGGGAAAGCAAATGCTCAGTCAGTGAAAAAGAATGTTATGCCATTGTCTACGCTCTGGAAAAGCTATGCCCATATGTTTGGGGATGGCGTTTCCACCTGCAAACCGACCATGCTGCACTACAGTGGCTTCATACCGCCATGGGAAATAACAAAAAAACCTATTCGGTGGAGTTTAGCTCTCCAAGATTTTGATTTCGACATCCAGCACATCTCAGGAGCTTCTAACAAAGTGGCTGATGCACTCTCCCGTGAAAGTTTCCCAGAATCAACTGGTTAAAATTGTCCTTGAGATGTGGAAAATATTGTTAGTCTTTATGTGCTTGGTAGTATATTTAGAGGTGCATGTGTCTTATTAACTCTGTTTTTTCCTAGAGCTCCAGGAAGAAATCCCAGCCAGCGTTTCACCCTAGCTGAGATTTGGGGGGCGTGTCATAAATATAAAGGGAATATAAAATCCCTCCTGGCCAGAGGAAAAATCCTCTCACTTGTAAAGGGTTAAGAAGCTAAAGGTAACCTCGCTGGCACCTGACAAAAATGACCAATAAGGAGACAAGATACTTTCAAAAGCTGGGAGGAGGGAGAAAAACAAAGGGTCTGGGTCTGTCTGTGTGATGCGGGGACAGAACAGGAATGGAGTCTTAGAACTTAGTAAGTAATCTAGCTAGGTATGTGTTAGATTATGATTTCTTTAAATGGCTGAGAAAATAAGCTGTGCTGAATAGAATGACTGTTCCTGTCTGTGTGTCTTTTTTGTAACTTAAGGTTTTGCCTAGAGGGATTCTCTATGTTTTGAATCTAATTACCCTGTAAGGTATTTACCATCCTGATTTTACAGAGGTGATTCTTTTTTACTTCTATTAAAAGTCTTCTTGTAAGGAAACTGAATGCTTTTTCATTGTTCTAAGATCCAAGGGTTTGGGTCTTTGGTCACCTATGGAAATTGGTGAGGATTTTTACCAAACCTTCCCCAGGAAGTGGGGTGCAAGGTTTGGGGGGATTTTGGGGGGAAAGACGTTTCCAAACTACGTTTTTTCAGGAATCCAGATAAAGTTTGGTGGTGGCAGTGGAAGTCCAAGGGCAAAGGGTAAAATAGTTTGTACCTTGGGGAAGTTTTAACTTAAGCTGGTAAAAGTAAGCTTAGGAGGTTTTCATGCAGGTCCCCACATCTGTACCCTAGAGTTCAGAGTGGGGAAGGAACCTTGACACCTCTACTGTCGTTAGGGTATTTAAATTCAATAAGAATCTGGCCAGGTATGATGGGAAGTTAATGTATTGATGCTTGTTAATTTTTCTTGATACTGATAAGTGATGTCCATTTCTAGATGATGGTGATTAATTTATTTGCATGTAACTGGGATCTAGAGGCCAGTTTTCAGAAGGGATCAGTCCTACAGCTGCTGCCAAAAGGGGAAAAATTTATCATGAAAAGTTTGGCAAATATTTCATCCTGATTTTTTTTTGTCCAAAAAATTGAAATTCAGAAAACGTCAACCAGCTCTAGTAAGAGTCCATGATTGTAGCTGAAGTAATTGGTATCAGCATCTCTAAAGCTCAGGGCCCCACACTGAGATTTCCAAAGTAGATGAAGGTTGCATAAACAATGGGCCATTTCTAAAGTCCTAGCTGAAGCAAACTCATGATTACTTCAGTGGGAATTTGGCTGTATAAATCAGGAGAAAAATGGAGTAACGGTTGCAGGCTCTGATCTTTGAGCTCTATGAGTGGTTTTTCAAGAAAGGCTTCAATTTTGCAATCCTTTGTCATTTTGAATAGATCTTGGACTAGTCATGGAGTAGAATATCACTCAGTGGATGAAATGATTGCATGGAATTGATGTGCAGATTGTCCAGCTAAAAGCCTACTCACTACAAAAGTCCTAAGTGGAATTTAAATGGTGCATATATATGTGACAGACATGTTAATTTCCTGCAACATAAGAGCAGACCTTACTGAATACGTTGAACCCTATTGTACTAACTAATTTTAGGAGTTCATTGTATGAAAAATGCCAATGTTTATGTATTATTTTGAGATGAATGTAACATCTGTAAGGAGGAGACCTGACTAATGAAAACCTTGTGAAGTGTTATGAGCTTCAAAGAACTATTTGTAACAATGTGAACTTTTTAAGTTAATTGGGTTACCCAGGAAATCTCCAGGCAGAGGTTTATGCTAATGTAACCCCCCCTTTGCCTGTAGATCAGCTGTTATATGAAGACAGGTCAAAGACCCAAACTGTATAAAGAAGTGACTCATAGATGCATGGGTGTACTTGTTCTGAGCCAAGGAGTTATGAATTTGTAAGCACAAAAAAAACCCCTTAGTGGTATTCGAAGGACCAGCCAGAGCCCCTGTTGGAGTTGGGGTGGTCTCTAGTGAGGTCATTAGCAGGGGTGTAGCTTCTTTTGTGGGTTCAAAAAAGAACTGGATAAGTTCATGGAGGATAGGTCCATCAATAGCTATTAGCCAGGATGGGCAGGGATGCTGTCCCTAAGCCTGTGTCTGCCTGAGGTTGGGAATGGGCAACAGAGGATGGATCACTTGATGATGACCTGTTCTGTTCATTCCCTCTGAAGCACCTGGCATTGGCCACTGTAGGAAGACAGGATACTGGACTAGATGGACCTTTGGTCTGACCCAGTGTGGCTCTTCTTATGTTCTTAGTGTTTTTATATGTTTTCTCTGTAATGCTTTCACTTTCAGAATGAATGCGCTTGCTTAGAAAGGGCTGTGTGGTAATTGAACAGTGAACAATTATACTGTTTATAGCTTCTGAGGAACGAAGGCAAAGCAGGCCTGGTGAGACAGATGGTTTTGCTGGGAAATTCACAGCAAAGTCAGGGAACTGTGCAGTCTGGAAATACGCTGGGGGTCAGGAGGGAGGGAGACACGAGTCTCTGCCCAAGAGAGATGATGGTTGAAGAGCCAGGAGCCTTAGAGAGGCTCCCCCGCTGGACCAGACAAGGATGAACTGTATCAGAGTGCACTGGGGGCCAAAGGGTAGAATAGCTCTTGTGCTGGCTCCTGTGCACAGGGGTGAATTTCACCAAACGAGTCAGGTCAGAATCTAGCCCTTACTGAGGAATGAGTGAAGATGGAGTAAAATTTCAGATTTGTCTCCACAATACTTACTTGCATTATAATGTTGCTTTTCCCCAGCTAAATCCTATAGGGCAAAGCTCCTCCCATGGAATGAAACATTGGTCACGGAGTTCATACTGCTGGGATTTTCAGAGAGCCATGAAGTACAGATCCTACTCTTTGCGTTATTTTTACTTTTCTACCTCGTAGCCCTGGCGGGAAACATCCTGCTGCTCATCACACTGTCTGCTGCGTGAAGCCTTCATACTCCATGTACTTTTTCCTGGGTAACCTCTCCTTCCTGGAGATCTGCTACACAACCAACATATTCCCTTGTATGATAGTCAGCTTCTTTGCTGAGGCAAAATCCATCTCTTTCAGTGCCTGTATGGCCCAGTTTTATCTGTTCAATTCCTTGGGTGGCACCAGAGGTGAAAGTAAGTTAAAGGACTTATCGGTACACCGGAATCCTGAGCAAGGGGCGTGGCTTCAACCGGAAGAGGCAGGGCCTTAAATCCCCGGGCCCTTTAAATCTTGATTTAAAGGGCCCGGGGCTCCAGCTGCGGTAGTGGCGGCTGGGAGCCCCAGGCCCTTTAAATCACCCCTGAGCTACCAGCTGCAGAGGGGGCTGGGAGCCCCGGGGCTCGGGGGCAATTTAAAGGGCCCAGGGCTCCAGCTGCTCCTACTGCAGCGGAGGCCTGGGCCCTTTAAATCACTGAGGAGCCCTGGGGGCTCTCGGATGCCACTGCTACCCCGGGGCCCCGACCCTTTAAATCCCCTCCGTAGCCCTGCCGCCACTACCCCAGGGCTTCGGCACCAGGGCTCCGGCGGGATTTAAAGGGCTCGGGGCTCCGGCAGCCACTACTGCCCTGGCCCTTTAAATCCTCGCCAGAGCCCCGCCGCCGCTAGCCCAGGGCTTCGGCGGGGATTTAAAGGGCCGGGGCGGTAGCGGCGGCTGGAGTTCTGGGACCCTTTAAATCACCCCCGGGCTCGGGCAGCAGGGCTCAGGCGGGGATTTATAGGGCCCCGGGGTGGTAGCGGGGGCTGCAGCCCTGAGGCCCTTTAAATCCCCGCCGGAGCCCTGCCACCGCTACCCCAAGGCTTTGGCAGCAGGGCTCAGGCAGAGATTTAAAGGGCTTGGGCTTTCGGCAGCCACTACCACCCTAACCCTTTAAATCTCCACTGGAGCCCTGCCGCCACTACCCCAGGGTTTTAAATTGCCTTCTGGGAAAGCCGGTCCCAGTACAGCGCACCAGCTATTGCCGGTATGCCATACCGGGGCGTACTGGCTTACTTTCACCTCTGGGTGGCACTGTCTCCTCCTGTCCATGATTTCCTACGACTGATATCTAGCCATATGCAATCCGCTCCGTTATGTAGCTGTTATGAGCAGGGGCGTGTGCCCCTTTGCCTGGCAGCTGCCTCCTGGATTGGTGGCTTTGCGATCACCTTGGTGACCATTCTGTTCATGGCGAATTTAACATTCTGCAGCCCCAATGAAATAGATAATTTCTTCTGTGATTTCACCCCGCTCCTAAAGCTGGCTTGCTCAGATACTTACCTCTTCGAAAAGCTCTCCTTCTTCTTGTCTTCCACTCTGATGCTGGTCCCCTTTCTGTTAACTGTGCTGTCCTATATTTATATCCTATCTGCCATCCTCAACTGCTTTTCCACCGCCGGGCCACAAAAGACCATTTTCCACTTCCAGTTCTTAGATCTGTCAATGACTCACTATGTGACATTGGATATTTCACATAACCTCTCTAGGACTCAGTTTCCTCCTCTATAATACTGCCCTGTTCCTTTAATAGTTATTTGACACCTGTAATAAACTGGGGATGTTTTTAATGTTTTGTCTGAATAGTGTGTGTACCTCAGTTTCCCCTGTGTGTTACCCCAGTATCTAAGTAGTGGGACAAGTGTTTGTTGATCATTGCAGAGACGCCGAATGGGCAGGTGTGACCTGTCGTCTGGCTGCCTGGGCACAGACAATGGCCAACACTCTGTAACCTGGCAACTGATGCCTGGGGTCCATCTTCTGCAAGAGCCTGCCAGAGGTGCTGGAGAACAAAGTGAGAAGGGTGTTGGAGAACAAAGAGAGAAGTGAATGCGAGATGACCAGTTTGCCTGGGAAAGAGACAAAGGATGGAGGAGGGGCAACTGAGCATGACTGTGGGTGGGCTGCTGGAAGCAAGTCAGTCTCCTTTTGGGACTCAGCGGGGACAGCCCAGGGCCTCTGGATTCCCCAAGATGGACTTTGCTGAATTTCTGTGCTAACAATATCAGTTCTACACTGTGTCCCGGTCGACTAATAAACCTTTCTGGTTTACAATGCTGGCTGAGAGTCACTAATGACTGTGAAGTTGGGGTGCACGGCCCATCTGAGGGGAGTGTTGTAAGGTTTCCCCTCCTGTCCCATTCAGACAGACTCACTGTGGGGAGCTCCCAGTGTAAAAACAGGAGTGCTGAACGCTCCAAGGTCAGACCCAGGAGGCGCCGAAACCAAGGAGGCTTGCCCAGTGAGAGTGTGCCTGGAGGGGTTGTCACACTACACCAGAGGGGTCCCACCTGAACTTCATTCTAATGGTTCCAAGAGCACCGAGGCTGCGCACTCCATGACTACACCATGATAAGCATCATAGTGCTGTAGATAGATAGATTAGATAGCACAACGCATATTCAACTTGTGGAACTCTTTGCCATAGGATGTTGTGAAGTCCAAGACTATAAAAGAGGGTTCAAAAAAAGAACTAGATAAGTTCATGGAGAATGGGTCCATCAATGGCTATTAGCCAGGATGGGCAGGTATGGGTGTGTTGATGGTGTCCCTATTAAGCCTCTCTTGTGAGAAGCTGGGAATGGGTGACAGGGATGGATCACTCAGTGATTGCCTGTTCTGTTCATTCCCTCTGAAGCATCTGGACACTGTCGGAAGACAGGGTACGGGGCTAGATGGATCTGTGGTCTGACCCAGTATGGCCATTTGTTATGTTCTTTTATGGATTTGTAGATTTACACCCCGCAGCTTGCTCAACACTAACTCTCCATAAGGACAAGCCCTTAGGGTCCCTTTAGCTTAGAAAGTCACACTTTATATTGCTTGTATGTTGGGTGGAACTGGCTGAGCAGGGCTGGGAAGTGAGATGAAGGGAAAAGTTACCAGAAACATTATGAGAAGCCTAATTTTCGCTAAAATTCAAGCTCAAAGAATTCCCCTTTAGCGGTCGACGGAGAGAGGAAGCTCTCTGATCCTCTAAAAATCTTCAGCCCCCCAAGAACACTGCAGGCCCCTAACCCCCTCTCTCCCTCTAAACCAGTGGTCTCCAAACTGGGGTGCGTGCACCCCAGGGGCTGCCCGAGATGATCCCAGGTGGTGCGTGGCAGCAGGAGCTCTGCTGGATGGCACGCCACCATTTTTATTCTTCGGCAGCAGCTCTGCACACGTCCACCGCCTGCCGCAGGTCTTCCGGTCTTCTTCCGGTGGCGGTGCGTCTGCAGCAGGTCTTCCGGTCTTCACTCTGGGGGTGCGCGAGCCAAAAAGTTTGGAGACCACTGCTCTAAACCAGGGGTCAGCAACCTTCAGCGCATGGCCCATCAGGGTAATTCCGTTGGTGGGCCCCGAGACATTTTGTTTACATTGACCGTCCGCAGTCACAGCCCCTCGCAGCTTCCCGCAGCTCCCTTTGGCTGGGAAGGGTGAACCGCGGGCACTCGGAGCTGCAGGTGGCCGTGCCTATGGATGTGTCAATGTAAACAAAATGTCTCATGGCCCTACCAGAGGATTACCCTGATGGGCCGTGTGCCGAAGTTTGCCAGCCCCTGCTTTAAACCCTAACCCTGAGGTCACTGCGCCTCACCCCTGTATCCAGATCCTATGTAATCACATTGATTCAGATATGAGTGGAAATAAAAGCAGATTAACATTTTTCAAAATGGAACATTTTTCTGACAGAAAAATATTGTTAATTAAAATGAAAACTTGCCATGGGAATAGGTCAATTTCAGTGAAATTTTGTTTTAAAACAAAAAAAATTATATACACATTAATAAAGAATTTATAAAAATGTACATGTCTATATTATATATATGATAAAATAAACCAAAAGAATATAAAACTAAAAATACAATAAAAATAAAGGACAAAAACTTTTAAAAAAGAAAAAATACATAATATTTTTTAAACAATAAGAAAAAGTTTTTAAAAGTGTAAAACATTTTTTTTTAAATTGAAATGAAATGTGTTCAGAATCCGTGGGACCTGTGCTGCCAAACACACGTCAGGAGCAGCTTTGGTGTGTGCGCCCCCCCCCGGGTCCCTCCCCCCTCTCTGTCCCCCATGGGAACGGGGCGAGACAGCAGTCTCACTCCGGCCATGCAGCCACCCCAGAGCCCGGGAGTGAGGGGCGGCGCCCGCCCGGGGTTCCGGACCCACAGACAAAGCCCGGGAGCAACCTTGCTGGACAAGGTTGCTGGACAAGGCTCTTTGCTCTTGTTGTACAGGAAGCTAAGTGAAACCCCCCCCTCCACCCCTGTAAATTAAAGTAAATTAAAATAAAATAGTTTAAAAGGTTTTAAAAATAGCAAATACAAATTTAAAATTTAAAGAGTAAATTTAAATTAAAAAGAAGTAAAATCTGAGATTGAACCAACCCCCGCCCCCATCTTGCCCAATGAGAGTCCTTGGGACCCAAGTGTGCCTCCTCCATCACAGGTAGTAGGGTGACCAGACATCAAATGTGAAAAATCGGGACGGGGGTGGGGGGGCGTATAATAGGAGCCTCTGTATAAGAAAAAGACACAAAAATCGGGACTGTCCCTATAAAATCGGGACATCTGGTCAACCCCAATCACAGGGGCAGGGGCTTCTTCAGCAACCCCCCCTCTCTCTGTGCCCCATGGGGACGGGGCTGGACAGCAGTCTCACTCCGGCCATGCGGCCACCCCAGTCTGGGAGTGAGGGGCGGCGCCCACCCGTGGCTTCTGGACCCACAGACAAAGCTCGGGGGGAACCAGTCCCATTTATACTTGCTGGACACAAGGCTCTTGCTCTTGTTGTACAGGAGGCTATATGCGACCCTCCTGTTATACACTGAGCAATGAGGGCTCCCCTCCGTGTGGGCAGAGGCGAGACCCTGCGCTCCAGGGACTAGGTAGCTGGTGTACAGACCCCGCCGGAGCGGGGAGTGTCGGCAGGCGCCACTCTGCCTTGGACGGGGGTATCTCTGCTTGAGCAAGCGAGACTCCCCGCAACCTCCAGGCACCTCTTCCGTCAGTGGACGGTGACCCTGACTCCGGGAGAGACCCCCGGGAGAGCGAGAGAGAGACGGGGTGTCCCTCGGCTGGGCCCCCTGGGGCGAGATTCAGCCCAGCCGCAGCGGGGTACACAAGGTAATAGGTGGAGAGGGGAGGGAGGGAGCGAGCCAGGCTGGAGGCCTCCGGGCTCTGCTCCCCTCTCTGCACCGGCCTGAGTCCCCCCACTCAGGGCTTTTCCCAGCGTGTACCCAGCTCACACAACCTTGTGTCACGGCTCCGGGCCAAGCCTTCGGCATGAGCCAAGTGAAAAGGGCAACGCGGCCCCTGGCCGGGCTGGGCGGGGAATCGCCCCGCCCTCCTGGAACTGCCTCCAGGGCCGCCGCTCGGATCGCAGCCCATGGAGACTTCCAGAGCCGGGCCCCGCTGCGCTCGCAGCATTAAAGGGAAGAGGAAAACTGAGGTAAACACACTATTCAGACAAAACATTAAAAACATCCCCTCTTTGTTACAGGTGTCAAATAACTATTAAAGGAACAGGGCAGTATTATAGAGGAGGAAACTGAGTCCTAGAGAGGTTATGTGAAATATCCAATGTCACATAGTGAGTCATTAACAGATCTAAGAACTGAAAGTGGAAAATGGTCTTTTGTGGCCCAGCAGTGGAAAAGCGGTTGAGGATGGCAGATAGGATATAAATATAGGACAGCGCAGTTAACAGAAAGAGGACCAGCATCAGAGTGGAAGACAAGAAGAAGGAGACCTTTTCGAAGAGGTAAATATCTGAGCAAGCCAGCTTTAGGAGCGGGGTGAAATCACAGAAGAAATTATCTATTTCATTGGGGCTCAGAATGTTAAGTTTGACAGGAAGAGAATGGTCACCAAGGTGATCACAAAGCCACCAATCCAGGAGGCAGTTGCCAGGCAAAGGGCACACGCCCCTGCTCATAACAGCTGCATAGCGGAGTGGATTGCATATGGCTAGATACCGGTCGTACAACATCATGGACAGGAGGAGACACTCAGAGCCACCCAAGGAACCAAACAGATAAAACTGGGCCATACAGGCACTGAAACAGATGGATTTTGCCTCAGCAAAGAAGCTGGCTAACATACAGGGGAATATGTTGGTTGTGTAGCAGATCTCCAGGAAGGAGAGGTTACCCAGGAAAAAGTACATGGAGTATGAAGGCTTCGCTCAGCAGACAGTGTGATGAGCAGGAGGGTGTTTCCCACCAGGGCTACAAGGTAGAAAAGTAAAAACAACACAAAGAGTAGGATCTGTACTTCATGGCTCTCTGAAAATCCCAGCAGTATGAACTCCTTGACTGATGTTTCATTCCATGGGAGGAGCTTTGCCATATAGGATTTAGCTGGGGAAAAGCGACATGATAATGCAAGTAAGTATTGTGGAGACAAATCTGAAATTTTACTCCATCTTCACTCATTCCTCAGTAAGGGCTAGATTCTGGCCTGACTTGTTTGGTGAAATTCACCCCTGTGCACAGGGGCCAGCACAAGAGCTATTCTACCTTTTGGCCCCAAGTGCACTTTGATACAGTTCATCCTTGTCTGGTCCAGCGGGGGCACCCTCTCTAAGGCTCCTGGCTCCTCAACCATCATCTCTCTTGGGCAGAGACTTGTGTCTCCCTCCCTCCTGACCCCCAGCATATTTCCAGACTGCACAGTTCCCTGACTTTGCTGTGAATTTCCCAGCAAAACCATCTGTCTCACCAGGCCTGCTTTGCCTTCGTTCCTCAGAAGCTATAAACAGTATAATTGTTCACTGTTCAATTACCACACAGCCCTTTCTAAGCAAGCGCATTCATTCTGAAGGTGAAAGCATTACAGAGAAAACATATAAAAACACTAAGAACATAAGAAGAGCCACACTGGGTCAGACCAAAGGTCCATCTAGTCCAGTATCCTGTCTTCCTACAGTGGCCAATGCCAGGCGCTTCAGAGGGAATGAACAGAACAGGTCATCATCAAGTGATCCATCCTCTATCGCCCATTCCCAACTTCAGGCAAACACAGGCTTAGGGACAGCATCCCTGCCCATCCTGGCTAATAGCCATTGATGGACCTATCCTCCATGAACTTATCTAGTTCTTAATGAAAATAGTACAGAAAATGCAATAACCGCTAACGGTTCTGAGATTGCTTCAGCTACTTCCTTTCGTACCCTAGGGTGAATTTCATCGGGTTCTGCTGACTCGAATACAGCTAATTTACCTTATCACCCTCACTAAGCATTCTGAAGGACACATTCTCCTCCCAGACACAGCTGGGACTGATTCCTTCTGAAAACTGGCCTGTAGATCCCAGTTACGTGTAAATAAATTAATCACCATCATCTAGAAACAGACATCACTTATCAGTATCAAGAAAAATTAACAAGTGTCAATACATTAACTTCCCGTCATACCTGGCCAGATTCTTATCAAATTTAAATCCACTAATGACAGTAGAGTCAATTCATTTTTACACCAGTGCAAATGAGATCAGAATCTGGCCTGTGTTTTTTTGCAGAAACCCACTATAAAGGCCTTGATCAGATTCACATGTTCAGCAATTATTCGGGACAGTTATCAGTTACCTTTCCTTCTTGATGTTTTCCTCTTCTTTCCATAAGAATTGAAGATAGAAGGAGAGAATGAAGAGGATGGATTTGAAACTCTTGTCTTCAAATATCATTCTGACTGGTACCCAATGCACAAAAAAGTAACCTCTCCTTCTACCTAATGCTGTGATATTTATCGCAGACAGCAAGATCTCCCTTAATGCTCTTGAGGGGCATAAGAATTACTGAGCTGGAGAGCTAATAATTGTTTTGTTTTGAAGATTGAGTAAACAACAATTTTAATTACAATTGTAACCTCAGATGAAGCAGTATTGCAATAGCTAGTCCATTATGGGAGGTCTCTTGTGAATGCAGAGAGTAGGCTGCAGCATGAAATCCTCACTGAAACTTGCCAACACCACTGTATTCCTGCTGTGCTAGTGAAAAACACGGATGCATGTCATTATCTTAACACACAGGTAATCCCATTTAATTTAGGCATAAAATGCCCCACATGCATAAGTCAGTAGAAAGGCCTACCAAGTGAGTGCATAACCCACTGCCTGCTTTGTGTGGCACTGTGTCCCCATCTAGTGGCACCTAGACCATCTACTGATTAATGAGTTTGCTACAACCTTAGCTAAGAGGCGCATGGCTTTTAGCTCCTGCAGTAGAGACTCATGCACTGAGCTTCAGAGGTCCCAAGTTCAATTCTGCCTGCTGATGACCATGATGTGTTGGTATTACATATGCAAGACTGTTAGAATCATAGAAGATTAGGGTTGGAAGAGACCTCAGGAGGTCATCTAGTCCAATCCCCTGCTCAAAGCAGGACCAACACCAACTAAATCATCCCAGCCAGGGCTTTGTCAAGCTGGGCCTTAAAAATCTCTGAGGATGGAGATTCCACCACCTCCCTAGGCAACCCATTCCAGTGCTTCACCACCATCGTAGTGAAATAGTTTTTCCTGATATCCAACCTAGACCTCCCCCACTGCAACTTGAGACCATTACTCTGTATTCTGTCATCTGCCACCACTGAGAACAGCCTAGCTCCATCCTCTTTGGAACCCCCTTCAGGTAGTTGAAGGCTACTAGAAAATCCCTCCTCATTCTTCTCTTCTGCAGACTAAATAACCCCAGTTCCCACAGCTTCTCCTGGTAAGTCATGTGCCCCTGCCCCCTGATAATTTTCGTTGCCCTCCGCTGGACTCTCTCCAATTTGTCCACATGCCTTCTGTAGTGGGGGGACCAAAACTGGACACAATACTCCAGGTGTGTCCTCACCAGTGCTGAATAGAGGGAATTGTTCCTGTGTTTAATGTATTGTCTGAAAATATGTGAGTTATCAACTCAGTGCCCACCCATGCTTGAGATTGTGGGGCTCTGGAGAGGAAATCAACCTGTGTTGACTGCACCGTCCCCGTTAGAAATTAAAAGCAGTTGAGACTCATATGTGGCCTTGAAAAATCCCACCCTTGGTATTATAGGGACAGATGTATTGTAGGGTTATGTTTATAAATACAAAGTTGTCATGCAGACTCTCGTGTAACAGAGTGGGGCTCTTTAACTCTACTTGGGAGCTAGACCCTGTACAGCTGTTTACCAGCCTGCTACTGTTTCCGAGCCAGCATGGCTGGTACTTTAGTTCAATCAGTACACACACATGTTTTTAGATCCAGAGGTCTTATGATCAGTTCCCCAAGGTGACCCAGGCACGGGTGCCCTCACATGAGGTGAAGAGGAGCCATGGAAGTCGGAAGTTTGAGGAGATGAAAGTCAGGTCATGCTTACAGACTGTCTCCACTGCAGCTGGAGGCGTTATTTCCAGTTCAGGCGGACACACCCCCGCTAGTTTTGACTGAGCTGGCATGCTAAGGTAGCAGTGTAGCAGCAGCGGTGGGGGCAACAGGGCGGCTCCTATCCTGAGTACGTCGCTTGGGTCTTGGTGGGATTCCGCTTGCCTGTGCTGCTGAAGGTGCCCTTGTCTTTTTAGCCGGCTTGCTTGGTCAGAGCCAGGGCAGGTCTGTCTAACCCAGCTCCCATGCAGACGCACCCATAGGCTGAAGTGGAACTTGTAAGGATGCATATCAAAGAGGATTAGGGAAAATATAGTCTAAGAAAGCAAGAAAAAAGCAGAGCTATGGAAGATCACGAGAAGGATGTTAGACATATTTGGTCAATTTTTTTTTCATTTTATTACATTTGCTATTGTGATATTCCTGCCCCCTCATACACACGTGGGTCCCTGAAGCTTAATTACATTTGCCTTGTGTCAAATATTGGAGACCTTTTCACACTATATTACTGGTCCCCTCAGCTTCAGAGCGACATTTACCCAGATCAGAGACCACAAACAAGGTCAAGTCAGCCACTGAATCTGAACAGGCCTGAAGCTGGGCTATTCTAAGAAGAAAAAGGGAGTTAGGAACCCAGTTCCCATTATTGAGCACCTGTCATAAACATACAGCTAAGGGTAGCGTAAAATGCCCCCTTTACCTGTAAAGGGTTAAGAAGCTCAGATAACCTGCTTGACACCTGACCAAAAGGACCAATAAGGGGAGAAGATACTTTCAAGTCTGTGTGGGGGAAGGTTTTTGCTTTCTCTCTTTGTGTGTGTTCTCTCAGAGACAAAAAGAGAGACCGAGCAAGTAATCTAGCTCCTACTGAATGATACGTCTAACTTACAGAAATAGTAAGTAATAGCAAGGAAATGCGTTACAGTACCTTTTGTTTTAGCTTGTGAATTTTCCCTGTGCTAAGAGGGAGGTTTATCCCTGTTTTTTGTAACTTTAAAGTTTTGCCTAGAGGGGAATCCTCTGTGTTTTCAATCTTATTACCCTGTAAAATTACCTTCCATCCTGATTTTACAGAGGTGTTTCTTCTACTTTTTTTCTTTATAATAAAGTTCTGTTTTTTAAGAATCTGATTGGTTTTTAGTGTCCTAAAAATCAAGGGTCTGGTCTGTGCTCACCTAGTTTACCTGGTTGGTTGGTAGATTATTCTCAAGCCTCCCCGGGAAAGTGAGTGAAGGGGCTTGGGGAGATATTTTAGGGAAACAGGAATTCCAAGTGGTCCTTTTCCTGAATCTTTGTCTAACTCACTTGGTGGTGGCAGCAGTACCCATCCAAGGACAAGGAAGGATTTGTACCTTGGGGAAGTTTTTAACCTAAATGGGTAGAAATAAGCTTAGGGGGTCTTTCAGGCAGGTCTCCACATCTGTACCCTAGAGTTCAGAGTGGGGAGGGAACCTTGACAGCACCTAACTCCATTCAACTCTTTTGGGCACCTAACTCAGTGGGGATCTTTTGAAAACCCTAACCTTCAGCAGGCTTTAAAGTTTTTGTGCTGCTTTCACTGAATTTTGCCCCCAATGCATACAGTGATCCCCACCCATCATCATCAATACCTGGAAAGGGTCATGACCAGCGCTGGTTGTCAGTTGGAAAGACTTTCAAGAAAAATTGTTTTTTCACATTTTATATTGAAAATTATTATCCAAAATTTTCCTGTTAGAAAAATTTCATTTCTCTGAGTTTTCTTGGTTTATTGTTGTTTGGATGGTTGGTTTTCCCTCCCCATCCCCTCCTGTCCCTTTCTCTTGTCTCATCTTCCTCTTTCCATGCCCCGCCGCCCCCACATTTCCCCTTTTTTTCCATTTTCCATTTTGCCACTGAAAAAGAAGAGTTGGGAAAGAGAGGGGAAAAGTGGGGAAATAAAAAGAAGGAAGAGAATAAAAAAAATAGTTTTCAATTTCATTGAAAGAAAAGGAAAATTATATAGCTATATATTCACCAAAATTACCAATTTAGAAAAAAGGACAATTTTTCAACAACAACAAATTTCAGCCCTCTTTAATAATTAACATAGGTGCCCACTCCGTGGGTGCTCCAGGGATGGACCATCTATGGAGAAAAAAATACCGGGTGCTTCGCACCCACTGGCAGCCAAGCTGCCCCCACTCCGACCCAAACTCCTTCCTCTCCCTCCCAGTGTCTCCTGAATGCGGCAGAACAGCTGTTCAGCAGCATGTGGGAGGCGCTGGGAAGGAGGGGGAGATGTGCAGACAAGGCGCACTTGGGGGATGGGGTGGAAATAGGAAGGGAAGAGGCTGGTTGGGGGTAGGGCCTTGGGGGAAGGAGTGAAGTTGGGGTGGGGCTGGAGGTGGAGCAGGGATGGGAAGAGGCGGGGTGGAGGTTGGGGCTTAGGGGACGTGGTGGATTGGGGGCAGGGCCTGGAGCTAAGCAGGGGTTATTTATCCTAAATAAATTAGCTCATATTCTCTGAAATCTTCTAAAAGCCACAACTTTCCTGGCAGCTTTTCTCAGGGCCTGCTTGACGTCTTTGTTTCTTAGGCTGTATATGAGAGGATTTATCAAGGGAGTAAAGATCTTGTAGACGACAGAGAACACTTTGTGTAGGTCTCCCATCAGGTTATGTTATGACAAGATATATGCATTAGAGTCCCATAGGAACTTGTCACCACAATAA
This sequence comes from Natator depressus, assembly GCF_965152275.1. Taxonomy (NCBI): domain Eukaryota; kingdom Metazoa; phylum Chordata; order Testudines; family Cheloniidae; genus Natator; species Natator depressus. The sequence goes on from NC_134246.1 coordinate 35,240,513, forward strand.
GGAGCAGGTGGAAAAAGCCTTCTGCCTCCCAGTGGTGGAAGGGATCCTCAGGACGGTAGCGATGATATGAACATGGGATGTCACGGTTTATAGAAACGGGGGAAGGATGTCACTGACAGAGAGTATGAAAGCCAGAAGTTGTATCAGGTGGGTGTCGCTGCAGGACAATTTTATCATTGGTGTGAAGTCACAAAATAAATGGTTACGTTCATTGAGGCCACAGAAAGTTAAAGGTGACATTAGAAATATTATTATGCTAATAGGTAGTATGACAAAGCTCTGTCCTTGCCTCCATGGGTCCCACGTTTCCTGGCGGATTTCGCTAGCCTCAGAAGCTCACTGTGACCCTCCACGTAACCCTTCTCTCTCTAGAGACAAGGGTCACAGTCTACTGAGCCATTTTCACCATAAGCCAGCGAGGGAGGTGAGGAGAAGTTATCCTTCTTTGCACAGTCTCTGTTGTCTCCCAGTCTCAGTGATTAATCAGGAGGCAAAGATGTGTGTGTGGGGGGAGCCCAGGCCCACCCTCTACTCCGGGCTCCAGCCCAGGGACCCTAATAGTATCAGCTATGGTAGCTGACCTTTTAGAAACATGACATGTACAATTCCCTGGGCTACTTCCCCCACAGCAGCCCTCACTTCCTCAAGCTCCACTTCACCCTCACCTCAGGGCCTCCTTCCTTGTGCCTGATATGGTGTGTACTACTCAGCCTCTCCACCAGCGCAACTTCCTCCCACAGCTCCTGACATGCACACCCACCTGACTAACTGGGAGGCTTTTAACTAGTTTCAGCCAGCCCCTGATTGGCTTCAGGTGTTCCAATCAACCTAGCCTTCTCCCTGCCTTCTGGAAAGTTCTTAATTGGCCCCAGGTGTCTTAATTGACCTGGAGCAGCTGCCATTTCACTTATCCTGGTACTAGGGATTTGTTTAGCCTGGAGCTAATATACTACTTTTCCATAGCCATCTGGCCTTGCCCCGTCACAGTAGAAATACACTGAATGAAGATCCAGCTGCTAGCTGAAAACACAACCTGCCATTCATAAGGATTGCATAATGCAGGGGTTTACATATCACTAAATACCGGTCATAAGACACCACGGCTAGGAGATAACACTGTGTACACACAAGGAATCCAAAGAAATATAATGGCACAACACAGCCGCTAACAGAAATGGTTCTATCCCCAGTCAGGAGACTGGCAAGCACCCTGGGCAGGATGGTGGAGGTGTAGTAGGTCTCCAGGCAGGACAAGTTCCCCAGGAAGAAGTACATGGGGGTGCGAAGTGCTGATCAGTCATAACTAGAGCAATGATGAGGATGTTCCCGGTCACGGTCACAATGTAGATCACTAGGAAGAGCAGGATGAGAAGAATCTGTAGTTCAGGGAGATTCCTGAATTCCAGGAGGGTGAATTTTGTGGTGGTTGATTGATTCCCTGAATCCGTGTTTGCCTGGTGTTGCATCTATGGGTTTTAAAAGAAACTGGAATTTAGTTTAAAGAACATCATGTTATATTTTGATGCAATATTTTCTATATCTATCCTCTGCTGTTTATATTTCCCCAAATTAGGTCAAGAACACAGACTAGGAAATTTAGCTTCCTCATCTTTGAACTCGTGGAGTAGATTTTAAAAATTCTGGTATCCTACTTCCTCCAAAAAAAAAAAAAATCAAGCACTTTGCTATTCAGAGACTTGACTACTGCCATGACATTTTAGATCATCTATTTATCTTCTTATAAATGATAAGAAGCTCCCTCCCAAGCTGAAAAATGCCCCTCTTCAGATGGGTTTCCATAGCTTATGGCAGTCACCAGGTGATGTTTTATTGGGTGCATATATAATTAAATAACCCTTGATGCACTTTAATGTTCATTACAAATATGTTAGTGTTCTGCATATAGAGGGAATCCTCCTGCAAGCACACACTCTTGTTCAGTCTGTGACATTTATCTTTACAAGTGATTACATTTTTCAGGGAGAGAGGATAATATGGGCACGGTGATTTTGTGGCTAAGGTACCAACCTGGTAAGCTGGAGAGCTGGGTTTGGACGTCTTTCTCTGTGAAAGGCTCATGACGTTACCTTGGACAATTCACTTAGGCTGGGATTTTCAAAGTTGCCTTTGAAAGTAAAAAGAAAAGGAGGACTTGTGGCACCTTAGAGACTAACACATTTATTTGAGCATAAGCTTTCGTGAGCTACAGCTCACTTCATTGGATGCATTCACTAAGGGACTTAGACACTTCACTGCCACTTTAGGGGCCTAAGTCCAACATTGAGGTGCCACTGAGATCCTCAGGACTCCCACTCTACCTAACCCTAAAGGCACCTAAAAAGTCTGAAATTGGGATTTTCAAATTGAGCAGAATTCCCATTGAATTCCTATGGTAGGATTTTCCAAACAGCAAGGCAAATTAGGCATCAAACTGCCCTCAAGCGCCTTTGAAAATTTCAGCTTGAATATTTTAAAAAATTGATTAAAATTCAGGATAAATCCACTTTTGTTTTTATTTGTGTAAAAAAAATTCACTACAAAAAATGGAGCAGAGAAGGAAATTTATTTTCTTTTTTTGACCAGCTCCTAATTTTTATTTTTATTTTCTTTTCATGTTGTTCATTCATATTGATTGACGCTTTTGAGGCTAGCTGAGTACTTATCTATTGTTGTGGTATCCCTCACCCTGCATACACATAACTTGCTTAGTCTAAGCAGGGCTGGTGAAAACTTTTCCAGCAGAAATTTTTTTAAAGGAAAATTGGATTGTCCCATTTATTTGATTTTCAGCCCAAAATTTCCAGTTTTCAGTTTGGGGATGAGAAGGACAAATTTTCTTCTGAAAATTTTGATGAAATCCCCCCCCCCGATTTTTTTGCAGAAAAAATGAGACATTTTTTGAACAGCTTTAACCTGAATAAGACCCATATAAAGACCCCTTAGGTTTGACCCTACAAATTCTTTCTCAGCAACAAATTCAATCATATTCACCTTTCATACTGCTTTAGAACATCTTCCACTTTTCTTGGATATTTGCTGATCACGCACTGGTATCTTCAGTTCTACTTTTCTTGTGATGCCTTCAGTCTCTTCCCAGAGTGATGTATTGTCTGCTTTCTGCTGTTGAGAATTTAGGCAGATAATATTTTCTCAGGTGTTGGGTCTTTTAGATGTTCTGATGCATTTTCCTGTATAAGCCTCATATTCTAATTTGCTTCCCCAAGGGCTTCATTAAAATGTTTCTTTTTCTAGCATGTGCAAGTCACCTTTGAATGCTGGTCCCCCTTCAGAATATGGAGGCCAGATACATGGATGGGGTAAATCGGCATACATCCATGTACACTAGCTGGTGATCTGAATCATTGACCCAATGGAGCTATGGCTGATTTACCCTATCTAAAAAAAGTTGGGGGTATATGATGCAGAGCTTAAAGCTCTACTGTATATTCTGAAAGGTAGTTAGATGCCTTGTGGGTTTTTCAGAAATATCTAGGCACCTAACTCCCATTGATATCAATGAGTTTTGGGCACACAGGTGCTTTTGAAAATCCCACTAGGTTCCAAAATACCTTTCAAAATCTGCCCCCTAATCTGCTTATGTGCTTTTTAAGAATGTATTAAGTACCTATTTGCATCTTTAGATGCCTAAATACCTCTGAAAGTCTGGCCCTTAGCTTAATTGGCCCTTAATTGAAAATGAATGGGGCTTAGGTTCCTAAATCTCTTAGGCAATTTTGAAAACAATCTGCTCTAAGGGGATCATCTAAGGTCACACAGGAAGCACATGTGAGGGCAGGAAATTGAACCCAGCTCTTATAAGCGTCCGACTAATACTCCAGCCACTGGACCATCCTCCCTCTGTTGTACTGGTGGATGGGGTGGGGGGGATCTTAATGTTCAGGGACAGCAGTCAGTGTCAAGACAGTGTTCAATGTCAAGAAGGTGTCAAGACAGGAGCAGCGGAAACTCTCTCAAAGTGAGGGGACCACCAGTGACCAAACCATGGCCTGCCCCCGGTGCCACCTCTTCCCCCTGAGACCCCACCCCTGTGCCGCCCCTCCTCCCTGAGCCCTTGCCCTCGCACCACCCATTCACCTGAGGCCCTGCCTCCATTCTGCCTCTTCCCCCATGGCCCCACCCCCACGCCACCTCTTCTCGCCAAGACCCTGCCCCCTGCTTGCTCCCTTCCGCCCCCCTTCTGCCCATCGCTCACCCTTACGGCTGGGAAAACGTGGGAGGACTATGCCTTCCCACTTTTAAAAATGATGGGCCCATGTCCCCCTGGCCCCCCTGTTCTGGTGCCCCTGTGTCAAGAGGGTTCTGTGTGTAGTAAGATGACAAATGGGCACATCCTAGGATGTGTAGGCCTTGCTGGAGCCCTCGTTTTGGCTAAAAGCGTGAACCAAAGTAGGCTGTGAACCAAACCAGGCCTTGTTAGAATAATATCACTAAGTATTGGCTAACCACAATCCTAAGAGGATGGTCATTTATCAGCTAAGCTTGTGAATACACCCCTAAGAGGATGGTAGAGGAGCACACAGACCCCTCCTAAGATAAGGATGGGATAATGGATAAGGAAGGTTTGTTTGAATTATCAGGTACAAGGTACAAGAGGTGGTGGTGGAATCTCCATCCTTAGAGGTTTTTAAGGTCCGGCTTGACAAAGCCCTGGCTGGGATGATTTAGTTGGGGTTGGTCCTGCTTTGAGCAGGGGATTGGATTAGATGACCTCCCGAGGTCTCTTCCAACCCTAATCTTCTATGATTCTAAATAATAACATCTGGAATGTAATATGAAAGATATTTGTATCAAATGTACAAAAGGATTGTAGCAGGAGGAGCAGCTTTGTGTTAGCCTAGGGACAACACGATGTTGATTGAGCTGATATCTTGTCACTGGCATACATGTGCTAGCATACTTGTAACCTGCTATATAGAGCACTCAGACCATCCTTTGTTGACAGTAAACCTGTCCAAGCTTTCGCCACTGAGCTGAGCCTGTGGTTGTTCTTTATGATTAAGATCAAAGTCTGCTGGGTCAGCAATCTATAATCTATGGGGGTGCACAAAACATTGGAGCTCCAAGAACAGCAGGGAAGCAGCAGGTGGACTGGATGTTCCAGGGTTGATACATTAGGAGGCCAGAACAGAGAATGAGGGAGGGCCTGGAAGAGACATATAGTGTATAGTAATTGGGTCACATATCTTTAAACAGTTTGTTCAATTGCTGTGTCTTTTCAATATAAAGGAACCACATGTACTCAGCATGGTCTGAATAATTGTGTTTATTATGTATGCACAATATGCAAGGTCAGCAAAATTCAGACACTGCTGCTTTGGCTTCTGCAAAGTAGAACACAGTGAGCACCATGCTGGAGGGCTCACAGACAATTTAAGGGGATGCGACCCAATTCCTAAGTGCTACTATGAGAAAAAAAAAGCTTGAAGGCAGATGTGGTGACTGATACTGCACTGAATGCCTTTACATTTACCTGTATACAACAACACCACACCCATGTGGGCCTCCCTGCAGTGCAATTGGAGTATCTGGGAGTAGAATCATGCCCATTGCCTTAAAAAAGGGTTGCAGAGCTGTGTCTGGGAGGAGAATGTTCCCTTCAGAATGCTTAGTGAGGGTGATAAGGTAATTTAGCTGTATTCGAGTCAGCAGATCCCGATGAAATTCACCCTAGAGTACATAAGGAACCAGCTGAAGCAATCTCAGAACCATTAGTGGTTATTGCTTTTTCTGTACTATTTTCATTAAGCCTTTGTTCGCCCCTGTTTCTCCCATATTTTGTGTTGCTATGTTTGGGTGCAAAAGGCTTACGTCTGCTCTTGGGGCAGCACTGGAGGTATGAGGTGTGTGTGTTGCCTCGCTGTTTGGAGAAGACTCAATGTGTCATTAAAGGGCTGGCCCAGGCTAACCCATACCAGCGGAAAATCCAAGAAGACAATGAAACCCCCAATGGCCAGAACAATAATGCCTAGCAACCAACAACCAAGAAGGAGGTTTTCTCCCACTTCTCAATAGGAAAGTGAAGGAGAGGCCAAACCTGAGAACAGAGAGGTGACAGAAGGGAGAGGAGTTGGCTTTGGGAGTGGGAAAGGAACAGAGAGAGAGCGAGAGAGAGAGAGAGAGAGAGAGAGAGAGCAACTGGAATGAGTCCATAGTAGCTTGGCTGGGTGGTGGCACTGGCTAGGCCAGCATGGATTATGTCTTAACCTTTCTTTCCCTATGATAACCATTGGAGCTGTAGTTCACGAAAGCTTATGCTCTAATAAATTTGTTAGTCTCTAAGGTGCCACAAGTACTCCTTTTCTTTTTACGGATACAGACTAACACGGCTGCTACTCTGAAACCTGTCACTGGACTTTCAGAGTCTGTATGACAGGGGACTAATAAATTGTTACCTTGTTTTGAAAGGACTGCCTGCTGTCACTGCAAATACTCACTGAGAGCATTGCACCCTGAAAGGGTACAGTATAAGCCACTGCAGGAGTCTGGCTAGGCTGGATTCACTGCGGGGAGTCATGGAGAGAGAAGGGGGTTGCTGGTCACAAAGGCACAGCCTGACTTGGGGGACACAGGCCTCTGTGTGGAACCTTGGAGCCTGGCACAGGCTGGGGCATAGACTAGACTCTGTGGATCTGTGACACTAGGGTACTTAAGGAACTAGCTGAAGCAATCATGAAACTGTTAGCAATTATCTTCTAGAACTCATGGACGACAGATGAGGTCTCAGAGGACTGGAGAAGGGCAAACATGATACCAATTTCTAAAAAGGGGAAGAGGACCCAGGCAATTATAGACCAATCAGCCTTCCATACCTGGAAAGATACCGGTACAAATTATTAAATGTTTAGTTTGTAAGCACTTTGAGGATAACAGGCTTATAAGCAAGAGCCAGCATGGATTTGTCATTAACAAATCATGCCAAACTGACCTAATTTCCTTTTTTGACAGGCTTACTGCCCTAGGGCCGAGGGGGGAAGCAGTAGACATGCTATATCTTGCTTGACCCGGTCCCACATGACATTCTCATAAGCAAACTAGGGAAATATGGTCTAGATAAAATCACTATAAAGTTGGCGCACAACTGGTTGACAGACCATACTCATAAGGTAGTTATCAATGGTTCACTGTCCAAGTGGGAGGGTGTATCTAGTGGGGTCCCACAGGGGTCACTCCTGGGTCTGTTAAATATTTTTGTTAATGACTTGCATAATTGAGTGGAGGGCATGCTTATAAGAATTTCAATTGAGACCAAGCTGGGAGGGGTTGCAAGCACTTTGGGGAACAGGATTAGAATTCAAAAGAATCTGGGCAAATTAGAAAATTTGTCTGAAACCAACAGGATGAAATTCAATAATGAGAAATGCAAAGGCAGTAAAATTCAATAAATTCATTAAAGAAAAGTGCACTTAGGAATGAAAAATGCAATCCAAAATTACAAAATAGGGAATAACAGGCTAGGCGGTAGCACCGCTGAAAAGGATCTGGAGGTTACAGTGGATCACAAATTGAATATGAGTCAAGAACGTGATGCATTTGTGAAAAAGGCTACTATCATTCTGGGATTTAACAAGAGTGTCATATGTAAGACAAAAAGAAAAGGAGTACTTGTGACACCTTAGAGACTAACCAATTTATTTGAGCATAAGCTTTCATGAGCTACAGCTCACTTCATTGGATGCATACTGTGGAAAGTGTAGAAGATCTTTTTATACACACAAAGCATGGCGGGGGCGTCTGGGGAGGGGGGGATGGGAGGGAACGGGCGGAAGTGGGTTGCCTTGCATAATGACTTAGCCACTAGAGACTGGGAGTGGCTAGGTCATTATGCAAGGTAGCCTATTTCCCCTTGTTTTTTCCTACCCACCCCCCCAGACGTTCTTGTTAAACCCTGGATTTGTGCTGGAAATGGCCCACCTTGATTATCATACACATTGTAAGGGGAGTGGTCACTTTGGATAGGCTATTGCCAGCGGGAGAGTGGGTTTGTGTGTGTGTGGGGGGGGGGGTGAGAAAACCTGGATTTGTGCTGGAAATGGCCCAACTTGATTATCATACACATTGTAAGGAGAGTGATCACTTTAGATAAGCTATTACCAGCAGAAGAGTGGGGTGGGGGGAGGTATTTTTTCATGCTTTGTGTATATAAAAAGATCTTCTACACTTTCCACAGTATGCATCCGATGAAGTGAGCTGTAGCTCACGAAAGCTTATGCTCAAATAAATTGGTTAGTCTCTAAGGTGCCACAAGTACTCCTTTTCTTTTTGCGAATACAGACTAACACGGCTGTTACTCTGAAACCTGTCATTATAATCACAGTATCAGCTGATCGCAGTCTTCACACTCCTATGTACTTCTTCCTGGGTAACCTCTCCTTCCTGGAGATCTTGTACACTTCTAACATTGCCCCCAGGATGCTTATTACCCCCCACCCCCATCCCAATTTTTTACACTTGCTATCTTGTCACCCTAAACAGGAGAGACCAAGGGCGTCCTCTGTCAGGGTACCTCACAGCTCAGCCATTAGTGCACTCTCCGGGGAGGTGGCAGAGACCCCTTCAAAACCTGTCTCACCCTCAGGGAGAGGTGGAAATTGAACGGGGGTCCCTCAAGTCCCACGTCAGTGTTCTAACCACTGAGCTAAAAGTTATAAGATGAGTGGTGGCTCCATTCCTCTTGCGCCAGACATTTTGTGGGTAGCGAGGCAGGCACCTAGCTCAGTGTCACAAGAGACAACCAAGGTGCCCAAGCTGCGTGTTACCAGGAGAGGGGCTCCTGGCTGTGAATTGCAAACAGAGAGAGGCACTTCCACACAGCCTGGACTCAGGCAGCTATCTCCATGAGACTAAGGGCAGAGCTAAGGACGCTTCCACTGCTTAGCTTAGGCATCTCCCCACCTAGTGTATGTGCTTTTGTGGATCACGCTGTAAGGTGGCTATCTCGCTCCATACATAGTATAGACAGCCCAGGCACCCAGCTCAGACTTGTTCCTGTGATTTTCTAGGTGCCTGGAAGTTAGGTGTTGTGAGGATCACAATGCCTCTATCCCTTTGTGAAGATTGTGAGCTGCTTAGATACTACCAGGATGGGGACTATCATAAAGAGGCTTCAATAAAGTGAGTTTGCTGTTCTTCTTAGGATATTTAATACTCAGTTCATTAGTATTTCTACATTATGTAACCAGGATTACCAACCCTAAGAATTTCAGAATCATGAGACAGGCCCCAAAAAATCATGAGATTTTCAAAAATAATATTTTTTATGTGCTTATTATTTGCCTTCTAGTGTCAGAGTCATTAGGAGTTACTTTTTTCAAGCTTTTTCTACAACCAGGAAGGCTACAAATGCTTTGTTGTTTGTTTTTAGTGAAAGCTGGGATTGTCACCTAACCGCTTGCCTCCAGGAGCTGGGGTTTTATGTAAATAGCATGAGACTTGTGATAAAATTGCAAGAGTTGGAGACAAGGCATTACTCTAACACAACAGTCTCCAAGGTGTAGTGTTATCTAAAGCCTACAGCTTCCTGCAGTCCAGAACCCACCTTCCAAAACAGCCAATGAAATGTTATCTCGTTAACCCACACATAACTTAGGATGGAAGAATCCAATGCACCGCTACAGACTAGGGACCGAATGGCTAGGCAGCAGTTCTGCGGAAAAGGACCTAGGGGTGACAGTGGACGAGAAGCTGGATATGAGTCAACAGTGTGCCCTTGTTGCCAAGAAGGCCAATGGCATTTTGGGATGTATAAGTAGGGGCATAGCGAGCAGATCGAGGGACGTGATCGTTCCCCTCTATTCGACACTGGTGAGGCCTCATCTGGAGTACTGTGTCCAGTTTTGGGCCCCACACTACAAGAAGGATGTGGATAAATTGGAGAGAGTCCAGCGAAGGGCAACAAAAATGATTAGGGGTCTAGAGCACATGACTTATGAGGAGAGGCTGAGGGAGCTGGGATTGTTTAGTCTGCAGAAGAGAAGAATGAGGGGGGATTTGATAGCTGCTTTCAACTACCTGAAAGGGGGTTCCAAAGAGGATGGCTCTAGACTGTTCTCAATGGTAGCAGATGACAGAACGAGGAGTAATGGTCTCAAGTTGCAATGGGGGAGGTTTAGATTGGATATTAGGAAAAACTTTTTCACTAAGAGGGTGGTGAAACACTGGAATGCGTTACCTAGGGAGGTGGTAGAATCTCCTTCCTTAGAGGTTTTTAAGGTCAGGCTTGACAAAGCCCTGGCTGGGATGATTTAACTGGGAATTGGTCCTGCTTCGAGCAGGGGGTTGGACTAGATGACCTTCTGGGGTCCCTTCCAACCCTGATATTCTATGATTCTATGATTCTAACTGTAGGAGCGGCTCCTCATAACCATGGTGGGAACTGGGAAGAAGGCTGGTGTGAAATTGGTGTGAGGGAGCTCAGATTAGGCCTTGAAGAATTCTTCTTTTCACTATAATGTTGCAGAACTTTTCTTTTCAGCCTCTGGAGAATGCATCCCAGGTGCCATGTGAAAAAAAAAATACCTGGAGGAATATATAAATTGGATGGCACAGCCAGCTGTGTTTAGACATGGATAATAATGCTCCTTGCAGAACGAATGAAGAAAGCAAATGAACAGCTGATTGAGGAGGAGAGCTTATATAGATCGAGGAAGCCAAACCAAACCAGAATGGCATTGCATAGGGCAAGCTTTCAGAGGGGTTGTGAGGATAAAATCCATGAATAATTGTGAGGTGTTTGACTACTCCAATAATGGGGGCCACATAGGATAGTGAGATACACTGATGTAGCCAACAATCAGCTTAATTGAAGAAGATACAGGAACATGTATACACATTAAGAAGTGAAATGTCTTCTCCAACCATCTGAGATGGAAGATCTGAATGCACGGAGATTCCTGATCAGCCAGTTATAAAGGTACTCTATCTATCTATCTATCTATCTATCTATCTATCTATCTATCTATCTATCTATCTATCTATCTCAAATGTTACATCTGGCAACAAAAACAACGAGGAGTCCAGTGGAACCTTAAAGACTAACAGATTTGTTTGGGCATAAGCTTTCGTGGGTAAAAAGCCCACTTCTTCAGATGCAAGCTTATGCCCAAATAAATCTGTTAGTCTTTAAGGTGCCACCAGACTCCTTGTTGTTTTTGTGGCTACAGACTAACACGGCTACCCCTCTGATATCTAGCAACAAAGAATTCAGGCCCTCCTTCCAGGATAAGGGACCACCCTGCGAAGCAATGTCTCTGTAAAGTGAGGATGAGCTATTAAGCAGGGGATTACTGGGTAAGCATAGGGAGGTGCTATTACCTCTGCATACATCATTGCTGAGTCTGAGTATTGGAGGGTGACAAGGCACGTGAGGTAATATCTTTTATTGGACCAACTTCTGTTGGTGAGAGAGAGAAGCTTTCAGCTATCACAGAGCTACCACATGTATCTATCAGTCACTCTCTCTCTCTTTAACTCTCCCTCTTGTTTGCTGTCAGAGATATCTAACACACTGTATAAAGCATCCCCTGTATAATTTGTACACACTTGTAAATTAAAGGAGGGTGCACACAGATGGGTTTGTATGATTGCACTTTTATTATTTACAAATCCAAATAAAGGGCAATAAATAAAAAGCGTTAGTTGGGGTATGTTTATAACTTCTATTATTACTATTTATTTATTTGCATCTAGAAATAAATAATGGAGGACCCTGGAATTGAAAATGAAACCATTGTGGGCACATTGATACTCCTGGGCTTTGACGATTCCCATGATCTGCAGATTTTCCTCTTTCCACCACTTCTTCGTGGTGTATCTAGCGACCAGGCGGGGAATATCCTCATTATAATCACAAAAAGAAAAGGAGTACTTGCTGGCACATGATGGCATATATCACATTGGTGGATGTGCAGGTGAACGAGCCTCTGATAGTGTGGCTGATGTGATTAGGCCCTGTGATGGTGTCCCCTGAATAGATCTCTATCAAGCATTCTTACAACTACAATACCCACCTGCGGAAGTGAAGAAACAGATTGATAGAGCCAGAAGAGTTCCCAGAAGTCACCTACTACAGGACAGGCCTAACAAAGAAAATAACAGAACGCCACTAGCCGTCACCTTCAGCCCCCAACTAAAACCCCTCCAATGCATTATTAAGGATCTACAACCTATCCTGAAGGATGACCCAACACTCTCACAAATCTTGGGAGACAGGCCAGTCCTTGCCTACAGACAGCCCTCCAACCTGAAGCAAATACTCACCAGCATCCACATACCACACAACAGAACCACTAACCCAGGAACCTATCCTTGCAACAAAGCCCGTTGCCAACTGTGCCCACATATCTATTCAGGGGACACCATCACAGGGCCTAATAACATCAGCCACACTATCAGAGGCTCGTTCACCTGCACATCCACCAATGTGATATATGCCATCATGTGCCAGCAATGCCCCTCTGCCATGTACATTGATCAAACTGGACAGTCTCTACGTAAAAGAATAAATGGACACAAATCAGATGTCAAGAATTATAACATTCATAAACCAGTCGGAGAACACTTCAATCTCTCTGGTCACTCGATTTCTGATCTAAAAGTGACTATTCTTCAACAAAAAAACTTCGAAAACAGACTCCAGTGAGAGACTGCTGAATTGGAATTAATTTGCAAATTGGATACAATTAACTTAGGCTTGAATAGAAACTGGGAGTGGCTAAGTCATTATGCAAGGTAGCCTGTTTCCCCTTGTTTTTTCCTACCCCCCCCCCCCCAGACGTTCTTGTTAAACCCTGGATTTGTGCTGGAAATGGCCCACCTTGATTATCATACACATTGTAAGGAGAGTGGTCACTTTAGATAAGCTATTACCATCAGGAGAGTGAGTTTGTGTGTGTGTGTGTGGTGGTGGGGGGGGGTGAGAAAACCTGGATTTGTGCTGGAAATGGCCCAACTTGATTATCATACACATTGTAAGGAGAGTGATCACTTTAGATAAGCTATTACCAGCAGGAGAGTGGGGTGGGGGGAGGTATTTTTTCATGCTTTGTGTGTATATAAAAAGATCTACACTTTCCACAGTATGCATCCGATGAAGTGAGCTGTAGCTCACGAAAGCTTATGCTCAAATAAATTGGTTAGTCTCTAAGATGCCACAAGTACTCCTTTTCTTTTTGCGAATACAGACTAACACAGCTGTTACTCTGAAACCTGTCATTATAATCACAGTATCAGCTGATCGCAGTCTTCACACTCCTATGTACTTCTTCCTGGGTAACCTCTCCTTCCTGGAGATCTTGTACACTTCTAACATTGCCCCCAGGATGCTTGTGGACTTACTGAGACAGAACAAATGTATTTCCTTTACCAGCTGTATCACACAGTTATACGTCTTCTGTGCATTAGGGACTGTTGAGTGTTTTCTCCTGATGTTCATATCTTATAATCGGTACCTGGCTATTTGTCGGCCTCTGCTCTATGCAGATTCAATGAACTGGAATCTTTGCATTAAGCTGTCTGCTGGCACGTGGGTTTGGGGATTTCTGTTGGCTGCTGTGTTGCAATTGCTTCTGGCAAAATCTTTAACTCTTTGTGGCCCTAATGAAATCTACCATTTCTTTTCTGACTTGACGCTTTTGCTGAATCTGTCCTGCTCTGACACCTACATGGTGGAAGTAGCGATTTTTGTCTCATGTTGCATTGTATCACTGGTCCCCTTCCTTTTGACCATCACATCGTACATTCATATCCTCCTGGCTGTCCTCAAAATCCCGTGAAAGAGTGGGAAGCAGAAGACGTTCTCCACCTGTAGCTCTCACCTCATCGTAGTCACCACTTTCTATGGGATGCTGACCGTTACATATGTTTTGTCTACGGGAACTCAGTCCATTCATCTCAACAAAATCCTTTCCCTGCTCTACGTTGTTGTGACTCCACTGTTCAATCCCATTGTGTATAGCCTGAGGAACAAGGAGGTTAAAGAAGCATTGAGGAAACTCACAAGCAAAGTCATCCCTTTCCCTGACTGATCAAATATTCCTCACCAATTCTTTACAAGAAAAACCTGAAATTTTCTTTCAATGAAAATGGATATTTTTCAGGAACACATCCATTTTGACAAATATGTAATTTTCACTCCTGAAAGCCTTTCAACTGAATGTTTTCAGCTAGTTCAATTCAGTAAGCCTTGGTCTACATTGGGAGGGGTTTGGATCTAAGTTACACAACTTCAGCTACGTGAATAACGTAGCTGAAGTCGACATACTTAGATCTACTCACCGTGGAGTCTTCACTGTAGTGAGTCGACTGCTTCCACTCCCCCGTCGACTCCGCCTGCGCCTCTCGTGGCGGTGGAGTACAGGAGTTGATGGGAGAGCCCTTGGCGGTCAATTTATCGCGTTTAGACTAGATGCGATAAATTGACCCCCGCTGGATTGATCACTACCAGCCAATCTGGCAGGTAGTGTAGACATACCCTAAGACTCATATCCACCAAAGGACTAAGGCACTAGTGTGACAGATATTAAACCCCATGCCATTTCTTTAGAGACAGTATTAAATTAAGTTTACGAATATTCGAGGACTGCAGCCAGTTCCAGGGGAAGGGTTGCCACAGCTCCTCCAAGAACTGAAAACAGAGAGAGAGAGAGAGAGAGAGATATTAAGGTGTCATCTCAGGTTGTAAACAACCCCAGACAGATGTTTGTATATACTGGTTCAGACTGGGTTTTCTAGAGACCAACACACAAAGAAAGGCTGTTTAGTATAAAAAGGCTGAGTTTAAACTGACTGAGGGTCTTCCTTTGATTCAGAAATCAGACAGGACCCTCTTTCAAAGAGGTCCCCAACCCTTGCAGAAGGGTTGAATGAACTTTGGCCTACTAGGAACCCATAAATTTGATGGGTGACCTCTGGTAAGCTTTGAGCGTATGTAACCCACACACTGCCTGGGTGTGTTTCTCTGTCCCATGTAGTGGCACCGAGACCACTTAGAGAGAGATTAATGAGTCTGCTACAGCCTTAGCTAAGGCCCCATGGCTTTTAGCTCATGCAGTAGAGGCTCATGCATTTAGCTCCAGAGCCCCAGGTTCAATCCCGCTTGCTGATGACCGGGTTCTGTCACTGTTACACATGCATATATGAACTTTTATTGTTTGGTTTTTTTTAATGTTGTCTCTGTAAGGCTTTTACCCCGAGAATAAATGTATTTTGCTTCATTAAGGCTGACTGGTGACTGGGATACACTATTGTAGTCTCTGGGGAAAGGCTGACCACAGGTGCTTGACCCTGATTAGTCAAGCACCGCAAAGAGGGCAGCTAGGAGCCTGAAACTTTAAGGAGGTGCCTGTGAGGAAGACCAGGTGTGAGGTGGAGTCAAAGGTGCAGTTAACTCTGAAAGTGACACCTAGCTTCCCACCTTAGGTGCCTAAGTCTAACATTTAGGTGCCACTGAGGTCCTCCAAAACCCTGCTAAGCTGCTGCCTAACCCTGTAGGCCCAAAATACCCCTTGTCACCTACATTTGGATGTTAAAGTCCCTGAGAGGGCTTAAATTTGTACTACTGGGCATGCACCCTGCTGCCTCTCTCACACCTAAGCCCAAGCGGGCTCCTCAAAACAGGTAAAACTAGGTGTTGCACTCCCCCTCTCACCTGATCTGGTAGGTGTTCTCCACCTCACACCTAACTCCACATAACATGTCTGTGGGAGAGGAGAAGAGGAGTAGGCAATTTCCCTTACGGAACTTATGTGGGATATGATCGACCCCCAGTTCAATTCCTTCCTCTGCTTGATGAAGAGTGGGGATTTGAACAGGCAACCCACCTCGCAGGATGGACTGCTGAATGGAGACAGCTACTCTCATTCTCCCTTCAGCCTAAAGCATATTTATTTATGCATAGTGAAACCATTTCAACAGGAAGGACTAAGACATCCACCTCAGACTATCTCATAGTCCAATGGTTACAGCACTCACCTAAGAGGTGGAAGTGCTCTAACTTCAAATCCCTTCTCCACATCAGGCAAGGGAGAGAACTGAACTGGTGTCTCTCACATCCCTATGTTCCTTAACCACTAGGCTAGGGGCTTTAAAAGGGCAGGACTCCTCATTCCTATCCTCCCACCCCCCAGTCACTTTGCGTGGGGTTAAATATGTGCTGAAACCTTTCTTGAAAGAAACAGCTTTGTCACCTGACTCCAGGACAAGTTTCGCATCTGGGGATCCTAAGCAGAAATAGTTGCCTCCCTCTAGCTTGGACTTAGGTGTCTAACTCCCCAAAGGGGTGCGGCTTATGATGTATCAGCATCTGCTATTGGCTAGTTTAGGGAGCGCGCTGCTCAGTGTGCTGATTTTTGTGAATATCGTTGCTAGGTGTCTCTCTTTCCTCATGCATTATAGAGGTAGCCTGGGCACCTTAGCTAGGGTTTGTGAATTCACCGGGTAGCTAGGTGCCTAAACGTTAGGCATTGCAACAGTCAGTCGTGCAACACCGAAGTGCCTTTGAGGATCCAAGCCTAACCCTTCTTCCTCCTCTTGCTCTTTGTTGGGTACATGAAATCCTTTTCAGGGAACTACATAATGTACTTGAATAACCTCTAGAAATGATAGAGAAGGAGAATCTTTTGACACAATTCCTAAACCATCCTGCAGAATCCAGTAAAATTCTATCCCCGCTAAAGGATTCTCTTCTGTTCTATTTGGGTTCTTATAATCATGCTGTAATGGGTGTGGGGGTGCTGGGTAACCAACATTGCTGTGGACCCCCAAATATTGGTTTGTGGACAGGATTCCTGAGAAGGAGATCTGGAATGTCGGGAGGAGAAGACAGTTTCTGCACACTCTTCCACAGTCACAGGATGTGTGCCTGAAAGCCATTTGGGCTGAATGGGCCTAGCCACCAAACAATGGAGCAAGGGGCATTCTCCTATAGGGCCTGGTAGGCCAACTGGGAGGAACCCTTCTTAGTCAAAAGTAAGACTTTGCACCTAGACCCTCTATCAAAAGCGATTGAGATATGTGGTAGTTGTGCTCAGGTTCACATAGGCAGGGTGGGTATTTGTGAAAAGAGAGTTTCCTGAGAGGAGGTAACAGTCTGGAGAACACACTGGAAGAAAAGCAGAGACCAGGCTTGGTCCCAAGAGCTTCTGGTTTTACTAAAGAATGTAAGCTGGGACTGTTCTGTTCCTGTGCTACAAAGGAAGCTCATGTAACTGAGGGCAAGTCTACACTGCAAAATTAAATAAACTTAAGTTACATCAACGTAGAGTCACCACAGTAATTAAATCACTTTTCCATGCCCACACTACACTCCTTGTATCAATGGTGCATGTCCTCACCAGGAGCACTTGCACCAATTTATCTGTCAGTGTGAGGCATTATGGGATGGCTTCTGAAAGGCAGCAGCAATCAAAGTAAGCAAAGCAGTGTCTACAGTGACACTGCATCTATCTAACTACATCAACCCAACTGCTATGCCTCTCTTGGTGGGATAACTCACATGACTGGAGTACTGTCATGGATGGATATAAACTGTTCAGGAAGGACAGGCAGGGCAGAAAAGGTGGGGGAGTTGCACTGTATGTAAGAGAGCAGTATGACTGCTCAGAGCTCTGGTATGGAACTGCAGAAAAACCTGAGAGTCTCTGGATTAAGTTTAGAAGTGTGAGCACCAAGGGTGATGGCATGGTGGGAGTCTGCTATAGACCACCGGACCAGGGGGATGAGGTGGACGAAGCTTTCTTCCGGCAACTCACAGAAGTTACTAGATTGCAGACTGTGGTTCTCATGGGAGACTTCAATCACCCTGATATCTGCTGGGAGAGCAATACAGCGGTGCACAGACAATCCAGGAAGTTTTTGGAAAGCGTAGAGGACAATTTCCTGTTACAAATGCTGGAGGAACCAACAGGGGCAGAGCTCTTCTTGACCTGCTGCTCACAAACCGGGAAGAATTAGTAGGGGAAGCAAAAGTGGATGGGAACCTGGGAGGCAGTGACCATGAGATGGTTGAGTTCAGGATCCTGACACAAGAAAGAAAGGAGAACAGCAGAATACGGACCCTGGACTTCAGAAAAGCAGACTTTGATTCCCTTAGGGAACTGATGGGCAGGATCCCCTGGGAGAATAACATGAGGGGGAAAGGAGTACAGGAGAGCTGGCTGTATTTTAAAGAATCCTTATTGAGGTTACAGGGACAAACCATCACAATGTGTATGTAACCCTTCTGCCCGTCAGAGTTGGCAGCAACAAGGGCCGGGTTCAGTATCTAGGGGTTCCATTCCAATAACACAATGCAAAACCGGCTCGAGCCCCCACCCAGTGACCTGGGACAAATATATACCACCCCCGCTGGGCGCCTCTGTAGCCAGACAGCCAGCACCCCCCCCCCCCCAGACCAGCATTGCTGGGAAATGGAAGCCAAAACCACAGGGCACTTAACATGAATTCCAGCACAGCCTTTGAAGCTGAGAGAAGCACAGGTGTGCTGCTACAATGTGCCTCTGGGAACATATGCAACAACTGGGCTCACAGCAGGCAGAGGTGCTGTGACAGACATGGCTCTTAGCCCCTACTAAATAGCATGATGCACACACACCAACATCCTTGGTGGGAAAATATTTACCCTAATAAAAGGAATGTCCAGTAGTTGACACTTATTGTTTCTCTCCCTTGCAAGTGTGAACTACTCTTGCGAGAGCTGGCGTCACCCTGACAGACCAGCCCCAATTTGGCATAGAAAGGAGAAAGAGAATAAAGGAGTACAGAGGTATAAGTAGGGGACTTACAGCACCATGATTTTTGAGTGCTTTTCACTATCTATCTGCTGGTCAGATAAGTGACCGCCTCCCAAGGCTTCTGCAGCTAAGAGGGTCCCTAAGCCTTGTCCCTTATTCGTCTTTCCGCGGAATTGAGTGACCGATCCTGGCTTGGCACCGCTGGAATCGAGAGATGCAAGGAGGGTAAGAAGCACCCACACCTGATCTCCTATCTTTAGTGTACACATATTTTGAAATAGAGCTCTATACTTTGTTTTCTTTCTTTGGGATTGTAGCTTCAGTTTTGTAACTTGTTTGTGTGTGTAACATCTCTACATTTAAATAAGTAGGCACTAGCAATTTTGTAACCACATGATTAGAATCTAGTTTAATAAATATTGGTAACCATTTGTGCATAAGCCTGACTTGTTTCTCTGGTTTACTGTGAAGCAGCCAACACAATTAAAGAACCTCAGCCGTTTTGGCTATAAAGCCTGGCCATTAGGTGAGAGTACTAAGAGCCTAGCGTTGAGTTGTGCCGCCTCCACGGGGCAAACTCTTGGGGCACCTGTCAGTCAATCCTGACTGCCCGCTGCGAAGGAGCTCTGAGCTCTAGCAGTTAAAGTCACGGGTGTGGAGAGGCTCTTAGTGCTGCCATTGGGGCACCTGTCAGTCAGTGTTGACTGCCCGCTGCGAAGGAGCTCTGAGCTCTAGCAGTTAAAGTCATGGGTGGTTAGGACCTTGGGGCATCCGTCAGCCTAGCCCGGGCTGCCCGCCGCGAAGGGACAGTGCGTCCTAGCGGTTAAAGTCACGGATGGTATAAAACGGGCATAGCTGGCACCTCACCAAACATCCCTGGCCATCGGCTAACAGAGCCTCCAAGAGGCAATACTTCCCCTCTCACAAGCACAGAGTCTGAGTGTAGCAAAAAGCCTTTTAATAATAGAGAGAAACAATGCAGCATTATGTTGGGGAAACACCACCAACAGGATTCATAACACAACCCAAGAGCAAAAAACCCACCCCAAGCAAATTGTGGCATGTCCTTTCCCTTTGGTTCTTGAGTCCAGCAACCCCAAATCACCCAAAGTCCCAAAAGTCTCTGTCCCCAGAGTTGGAAAGTTTATCTGCAGAGTTTTACCTCCCAACCTGGGTGGAGGTTAAGGAGCGCCTTACATGGTCCAAAGCTGATTACCCCCCTCTCCATTGGGCACCGCTCTGCCAGCTGCCCCATGAGCTGCTCCCCCATATATCTTCAAGCTCCCCCACTACTTAACACAACACTCAGTGATTTCAGCTTGTAGTAGGGGAGCCTCAGTGCTGGGGCACCATTAGCCCAAAGTGAATGCAGCTCAGCAGCCAGTAACTAGATTACTAATAGAATCAAAATTAGCTCTGATATTCTACAGTGGAGAAAGGAGAAAGTGCAATTAGCATATAAGGCCCTTACCAGAGAACCCATACTACCAAATATTAATACCTGTCCCCGACCTCTCTCTATTCACTGGGTTTTGGAATCCATGACTCTTGCCTAGCGACTGCTGCTTAGATGATGGTGAGTCCCTCCATCATAACAAAAGGCCGAGTACAGTTCCACTGTCCTTGATTCACATAATCAGGATAATAACAGTTTATTCCTGCCCCAGTAACAGAGAAACTGGGGCTCCTACAGCAGCCAAAGTGACCATCTAGGCGGGGTGGGTGTGCCTATGCAAATGAGATCAGCCCCTGAAGTTCTTTTCCACAACCCACCATGACTCGCCACCAGATGTCAGGGTACAGCTCATCCTGACTCTGCTTACATCTAGAAAGAATAGTAAATGTGGCAGGCGACCAGCTTGGCTTAACAGTGAAATCCTTGCTGATCTTAAACACAAAAAAGAAGCTTACAAAAGAAGATTGGACAAATGAGCAGGGAAGAGTATAACTCAAACATTCAGGAGTGAAATGAGGAAGGCCAAATCGCACCTGGAGTTGCAGCTAGCAAGAGATGTTAAGAGTAACAAGAAGGGTTTCTTCAGGTATGTTAGCAACAAGAAGAAAGTCAAAGAAAGTGTGGGCCCCTTACTGAATGAGGGAGGCAACCTAGTGACAGAGGATGTGGAAAAAGCTAATGTACTAAGTGCTTTTTTTGCCTCTGTCTTCATGAACAAGGTCAGCTCCCAGACTACTGCACTGGGCAGCACAGCATGGGGAGGAGGTGACCAGCCCTCTGTGGAGAAAGAAGTGGTTCGGGACTATTTAGAAAAGCTGGACGAGCACAAGTCCATGGGGCCGGATGCGTTGTATCCGAGGGTGCTAAAGGAGTTGGCGGATGTGATTGCAGAGCCAGTGGCCATTATCTTTGAAAACTCATGGTGATCGGGGGAGGTCCCGGATGACTGAAAAAAGGCTAATGTAGTGCCCATCTTTAAAAAAGGGAAGAAGGAGGATCCGGGGAACTACAGGCCGGTCAGCCTCACCTCAGTCCCTGGAAAAATCATGGAGCAGGTCCTCAAGGAATCAATTCTGAAGCACTTAGAGGAGAGGAAAGTGATCAGGAACAGTCAGCATGGATTCACCAAGGGCAAGTCATGCCTGACTAATCTAATTGCCTTCTATGACGAGATAACTGGCTCTCTGGATGAGGGGAAAGCAGTGGATGTGTTCTTCCTTGACTTTAGCAAAGCTTTTCACACGGTCTCCCACAGTATTCTTGCCAGCAAGTTAAAGAAGTATGGGCTGGATGAATGGACTATAAGGTGGATAGAAAGCTGGCTAGATTGTCGGGCTCAACGGGTAGTGATCAATGGCTCCATGTCTAGTTGGCAGCCGGTATCAAGTGGAGTGCCCCAAGGGTCGGTCCTGGGGCCAGTTTTGTTCAATATCTTCATTAATGATCTGGAGGATGGTGTGGATTGCACCCTCAGCAAGTTTGCAGATGACACTAAATTGGGAGGAGAGGTAGATACGCTGGAGGGTAGGGATAGGATATAGAGGGACCTAGACAAATTAGGGGATTGGGCCAAAAGAAATCTGATGAGGTTCAACAAGGACAAGTGCAGAGTCCTGCACTTAGGACAGAAGAATCCCATGCACCGCTACAGACTAGGGACCGAATGGCTTGGCAGCAGTTCTGCAGAAAAGGACCTAGGGGTTACAGTGGACGAGAAGCTGGATATGAGTCAACAGTGTGCTGTTGTTGCCAAGAAGGCCAATAACATTTTGGGCTGTATAAGTAGGGGCATTGCCAGCAGATCGAGGGACATGATTGTTCCCCTCTATTTGACATTGGTGAGGCCTCATCTGGAGTACTGTGTGCAGTTTTGGGCCCCACACTACAAGAAGGATGTGGAAAAATTGGAAAACGTCCAGTGGAGGGCAACAAAAATGATTAGGGGTCTGGAACACATGACTTATGAGGAGAGGCTGAGTGAACTGGGATTATTTAGTTTGTGGAAGAGAAGAATGAGGGGGAATTTGATAGCTGCTTTCGACTACCTGAAAGGGGGTTCCAAAGAGCATGGATCTAGACTGTTCTCAGTGGTAGCAGATGACAGAATGAGGAGTAATGGTCTCAAGTTGCAGTGGGGGAGGTTTAGGTTGGATATAAGGAAAAACTTTTCAATAGGAGAGTGGTGAAACACTGGAATGCGTTACCTAGGGAGGTGGTGGAATCTCCTTCCTTAGTGGTTTTTAAGGTCAGGCTTGACAAAGCCCTGGCTGGGATGATTTAGTTGGGGATTGGTCCTGCTTTGAGCAGGGGGTTGGACTAGATGACCTCCTGAGGTCCCTTCCAACCCTGATATTCTATGATTCTATGATTCATGGAGGTGGAGTTATTAAGTCGGTGTAGTGGGTGAGTTACATCAGTGGGAGCTACATTTTAGTGTAGATGCTGACAGAGTTAGGTGAGTGTAAGCTGCCTTATGTTGACCTAACTCTGTAGTGTAGACCAGGGAAGCATAGGATTAGATGAGTCAAAATGTGTGTGTCAGCTGTTCATTGTTTTGAAATTATTTTCTCCAATGCTTTGTTCTATTTGCTAAATAAACCTGCTTCTTTGAAGAAGGCTTTTGGTCACTGTATATTACTGGTCATGGATCCTGAAGTGCAGGGTTCACAGGTATTCAGTGAGATCTGCACAGTAATAAGCAGTTGGCATAGACCGGATCCTGTATCCGGATCCGCTGTTCTAAAAGTGGGAGGAGTCTGAGACTCCACCCCAAGACAGATGAGGATCCAACACCCAACACCTGAGGGGATACACATGGAGAGAACAGAAAAAGGATAGAGGTGCAAGCAACCTCATAACTCTGACTCCAAACTGAACTGTTTTCCCAACAAAAAATTAGGTTTGTGAACTAAATGAAAATGTTGTGCATATGGTGTGCTCTCATCAAAAACATTCAAATGTTGCTTGGCAAATGTAACACAAGAAAGCTTTTATGGGAGGTTTTGAACAGCACTATTTTTGTTTTTCTACATTTTTTTTTATATTCAGTTTTCTGCCAAAAAATTGTCTTCATGACTGAGACAAATAGGCCAATGTTCAGCTTTTTTCTTCTTTGATGCAAAGTTAAAATTTTCTGCAGAACAAATTCAACGTTTTTGGACCAGCACTAATTTTAAATCAATATTTTTTTTGTTTCAGAATCAAATTGAGATTAATTATCTAATATTTTAATTTGCCCAAAAATATGTAAGAATAATGATGATTATCTTAGGATGGGGAAAAAAGGAAAATGTGGAAGATGCAGTCAATTTTTCTGCTAAAAGATAAGTTTCAGAATAAAATGGGCTTTTTTGTTTTAAAAACATTGTGTGAAAAAATCATCTATTCCATTCTGTTCTACTCTATTCTACGGTTCATTTAAATGTCATTTTGTTTTCAGAGGTGGAGATCCTCAAAGACACAAATGGCAGCTAGTCACTTAGGAGCATGTGACTTTTCCTGGGATTCAGGTGCTTAACTACCATTTGTGCTTTTGAAAAATCTTTCCCAAAGTTGCTGTAGCTTTTTACTGAGCAATCATATGCACTGTGCTCTGTCTCTCTGTCTCTCTCTCTCTCTCTCTCGTGTGAAGACATTGCTTTTATTTGCTTTCACTTTTTTTCCCTTTAATCGAAACTGAAAGCCATTTTGAACTGAAGGGGTGTCATAAATATAAAGGGAAGGGTAAACCCCTTTAAAATCCCTCCTGGCCAGAGGAAAAATCCTCTCACCTGTAAAGGGTTAAGAAGCTAAAGGTAATCGCGCTGGCACCTGACCAAAATGACCAATGAGGAGACAAGATACTTTCAAAAGCTGGGAGGAGGGAGAAAAAACAAAGGGTCTGTGTCTGTCTGTGTGATGCTTTTGCCAGAGACAGAACAGGAATGGAGTCTTAGAACTTAGTAAGTAATCTAGCTAGGTATGTGTTAGATTATGATTTCTTTAAATGGCTGAGAAAATAGCTGTGCTGAATAGAATGAATATTCCTGTCTGTGTGTCTTTTTTGTAACTTAAGGTTTTGCCTAGAGGGATTCTCTATGTTTGAATCTAATTACCCTGTAAGGTATCTACCATCCTGATTTTACAGAGGTGATTCCTTTACTTCTATTAAAAGTCTTCTTGGAAGAAAACTGAATGCTTTTTCATTGTTCTAAGATCCAAGGGTTTGGGTCTGTGGTCACCAATGCAAATTAGTGAGGATTTTTACCAAACCTTCCCCAGGAAGTGGGGTGCAAGGGTTGGGAGGATTTTGGGGGGAAAGACATGTCCAAACTCCATTTTTTCAGGAACCCAGATAAAGTTTGGTGGTGGCAGTGGAAATCCAAGGGCAAAGGGTAAAATAATTTGTACCTTGGGGAAGTTTTAACCTAATCTGGTAAAAGTAAGCTTAGGAGGTTTTCATGCAGGTCCCCACATCTGTACCCTAGAGTTCAGAGTGGGGAAGGAACATTGACAAGGGGTGTGGCTTGCTCTTTGTGTATGATAAAAAGGAAAATGTTGCATATGTTTCTAACCACCATCCCAGTCACCGACCAACCTTCAGGGCAAACTCCATGACCTGAACTGGTCCCAGAGCAATTCCATCACACTATGAGCCAGATTTTCAAATGTATTTATGTGCCTAAAGATGCAGATAGGCACCTAGGGCTGGATCACAGAGGGATATAGATTCCTTTAGACTCCACTTTAGATCCTAAATCCCAGATTTAGGCTCCACTGGCATTCACAAAACCTCCACTCAGCTGCCTCCTCATCCCATAGGCATCTAAACTTACTCAGTGCCTAAATTTTCACTGTAAAAGTTCCCTAGGTGCCTAAATTTCTGACTTTGGGCATGCAGACTCCTGTCTCGCTCTAGGTGTCTAGATGGCTTAGCTCCAGAGTGATCCACAAACCAGGGGAGATGGGTGGGGGACCACCGATCTCACCTGTGGGGCCCAGTCTGACAGGTGTACTCAGAGCAGGCCTACCGAATCTGTGCCCATTCACAATCCAGCTGGAGGAGGAGCCCACCTCATAACTTTTAGCTAAGTGGTGAAAACACTCACCCGGCATTCACTTTCCCCTCTGCCTGTCGGGGATAAAGGATTTGGACAGGGAACTTTTGCCGCTCAAAAGAGCGCTCTAACCATTGGCCTATCGGGTAGCCTGATGTGGCTTTCTCTCAATTCCTCCTGTAGAAGCTGTTTTACTCTGGATTATGTACTCATTGAAGAAGGGGCGACTGGAGCATGGGGTAAAAGTGAGCTCCTCCATGCTATAAAGTCACTCTCACTCACTCTCTTTGGCCTAATGACTATTCACGGATTTTATCCGAAGTGGAACAGCTTGGACAGGAGTTATTGAGAACCACCCACTCCAGCATATCCCATATCCCAGTGGTTAGGGCATGCTGCTCAGAGGTAGGAGATCCAATTATTTCTCTCTATTAGACAGATGAGGGAATAGAATCCATGTCTTCCACATCCCAGGTAAGGGTCTAACCACTGGATAAAGTTATCAGTTACCCCCTCTGGTTCCCTGCCTTTGACCCTGTGACCCTCACTCCATCCTTGTTTTTTATTAGTTATCTCCTGAGATCAGTTGAGCCCTGGGTTCAGTACCTCCTCCCTTTAGGCTGGGGGAGTGGCCTTCATCTTCTGCCCGCCCACCCCCCGGGAACTCAATAGGTGGATAGAGTTACCAGGTGACCACCAGCAGCGCCTGCTCCTCCTCCAGGGTTTCTCAAAGAAAATCACCTCCCTTAGAGTCAGCTTAGGCTTCTGACTCGAGGAGAGGGTTTATGGTTGTGGGTGCTGAGCAGAAATAGGTGCCAACTTCCCAGAGAGGGGCGGGGCCTAGGATACCCTCCTCTCTTCAGCATCTAGCTTAGTGGGGGAGCCACCCAGGTTGCTGGGTTTTGTGGATCCCATTTTTAGGTGCCCATCTCTCCCCATGCGTTACAGAGGCAGCCTGAACACCCAACACAGGCTTTTCTGATTGTCTAGGTCAGGCCTGCACAACTCGTAAAGCGGCGAGGGCCATATTACTCCAAAGAAAACAGCTGAGGGCCGAAACCCCCTGGCCCCGCTGAAACACCCCCCTCCCCGCAGTGCCGCCCCACCCGCGGAAACAAACTCTCCTTCCCTAGTGCCACCCCGCCTAGGTGCTTAAAGATTAGACATCATAATGCTCAGCAGTGTGGTTCCTAAATTCCTTTTGGAATCTATCCCCCAGTGGGTGCGGCAAATGTTGGGAATTCCTGTATGGCGTCACTACCCCTTAGGGGAAAGAACTGATGTTCTCCCTGGAACATGGGAGAGCAGGCTACTTGTTGGAGACATAGAGCCACTAGGACTGTCTGGGCTGGAATCAACACATATCAATGGAGAATCTGGAAAGACAATGGGAATCCTTAATGGCTGAAAGTTGGGTACTCTCCCCCTCGCACAGAAGCAGAGCAAAAGCCCTGAGCTGGAGAGTAGAGGGAGAATCAAAAAATCATCATGGGAAGGGATAGATAATAAGACAGAAAATATCATATTGCCTCTATATAAATCGATGGTAAGCCCACACCTTGAATATTGCATGCAGATGTAGTTGCACCATCTCAAAAAAAGATATATTGGAATTGGAAAAGGTTCAGAAAAGGGCAACAAAAATGATTAGGGGTATAGAACGACTTCCGTATGCAAAGAGATTAATAAGACTGGGACTTTTCAGCTTGGAAAAGAGGCAACTAAGGGGGGATATGATAGAGGTCTATAAAATCATGAATGGTTTAGAGAAAGTAAATAAGGAAGTGTTATTTACTCCTTCTCATAATACAAGAACAAGGGGCCACCAAATGAAGTTAATAGGTAGCAGGTTTAAAACAAACACAAGAAAGTATTTTTTCACGCAACGCACTGTCAACCCCTGGAACTCCTTGCCAGAGGGTGCTGTGAAGGCCAATACTTTAACGGGCTTCAAAAGGGAGCTAGATAGATTCATGGAAGATAGGTCCATCAACGGCTATTAGCCAGGATGGGCAGGAATGGTGTCCCTAGCTTGTTTGCCAGAAGCTGGGATTGGGTGACAGGGCATGGATCGCTTGATGATAACCTGTCTGTTCATTCCCTTTGGGGCACCTGCCATTGGCCACTGTCAGAGGACAGGATATTGGGCTTGATGGACCTTTGGTCTGACCCAGTATGGCCGTTCTTATGTTCTTATGAGAAGGCGCCAGGCATCTGTGTTAAGAACTGGGCTCACCGAAACACAGCCACTCAATGGGGACTGAGAGACAAAGGGACGGGGAGAGACCAAGCCAAAATGGACCCTCCAGCAGTATGGCTCTGAGGAGCCCTGGCTCTGGCCAGTATGAACTCGCTCTTAGCCTTTGCTTCGTAATGCTAACCTAAGGACTTTCAGATGCTGTAGGCCACGTGAATGGTCACCTTATTCTGAAAGGGCTGCCTGTTGACACCATAGATACTGACTGAGAGGGTTGTGCTCTGAAGGGGCAGAGCAAATCTGTCTTGGCTACACTCACTCCGGGAGCCACAGAGAGAGATGGGTATTGTTGATGCCTGCAGGCCCAGTTTTGGAGCAGTGGAGGCCACAGGCTCTCCCCAGTGAGCCAGTGTGTGTCCTTAGGGTCCAATACCCTAAAGGGGCACTCCCAGGAGACTGGTTAAAGGTTGGGACATAGACCAAACCTTGTCAATCTGTGACAATGAGATTTTCATAGCACCTCAGCAGGGCAGGTGCCTACCTCTCATTTGTTATGCACCCAGCAGGATCTTACTAGCAAGTAAATACCATCAAAAATCTGGTCCTAAGTCACTTAGGGGTTTTTAAATTGTACCTAAATCTAATTGAAAGACAGTGGGAATTGGGTGCATAAACTAGACCTCTTAGGAAATCGGACCCTACATTGACTTTAGTGGAGTTATGTCAACGGAGAAACAGTGTGAATGAGAGGACAACTAGGTCATTTGTTGCAAAACCACTTCTACTTCCCTCCTCAATGTTCCTCACTGCTCTGGAGTGTGGATGATGGGGAAAATTTAGATAGATAGATAGCTGTGCATAGGGATAGGTAGATAGATAGATACTTTACAACATCTCTGGAGGAACGAAAGACATGGAGAGCATCTTTGTTGACATCTAAGCATCCCAATCCATGTTGAAATTCCATTGAGTTCAAAGGGCTTTGGACAAAGCCCTGAGATATGGTGGCTGGAAGGAGAATATCCCCATAGGACCTAGCAGTCTGGTTTAAATAACACTGCTGATCACACTCTATAGTGTAATTAGTCCCTTTGGGTTATCAAATGAGACAATATGTCTTTATATATTTCTGAGTTGGGACTGCTAATACACAATTCATTGTATGAAGGTCAAAAAGGGGATGATGTATATTTTCATGCAACTCTTATTTACTTTTTAGGACAACATGCTGTGAGAAGAGGGAACCAGAGAAACAAGATTCTGATTGCTGGAGAGGTGAAAGCAAGGGTTACAATTATATATAAAGGCAACAGCCAAATCAAAGGTAAAAGTGGCTTCAGTTGTTAATCTGGATAAATATAATCAGAGTTTTCTGGCATTTGTGAACAACAGGCAACTGAACCATAATACAAAATTACAGTAAAACTTTTGGGCTTGATTCTTTACAATTTTGTATTCTGTGTTGTCATTTACAATGGTTCAAAGCAAATGCATCAGAGGTATAAAGTGCCACAATGGGTGTAAATGGGTGGAGAATTCAGATCTGGTAGGATTTTACACCTATTTTGTATTAATTTCTGCATTTCTGCATGGGGATACCATATTAGTCTATATAATATTTAATACTATTGTCTGTATTTGTTATTCAGTTTCTACTTCATCGTACTTACTGTAGGTATGATAGATAGATAGATAGATCTTTTGGGTCTCTTCTTAAGCCCTATTGAAGTAGACAAACAATCCTACTAAACTTCCCCCATATTTTCTGATGCTATTGGATGTGCGTATGGGGTGTGTTGAGATTCTTTCTCTTTAATTCTTGTTATTTCTAGGGTTAGGGCTAGGGGTTTGGTTCAGATGAAACATATTCTTGTCACCTGTACTTCCTTTAAGGGGATTGTAGTTGACTAGGTTCCGTTGAATAATAACATTTATGTGAGATACGCTCTAGTTCAAAATGAATTATTTTAGTGATGTTCTCTGGCCTGTGTTATACAAGAGGTCAGACTAGATAATCACAATGGTCTCTTCTGATTTTGAAATCTATGAATTACTTAATTTTCCTCTGTGTCCATTTCCTTTTCTTTAGTTGGAGAATATGGGTGTAATTGGAAAAGAGAATCAAACAGCCATCACAGAATTCATTCTTCTGGGGTTTGGAGACTTCCATGAAATGCAGCCCTTACTCTTTGTGACATTTTTATTCATCTACACCATAACCATGTCCTGCAACATCGTAATTGTTCTGGTGATAGCAGCTGATCACAATCTACATATCCCCATGTACTTCTTCCTGGGTAACTTATCTTTCCTGGAGATCTGCTACACCACCACCATTGTCCCCAAGATGCTAAGAAGTTTCCTTAGAGTGAGGGAAGTGATTTTATTCATGGGTTGTGTAGCCCAGTTGTACATTTTTGGATCTTTGGCAGTCACTGAGTGCCTCCTTTTATCAGTCATGTCCTACGATCGGTATTTAGCAATATGCCATCCGTTGTCTTATGCATCTGTTATGAACTTTAAGGTTTGCCTTCAGCTAGCAGCTGGCTGTTGGATAACTGGCTTCCTGACTCCTATAGCAATGATGGTCTTGACTTTTACATTGCCTTTCTGTGCTTCCAAGGTTGGCCATTTCTTTTGTGATTTCATGCCTCTGTTAAAACTTTCCTGTACTGACACCCATCTGGTTGAATTTCTGTCTTTCACAGTGTCTGCCTGTGTGACCCTGGTCCCATTTCTACTAACCTTGACTTCCTATTATAGGATCATCTCGACCATTCAAAGGATCCCTTCCACCACTGGGAAGCAAAAAGCCTTTTCCACCTGCTCCTCACACCTGCTGGTTGTTTCTATTTTCTATGGCACCATCATTATTGTTTATGGAGTCCCTGTAGGAAACCTGTCACCAGCTTTAAACAAGGCCTTCTCCCTACTCTATACAGTCATCTCTCCCATGTTCAACCCCCTCATCTACAGCCTGAGGAACAAGGAGGTCAAGGGTGCCCTGCGAAAGGTTGGAAGCAAAGTGTTCACTTTCCTAAAGAAGAGCAATATCCCATAAGGTGACCCAAGTGACTGAAATCAGAGAGCAGTTAGCATCTCAGATGTTCTGGAGGTTCAGTAGAGAGGAGGTCAAGAAGACCTGAAAAGGTCTGCAGGTATAAGGAATGCTTTCAGAAATTTCATGTCTCTAAAGCAAAATTAGGAATGGATATTAGCGATCAAGTGTGAATTTCAAAAAAAGAGTCAAAATGACCAGCTCATGAAAGAACAACCCATAGGCAAAATAAATTGACCATCCAATTTATTTGGCAAAACATTCAAAGAAATCAACATACATTCACAAATAACTCAATGGAGGAAGACAAGAATTCCATTCACAATTACCATTTGATTGGCTCTAATGAACAGCTGAGACATGTCTACATGTCTTTTTCAAGAGATCAGAAACAATCCTATGATCTCTGAACATTTCCTTCTGTGAATACTACTAACATATTTTTCTTTTTTGAAACTTTTTATTAAGGCAAAGTTGCACTAAAACGTTAACTTATTACATTATACATTACTTATTCAGGGTCAGGTTAATATTCAAAGAACCTGGCTCAAGATTCTGGACTGCTGGCTGGGAAGCCCATCTCCTCCCAAAATCATAGAGCCGTAGGGTTAGAAGGGACCACAAGGGTCATCTAGTCTAACTCCACTCTGAGTACATTAAAAAGGGTGACCAAATTTCTCAATACCTAGCCTCTCTTCGGTGCTTCTCTTGTGTATGTACTTGGTGTGAAAGCTTTTCAATTACAAGGACAGTCCATTTTTGACAATATCCCAGTTCCATAGGAGGAGACATCATATTTTTCCAATATTGTGCAATATAGAGTCTTACTGCTATTAATTAAATAAAAGAAATTAATGTGTTGTTCTGTTTAAAATGGAAAGCCTTTACTAGAGCATTAAGTGAGAAGTCCAGGGGATCTCTGGGAAGCTGGCATTTTGTCATAAAGTGAATCTCTTTAATTACTTCCTCCCAAAATCATCTAATTCCTATACACAATCATAACATGTGCAAGTATGTTCCCCTTTCCCTGCAACCTGTCTGACAGTATGCCTTCCTAGTAGCAAAAATGTGATGGATCATGATTGGAGTCAAATGCCATGCATACATTAATTCATAAGCATTTTCTTTATGAGCTACACAAATTGAAGATGTATATCTTCTTTCCTGTGTACAGACCCACTCATCCAGGTCAATTTCCACTCACTCCACATCCAAATACCTCTCCCATCATTTTATCTGGGTTGTTTTCTTATTAACATCCTTTTCAAACAAAACTGCATGTATCTTACAAATTAAACATTTTGTTCCAGCTTGCTCCTGATTCAGCTCGTCAAATGTGGTTAAAAGGCTAAATAGACATGGATTAGACAGTAAAATGGTTGACTTGTAAATATTGAAAATACAGGATCTTTATGTTATTTACATTCTTACATTCTTTTGGTTTGATTTCAAATCAGGATTCAGGAACAGCTGTCCGAACTGAGTAATCTCAACTCTTAGACACAATGACTGGACTAGATAACCTCTAGTTCTATGATTCTATGAATATTCACTTTGATATATTCTAGGGATAAATTCCTGATTATTAATGAAAGCTGTTTCATTATTAATGAAAGCCTTGGCCTCAGCAACAGAAACTTAAAACAAATTTGGAATTTTTCCAAAGCTGCTGAAGTATTCTAGATGAATGGGTGATTTTAAATTTTTTTTGATGACCTAAATTTCTTTTTAACCCAACAATTAATATAAATAGCTATATTTGTGTTCCAGCCTTGTTTGATTTTTATCCAGTGTTTGGATAAAACAAATTGTTAGCCCAGATGATCACGTCTTTTAATTGTGATGCATAATAATAATTAGCCAAATGAGGAAAGGTAATCCACCTCTCTTTATAGGTTTATACAGAACTTTAGAACTCCCCCTTTGCCTTTTATGTTTCCATATGAATTTTAATAGCACACCCTGCCATCTTTTTAATGTCATGTCAGGCTTACCAACAGGGATGCACTGAAACAAAAATAATAACGTATGGGGGGGACAGTCTTTGTTACTGAAGCTGCCCTGCCTAGCAAAAAAAATTCATATTTGTTCAATTCCTCCTAATCTTTTATTATTTTATTCCATAGTGGAGGGTAATTTGCCTTACACTGATTTTTATGTTTCTCCTCAATTATTTATTCCTAAATACTTTAAAAACGCTTTTACCCATTTAAATGTACATGGCTGACAATACTTTGTTTGACCCTTTCAGGAATATTCATTCCTAAAAGTTCAGATTTCTCAGAGTTGATTTTGAAGCCTGATATCTGACCAATTTCCAAAGTCATCTTTAACAAGGCTTCTGGATCCTGCAAATATAAGACACCGACAGCATACAGAGCTATTTTGTGTTCTATACCAGAAGATGCTTTGATATCCATTACCTAGATGTCTCACATTTATTGCAAATGGCTCTATTGCCAATGCAAACAATATGGGGGTAGGAGACAATCCGGTCTTGTACCCATAACCAATTAAAAGGTGGAGACTTGTGACCATTAACAAAATCAGACGCTCCAGGTTGAATATACAGGACTAATATGCCCTTAGAAAACTGATTTCCAAAACGATATCTTACCAAAATCTGTCCAAGATACTCCCACTCCAGACAGCCAAAGGCTTTCTCAGCACTTCTTTTCTTTTACCCATCCCCACAACTTTCCTGACATCTAGAAACTTTATCTGTGATGATTTTATGTTTTCTTCTAGGTAATTGATAAAAATATTAAATATTGTAGGTCTAATAAGTGATTGGTCTGGGGACCCCACGAGAAACACACCCACTAGATGACAATTCCCCATTTACAGGTACACTTTGATACCTATCAGCCAATTTTCAATCCATTTCTGTGCCATGTTAATTTTATACTATTTTAGTTTTTTAATCAAAAAGTCTTGCAGTACCAAGTCGAACTCTTTAGAAAAGTCTAAGTATATTACATCGACAATATTACTTTTATTAACCAAACACTTTATACACACATAAACATATCAAGTTAGCTTGAATGTATCTATGTGCCATAAAGCCATGTAAATTAGCATTGATTATCCTCCTTTAAATCTTTATTAATTGAGTCTCATTTCAATCACTTCATTATCTTCCCTGAGATTGGTCATGTTGATTGGCCTATAATTACCTAGGACATCCTGTTTACCCATTTAAAATTTGGCAGAACATTAGCTTTATTCTAATCTTCTAGCACTCACCAAGTGCTCTGAGATTTACTGAAAATAAATATTAAGAGTCCTAGAAGTGCCTCAGACAGCTCTGTTAAAACTCTTGGATACAAGTTATCAGGACCTGCTGATAAAAATGTCTAACTTTAGTAGCTGCTGTTTAACATCCTCCTGAAATACTAGTGGAAGGGAAAGTTTTTTCATGGTCATATGAAAAGACA
Source organism: Natator depressus (assembly GCF_965152275.1). NCBI lineage: Eukaryota > Metazoa > Chordata > Testudines > Cheloniidae > Natator > Natator depressus. The sequence goes on from NC_134246.1 coordinate 35,274,443, forward strand.
ATATAATGTGTTTTCCCCAAACAGAGAACAGAAATATTTATTGAACACTTTTGCACTTTCTGCATTATTTATTATAATTATAGCTTTTCTATCTAGAAAGAGACAATATATTTTTGTTCCTAATATATTAAACAAACAAACAAACAAACAAAACAAACAACTAGCATTGTCCTAAACTCGGCTGGTCAAAGATTTCTCATTGTGTCCCTTTTCTTCCTGTATCAAATTTCTACAATTCCTAACTTCTGATTTATACTCAGTGCTATCAATTTCCCTTTTCTTTTGTTTGTTACATAATATTTTTACTTTTTAATTTTTATAACTCCTTCCACTTCCCCGGTAAACCAGTTCAGTTTTTAACTGGTATGGTCTTCTTCCTTGAAGTTCCATGACATCATTTAAGTTCCCACTACTGGAAAACAAGGTTTATATGGTAAACATAAGAGGGGGAGCTCGAGTGTGAAAGAGGGAATTTCAAAGCAGCTAAGAAAGATAGAAACCTAACTTCTATTGAAATTCAATAAGTTTAGGGCAATTAATTCCCATGGGCTGCTTTGAAAATGGCAGCTTGATCTAGATCTAACAACCAATGAGAGTTGGGAACATAATTCCTTTGGGCATAATTTACTTAACGATGGGAGCATACACAGAGATCCTGCTAAGTGACACTGAAACCTAGCATTTCAGAATCTTCAGCATAAAACAAGTTGCCTCCTCCCACTTGAGCTCATCTGTGAGTGAATAGCCGGTTGTTCTAGTCATTCAGGAAAGCTGTAAAACAAAGACACAGAGACGTACGCTAAGGAATTGTTACATTTGGGTTTGAGATAGGATGCAGGTGTCCACCTTCAAATGAAAGAGAAAAGCAGTGGGCTGTCCTTTGAAAATCTATAACTTAATCCTTTTGCCTCATATTCAATTATATCAATGACCTTCAGACATTTTATTTAAATTTTTGGTCCTTTGGATTAAAATTCTACTAAAGCCATGGTGTTTCAAAACCACTTAACATCCTCCTTAATGCCTTTGCCAAGGCTTCCTTCACGTCTTTGTTTCTTAGAGTGTAAATGAAAGGGTTTAATAGTGGAGTTACAACAGTGTTAAAGATGTTGATTGTTTTGTTCAAATCCAACGAGTTCTGTTTAGAAGGCTTGACATACAGAAAAATGGTGGAGCCATACCAGAGAGTCACAACGGTGAGGTGGGCAGAGCAAGTGGAAAAGGCCTTTTGCCGGCCTCGAGATGATGGGATTCTCAAGATGGTGGAGATGATGTGAATGTAGGAGACCAGGGTTATCACGCATGAGATCACGACAACAATGATTGAGACAATGAACGTTGCAAGCTCAACGAAGCGCGTGTCTGTGCAGGAGAGTGCTATCAAGGAATCAATGTCACAAAGGAAATGATTGATGCCTTTAGGGCCACAGAAGGACACTGTGGATATTAGAGCAGCCAGCACAGAGATAGCCAGGAAACCACACAGCCAAGAGGCAAGGGCCAGCTGAGCACAAAAGGTGCTGTTCATGAGGGAGCTGTAGCGCAATGGATGGCATATGGCCAGATAGCGGTCATAGGCCATGATGGCCAGGAGAAAACATTCTGTGGAGCCCATGGAGAGGAGAAAAAACAATTGCAGGAGGCAGACAGTGAAAGAGATGGTTTGGCTTGTGCCCAGCATGATGCCAATAGCCTTGGGGACACATGCTGTGGTGTACCAGATTTCCAGGAAGGAGAGATTGCAGAGGAAGAAGTACATGGGAGTGTGTAGGCATGGGTGGGTCCTCACTAGGGCTATGATGGACACATTCCCTACAATGGTTAGGAAGTACGTAACAGAAAACACCACAATAAGGAACATCTGAAAATACCAAGTGCCAGGAAAGCCCAGGAGGATGAACTCCTGCACACTGGTTTGGTTTCTTATTTCTGTCCCAGCCATGAGGTCCATCTGTCAAGACATGAGAGATCATAAGACATTTAAACATGTTGAAGACAGGCTTGGATGTGCTAAAGTGCAGACTCTAGAAATCTGGGACTAAAGCTAAGAGAAGAGAAGAAAAAATGCATGCTACTCAACACCATCCTTCCACTCAACATTTGTCTAAGGCCCACAAGCATGCAGTGGGTGGCTGCCACTATGGTATTATTTCTGTCTTGATGATCTAGCTCATCCACCCGACTCCACCCCCCCTGAGAAAGCCTCAGGATTTGGCCCATTCTCTTCATGCCTCACCTTGACAATAATTTTGCTCTCTGCTCAGGACAGAGTGGTCATTTTTTTCACAAGTCCCATTGAAAGTTCTAGGATTTCTACTCCTAAGTCACTTACACTCTTCTGACTTTCAGTGGGACTTATGTCACTTAGGCCTAGAGCTTGTCAATTTTTTTTTTAACAAAACTGTTTCCCATTGAAAAATTCCAATTTGTTAAAACTGAAATATTTACATAAGAACATAAGAATGGCCAAACTCAGTCAGACCAAAGGTCCATCTAGCCCAGTATCTTGTCTTCTGACAGTGGCCAATGCTAGGTACCCCAGAGGGGATGGACAGAATAAGCAATCACCAAGTGATCCATCTCTGCTGCCCACTTCCAGCCTCTCGCAACCAGAGGCTAGGGACACCATCCCTGTCCATCCTGGCTAATAGCCACTGATGGTCCTATCCTCCATGAATTTATCTAGTTCTTTTTTGAACCCTGTTATAGCCTTGGCCTTCCCAACATCCTCTGGCAAGCATACCAAGGAAACATCAGGTTTAGCTGAAAATTTCATCAGGATGTTTTCTCAGTTCCAGCATGGAATTTCTGATCAAAATGAAAACCTGAAAACGAAATAAGCTCTCTAGCCTAGTGGTTAGGGCACTTGTTTGGGATGTAGATGTTATGCTGTCTGGATTGGCTCACTAACGTGAGGGCCAAACTCAGGGCAGACTGTGACCAACCAGGACACAAACCCACAACTGGTTGTGTGTTCTATACTTAGATTTCTCTGACCAGTTATCAAGCATGAGTTCCTCAAGCACTATTACAGCCTTACCATGAAGTCACAGACAGTCCTCTTGCACACTCCAGTCTTTCTTGCCACCCAGGCCAGCTTGCCTTTGTAAGCTTTGCCTTACACCAAAAATCAAAATAATATTCAGGTAACTCCCAGTCCCAAAGGATCAGTCACTTACCCAAGGTCAATTGCACCTTAGATCTCACACCAAAGACAACACTTGCAGCCAAACCTATAATAAACGAACTATATATGTATTAACTAGGAAAAAGAAATAAGAGAATTATTTGAAAGGTTAAGGCAGATAAACATACACTCCAAATGAGTTACAGTCCTAGGTTTCAAAAGGAGATAGAAGCTGCTGTAATATGCCAGCTTTCTATCTCCTTTAGGGCCAACCCAAGGTAAGCAGCTTGGGAATCCCTTGCTTATGTTTAGAAATATTGTCCTCTCCAAATGCCACGCAACATAGTGATCCAGTCCCTTCAGGTCAGGGATTTTTATTCCCTTACTCCAAAGTTCAAACTGTGAGGGAACTAGGCTTTGTGCACGTCCCCTCTTCATGGCTGTGGGGAGAGCAATCAACAAAGTATTTTGCCCACTGATGTTACACAATGGTTCATCTGGTGTCTACAGGCCTTCTTTTGTTGGGCAGGAGGTGACACCTCTTCTGATAAACTCATAGTTCACACTTGGTAATGCTCCTCTCCAGACTGTGGGGGTTTCCAGATTAATAGCAAACACTTTCATAGTTGCAAAGCAAAGACTTAAATCCTTATAAGATGGGATTCAGATATTATAAGTGAGATTGAAGCATTCAGCAACTCACCAGCATTTAATAAAATCCAAACGTTAAGTACATTCTTATAAACTTAACATCTATTTGAACAAAGTTAACACCCAGGTGAGCAGACTGGTTTCCAGCTATGCATTTGTCAGTGTTTAGTGAGGCCTAGGGGCCTAGGCAGAAGATAGTATCTGGTCCACCATTGTCACAGTAGAGGACCAAGTTTGATTCTCATTTTTGTTCTATATTGCAATGGAAATAAAATGTGAAACTGTGACATTTTTCACAAAAGGGAAATCTTGTTTTCTGGTCGGCTCTGCTTAGTCCTTTCTGAGACCTTCACCCCAAATTCTCAGCAATAAGGAACAACATTAGAAACTAGCAATTCTGTTTATTATTGATTATGTGTCTTCTGGTTGAATTTTATGGTCCCACCTATGGTAGGGATCTCTCTGTGCTAGAAACTGCAACAACATAGCCTAGAAACCATCCCTACTCCAAACAGTTTACAATCCAGAAGACAAGACAGACAAACAAGTAGAGGACATGCAACAAAGAAACAGCTTCCCAGATGTACAGTGCAATGGCATGCCAGTTTCCCTTTCACATAACAGCCCCCCTCTTCCACTCTCCTCTCCTGGGCTCAGCTCCATTCAAACATTTCCAGTCTGGGCTAGACCAGAACAATAGTTAGAAATCATGTTCCAAGCCCTGTCCAATACCAAATGCTTAAGAAACAACCTATAACCCACCCCACTATTGCATGTACTTTGCCACATTCTGTAAAGGCCATCTGTCCCTGAACTGAGAGAAACCTCAGTTTATGGCAGAAAGAATAAATGATTGATTGTCATTGTAGCCAGGTATTTTCAAAGGGGTTAAGGGGGTCAGGTACCCAGTGGTTGGGAACATTCAGTGGAAGCTGGATGATGAACTCCCTCAGGCTTCTTTAAGAATCCCAACTGCAACGTCCTTCCTCCAGTAGGTTAGTTTGAAATCATCCTTAGACAGATAATAATACTTAGCACCCGAATAGTTCTTTACAGCTGCAGTGTGTAAAGAATGGCTATTCATCCACAAAACACACGGGCATGCTAGAGGTCTGACTGAAGGCACAGTGGAGTGAATGGTTGACTAGGCAAGTATTATTGTTCCCATTGTACAGCATAAGTAAGTCTGGGAGGTGAAGTGATTTGTCCAAATCACAAAGACAACTGGGCATAGAACATAAGAGTTCATAATCCCACTTCTGTGCCTTCTGCCCTGATCTCAAAACAGGATCTAGACATCCCAAAACCTCCAGCTGCCAGAAGCTGGGACTGGACAACAAGGGATAGATCACTTGAAACTGTACTTTTCTGTTCATTTCCTCTGAAGCTTCTGACATGGGCCACTATCAGAAGACAAGATACTGGGGTAGAGGCTCCATTAGTCTGACCTTCTTGGCAAAGTTGTTGCTAACATACTAGACATTAAATATTTACATAAATATATTCCAGCTACTACAGATATATCCCAATCTAGTACAAGCTAAGATGGTCTGATAAATCAATGAGTAAGGATGTTGGGTCTAAGATATTAGGAACAAGGGGAGGTAACAAACAGATGGCATTTAATACATAACGTGGTGTGTAAGTTGCGTAGGTTAGTTGTCTATCTTAGTCTATAAATGTCAGGATACTTTGCCTTAATTCTTTGTGTGGCCTAGGGGATGGCAGAAACTCTCACTACCAACTGATCCATTCCTTGCTACTAAGCACTCATGTGTTAGTGTACTTGTAACCACAGAGCCAGGGCGTTCATACTGTCCCTAAGGGGCAATAAGGCTGGCTGAGTGCCTTTGTCACCGAACCGTGTCTGTGGTCTTTCTTTATGAGTAACATCGAGCTCTGCTTAAGGAGGAGGCTGCCGTATCTGCTGTTAATAATAACCAAGGACAGAAGCACTGGGCAGCCTGCACAGCTTTACTAAGGCAACGACGTTCCAGCCTGCAGCACTTAACCACACTGGGTAGTATTTTCGAGGTCTGCTGAACCAGTTCTCTGCGCAGAGCTGGAACAGCACACTGAAAGAACACACACACACAAGCCAGCTAGCAATATATATATATCCTTCTCTATTTGCTGCAGCTAAATTATTGACCCAGTACATTTCAAGAGGTTAATTCATTAGTGATCCTTGAAACATTTCCATATCCATTTCAACATTTTTGGATGGAAACTTGTCTTTTTGATGACATGGAGACTTCATCAAAAAATGTATTTCCATGAAGCAATTTTGGTTTTTTTATAAACTGAAAAGTTCCGTTTCTGGTAACTGAATCATAGAAATGTAAGGTGGGAGGGGACCTCAAGGAGTTCAGCTGGTCCATCTCCCTGCGCTGTGGGAGGGAGAAGTAAACCGAGAGCAGCCCTGACGGCTATTTGCCCAACACGTTTTTAAAAACCTCCAATGAAGGAGATTCCATAATTGCCCTTGGACACCTATTCCAGAGCTTAACTCCCCTTAAAGTTAGAGAGCTTTTCCTAATACCTAACCTAAATCTTCCTTGCTGCCACCTTCAGTGGACATGCAGAACAATTGATCACCATCCTCTTTAGAGCAGCCCTTAACCTCTTTGAAGATTCTTAGGATGGTCCCCCTCAGGCTTCTTTTCTCAAAATTAAACATGCCCTGTTTTTTTTAACCTTTCCTCATTGGTCAAGTTTTCAAAATCTTTTATCATTTGTGTTGCTCTCCTCTGGATTGTCTCCTATTTGTCCACATCTTTCCTAATGTGTGCCACCCAGAACTGGACACAGTACTCCAGCTGAGGCTTCAAGTAGAGTGAGACAATGACCTGCCGTGTCTTGCATACCACACTCCTGTTTATATACCCCAGAATGACATTAGTCTTTATGCCACTACCTCAAATTGTTGACTCATACTACATTTGTGATCCACTATAACCTCCAGATCTTTTTCAGCCGTGCTACCACCTAGCCACTTAACTCACATTTTGTAGGTGTGCATTCAATTTTTCCTTCCTAAGCAAAGTAATTTGCACTTGTTTTCCTTGAATTTCATCCTGCAAAGTCTGGACCAATTCTCTAATTTGTTACAGTCATTTTGAATTTTAATCCTGCCCTACAAATTACTTGCAACCCCTCCCAGTTTAGGGTCATCTGCAAATTTTATGGGAATAATCTCCACTTCATTATCCAAGTCATTTAGTGAAAACATTGAATACTACTGGACCCAGGACTGACCCTGGCAGAGCCCCACTAGATACGTCCTCCCTGTTTGACAGAGAGCCATTCATAACTACTATTTCATTACAGTCTTTCAACCAGTTGGGCACCCACCTAATAGTTATTTCATCTAGACCATATTTCTCTAATTTGCCTTTTAGAATGTAATGGGGAACTGTGTCAAAGCCTTACTTACATCAAGATATATGACATATACCGCTTCCCTCCATCCAGTAGGCCAACAACCCTGTCATAGAAATGTTTTGATTTAAAAATGAACATTTTTAATTTACCAAAAATGATTTTTTATGAAAACCCCAAAAATGTACATAAAAATTTTGATGAAAACTAAAATATTTTTATTTTTAGCCACATATTTCATGAAAAAAATCAACTGGGTCTATTAATTATTCAGAGTACAATGAATACTATTTCCTTTTATTCTTCCTAGAATTTATAGTATATTAAACAAGAGGGGTAAGCTGTACCCATTCTACCAGTACAGGTCAGCTGACTCCTCAATGAGGAAAAGTTTTGGAGTGGATGGAGGATTTCCAGCTAGCTCTCATTATCAAGAAAGGCAAAGTTATTTCACAATACAGTTACTTTTAATTACAATTCCAGCTGCATCTGGCTAGTAGGTCTAACTTACCAGTTCTGTTGACAGAGCTTGTCAATAAAAACTCCCTTTGTTCCCCAATTTTTTCTCTCAAGAGGATACACAACAGTCGTGGCTCCTGAAAAATGGTTCATTGTGTGGAGGTATATCTTGTTTTTCCCAACACTAGATATATATCAGTTATAGGAAGATTTTTCACCTGATCCTCATTTCCATGAAGGTTGCTCTACACCACTGTAGCAATGTCCAGGGGGCTTAAATTGTGTGTGATGAGTCTAAATCACTTCCACTTTTTACACTGTTGGGATAGTGCAAGGTGTTGTTATTATAAATGAGAATCTGCCACTCCAAAAGCAAAAGACTCTGGTTAAGTCTGTAGACATCTGCGTTGGTTAGAATCTCTTTCCACCACCATCCACCTGCTTTTAGCCCTACCTACCAGATTAATGAACTGCAGCTCAAATTGGCTGCATGAGAGGGAATGTTTTGTACTCCTCCCTCACCTACACATCACCCTGGGGATTGTCTGATCAGATCAGAATTTCACAGAATTCCCTAGAAGGTATAACACATTTTGCTATGTCCAGCTCATCTCCTGGTTAAAGCACCAGTACTAACAGCTAGGAAACCAGCACACATTCCAAATTCTTCCCACACTTCATGAACTTCAGTGTCTTACTTGAGCCCCTCCTTCAGCCTCATTTTCCCCATCTGTAATATAATGAGAAATGCCATAATTTGACTCCTCCCACTTGCTGGGCACAAAGCGTTCACAAAAAGAGCCACAGCTATGAGTTTTATAAGTAAGGAGCAAGGATTTCTGCTGCATATACTTGAGTACAATCCACTAGCACCTGATCTAGTCACCATTTACAGATAGACAGCTACAGAGCACTCCTGTAACAGGGGAATGCATCACTTCATAAATCCATAGATTCATAGATTCCAAAGCCAGAAGGGGCCATTGTGATCATCTAGTCTGACCTCCTGCATAACACAGGCCATAGAATGTTCCCAAAATAATTCTTACAGCAGATCTTTTACTAAAAAATAATCCAATCTTTTTTTAAAAAATGACCACTGACGGAGAATCCACCACCCTTCATGAATGCTTTCAATGATTAATTAAACTCATTGCAAAAATTAACACCTTATGTCCAGTCTGAATTAGTCTAGCTTCAACTTCCAGCCATTGGATCGTACTAGAACTTTCTCTGCCAAATTGAAGAGTCCATTATAAATATTTGTACCACATCTGGGAACTTAGAAACTTTGATCAAGTTACCCCTTAACCTTCTCTTTGTTAAACTAACTAGAGTGAGCTCTTTGAGTCTATCACAATAAGGCATGTTTTCTAATCCTTTCATTGTCTTTGTGGCTCTTCTCTGAACCATTTCCAGTTTATCAACATCCTTCTTGAGTTGCAAACACCAGAGCTGGACATAGTATCCCAGCAGTGGCACCAGTGCCAAATACAGAGACAAAATAACCTCTCTACTCCTTCTTGAGATTCCCCTGTTTATGCATCTAAGCATTGCATTAGGCCTTTATGCCACAGCATCTCACTGGGAGCTCATGTTCTGCTGGTTATCCACCACTGCCCCCAAAACTTTTTCTGAGTCATAGCATCTCAGGATAGAGAACCTATCCTGTAAGTATGACCTGTGTTCTTTGTTCCTGTAGGTATACATTTAAATTTAACCACATTAAAACACATATCATTATTTGCTTACATCCAGTTTACCACACAATCCATATTTCCCTATATCAGGGACCTCGCCTCTTCATTATTTACTTATCCCCCAATTTTTGCATCATCTTCAACTGTGTGATTATTTTATGCTTTAATTTAAGTTGTTTATAAAAATGTTAAAAAGCACAATGTCAAGAACCAATCCTGGCAGGACCATACCGGAAAGAAACCTGCTAGATGATGATTCTCAATTAATTACTACATTTTGAGACCTATCAGTTAGTAAGCTATTAATCCATTTAATGGTTGCCATATTGATTTTATGTATGCAGTGCTGTTGTAGCTGTGTCAGTCCTAGGATAGTAGAGAGACAAGGTTACTGAGGTAACATCTTTTGTTGGACCAATTTTTGTGCGTGGGAGAGGCAAGATTTTGAGCTTACACAGAAGTCTCAGCTCTGTGAGTTCTGTGTAAGCTCAAAAGCTTGTCAACGTCAAGAACAGAAGTTCATCCAATAAAAGATGTTGCCTCACCCACCTTTTCTCTCTAATGTTGATCTTATGTCATTCTCTAGGGTATTTTTATTCAAATTATCATGAGGTGCCAAGCCAAATGCCTTATTAAGTCTATTACATCAACAATATTACCTTTATCAGCCAAACTTGTAATCTCATCAAAAAAAGATGGCCAATTAATTAACGGGATCTCTTTTCCATAAAACACAACAGAAGTGACAATTATATTACCCCTTTAGTCCTTTATTAAACAAGTCTTGTATCAGCTGCTCCGTTATCTTGCCTGGTATCAATGTCAGACTAACAGGTATATAATTATCTAGGCCATTCCATTTTCCCTTTTTAAATATTGGACCAAGATTAGCTCTCTTCCAGTCTTCTGGAACTTCTCTGGAGTTCCATGGCTTATTGAAAATTATTACTAACAGTCCAGTGATTTCCTCAGCCAGTTCTTTTAAAACTCTTGGACACAAGTTCTCCAGTCCTGCTGATTTAAAAATGTCTGATTATAGTAGCTGTGGCTTATCATCTTCCTGAGATACTATTGATATTATTGATGATATTATCATCATATGATATATCTATATAGATATATATATACACACACACACAGTGGGAAAGAAACAGATGATGCAATCATATCATATGATGATAATAACACTATTTCCCTTCTCCTTGTATCTCAGGAGGATGATAAGCCACAGCTACTATAATTAGACATATATATATATATATATATATATATATATATATATATATATATATATATACACACAAACTCTTCTGGCTATAGATTTGTTCTCATGCCCCTTTGCTTCCCATATCAATTTTCTAAATTTCCTAACTTCTCATAATCAGAGTGTGTCCAGTGTGCCCAGCCAGGTGAAGAGCCACCGTTGAACTCAGTCAATGGATATGCAACATAGTCTGAACTTGACTGCCTCTACAGTGCAGATCGTTACAGAAACTCCATTTGAAGAGCTTGGCCACACAACTGCCCTGTCCTATTCAAAACTAGTTCAGGGAAGACCACATGTGCCTTGACTGGTCAAAACCCCAAAAGGGTAGACTGTTGGGTCAGTGACTAGAGAGTGATTACCAATTGTCTTCACTGACCACTCATTATACCAAGCAGATTACATCATCATGTCCTGTGGTTGCATAAGTGACCAGAAAGGGCGTCTAAAAGACATGCAAACTGGTTGAAGAGGGCTGAGTACAGAAGCGAGTTGATGTTCTCATGGATCTTGGCGAGGAGCACGTTGGAGGACCCCTCATGAAGAATATGGGGGGCAGTGCTAGTTACTAAGTATTGGCAATGGTATTTCACCAATTAATTCCTACAGGCGCCTTTGAAAATGCCACCATGAAACTAGATCTGACATCTGTTGTTAGTGCTGTTGTGTGTATTTGCTTTTCTCTTGTGCTGTGCCAGGAGCTCTGGTGTTGGCTGCACCTGTGTGGCTTGCAGCTTTTTGACTCAGCAGACCTCGATGTTAATGATTTAAAAAAGACCACATGCTCAGTTTGGTGGCAAAGGCTCAGCTAGGTTTATTGTCAACAACAAATGGTACCACACACCAAGCTACAGTTTTACTAACATATGTATGCCTGTGACAAGATATTCACTCAGTCAACATAATGTTGTCCCCTAGGCCAATTCTATTGTTCCTCCTTTCACTCTTCCTTTCATAAAGTGACACAAACAAGTTACGTATTAAATCAATAGGTTGTTACCAGCCTTGTACCTTGTAGTTCTAACAAAATATTCTCATCTATTACCCTGTCATCCTATCCTTCTCTTTACAAGGGGTCTGTGTGTTCCTCCACCACCCTGTTAGCAATGTATTTATGTAGTTACTTAAGAGTTCTGTGTGTTCCTGCAACATGTTCTCTGATCAGGAATGTGCTTATTTGGTTGGCTGATATTCTGACAAGGTCTACTTTGGTTAAGAACACAAGAAAATTAGAACAGCCATACTGGATCAGACCAATGACCCATCTAGTCCAGCATCCTGTCTTCTGACAGTGGCCGATGCCAGGTACTTTAGAGGGAATGTACATAACAGGCAATTGAGTGATCCATCCTCTGTTGTTCACTCCCAGCTTTTGGCAAACAGAGGCTAGGGACACTCAGAACATGGTGTTGCATCCCTGCCCATCCTGGCTAATAGCTATTGATGGGCCTATCTTCCATTAACATATCTAATTTTTTTTAACCCAATTATATTTTTGGACTTTACAACATCCTCTGGCAAGGAGTTCCACAGGTTGACTGTGCATTGCATGAAGAAGTAGTTCCTTTTGTTGGTTTTAAACCTGCTGCTTATTAATTTCATTGGGTGACCCCTAGTTCTTGTGAAGGAGTACATAACAGTTATGTGAAGGAGTACATAACATTTTCTTATTCACTTTCTCCACACCAGTCAAGATTTTATAGACCTCTTCATATCTCCCTTTAGTTTTTCTTTTCCAAGTTGAAAAGTCCCAGTCTTTTAAACCTTTCCTCATATAGAAGCTTTTCCATAGCCCTCATAATTTTTGTTGCCCTTTTCTATACCATTTCTAATTCTAATATAACTTTTTTGAGATGAGGCAATTGAAATTGAAATAGTGTTCAATGTGAGGACTTGTGGCACCTTAGAGACTAACAAATTTATTTGAGCATAACCTTTCGTGAGCTAAAGCTCACTTCATCGGATGCATTCCCATGAAAGCTTATGCTCAAATAAATTTGTTAGTCTCTAAGGTGCCACAAGTCCTCCTTTTCTTTTTGCGGATACAGATTAACACAGCTGCTACTCTGAAAAGTGTTCAATGTGTCGTCGCACCACGGATTCAGATAGTGGCATTATGACATTTTCTGTCCTATTAACTGTCCCTTTCCTAATGATTCTTAACATTCTGTTAGTTTTTTTGATGGCCTTTGCACATTGAGTGGATGTTTTCAGAGAACTATCCACAATCACTCCAAGATCTCTTTCTTGAGTGGTAACAGCTAATTTAGAGCTAATCAGTTTGTATGTATAGTTGGGATTATGTTTTCAAATGTGCATTACTTTGCATTTTTCAACATTGAATTTCATCTGCCATTTTGTTGCCTAGTCCCCCAGTTTTGTGAGATTCCTTTGTAACTCTTTGCAGTCAGCTTTGGACTTAACTATCTTGAGACATTTTGTATCATCTGCAAATTTTTCTACCTCACCTTTTACCCCATTTTCCAGATTATTTCTGAATATGTTGAATGGCACATGTCCTGGTACAGATCCACGGGGAACCCTGCTATTATCCTCTCTCCATTCTGAAAACTGACCATTTATTCCTACTCTTTGTTTCCTGTCTTTTAACCAGTTACTGATCCATGAGAGAACCTTCCCTCTTATCCCATGACCATTTAGTTTGCTTAAGAGATTTTGGTGAGGGACCTTTTCAAGAGCTTTCTGAAAGTCCAAGTACACTGTATCACCCTTATCCACATGTTTGTTAACCCCCTCAAGCAGTTCTAATAGATTGGTGAGGCATGAGCTGTGTTGGCTCTTCCCAAACAAATCCTGTTCATCCTCGTGTCTGATAATTCTATACTTTACTATAGTTTCAACCGATTTCCCTGGTACCGAAGTTAGATTTACCGGCCTGTAATTGCCGGAATTGTCTCTGGATCCTTAAAAATTGGTGTCACATTAGCTATGTTCTAGTGATATGGTACAGAGCCTTATTTAAATGATAGGTTACATATCACACTTAGTAGTTGGGCAATGTCCTATTTGAGATCCTTCAGAACTCTAGGTTGAATCCCATCTGATCCTGGAAACTTATGACTGCTCAGTTTAGCAATTTGTTGCAACATCTGCATTGACACCACAATCAGGGAAAGTTGCTCAGATTTGTCACCTAAAAAGAATGGCTTAGGTGTGGAAACCTCCCTCACATCCTCTGCAGTGAAGGCTGATGCAAAGAATTCATTTAGCTTCTCTGCAATGGCCTGACATTACTTGAGTGCTCCTTTAGCACCTCAATTGTGCAGTGGTCGCACTGAGTATTTGGCAGGATTCCTGGTCTGATGTATTTTAAAAAAAATTGGTGTTAGTCGTTGAGACTTTGGCTAGCTGCTCATCAATTTCTTTTTTGTCCTGTTACATTATACTTTTACAAATGACTTGCCAGAGTTGATTCTCTTTTTTTTCCTCAGTAGGATTTAATTTCCTATTTTCCTACTTTTTTTTGCTTCTAACCACTTCTTTTACTTTGTTGTTTAGCCATAGCTGCACTTTTGTGGTCCTCTTACTATGCTTTTTAAAATTTGGGTTACACATTTAATTTGAGCCTCTGTTATGGTGTTTTTAAAATGTCTCCATACAGCTTGCAGGCCTTTCAATTTGTGACTGTGCTTTTTAATTTCTGCTTAATTAACTTCCTCATTTTTGTGTAGTTCCCCTTTCTGAAATTAAATGCTACTGTGGTGGGTTGCTTTAGTGTCTCTCCACGCCCCCACCAACACACATACGAATGTTAGCCTGCCTAGGGCCACAGCAAGGCTTACAACATCCAACGGAAGTTGGAAACCTCCCTCCCTTGGGCTTCATGTAATTAACAATGGATCCATCCATACAGATCCTGCTGAGTGACTTTCAAACCTAGCATCTTGGAATCTTCAACACAAAAAAGTTTCCTCCTCCCACTGGAGCTCATCTGTCAAGGTTGTTACAGTAAATAGGGAAAGCTGTAAAACAAAGACAACAACATGCACTAAGGAAATGTTACATTAGGGTTTGGGGTAGGCTGCAGGTCTGACTGCAATTGCAAAAGAAAAGGAGTTGTCTGTCTTTTGAAAAATCCATGACTTAATCCTTTTGCTTCCTATATCAATTACATTCAGGACATTATAATTAAAGTTTTGGTCATTTTGATGAAATTTCTACTTTTCTAAAACCACTTAATCTTCGATTGACTGTCTTTCCCAAGGCTTCCTTCACCTCCTTGTTTCTTAGGGTGTAAATGAAAGGGTTTAATAGTGGAGTTACAATAGTGTTAAAGATGTTGACAGTTTTGTTCAAATCCTGTGAGTTCTGTGCAGAAGGCTTGAGAAAAAGAAAAATGGCAGAGCCGTACCAGATAGTCACGACGGTGAGATGGGCCGAGCAAGTGGAAATGGCCTTTTGCCAGCCTTGGGCTGCAGGGATCTCAATATGGTGGAGATAATGAAAATGTAGGAGACTCCGGTTATTGCACATGAGACCATGACAACAATGAATGAGTCGATGAATGTTGCCAGCTCAACGAGGAGCAAGTCAGCACAGGAAAGGGTTATCCAGGAATCTATGTCACAAATGAAATGACTGATGACATTTGGGCCACAGAAAGGCAACCTGGATATTAGAGACACGAGCACAGAGGTAGCCAGGAAACCACACAGCCAAGAGGCAAGGGCCAGCTGAGCACAAAAGGTGCTGTTCATGAGGGAGCTGTAGCGCAATGGATGGCATATGGCCAGATAGCGGTCATAGGCCATGACGGCCAGGAGGAAACATTCTGTGGCACCCATGGAGAGGAGAAAAAACAATTGCAGGAGGCAGACAGTGAAAGAGATGGTTTGGCTTGTGCCCAGCATGACGCCAATAGCCTTGGGGACACATGCTGTGGTGTACCAGATCTCCAGGAAGGAGAGATTGCAGAGGAAGAAGTACATGGGGGTGTGGAGACATGGGTGGGTCTTCACTAGGGCTATGATGGACACATTTCCTAGGATTGTTAGGACATACATCACAGAAAACAGCACAGCAAGGGACATCCAGAAATACCAAGTGCCGGGAAAGCCCAGTAAGATGAACTCCTGCACACTGGCTTGGTTTCTTATTTCTGTCCCAGCCATGATGTCCATCTGTCAAGACATGAGAGATCATAAGGCATTTAAACAAGTTGAACACAAATTTGGGTGTGCAGAAGTGCAAACCCCACAATCTGTTAATAAAGCTAAGATACGAGAAGGGAAAAGGGGTGCTACTCAACACCTTCCTGCCTTGTGCATCTTTCCATCTCTACAATGAAGATGAGATCTCAATTAATCATTCTTATAAGGCCCATGAGGATGCATGTTCATCCCATGGTATCTTTCATGTCTTAATGGTCTTGCCGATCAACCCCACTCCTCCCACCCCTGAGAAAGATTCAGGATTTGGCCCCTTCTTTTCATCACTAACCGTGGAAGAAAACTTTGCTCTCTACTTGGGACAGAGTTGGAGTTTTTGCACAAGTTGCACTGAAAGTTGACAGGATTTCTACTCCTAAATCCTTTACACTCTTCTGTCCTTCAACCAGGCTTGAGTTACTTGCTCCTAGAGTGGTAAAAAAAATTCTAGAAAACTGTATCCCTTTGAAAAATGCCATTTTGTTGAAACTGGAATAGTTCATGAAAACACAGTAAATTTAGCTGAAAATCTCATCAGGGTGGTATCTCAGGTACAGAGTGAAATTTCTAATTAAAAAAAAACCTGAAAAAAATCAGCTTTCTATCCCGTTATTTAGGGCACATGTTTGGGATGTATGGGACCCAATTTGAGTCTCATTTTTGTTCCATATTGGAATGAAAACAAAGTGCGAAACCGTGCCATTTTTCACAAATTGAATTCTTGTTTCCATTTTTCTTCGTGTCTTTTGAAAACCCCAATTCAAATTCTCAGTAACAAGGAAAAAATTAGAAAATAGCAGTTATGTTTATTATTTCTTCTTGTCTTCTGGTAGATTCTTAAGGTCCCACCTGTGGTTGGAGGCCCATTGTGCTAGGCACTGCACAAACATAGCATAGAAGCCACCCCTACTCCAAGAAGCTTGCAATCTTAAAGCCAAGAGACACAAACCAATAGAAACAAACAGCAAAGATGCAGCTTCCAAGATTTACAGTTCAATGGCTTCCCCATTTCTGATTCACGTAACAAACCCCTTCTTCTACTCACCTCCTCTGAAAATGATCTCCACTCAAACTTTACAGTCTGGGATAGACCAGAACAATAGTTAGAAATAATGTTCTAAACACTGTCCAAGGCCAAATGCTTAAGAAACCTATAACTCACCCCCTATTGCATGTATATTTTCTACGTTTTACAATGGCAATTGCTCCTGGAGCTGAGTAAGACATCAGTTTATGGCATGAAGAATAAATGGTCGATCATCATTGCACCCCCTAGTATTTTCAGAGGGGTCTAGGGGAGTCAGGACCCAGCTCTCCATAACATTCAGTTGAAGCTGCACCAGGAACTCCCTTAGGCTTCTTTGAACAGCCCAGCTGCAATGAACATCATAGAATCATAGAATCATAGAATATCAGGGTCGGAAGGGACCTCAGGAGGTCATCTAGTCCAACCCCCTGCTCAAAGCAGGACCAATCCCCAATCAAATCATCCCAGCCAGGGCTTTGTCAAGCCTGACCTTAAAAACTTCCAAGGAAGGAGATTCTACCACCTCCCTAGGTAACGCATTCCAGTGTTTCACCACCCTCCTAGTGAAAAAGTTTTTCCTAATATCCAACCTAAACCTCCCCCACTGCAACTTGAGACCATTACTCCTTGTCCTGTCCTCTTCTACCACTGAGAATAGTCTAGAACCATCCTCTCTGGAACCACCTCTCAGGTAGTTGAAAGCAGCTATCAAATCCCCCCTCATTCTTCTCTTCTGCAGACTAAACAATCCCAGTTCCCTCAGCCTCTCCTCATAAGTCATGTGTTCCAGACCCCTAATCATTTTTGTTGCCCTTCGCTGGACTCTCTCCAATTTATCCACATCCTTCTTGTAGTGTGGAGCCCAAAACTGGACACAGTACTCCAGATGAGGCCTCACCAATGTCGAATAGAGGGGAACGATCACGTCCCTCGATCTGCTCGCTATGCCCCTACTTATACATCCCAAAATGCCATTGGCCTTCTTGGCAACAAGGGCACACTGCTGACTCATATCCAGCTTCTCGTCCACTGTAACCCCTAGGTCCTTTTCCGCAGAACTGCTGCCTAGCCATTCGGTCCCTAGTCTGTAGCTGTGCATTGGATTCTTCCGTCCTAAGTGCAGGACCCTGCACTTATCCTTATTGAACCGCATCAGGTTTCTTTTGGCCCAATCCTCCAATTTGTCTAGGTCCCTCTGTATCCTATCCCTGCTCCACAGCGTATCTACCACTCCTCCCAGTTTAGTATCATTCGCAAATTTGCTGAGAGTGCAATCCACACCATCCTCCAGATCATTTATGAAGATATTGAACAAAACCGGCCCCAGGACCGACCCCTGGGGCACTCCACTTGACACCGGCTGCCAACTAGACATGGAGCCATTGATCACTACCCGTTGAGCCCGACAATCTAGCCAACTTTCTACCCACCTTATAGTGCATTCATCCAGCCCATACTTCTTTAACTTGCTGACAAGAATACTGTACAAGAATACAATACATCCTCCGTAGTGTTGTTTGAAATCATCCTCAGACAGAGAATGATCCTTACACTTGTGTAGTTCTTTACAGCTGCATTGTGCAGAGAATGACCATTCATCCGCACAGCACACCGGCATGCTAGAGGTCTGATTAAAGGCACAGTGGAGTGAATGGTTGACTAGGCAAGAGTCATTGTTCTCATTGTACATCGGGGCACCTAAGTCTCATAGATGTTAAGGTCAGAACGGACCATCATGACCATCTAGTCTGACCTCCTTCACATCACAGACCATAGAACCTCGCCCACCCACTCCTGTAATAGACCTCTAACCACTGGCTGAGTTTCCAAATTCCTCAGATCATGGTTTAAATACTTCAGGTTACAAATAATCCACCATTTACACCAGTTTAAACCAGAAAGTGACCCGTGCTTCAGAGGAAGGTGAAACCCCCCCAGGGTCTCTGCCAATCTGACCTGGGGGAAAATTCCTTCCTGACCCCAAATATGGCGATCAGTTAGACCCTGAGCATATGGGAAAGACCCACCAGCCAGACCTCTGGGAAAGAATTCTCTCTAGTAATTCAGAGCCCTCCCCATCTAGTTATCCATCTCCAGCCATTGGGGATATTTGCCACTAGCAGTTGCATATTGGCTACATGCCATTGTAGGCAGTCTTATCATACCATCCCTTCCATAAACATATCAAGCTCAATCTCGAAGCCAGTTAGGTTTTTAGCCCCCGCTGCTCCCTTTCAAAGGCTGTTGCAGAACTTCACTCCACTGATTGTTAGAAACCTTTGTCTAATTTCAAGCCTAAACTTGTCGATGGCAAATTATAGTCATTTGTTCTTGTATTCACATTGGTGCTTAACTTAAATAACTCCTCTCCCTCCCTGGTGTTTATCCCTCTGATGTATTTACAGAGAGCAATCATATCTCCCCTCAGCCTTCTTTTGGTTCGGCTAAACAAGCAACGCTCTTTGAGTCTCTTGTTACAAGATAGATTTTCCATTCCTCGGATCCTCCTAGTGGCTCATGGAGGTGAAGTGATTTGTCCAAATCTGAGAGACAACTGGACATAGAACACAAGAGTTCAGATTCCTACTTCTGTGCCCTGATCTCAGATATAGACATCACGAAACCTCCAGCTGCCAGAAACTGGGACTGGACAAAGGAAGTTGATCACGCCACATGGCTCTGTTCTGTTCATTCTCTCTGAAACATTGGGCACTGGCCACTATCAGAAAAGAGGGTACTGGGCTAGATGAACCATTGATCTCACCCAGTATTGCAGTTCATATTCATATGTAGAAGAAAATATATATATTCCTCTCTATTTGCCTCAGCTTAATTACTAAAATAGTAAATTCAAGAGATTAATTTATTAGCACGCCCTGGAATATTTCCATTTTCGTTTAAACATTTTTGATGGATTGGAGGCTTTAGCAAAAAATATTTTCATTTAAAAAAATGGGATTTTCATAAACAGAAAACTTCAGTTTCTGGTCAAACCTATTTAAACAAACCTCCAGTGATGGGGATTCTACAACCTCCCTTGGAAGCTCGTTCCAGAGCGTAACTACCATTCTAGTTAGAAAGTTTATCCTAATATCTAACCTAAATCTCCTTTTCTGCAGATGAAGCCCATTATTTCCTGTCATAACTTCAGTGGACATGGTGAACAATTGATCCCTGTCCTCTTGATAATGACCCTAATATATTTGATGATTGTTATAAGATTTCCCCTCTCCTCCACCAAGTCTTCTTTCCTCATGATTAAACACACCCAGTTTTTTTAAGCTTTCCTTATAGGTCAAGTTTTCTAAACCTTTCATCATTTTTGTTGCTTTCCTCTGGACTCCATCCAGTGCATCCACATCTTTCCTAATGTGTGGCTCCCAGAAATGGACACAGTACTCCAGCTGAAGCTTCACCACTGCAAAGTAGAGTGGGACAATTACTTCCCCTGTCTTACTTGCCACACTCCTGTTTATATACCTCAGAATGATATTGCCCTTTTATGCAGCTGCATCACATTGCTGACTCATATTCAATAGGGGATCCACTATAATCCCCAGATACTTTTCAGCATCACGACCACCTAGACAGTTATCCCCCATTTTGTAGTTATGCATTTGATTTTCATAGAATCATAGAATATCAGGGCTGGAAGGGACCTCAGGAGGTCATCTAGTGCAACCCCCTGCTCAAAGCAGGACCAAACCCGAACTAAATCACAACTTTTCCCTTCCTAAGTGTAGTAAATTGCACTTGTCTTGCTTGAATTTCAACTTGCCGATTGTTGACCAGTTCTCTAATTTTTCAGGATCGTTTTGAATTCTAATCCTGACCTCCAAAGTGCTTGAAACACTTCCTAGCTTGGCATCATCTACAGTTGTATTAAGCATAGTCTCCATTTCATTATCCAAGTTATTAATGACAATATTGCGCAATACTGGACCCAGGACTGAGCCCGGCAGGGCTCCACTCGGTACGCCATCCCAGTTTAACTGTAAACCATTCATAACTACCCTTGTGTGTCCTCACCTGATACTAATTTCATCTAGACCACATTTCTCTAGTTTGTGTCAAAGCCTGACTTACATCAAGATATATCACGTTAACAGCTTCCCCCCATCCACTAGACCAACAACCCTGTCAAACAAATGTTTCAATTTAAAACTGAATGTTTTTAAACAAAAAGTATCATTTTTTTCAATGAAAAAAATACATTAAAATTTTGGATGAAAATTAAAATATCTTTATGGAGGATATGTCTATCAGTGGCTATTAGCCAGGGATGGTGGCCCTAGCCTCTGTTTGCTAGAAGCTGGGAATAGGTGACAGAGGATGATCACTTGATGATTACCTGTTCTGTTCATTCCTTCTGGGGTACCTGGCCTTGGCTACTGTCGGAAGACATGATCCTGGACTAGGTGGAGCTTTGGTCTGACCCAGCATGGCCGTTCTTATGTTCTGTACTTATGTTCTCTAAATATTAGATGCAAAAAACTCAACTGACTCTATTAGGTACACAATTTAAAATGAATGTGATTTCCTTTTGCTCATCCTAGACTACAAACTATATTAAAAAATAAAGATGAGCTATATCCATTCTTCCTATACAGGTCGGCTGACTCCTCAATGAGGCAAACTTTTAGAACGACAGTGGCAATTTCCAGTTGTCTCGCATTGTCCTGAAAGGTGAAGCTATTTCACAATACAGCTACTTTCTCTTACAATTCCAGGTGTGTCTGGCTAGTGGATCTGCCTTACCAGCTGTGCTGACAGAGCTTGTCAATACAAACTCCCTTCATTCCCAATCTTTTTCTCTTCAGAAGACACACAGCAGCCTTGACTGCTGCTAAGTGGTGCATTGTAGGATGGCATATCTAGCTTTTCCCAAGGAGATTCTCATTTCCATGATGGTAACTTTACACCACTGTAGCAGTGTCAAGGGGACTTAAAGTCTTTGTGATAATTCAACATCACCTCCCTTTTATGAACCCCGTATACTGCCAAAGTGGTGTCCGTATAAATGAGAATCTGCCACTTCACAACCAGACAGCTCTCTCAAAGTCTGTAGATCTTTACATCAGTTAGAATCTCTTTCCATCACCATCCAACTGTCTTCACCCCTACCTACCTTGTTCATGAACTGCATCTCAAATTGATTGCATGTGGGGAACTGTTTTGTACTCAACCCTCAGCTCCCTATCACTCTGGGGACATGTGAACTCAACAGAATGTCACAGACTTCCCTAGAGTGTTTAACACATTCTGCTAAGTCAGGCTGGTTTCCTGGTTAAAGCAGAGGAAACCAGCACACTAGCCCTGCCTTTCCCAAATGCTTCTTACGCTGTTAACTTCAGTGTGTTACGCCAGCCCCATCCCTCAGCCTCATTTTCCCCTTCTGTGAAATAATAATAAATACCATAATTTGATCCCTCCCAGTTGCTGGGCACAGACAAAAAGCTCCCAGAAAAAGCCACATCTGTGAGTTTTAGGGTCCTAGAATAGTAAGGATTTGTGCTGCATATACTTGAGCACAATCCACTAGCACCTGATCTAATCACCATTTACAGATATACAGCTACAGAGCACTCCTGTAACAGGGGAAAGCACCAGTACACAAATCCATAGATTAATAGATTCCAAAGCCAGAAGAGGCCATTGTGATCATCTAGTCTGGCCTCTCCAAAGTAATTCCTGCTGCACCTTTTTTTAGAAAAAAATCCAATCTTGATTTAAACATTCCCATCCACCTTGGTAAATTGTTCTAATAATTAATTACACTCATTGTAAAAATTAACACCTTGTGCCCAGTCTGAATTTGTCTAGCTACAACTTCCAGTCACAAGATCATTTTTGAACTTTCTCTGCCAGATTGAAGAGTCCATTATAAATATTTGTACCCCATCTAGGAACTTAGATCCTTTGATTGTCAGCTCTTAACTTGCTCTTTGTTAAACAACTAGATTGAGCTCTTTGAGTCTATCACCTTAGGTCGTGTTTTTTAATCCTTCAGTTGTTCTTGTGGTGCTTCTCTGAACAATTGCCAGTTGATCAACATCTTTCCTGAGTTGCAAACACCAGAACTGGACACAGGATTCCAGCAGTGTTTGCACCAGTGTCAAATAAACAGACAAAATAATCTCTCTACTCCTTCTTGAGATTCCCCTGTTTATGCATCCAAGCGTTGCATTAGACCGTTACGCCACAGCATCTCACTGGGAGTTCATGTTCTGCTGGTTATCCACCATGGCCCCTGTCATAAATATAAAGAGAAGGGTAAACTTCTTTAAAATCCCTCCTGGCCAGAGGAAAAATCCTCTCACCTGTAAAGGGTTAAGAAGCTAAAGGTAACCTTGCTGGCACCTGACCAAAATGACCAATGAGGAGACAAGATACTTTCAAAAGCTGGGAGGAGGGAGAGAAACAAAGGGTCTGTGGCTGTCTGTATGCTGCTTTTGCCGGGGATAGAACAAGAATGGAGTCTTAGAACTTTTAGTAAGTAATCTAGCTAGGTATGTGTTAGATTATGATTTCTTTAAATGGCTGAGAAAAGAGTTGTGCTGAATAGAATGACTATCCCTGTCTGTGTATCTTTTCTGTAACTTAAGGTTTTGCCTAGAGGGATTCTCTATGTTTTGAATCGAATTACCCTGTAAGCTATCTACCATCCTGATTTTACAGAGGTGATTCCTGTACTTCTGTTAGAAGTCTTCTTGTAAGAAAACTGAATGCTTTTTCATTGTTCTAAGATCCAAGGGTTTGGGTCTGTGGTCACCTATGCAAATTGGTGAGGATTTTTACCAAACTTTCCCCAGGAAGTGGGGTGCAAGGGTTGGGAGGATTTTGGGGGGAAAGACATTTCCAAACTACGTTTTTTCAGGAACCCAGATAAAGTTTGGTGGTGGCAGTGGAAGTCCAGGGGCAAAGGGTAAAATAGTTTGTACCTTGGGGAAGTTTTAACCTAATCTGGTAAAAGTAAGCTTAGGAGGTTTTCATGCAGGTCCCCACATCTGTACCCTAGAGTTCAGAGTGGGGAAGGAACCTTGACATGGTGGCGGAGTGGTGAGATTAACCTGAAATCATTTTGAGATCAATTTGAGATTTTTTGAACCAGAAATACAGATTTTAAAAAGGATTTTTTTTTTCCTTTGAGGCTCCTGGAAAGGAGGTCCAACTGAAAGCAGCTAGTTTTTTCTCTGCTTTGGGGTCAGAGCAGAGACAAAAGGGGATTATCTTTGTGAATTGCAGGTTTTCTTTGCCTAGAGGCAGAGTAATTAACTTCTGCAGGGAAATTCACAGTCTTTGCAAACCAGAGGTCTTTTTTCCCTAAAAGTAAATAGGGGGGGTGTTCTACCCATTTGCCTGGAGACAAAAATGGCAGGGTTTTTTTTTCCTTAGGATTTTGATTTTTTTTTACAAGGAGCACAGGTTTGAAAAGGAATTTTTTTTCCTTTGGGCTGCTGGTAAGCAGGTTTCCAAGTAGTTGGAGGTTTTTTGCTTTGATTTGGGGCCAGAGCAGAGACAAAGGGAATTATCTTTTTCTGTAGGCTGACAATCACTATCAGAGAATATAGGTATCCTATTCCAGCAGAGCAAAATTTTACAAGCCAAGTTTTGTTTGTTTTATTTCTAACCCTCGGGTGTAAAGTTAGTTAAAAACAGAGAGGTAAAGATGACAGACACCAAGGCACTACACAAATTGGAGTTAGCCAAACTGGAGACAATGAAAGAAGCCGAAAAAGCTCGAGAAGCTGCTCACAGGAGAGAAATGGAGGCAAAGGACAAAGAAAGGGAGGCAGAGAAAGAGGCAGAACAACACCAAGCAGCTGCTCACAGGAGAGCTATGGAGGCAAGGGACAAAGAAATGGAAGCAAGGGCTGGAGGAGAAGGAAAAAGAGAGGAAGCATGTGGAGGAGATGGAGAAGATAAAGGCGCAGCAGAATATACCAAGAAACCCTAGCAATCCTTCTCCACGTACCACTTCCCATCCCAGAAAGTTCCCCACCTACAAGGCAAGCGATGATACTGAGGCCTTCTTAGAAAACTTTGAAAGGGCCTGCCTTGGGTACAGCATCTCTACCGACCAATACATGGTAGAGATGAGGCTGCAGCTCAGTGGACCCTTAGCTGTGGTGGTGGCTGAAATGCCTAAGGAACACATGGACAAGTATGAACTGTTTAAATCCAAAGCGAGAGTCAGAATGGGGATAACACCCGAGCAGTCTCGTCGGAGGTTCAGTGCCCTAAGGTGGAAATCAGAAGTGTCATTTACCCGACATGCCTACCACATTGTGAAACATTGGGATGCCTGGATATCAGGAGCAAGTGTTGAATCTCCAGTAAATTTGCCCTTCCTAATGCAAATGGAACAATTCTTAGAGGGTGTTCCTGAGGAAATAGAAAGATACATCCTAGATGGGAAGCCCAAAACTGTAATCGAGGCAGGAGAGATTGGAGCCAGATGGGTGGAGGTGGCAGAGAAGAAGAAAACTGGTCGCAGTTGGAGCGGAGACCAGAAGGGACAACCCCAGACCACACACTATTACCGGGGGCCGTCCAAGGCCCCACCTACCTCCCGAAGAACCCTCCAGACACCTTATCCTCCCACCACCCCATTCTCCAGAAACCCGCCTCGCCCCAGTGACCCGTCAGCTGGACGATGTTTTAAATGTAACGAGCTGGGGCATGTAAAGGCCAACTCCCCCAAGAATCCCAACAGATTACAGTTCATTGCACCGGAATCACACCAGAGATCCGCAGGCCCAGATTCCTCCCAGATACCCTTGGAGTGGAGAGAAACTGTGAGTGTGGGCGGGAAGAAGGTCACCGCTTGGAGGGACACCGGAGCACAAGTGTCAGCTATCCATGCTTCCTTAGTGGACCCCAATTTAATCAACCCAGAGATCCAAGTGACGATTCAACCCTTCAAGTCCAACTCTTTCGATCTGCCTACAGCCAAGTTGCCTGTCCAGTACCAGGGCTGGTCAGGAACATGGACTTTTGCAGTCTATGATGATTATCCCATCCCCATGCTGTTGGGGGAAGACTTGGCCAATCATGTGAAGTGGGCCAAGAGGGTGGGAATAGTCACTCGCAGCCAGGCTAAACAAGACGTGAGGCCTAGCTCTGTTCCGGAAACTTCTATCAGGACCCGGTCAGAGGTGATGGACCCGGACCCCAGGCCAATGTCTGCAACAGCAGTAGTGGATCCAGTCCCAGAGACCCAGACGGAACCAGTCCCAGAACCGGAACCAGCGGAACAACCAGCACCAGACCCATTGCCAGCACTGAATCCAGTACTTGCAACCTCAACAGCAGAGGGCCCCACCGAACCTGAACCGGCAGCATCCCATAACCCTACACAAGAAGCTCAGCCAGAGCCTGAACCCCAACATAGTTTCCCAGCAGATAGCGGTTCACAGTCAACAGAAACAGCCCCATCCCCTACATCGCTTCCAGAGGGACCAAGCATAGGTCCACAATCCAATGAGGAACTGATGTCTCCAGCATCAAGGGAACAGTTCCAGACTGAACAGGAAGCAGATGGAAGCCTCCAGAGAGCTTGGACAGCAGCACGGAGCAACCCACCACCTCTCAGCTCTTCTAATCGATCCAGGTTTGTTGTAGAAAGAGGACTTTTATACAAGGAAACTCTTTCTGCTGGACACCAGGAAGACTGACATCCTCAGAGAGAGTTGGTAGTTCCAACTAAATACCGGGCCAAGCTCTTGAGCTTAGCCCATGATCACCCTAGTGGCCATGCTGGGGTGAACAGGACCAAAGACCATTGGGGGGGGTCATTCCACTGGGAGGGAATGGGCAAGGATGTTTCTACCTATGTCTGATCTTGTGAAGTATGCCAAAGAGTGGGAAAACCCCAAGACCAGGTCAAAGCCCCTCTCCAAACACTCCCCATCATTGAAGTTCCATTTCAGCAAGTAGCTGTGGATATTCTGGGTCCTTTTCCAAAAAAGACACCCAGAGGAAAGCAGTACATCCTGACTTTCATGGATTTTGCCACCCGATGGCCGGAAGCAGGAGCTCTAAGCAACACCAGGGCTAAAAGTGTGTGCCAAGCACTAGCAGACATTTTTGACAGGGTAGGTTGGCCCTCCGACATCCTCACAGATGCAGGGACTAATTTCCTGGCAGGAACTATGGAAAACCTCTGGGAAGCTCATTGGGTAAATCACTTGGTTGCCACTCCTTACCACCATCAAACAAATGGCATGGTGGAGAAGTTTAATGGAACTTTGGGGGCCATGATACATAAATTCGTAAATGAGCACTCCAATGCTTGGGACCTAGTGTTGCAGCAGTTGCTCTTTGCCTACAGAGCTGTACCACATCCCAGTTTAGGGTTTTCCCCATTTGAACTTGTATATGGCCGTGAGGTTAAGGGGCCATTACAGTTGGTGAAGCAGCAATGGGAGGGATTTACACCTTCTCCAGGAACTAACATTCTAGACTTTGTAACCAACCTACAAAAGACCCTCTGAACCTCTTTAGCCCTTGCTAAAGAAAACCTACAGGATGCTCAAAAAGAGCAAAAAGCCTGGTATGATAAACATGCCAGAGAGCGTTCCTTCAAAGTAGGAGACCAGGTCATGGTCTTAAAGGCGCTCCAGGCCCATAAAATGGAAGCATCGTGGGAAGGGCCATTCATGGTCCAGGAGCGCCTGGGAGCTGTTAATTATCTCATAGCATTCCCCACCTCCAACCGAAAGCCTAAGGTGTACCATATTAATTCTCTAAAGCCCTTTTATTCCAGAGAATTCAAGGTTTGTCAGTTTACAGCCCAGGGAGGAGAGGATGCTGAGTGGCCTGAAGGTGTCTACTACGAAGGGAAAAGTGCTGGTGGTGTGGAAGAGATGAACCTCTCCATGAACTTTGGGCGTATGCAGCGACAGCAGATCAAGGAGCTGTGCCCTAGCTACGCGCCAACGTTCTCAGCCACCCCAGGACTGACTGAATGGGCATACCACTCCACTGACACAGGTAATGCTCACCCAATTAAAGTCCAACCTTACCGGGTGTCTCCTCAAGCTAAAACTGCTATAGACCAGGAGATCCAGGATATGTTACAGATGGGTGTAATCCGCCCCTCTGGAAGTGCATGGGCATCTCCAGTGGTTCTAGTTCCCAAACCAGATGGGGAGATACGTTTTTGCATGGAGTACCGTAAGCTAAATGCTGTAACTTGCCCAGACAACTATCGAATGCCATGCACAGATGAACTATTAGAGAAACTGGGACGGGCCCAGTTCATCTCTAACTTGGACATAACGAAGGGGTACTGGCAGTTACCGCTAGATGAATCCGCCAAGGAAAGGTCAGCCTTCACCACACATCTCGGGCTGTATGAATTTAATGTCCTCCCTTTCGGGCTGTGAAATGCACCCGCCACCTTCCAAAGACTTGTAGATGGTCTCCTAGCGGGATTAGGAGAATATGCAGTAGCCTACCTTGACGATGTGGCCATATTTTCGGATTCCTGGGCAGAACACCTGGAACATCTACAAAAAGTCCTTGAGCGCATAAGGGAGGCAGGACTAACTGTTAAGGCTAAGAAGTGTCAAATAGGCCTAAACAGAGTGATTTACCTTGGACACCAGGTGGGTCAAGGAACTATCAGCCCCCTACAGGCCAAAGTGGATGCTATCCAAAAATGGCCTGTCCCAAAGTCAAAGAAACAGGTTCAATCCTTCTTCGGCTTGGCCGGTTATTACAGACGATTTGTACCACAATACAGCCAAATCGCCACCCCACTGACAGACCTAACCAAAAAGAAACAGCCAAATGCCGTTCAGTGGACCGAAAAGTGTCAGAACGCCTTTAACCAGCTTAAAGCGACACTCATGTCTGACCGTGTACTAAGGGCCCCAGACTTTGACAAACCGTTCCTAGTAACCACAGATGCGTCCGAGCGTGGTGTGGGAGCAGTTTTAATTCAGAAAGGACCTGATCAAGAATTCCACCCTGTAGTTTTTCTCAGCAAAAAACTGTCTGAGAGGGAAAGCAACTGGTCAGTCAGTGAAAAAGAATGTTACGCCATTGTGTACGCGCTGGAAAAGCTACACCCACATGTTTGGGGACGGCGTTTTCACCTGCAAACCAACCATGCTGCGCTACAGTGGCTTCATACTGCCATGGGAAATAACAAAAAACTTATTCGGTGGAGTTTAGCTCTCCAAGATTTTGATTTCGACATCCAACACAACTCAGGAGCTTCTAACAAAGTGGCTGATGCACTCTCCCGTGAAAGTTTCCCAGAATCAACTGGTTAAAATCGTCCTTGAGATGAGAAAAATATTGTTAGTCTTTATGTACTTGGCAGTATATTTAGAGGTGCATGTGTCTTATTAACTCTGTTTTCCTAGAGCTCCAGGAAGAAATCCCAGCCAGCGTTTCACCCTAGCTGAGATTTGGGGGGGGTGCGTGTCATAAATATAAAGGGAAGGGTAAACCCCTTTAAAATCCCTCCTGGCCAGAGGAAAAATCCTCTCACCTGTAAAGGGTTAAGAAGCTAAAGGTAACCTCGCTGGCACCTCACCAAAATGACCAATGAGGAGACAAGATACTTTCAAAAGCTGGGAGGAGAGAGAGAAACAAAGGGTCTGTGTCTGTCTGTATGCTGCTTTTGCCGGGGATAGAACAGGAATGGAGTCTTAAAACTTTTAGTAAGTAATCTAGCTAGGTATGTGTTAGATTATGATTTCTTTAAATGGCTGAGAAAAGAGTTGTGCTGAATAGAATGACTATTCCTGTCTGTGTGTCTTTTTTGTAACTTAAGGTTTTGCCTAGAGGGATTCTCTATGTTTTGAATCTAATTACCCTGTCAGGTATTTACCATCCTGATTTTACAGAGGTGATTCTTTTTTACTTCTATTAAAAGTCTTCTTGAAAGAAAACTGAATGCTTTTTCATTGTTCTAAGATCCAAGGGTTTGGGTCTGTGGTCACCTATGCAAATTGGCGAGGATTTTTACCAAACCTTCCCCAGGAAGTGGGGTGCAAGGGTTGGGAGGATTTTGGGGGGAAAGACGTGTCCAAACTATGTTTCCCAGTAAACCCAGTTAAAGTGTGGTGGTGGCAGTGGAAATTCCAAGGGCAAAGGGTAAAATTAATTTGTACCTTGGGGAAGTTTTAACCTAAGCTGGTGAAACTAAGCTTAGGAGGTTTTCATGCAAGTCCCCACATCTGTACCCTAGAGTTCAGAGTCGGGGAGGAACCTTGACAGGTCCAATGAAAGATGTTACCTTGCCCACCTTGTCTCTTTTGTGTCTGGGACTGACACATCTACAGCAGCACTTTTTGATGGAAAGTGTCTTTTTGATGAAATGGAGACTAGCCAAAATATGTTTGTAAAACACTTAGGGATTTTCATAAATAGAAAAATTCAGTTTCCAATATCTTAATTATAGAAATTAAGGGACCTGAAGAAGTCATTAAGTCCAGCCCTTTGTCCTGTAGCAGGACCACATAACCCTAGTTTATCAGTGAAAAGTCCAACCAGTTTACAAAAAGTTGCAGTGGTGGGGATTCTACAACCTCCCCTGGAAACTTGTTCCAGAGTTGAACTACCCTTATAATTAGAAAGTTTTTCCTAAGATCTATCCTAAATCTACATTGTTGCAGATCAAGCCCATTACTTCTTGTCCTAACTTCAGTGGACATGGAGAACAATCAATACCAGCCCCCTTGATGATAACCCTTAATATATTTGAAGATCGTTGTTAGTTTCCCCTCACACAAGTCTTCTTTTCAAGTATTCTAAACCTTTTATCATTTTTTTCTCCCCTCTGGGCCCTGTCCAATTTGTCCACATCTTTCCTGAAGTGTGGTGCCCAGAACTGGACACACGACTCCACTGGGGCCTCACCCTCACCCACAGTAGCGTGGACAATGACCTCCTGTGCCTTACAGATTTAATAATTTTTTTTAAGATAATGTTGAAGTAAAAAAGAAAACGGTACAGAGTTTAGGCATAGAAGTTTCTGGTTATCAGGGAATAAGGTACAGATTATCAAGGGGTGTGAAATTCGGTTTAGGAGCTGGTGGCGTAAGGAATACATAATCTGCAATCTCCCCAATTGGGGGTAAAAGTTTAACTGGTCAAAGTACAGACATTGAGATATGGGGGTATGTTGTCCATATAATGGCTATGTTCAGGTGTGGAGTATAATGAGTGGATACGATGATGGGGATGGATCTACCCTCATTTGGTGGGATTTAATGTTCAGTGAGTTTATGGTTCCAGTTCATACGGTCCAGTGGAAAAAGCCTCTCAGTCCCTTTCCCATAGTGGATGCATCATGTCGTACCGGCTCACACCTCCTGGTACTGTCGGTGGCCGGTGATGTGTTCGATGTAGATGTCCGTGGACATCGGATGGTGTCCGAGACCATGAGGTGCCGCATGAGCCGTGCGTAGCATCGACCGATCCCACAGGTCCACAGCACACGCTCGTTGCAGGGGTACCAAGCGTCCAGGGCTCCGACGATCAGGGCATCCATCTGTACCTCGTAGCCCTTCACTCTCAGGGTGTCGGCCAGAGGGGCGTATTTTTCCAGCTTATGAGCCCAGGCTTCTCGGAAGGCCGGGGTCCTGTTCTCGAAGGAGACCGTGATGTCGACGAGGATGATCTTTTTCTGGGCCTCATCTGTGACTACCACGTCAGGTTGCAACTGGCTGTCAGTACCGGGGATGGCGCAATTCACGGCGACCTCCCCCAGGCGTGGTGCAATGGCTTTCACTAGGCGGTTCTGGATGGCATTGTGGCGCAGCTGCCAGGCTCTGGAGTGGGGCTTGCAGCTGCACAGGATGTGGGGCAGGGTCTCGTTGGAGTAGCCACACTTCCTGCAATGCTTGTCTCGGTTCCCGTGGCGGACGGCTCCGTTGAGCGGGACGCAGTTGAGCCGGGCGCGGTGGATGAACCGCCAGTCGGCGAAATAGGTGAAGCCGCCCCCGGCGAGGAAGTGGTTGCTGGCGTCCCACTTGCTGATCAGTTTGAAGGCTTTACCCTGGTCCGGTTTACGCTTCAGGGCTTCCATGTACAGCGAGTGGATGGCTGCCTTCAGGGTCCTCTCCAGCATGCCCCTGGCACTCGGGGTGATGATGGTGTTGTCCTCAGACCTGATCTGTGGCACCAGGACTCCCAGCTCCTGGCACTCCTTGCACCACTCCCAGTGGCAGCCGAGGCGCTTCCCCAGGCGACGCGAGGCATTGCGAGCACGGGACCACAGTAAAGCGATGTTGCGCCCGTCCCATCCGAATTCGTCATCCACAGAACCACTCAGGAAGCTGGCGGTGTCTTGGTTGGAGGGGGCTCTGCCGATCCGCTTCTTTGTTGCGTCATGGAGGGCGTTTGCTGCAATGTTCCTTACCATGGCGTCGGGACACATCAGCAGGCGGAAGGCGTGGGTGATCACCGCGATGTCACACAGGTCACCCATGCGGGGGACATTGGCACCGCCATGCCTGTGGGCAATATAGACCAGCTCATTGCTGGCTCTCTGGGGAAGGAACAGCCACTTCTTCACCAGCTGCTGGATGATCTTGTCTGCCTTGTTGAGGGGTACCTTCGCCACGGCGGATCCCCTTAGGACGAACGAGATGCGGGGGATCAGGAAGGTGTTCAGGGCATTTATCTTCTGCCATGGTGCTAGCAGGGAGGCGTTGATCTTGGCGGCATCCTGCAAGATCTCCTGGATGGTGTCCTCGGGTGTCTGCCGGACACGGAAACCCATCGGTATGCCGAGGTGCTGGTAGGCCTGCCCATCTGCCAGGGGGATGACGGGCTCGCCCTGGATCTGGAACCCTGTCGTCTGCACCGAGTCCCTTTTGCTGCCATCGATGTGGAGAGTTGCGCACTTCTTTGCATTGAAGCGGAGCCCCATCCAATCGGCAGCTCGACTGGTGGCATCTAGCATATGTTGGAGGTTCTCTGGGTCGTCTGCAGTCAGGACCAGGTCATCCACGTAAGCCAGGACGCTCACCCTCTCACCGTGGAGGTTGAAGCCATCTGTGCCATTGGAGATCATTCGCAGCAACGGCTCCATGGCGAGGTTAAAGATGATGGGGCTGAGGGGACAGCCCTGCTTAACTCCGCTCCGGATTGGGATCTCAGCGGTTTCCCCTTCGACCGAGCGAATGGTGGTGCAGCATCCCTCGTACACCTCTCGGATCACATGGAGGAAGTTCTCTGGCATCCCAAACTCCTGGAGCGTGGCAAAGATGTGGTGGTGGGGCATGGACCCAAAGGTGTTAGCCAGGTCGAGCCATGCTACCGTGCACTGCCTCCGTGCCCTTCTGGCCGTTTTGATGATGGTTTGGAGGACAAAGTTGTGTTCATAGCAGCCCTTGCAGGACATGAAGCCTTTCTGGGTGGAGCTGATGGCTCCACCGCTCACTGACCACTCCGTGATCCTCGACGCTAGGCAGCTGGCATAGAGCTTGTACATCGTGGAACAGAGGGAGATGGGCTTCCAGTTGCTGGGGTCATCCCGCTCACCCTTCTTGTACACCAGTACCATCATGGCCTTCTTCTCCAGGAGCTGGGAGTCCGGCAGAATCATTTGCACTGGTTGAAGAGCGTGGCGAGGACCAGGCAGCCGGGATCTTGCTTTTTCAGGAGGCTGTAGAAGATGCCGTCTTTCCCAGGAGCTGGGTTTTTTGTTTTTGAGAGTCTGGCCAACACTTCCTTGGGCGTAAAGTCAGTTTCAAGAACACCTGCTTCGTCGACACGGGGCAGGGGGCGGAGGCACTCTGTGCGCTGCACGTCATTCTGGGCTATGCAGTCGAATACATCCTTGAAGTAACTGTAGAGACACTCAGATGGGATCATGCAGTAGGGCGAGGGCCCGTCGAGGATCTCCCTCATGGCTTTGGAGCGGTTTGCCCGGTACAGCTTTTGGATCCCTGAAGCCGCTGCTGGATCGTAGCAGCGGCTGGCGTCTCTACTTCTGGCTCCCCTGGTGGTGGTGTTGAGGTTTGGAGCAGGCATTCTGTGGGCAGGCGGGGCGTTCTCCTGGTTGGAACTTCTCCTAGGAGCGGTTTCCGCAGACAGTTCTTGGGTGAGCCTGTCTACGAGGAGGTTGAAGTCGTCAAAGGAAGCTGTCGCTTGTAGCTCCTCGGTCCAGGCAGTCTGCCACGGAGTGGCAGCCCTCACCATCGGCTGCTGGCCCTCATGGTCCCTGGCCTCGTCTCGTGCAGGCTCAAAGCCTGCATGGTCGGCCTGCCGTCTATCTCGTGGGTCAGGATTCCCTTCGGTTGGGTGTTGGGGCGGGATCTCTGGCGGGATGCTGGCATTGCTCGTGGTCGGAGAGACGCGGTCTGGCTCGGGGGTTGCTGGGACACTGCTGGTCCTTCTAGGAGTGGCTGATGCCTGGGTGGTTGCTGCTGGAGCGTGAGATCTCCCGTAGGCAGCATCCTGCAGAATGGACTCGGGGGCCGTGCTGGGCCATCTGGCGATGAGGGCCCAGTGCTTTCCTGTGGCTGCGGGGCTGGTTCCTCCAGTAACATCTGGAGCTGGCAGGGCGGTCTGAGGCTTGGCACTGGCTCCCCTGGCTGCTGGAGTTCGCAGGGCGGTCTGAGGTGTGGCTCTGGCTCCTCCGGCAGTTGGAGTTCGCGGGGCGGACTGAGAGGCGGCGCTGGCTCTTCCGGTGACAGGATCTCAAGCAGCTATGCGCAGTGGGGTGCTGATCCTTCTGGGGACAGGGACGTGCTGGGCAGGGGGCAAGGTAGTACTGAGTCATCTCAGTATGGAGATTTGCTTGGTGACGTGAGAGGGTGAGACGGGCCTCCTGCTAGCGAGGACCTGGGTGATGTTCCCCGAGGCAGCAGGTACCTTCTCGATCGCAGCACCCCATTGCACTGGTCTAGTGATGGGGGCAGGCTTCTTGGCGGCAGCTTGCACAATCACTTTTCTTTGTTGAGGCTCAGGAGCAGCGGGCCAGCGCGCAGCAGAAGGGCTGGGAGCCAGGGCAGGAGACTGTGTTGTTCCCTTGAGGCGTTTCCTGCAGGCAACTTGGTGCGTCTTGCATTGCTTCTGCGTCTCGAAGGGCAGGCTGCAGAGGGCACAGCTGAAGGTGACCCGCTTGCTGTGGCATCTCTTCAGGTGCCTGGTGATGCCACCGAGGAGGTGGAAGCTTCGGGGAGGGGAGCAGATGGGGCAGATGAGCACGTCCGCAGCGAGGGGGTACTGCAGGTAGATGGTGTCCTCAATACCTTGCAGCGGGGGGGTTCCAGCAGCACCAGCGGTATTGCTGGCTGGTTCATCCGGATGTGGGCAGGTGGGGTCAAGAGGTCCGGCTGGGCGGGCATCCGGCAGGGACCTGGGGTCTCTCTGGGTGGTTTCTGAGGCTGGACAGGCATCCGGCGAGGCGCTGGTGACCCTCTGGGTGGTCTCTGGACTACTTTCCTGTTAATACACCCCAGGATGATACTTGCCTTTTATGCAGGGGCATCACATTTTTTGACTCATATTCCATTTGTGATTCCCAAGATCCTTTTCAGGAGACCTGCCACCTAGCCTTTTGTCCCACGCTTTGTAGTTGTGCATTTGACTTCTCCTTTCTAAGTAAAGCATTTTGCACTAGTCTTTCTTAAATTTCATCTTGCTGAATATGGACCAATTGTCTAATTTGTCAGGGTCATTTTCAGTTCTAATCCTGTCCTCCAAAGTGATTGTAACCCCACTCAGCTTCGTGTTATCTGCAATTGTTTTAAGTATAATCTCCACTACATAATCCAAATCATTCATGAAAATATTGGATGGTACCGAACTCAGGACTGACACCTGCAGGACCCCACTAAATTCACCCTCCTAGTTTGCCAGTGAACCACTGATAACTACTCTTTGAGTACCATCTTTCAACGGGTTGTGTACCCACCATATAGTAGTTTCCCCTAGATCTTATTTCTCTAATTTGCTTATGAGAATGTCATGGGACACTGTATTAAAAGCTTTACTTAAATCAAGATAAATCACAGCTACTGTTTTCTCCCCATTTACTATGCCAATAACCTATCAAAGGAATGTTTTGATTTAAAAATGAACATTTTTAGTTAACCAAAACATGTTGGTCTTTTGATAAAAAATGAAAAAAAATACATGCACATTTCTGATGAAAGCTAAACTATTTTTATTTTTGTCCACGTATTTGATGCCAAAGAATCAATTGGCTGTATTAGTTATAGAATGTATAAAGAATACTATTTCCTTGTGTTTCTCCTAGACTATCTACTACATTAAAACAGAGGAATTAGCAAAGCCAGTCTTCCAGTACAGGCGTGGTAACTCCTCAATGAGGCAAACTTTTGGAATGGCAGGAGAAATTTCCAGCTGGCTCGCATTACCAAGAAAGGTGAAGCTGTTTCACAATACAGTTACTTTCAATTTCAGCTCCAGCTATGCCTGGGCTAGTGGATCTAACTTACCAGCTGTGCTGACAGAGCTTTACAATATAAATTCCCTTCATTCCGCATCCTTTTCTCTCCAGAGGACTCACAAAAGCTTTGGCTGCTGCTCAGTGGCGCTTTGTAAGGTGGTATATATTGCTTTTCCCGCACCTAGACATATATCAATTATAAAAAGATTTCATCCCAGATTCTCATGTCCATGAAGATCATTTTACACCACTGTAGCAGTTTCAAGAGGATTTAAAGTCTGTATGATCATTCTAATTCAGTTCCCTTTTATGGAGTCCTTACACTGTTAGAGTGCTGTGAAATACTGTCAGTATAAAAGAGAATCTGCCACTTCAAAACCAAAAGGCTCTGGGAAAGTCGGTAGAGCTCTACATCAATTAGAATCTCCTTCCATCACCGTCCAACTGTCTTTACCCTGATCTACCTTGTTCATGAACTGCATCTCAAATTGATTGCATGTGGGGAACTGTTTTGTACTCAACCCTCAGCTCCCCATCACCCTGGGGACATGTGAACTCAACAGAATGTCACAGACTTCCCTAGAGTGTGTAACACATTCTACTAAGTCAGGCTGGTCTTCTGGTTAAAGCAGAGGAAATCAGCACACTAGCCCTGCCTTTCCCAAATGCTTCTTAGCCCTGGTCTACACTAGGAGATTAGGTCGAATTTAGCAGCGTTAAATCGATGTAAACCTGCACCCGTCCACACGATGAAGCCCTTTTTTTCGACTTAAAGGGCTCTTAAAATCGATTTCCTTAATCCACCTCTGACAAGTGGATTAGCACTTAAATCGGCCTTGCCAGGTCGAATTTGGGGTACTGTGGACGCAATTAGATGGTATTGGCCTCCAGGAGCTATCCCAGAGTGCTCTGTTGTGACCGCTCTGGACAGCACTCTCAATTCAGATGCACTGGCCAGATAGACAGGAAAAGGCCCGCAAACTTTTGAATTTCAATTTCCTGTTTGCATGGTCACCTGCAGCTTGCCACGCTGGCCAGAGCTCATCAGCAGAGGTGACCATGCAGAGCTCATCAGCAGAGG
Source organism: Natator depressus (assembly GCF_965152275.1). Lineage (NCBI taxonomy): Eukaryota > Metazoa > Chordata > Testudines > Cheloniidae > Natator > Natator depressus. Next base: position 35,311,688 of record NC_134246.1, read on the forward strand.
TAACCATGATGGAGTCCCAGAATCGCAAAAGAGCTCCAGCATGGACGAACGGGAGGTATGGGATCTGATCGCTGTATGGGGAGAGGAATCCGTGCTATCAGAACTCTGTTTCAGTTTTCGAAATGCCAAAACCTTTGTCAAAATCTCCCAGGGTATGAAGGACAGAGGCCATAACAGGGACCCGAAGCAATGCCGCGTGAAACTTAAGGAGCTGAGGCAAGCCTACCAGAAAACCAGAGAGGCAAACGGCCGCTCCGGGTCAGAGCCCCAAACATGCCGCTTCTATGATAAGCTGCATGCCATTTTAGGGGGTTCAGCCACCACTACCCCAGCCGTGTTGTTTGACTCCTTCAATGCAGATGGAGGCAACACAGAAGCAGATTTTGGGGACGAGGAAGATGATGATGATGATGAAGTTGTAGATAGCTCACAGCAAGCAAGCAGAGAAACCGGTTTTCCCGACAGCCAGGAACTGTTTCTCACCCTGGACCTGGAGGCAGTCCCCCCTGGACCCACCCAAGGCTGCCTCCCGGACCCGACAGGCGGAGAAGGGACCTCTGGTGAGTGTACCTTTTAAAATACTATACATGGTTTAAAAGCAAGCATGTTTAATGATTAATTTGCCCTGGCATTTGCGGGTCTCCTGGATGTACTCCCAAAGCCTTTGCAAAAGGTTTCTGGGGAGGGCAGCCTTATTGCGTCCTCCATGGTAGGACACTTTACCACTCCAGGCCAGTAGCACGTACTCGGGAATCATTGTACAACAAAGCATTACAGTGTATGTTTGCTGGCGTTCAAACAACATTCGTTCTTTATCTTTCTGTGTTATCCTCAGGAGAGTGATATCATTCATGGTCACCTGGTTGAAATAGGGTGCTTTTCTTAAGGGAACATTCAGAGGTACCCATTCCTGCTGGGCTGTTTGCCTGTGGCTGAACAGAAATGTTCCTAGGAAAAGGACCTAGGGGTACAGTGGACGAGAAGCTGGATATGAGTCAGCAGTGTGCCCTTGTTGCCAAGAAGGCCAATGGCATTTTGGGATGTATAAGTAGGGGCATAGCGAGCAGATCGAGGGACGTGATCGTTCCCCTCTATTCGACATTGGTGAGGCCTCATCTGGAGTACTGTGTCCAGTTTTGGGCCCCACACTACAAGAAGGATGTGGATAAATTGGAGAGAGTCCAGCGAAGGGCAACAAAAATGATTAGGGGTCTAGAGCACATGACTTATGAGGAGAGGCTGAGGGAGCTGGGATTGTTTAGTCTGCAGAAGAGAAGAATGAGGGGGGATTTGATAGCTGCTTTCAACTACCTGAAAGGGGGTTCCAAAGAGGATGGCTCTAGACTGTTCTCAATGGTAGCAGATGACAGAACGAGGAGTAATGGTCTCAAGTTGCAATGGGGGAGGTTTAGATTGGATATTAGGAAAAACTTTTTCACTAAGAGGGTGGTGAAACACTGGAATGCGTTACCTAGGGAGGTGGTAGAATCTCCTTCCTTAGAGGTTTTTAAGGTCAGGCTTGACAAAGCCCTGGCTGGGATGATTTAACTGGGAATTGGTCCTGCTTTGAGCAGGGGGTTGGACTAGATGACCTTCTGGGGTCCCTTCCAACCCTGATATTCTATGATTCTATGATTCTATGATTCCCCGCTGTTAGCCACGAGGGCGGGGGGGCAAGGGGCTAGCCACGTGGTGGTGGGAGGCAAAATGTGACCTTGGAACGAAAGCACATGTGCTGTGTATGTAATGTTAACAGCAAGGTTTACCATGAAAGAGTGTAGCCATTGTTCTAGAAAATGTGTCTTTTTAAATACCACTGCCTCTTTTTTTTTCTCCACCAGCTGCATGTGTTTCAATGATCACAGGATCTTCTCCTTCCCAGAGGTCAGTGAAGATTAGAAGGCGAAAAAAATGCACTCGTGATGAAATGTTCTCCTAGCTCATGCTGTCCTTCCACACTGACATAGCACAGATGAATGCATGGAGGCAGACAATGTCAGAGTGCAGGAAAGCACAATATGACCGGGAGGAGAAGTGGCGGGCTGAAGAGAGTAAGTGGCGGGCTGAAGAGAGGGCTGAAACTCAAATGTGGCGGCAGCGTGATGAGAGGAGGCAGGATTCAATGCTGAGGCTGCTGGAGGATCAAACCAATATGCTCCAGCGTATGGTTGAGCTGCAGGAAAGGCAGCTGGAGCACAGACTGCCACTACAGCCCCTGTGCAACCAACCGCCCCCTATTTGCGTGATGAATGAATAAAGAATGCATGAATGTGAAGCAACAATGACTTTATTGCCTCTGCAAGCGGTGATCGAAGGGAGGAGGGGAGGGTGGTTAGCTTACAGGGAAGTAGAGTGAACCAAGGGGCGGGGGGTTTCATCATGGAGAAACAAACAGAACTTTCACACCGTAGCCTGGCCAGTCATGAAACTGGTTTTCAAAGCTTCTCTGACGCGTACCGCGCCCTCCTGTGCTCTTCTAACCGCCCTGGTGTCTGGCTGCGTGTAACCAGCAGCCAGGCGATTTGCCTCAACCTCCCACCCCGCCATAAATGTCTCCCCCTTACTCTCACAGATATTGTGGAGCACACAGCAAGCAGTAATAACAGTGGGAATATTGGTTTCGCTGAGGTCTAAGTGAGTCAGTAAACTGCGCCAGCGCGCTTTTAAACGTCCAAATGCACATTCTACCACCATTCTGCCCTTGCTCAGCCTGTAGTTGAATAACTCCTGACTACTGTCCAGGCTGCCTCTGTATGGCTTCATGAGCCATGGCATTAAGGGGTAGGCTGGGTCCCCAAGGATACATATAGGCATTTCAACGTCCCCAACAGTTATTTTCTGGTCTGGGAATAAAGTCCCTTCTTGCAGCTTTTGAAACAGACCAGAGTTCCTGAAGATGCGAGCGTCATGTACCTTTCCCGGCCATCCCACGTTGATGTTGGTGAAATGTCCGTTGTGATCCACCAGTGCTTGCAGCACTACTGAAAAGTATCCCTTGCGGTTTATGTACTCGGCGGCTTGGTGCTCCGGTGCCAAGAGAGGGATATGGGTTCCGTCTATGGCCCCACCACAGTTAGGGAATCCCATTGCAGCAAAGCCATCCACTATGACCTGCACATTTCCCAGGGTCACTACCCTTGATATCAGCAGATCTTTGATTGCGTTGGCTACTTGCATTACAGCAGCCCCCACAGTAGATTTGCCCACTCCAAATTGATTCCCGACTGACCGGTAGCTGTCTGGCTTTGCAAGCTTCCACAGGGCTATTGCCACTAGCTTCTTACCTGTGAGGGCTCCTCTCATCTTGGTATTCTTGCACCTCAGGGCAGGGGAAAGCAAGTCACAAAGTTCCATGAAAGTGCCCTTACGCACGCGAAAGTTTTGCAACCACTGGGAATCGTCCCAGACCTGCAACACTATGCGGTCCCACCAGTCTGTGCTTGTTTCCCGAGCCCAGAATTGGCGTTCCACCGCATGAACCTGCCCCATTAGCACCATGATGCCCACATTGCCAGGGCCCCTGCTTTGAGAGAAGTCTGTGTCCATGTCCACATCACTCACGTTACCGCGCTGACGTCGCCTACTTGCCCGGTATCGCTTTGCCAGGTTCTGGTGCTGCATATACTGCTGGATAATACGCGAGGTGTTTAATGTGCTCCTAATTGCCAAAGTGATCTGAGCAGGCTCCATGCTTGCCGTGGTATGGCGTGTGCACAGAAAAAAGGCACGGAACGATTGTCTGCCGTTGCCCTGACGGAGGGAGGGGCGACTGACGACATGGCTTATGGGGTTGGCTTCCAGGGAATTAAAATCAACAAAGGGGGTGGCTTTGAGAGAAACTGAATGTCCCCCTCAAGGATAGAACTCAAAACCTCAAGGATAGAACTCAAAACTGGGTTTAGCAGGCTGTTGATTTCACAGAGGGAAGGAGGGAGGGAAGAGAAAATGAATACAGAACAAATCTGGTCTATTTCTTGTTTTGAGCCACTTCATCTATCTTTATACATCTTGCTTGCAGCAGACTGTGCAGTACGACCGCTAGCCGTCATCATCTCCTGGGTGCTCGGCAGAAGACGGTGCAGTATGACGACTAGCCATCATCTTCTGCTGGCTGGAGGTTAAATGACGAGACGAAACAAGGGAAATGACCTGGCTGTTTGACCCACTCCCATGTTTGCCCAGGCGCCCGATTAAAAGAGCACCCAGGACTACGTCGATGACGGCTATCAGTCATACTGCACTGTCTGCTGCCAAAAGGCAATTAACTGCTGCTGTGTAGCAATGCAGTACCACGTCTGCCAGCACCCAGGAGACATACGGTGATGGTTAGCTGAGCGGGCTCTGTCATAAATATAAAGGGAAGGGTAAACCCCTTTAAAATCCCTCCTGGCCAGAGGAAAAATCCTCTCACCTGTAAAGGGTTAAGAAGCTAAAGGTAACCTCGCTGGCACCTACCAAAATGACCAATGAGGAGACAAGATACTTTCAAAAGCTGGGAGGAGGAGAAACATAGGGTCTGTGTCTGTCTGTATGCTGCTTTTGCCGGGGATAGAACAGGAATGGAGTCTTAGAACTTCTAGTAAGTAATCTAGCTAGGTATGTGTTAGATTATAATTTCTTTAAAAGGCTGAGAAAAGAACTGTGCTGAACAGAATGACTATTCCTGTCTGTGTGTCTTTTTTGTAACTTAAGGTTTTGCCTAGAGGGATTCTCTATGTTTTGAATCGAATTACCCTGTAAGGTATCTACCATCCTGATTTTACAGAGGGGATTTCTTTACTTCTATTAAAAGTCTTCTTGTAAGAAAACTGAATGCTTTTTCATTGTTCTAAGATCCAAGGGTTTGGGTCTGTGGTCATCTATGCAAATTGGTGAGGATTTTTACCAAACCTTCCCCAGGAAGTGGGGTGCAAGTGTTGGGAGGATTTGGGGGGGAAAGACGTTTCCAAACTACGTTTCTTCAGGAACCCAGATAAAGTTTGGTGGTGGCAGTGGAAGTCCAAGGGCAAAGGGTAAAATAGTTTGTACCTTGGGGAAGTTTTAACCTAATCTGGTAAAAGTAAGCTTAGGAGGTTTTCATGCAGGTCCCCACATCTGTACCCTAGAGTTCAGAGTGGGGAAGGAACCTTGACAGGCTCCATGCTTGCCGTGGTATGGCGTCTGCACAGGTAACTCAAGAAAAAAGGCGCAAAACGATTGTCTGCCCTTGCTTTCATGGAGGGAGGGAGGGAGGGAACGGGGGCCTGACGATATGTACTCAGAACCAGCAGCGACAATGTTTTAGCCCCATCAGGTACTGGGATTTCTACCCAGAATTCAAATGGGCGGCGGAGACTGCGGGAACTGTGGGATAGCCACCCACAGTGCAACGCTCCGGAAGTCGACGGTTGCCTCGGTACTGTGGACACACTCCGCCGACTACATGCACTTAGAGCATTTGTGTGGGGACACACACAATCAACTGTATGAAACCATTTTCTACAAAACCGACTTCTATAAATTCGACCTAATTTCGTAGTGTAGACATACCCTTACACTGTGAACTTCAGTGTGTTATGCCAGCCCTCCCTCAGCCTCATTTTCTTCTTCTGTGAAATAATGAGAAATGACATAATTTGACCCCTCCCAGTTGCTGGGCACAGACAAAAAGCTCCCAGAAGAAGCCACATTTGTGAGTTTTATTAGTCCTAAAAGAAAAGGAGTACTAGTGGCACCTTAGAGACTAACAAATTTATTTGAGCATAAACTTTCATGAGCTGTAGCTCACTTCATCGGATGCATTCAGTGGAAAATACAGTGGGGAGATTTATATACATAGAGAACATGAAACAATGGGTGTTTCCATAGACACTGTAATGAGAGTGATCACTTAAGGTGAGCTATTACAAGCAGGAGAGCGGGGGGTGGGGGAAACCTTTTGTAGTGATAGTCAAAGTAGGCCATTTCCAGCAGTTGACAAGAACGTCTGAGGAACAGTGGGGGTCGGGGGGTGGAAATAAACATGGGGAAATAGTTTTACTCTGTGTAATGACCCATCCACTCCCAGTCTTTGTTCAAGCCTAAGTTAATTGTATCCATTTTGCAAATTAATTCCAATTCAGCAGTCTCTCATTGGAGTCTGTTTTTGAAGTTTTTTTGAAGAAGAGGGGCATAGGTTCCTGGGTTAGTGGTTCTGTTGTGTGGTGTGTGGTTGCTGGTGAGTATTTGCTTCAGGTTGGGGGACTGTCTGTAAGCAAGGACTGGCCTGTCTCCCAAGATCTGTGAGTGATCTACAACCTATCCCGAAGGACGACCCATCACTCTCACAGGAGACAGGCCAGTCCTTGCTTACAGACAGTCCCCCAACCTGAAGCAAATACTCACCAGGAACCACATACCACACAACAAAAACACTAACCCAGGAAGCTATCCTTGCAACAAAGCCCGTTCCCAACTGTGTCCACATATCTATTCAGGGGACACCATCATAGGGCCTAATCACATCAGCCACACTATCAGAGGCTCGTTCACCTGCACATCTACCAACGTGATAGATGCCATCATGTGCCAGCAATGCCCCTCTGCCATGTACATTGGTCAAACTGGACAGTCTCTACATAAAAGAATAAATGGACACAAATCAGACATCAAGAATTATAACATTCAGAAACCAGTCGGAGAACACTTCAGTCCCTTTGGTCACTCAATTACAGATCTAAAAGTGGCAATTCTTCAACAAAAAAACTTCAAAAACAGACTCCAACAAGGGACTGCTGAATTGGAATTAATTTGCAAACTGGATACAATTAACTTTGGCTTGAATAGAGACTGGGAGTGGATGGGTCATTACACAAAGTAAAACTATTTCCCCATGTTTATTCCCCCCCACCCTCCACTGTTCCTCAGATGTTCTTGTCAACTGCTGGAAATGGCCCACCTTGATTATCACTACAAAAGGTTTCCCCTGCGCCCCCCCACCCACTCTCCTGCTGATAATAGCTCACCTTACCTTACAGCTGCTACTCTGAAACACATCTGATTTTAAAATTTCCCACTATAACAGCGGATGTTTATCATCTTTCAGAGATATTAGTGGAAGGGAAATGTGTAATTATCACTATATGATATGACTACGTTATCTGTTTTTGATTTCCCAAATGCAGACCAGAAATATTTATTGAACACTTCTGCCTTTCTGCATTATTACGGATAATTCTATAATTTACATCTGGTAATGGCCCAGTAGCACTCTCAGGATTTTTTTTTCTTATACTTTAAAAAAAAAACCATAATAATTGCCTTTAACTCCACTGGCCATAAATATCTCCTTGTGTCCCTTTGCTTCCTGTATCAATTTTCCTAAATTGCTGTATATATGTTTAAAAAACTCACCTGGTTTGGAGGGGAAATTAAGGCATTTGTGTGTATTTATATATATATATATATATAAAATTCCTTCAATTCCCCTCAAACCAGGTGAGTTTTTTAAACAGTATGGCCTTCTTTCGCCATTCAAATTCCAAACTAGTGAAACACAAATTTTGTACAGTAAACGTAAGGAGAGAAGCTTGATTGTGAAAGTGGGATCTTCAAAGAACACAAGAATGGCCAACTGGGTCAGACCAATGACTCATCTAGCCCAGTAGCCTGTCTTCCAGTGATGGCCAATGCCAGGTGCTTCAGAGGGAATGAACAGAACAGGGCAATTACTGAGTGGTCCATCCACATTGTCTAGTCCCAGCTTCTGGCAGTCAGAGTTTAAGGGACATCCAGAGCATAGTGTTGCGTCCCTGGCCATCTTGGCTAATAGCCACTGATGGTCTCATAGCATTTCCTTATTCACTTTCTCCACACCATTCATGGTTTTATAGACCTCTCTCGTATCCCCACTCAGTCATCTCTTTTCCACACCTCACTGGGAAGGTATTTCATATCTCCAGTCATTTTTGTTGCCCCTTTCTCTCCTTTTTCCTACCCTAGTATCTTTTTTGAGATGGGGTGACCAGAACTATTTTCAGTATTCAAGGTGATGCTTTATATAATGACATTATGATATTTTCTGTCTTATTATCTATCCCTTTCCTAATGGTTCCTGATATTGCATTAGGTTTTTTCAATGCTTCTGCATATTGAGTGGATGTTTTCAGAGAACTATCCACAATGCTTCCAAGCTCTCTTTCCTGAGTGGTAACAGCTAACTTAGACCCCATCATTTTATATGCATAGTTGGGATTATGTTTTTCAATGTGCATTACTTTGCAATTATCAACATTGAATTTCATCTGCCTTTTAATTGACCTGTCACCCAGTTTAGTGAGTTCCCCTTTTTAAATTCTTCACAAACAGCTTTGGATTTAACTATCTTGAGTAATTTTCTGCTGTCTGCAAACTTTGCCACCTCACTATGTACCCCTTTTTCCAGATCATTCATGAATATATTGAACAGCAATGGGTCCTAATACATATCCTTGGGGAACTCTGCTATTTACCTCTCTCCATTGTGAAAATTGACCATTTATTCCTACCCTTGGGTTCTGAGTCTTTAACTAAGTTACTGATCCAAGAGAGGACCTTTCCTCTTATCCGTTGACTGCTTACTTTGCTAAAGAGACTTTGGTTGGTGATCTTTTCAAAGGCTTTCTGAAAGTCCAAGTATACTGTCAGGGTTCCCTCCCCATTCTGAACTCTGGGGTACAGACGTGGAGACCCGCATGAAAACCCCCCTAAGTTTATATTCCACCAGCTTAGGTTAAAAACTTCCCCAAGGCACAAATCCCTTGTCCTTGGATGGTAATGCTGCTACCACCAAGTGATGTAGACAAACATTGAGGGAGGGGCCACTTGGAGCCCTATCTCCCCCCAAAATATCCCCCAAAGCCCCTTCACCCCTTGTCTGGGGAGGCTTGAGAATAATATACCAACCAAATAGGTAACAAGACCAGACCCTTGGATTTTTAGGACACTAAAAACCAATCAGGTTCTTAAAAGAACAACTTTATTAAAAAAAAAAGTAAAAGAAGCACCCCTGTAAAATCAGGATGGAAGGTAATTTTACAGGGTAATAAAAAGATTTAAAACACAGAGAACCCCCCCTCTGGCTACAACTTCACAGTTACAAAAACAGAAACAAAACTACCGCTTAGCATAGGGAAAATTCACAAGCTAAAACAAAAGATAATCTAACGCATTCATTTCCTTGCTGTAATCTCTGTAATTTCTGTAATCTCAGATGCTCATTTCAGATATGTTTTTAGGAGATGTTTTTTTCTGCCCTGGTCCCTCTCTGTCCGAGAGAGAACCAACAAAAAAACCCCAAAGATAGCAAAAACAAAATCTTACCCCGCCCCAGAATTGAAAGTATCTTCTTTCCTTATTGGTCCTTTTGGTCAGGTGCCAACCAGGTTATTTGAACTTCTTAACCCCTTACAGGTAAAGGAGGGATTTTATGTGACCTGTAGCTGTATGTTTGTGACATATACTGTATCCGTTGGATCACCATTGTCCACATTAGTTGACCCTTCAAAGAATTTTAATAGATTGGTGAGGCATGATTTCTCTTTACAAATCTGTGTTGACACTTCCCTAATCAGGTTCATCTCTGTGTCTGATAATTCTGTTCTTTACTATGGTTGTGACCCATTTTCCTAGTACTGAAGTTAGGCCTGTAATTTCCCAGGATTGCCTCTTGCGTTACATTAAATATCTGCCAGACATCCGGTAAGAGGCTCATTTAAATGATAGGTTACATATTACAGTTAGTAGTTCACAATATCATACCTGAGTTTCTTCCAAACTCATGGGTGAATACCCTCTAGTCCTGATCACTTATTATTGTTTAATTTATCATTTTGTTCCAAAACCTTCTCTATTGACACCTGAATCTGGGACAGTTCCACAGAAGCCTAAAGAAGTTAGGAACCTGAGATATATTTAAATTCATTGAGATTTGGGCACTTAATTCCCATAGTCTTCTTTGAAAATGCCAGCTTCAAACTAGATCTGACATCCAATGGAAGTTGGGAACCTAACTCCCTTAGGCATAATGTAATTAATAATGGGGGCATATATATAAAGATCATGCTAAGTGTCATACAATCCTAGCATCTTAGACTCATAGACATTAAAATCAGAAGGACCATCTCAGGGCTGGGGCAGGGTTTTGGGGCACGGGGTTGCAGCATAGGCTTACCTCCCGGTGGCTCCCGGTCAGCGGTACAGCTGGGGTGCAGAGGCAGGCTTCCTACCTGTCCTGGCACCACGGACCGTGCTGCACCCCAGAAGCAGCCAGCAGCAGGTCCAGCTCCCAGGCAGAAGTGCACAAGCGGCTCTGTGTGGCCCTGACCCGCAAGCTTGGGAGCAGGGGAAGCGCTTGGAGCCCTGTGGCCCCCCTGCCTAGAAGCCTGATCCACTGCTGGCCACTTCTGGGGCACAGTGCGGTGTTGGAACAGGTAGGCACTAGCCTGCCTCAGCTGGGCAGCACCGCCGACGGGATTTTTAACATCCTGGTGGGTGGTGCTGCCCAGAGCTGCTAGGGTCCCTGGGTGTTGAGCAAGGCAACCCAGTGCTTTACATGCCATGACCCAGTACTGGGTCACAACCCTAACTTTGAAAAATACCGTCTTAGAGTGTAAATGAAAGGGTTTAATAGCAGAGCTCCATGCTTGGAGCTCCTGCAATGCCTGCCTCTAGGCATGTGGGGCAGCCAGTGTCCTACCAAGCAGGTAGGAGACTGGTGTAGCAAAAGACTGTACCCTGTAATCTTGATGTATGTGTTCCCAATTAATAGTTTAAACCTAAGGGATAGAACCCAACTGAACTCTTGAAGGGTTGAGCCTCTGGGGCAGTTACAGATCATTTGATTCAGCAGAGGACTGTGGATGATACAGTAAGTGGTAGAATTTAAGATTTTATTTTAAATAAAATAATTAATGAAATCAAACAGGCATTACAATACAGCCATACATTTATACTTCCATTCCAGGATGAAATGGTGCATATGGGGGGATAAGTCCCTGGGTGAGAAAAATGGGTATAAACTTCTTCCTCTAATGGTACCTTGATGGTGGATAAGCGCATTAAACTTAGCATACTATCCTTTTATAATCAACTATAATAACCTAACTAACCTGAAATCCACCTTTTTACCATATCTATTCCTCTGCTACCATATCAAAACCAAGTATCTTGTACTTCTTTATTGGTTATTAATATCAAACTTCATTCTAATTATCATTTGCATCAATGCAAATGCTGCAGTTACCAATACTTTAAAACATCCCCAAATCCCTGTACAACACCTGCTAAAACCAATTAAAACAAAAGCTTGACTACATGACCCGAGGTTCTGCCTTGACTCACTTCTATGAATAATGCTCGCTCACTCATGCTAATGACTGAATTTTAGCTAATATAAAGCCTTAACTTTAGGCCTAATGGCCTGCTCTCTACTTGTGTTTCAACACATTTTAATCAGCATGAGCAAATTTTATTCTCATGGGGCAGTGACCATAATTGGTCTGTGTTTGTACAGTGCCTATCACAATGGCATTCTGGTCTATGACTAGGGCTCCTAGACGATATAGTAATACACCTACCACTATTACCAAAACTACTACAGTTGGATCAGAACACGTTCTCCTGACTGCGCCAGAAGAACGACCCTCAGGTGAGAATTGGAATCTTGCATCAATCTCTCAGGTCTTTGATTGGACCTGGGATGGTTTTTTCCTTGAGTTAAATTAAAATCTGATGGCTGAGGTTTGGTGAGAAGTCAAATTAATGTATGTCCTCCGATGAATAGCCCTGAATGGCTGGTCATTCACACATTTTTAGATGGCTATGTACACTTTGGAGGCACTGTGGTTTAGTGGAGCAAGCAGTAGCCTGAGCCTTATAAGTCCTGGGTTTTAGTCCCCTCTCTGCTACTACCTTGTTGGGTGACCTTGACCCAGTCAGTTTGTAAAAGGGGGATAATGCTAGTGGCTTCCTTTGTAAAGTGCTTTGAGATCTACTGGGGAAAAGTGCAAGCTACACATGATTATTATTATTACCCTTGCTTTACAGTGCTGACAGCATGACTCATCCCCCTAGACCAGAGGAGAAATAGTCCTGATTTAGACCTTTGGAAGGAAGAGCAGAATCACGTCCCTTTGATCTCAATTTTCCTCCTCTACATGTGGCTTGACTGAGACACCAGCTGTTTCAATGGCAGAGCTGAGCATAAATCCCACTTCAGCTGACTACCAGCCATTCCTCCAGCCTAGAGTTGGAATAGGCACCTTCAAATGCACCCCTCTGGTGGGAGCCAATCCCACTGATGTACATGGAAAGAGGCCCACTTCCTTGCAGATCAGTGGATGAAACCTGGGAGCTGGGATTTTCAAAGAAATACGGGTGGGTTTCCAAAGGTTATTGGGCACCTGAAGATACAGAGCAGTCAGTAGAGGAATTTTCAAAAGCACTTCAGGAGATTAAGTGTCTCCCATTACAAATAAATAGGAGTTAGGAGTCAGATTTTTAAAGGAATTTCCATGCCTAACTCCCATTGTAATCCGTGGGAGTCAGGCTTCTAAATGCCTTTAAAAATTTGGTTCCGGAATCCTAACCAGTTTAGCCAGTTTTGTAAATCCCACTTGGCACCTATCTGCATCTTTAGGTACATAAATAGCTTTGAAAATCTAGTCTTTAGACTCCCCGCTCCCACTGACTTTCAATCCCTTAAACCCCTTGGGAAATCACGGCCTGGGGATGTCTACTCAGGCAATGTGTAACCCTTCTGCCAGGCCGAGTTGATAGCAGCAAGGGCCGGGTTCAGTACACAGGGGTTCCCTCTCATCAAAGCAAATGCAAAACTGGCTCAAGCCCCCACCCAGTGACCTGGAAAAATCTTACACACACCCCTGGGCGCCTCAAAGAGGCAATACTTCCCCTCTCACAAGCACAGAGTCTTGGTGTAGCAGAGAATCTTTAATAACATGAGGTAAATGACATCAGCATTAAATTGGGAAAACACCACAACTAGGGTTCATCAACCAAACCATGAGCAAAGACCCACCCCAGCAAATTGGGCCACGTCCTTTCCCTCGGGTTCTTGAGTCCCACAACCCAAACGTCTCTTGAGTCCAGCCATCCAAAAATCACCCAAAGTCCAAAAAGTCAAACAACCCCAAAAGTACAGCCCCAGAGTTCAAAAGTTCATCTGCAGAGTGTTACTCTCCAGTCTGGGTAAAAATGTGCATGTGTGTGTGTGTGTAGGGAAAAGAGGTAAGGGGCACCTTACATGACCTGAAGCTGACTGCCCCACAGCTCCACAGGGCTTCACTCTGATCCACTCCACAAGCCGCTCCCCTCCACCAGCCATCCCATAAACAGCTCCGCTCCGCTCGCGGTCCCACAAGCTGCTCCCACCGTCCCATGAACTGCTTCACCAGCCCATCTATGAATGGCTCTGCTGTGCTCTAGATCTTCAGGCTCCCCACTACTTGACACAGTGCTCAGTGATTTCAGCTTGTAGTAGTAGGAGCCTTAGTGCTGGTGCACCATAAGGCCAAAGAGAATTCAGCACAGTACCTGTAGCTAGACTCTTAATAGACCCAAAATTAGCTCTGACGCTCCACAGTAGAGAGGGAGAGGGATGCAATTGATGTTTCAGGCCCTCACAAAGGGGCCCACACCAACAGGCACTAATACCTGTCTCAAGCCTCTCTCAATTCACAGAGTTTTGAAACCCATGTCCCTTGCCTAGCGAGTGCTACTTAGTTGATGGCGAGTCCCTCCATCATAACAAAAGGCCAAGTACAGTTCCACTGTCCTTGATTCCCATAATCAGGGTAATGACAATTTATTCTTCCTGCCCCAATAACAGAGACACTGGGGATCCCACAGCAGCCAAAGTGACCATTTGGGCAGCTATGGCCTCATTCTAGGCAGGGTGGGTGTGCCTATGCAAATGAGATCAGACCCTGAAGTTCTTTTCCACAACTTGCCACACCTCACCACCAGATGTCAGGGTGGAGCTCATCCTGACTCCGCTTACAAATGGAATGACAGGCGACCAGCTTGGCTTAACAGTGAAATCCCTGCTGATCTTAAACACAAAAAAGAAGCTGACAAGAAGTAGAAGATTGGACAAATGACCAGGGAGGAGTATAAAAATATTGCTCAGGCATGCAGGAGTAAAATCAGGAAGGCCAAATCACACTTGGAGTTGCAGCTAGCAAGGGATGTTAAGAGTAACAAGAAGGGTTTCTACAGGCATGTTAGCAACAAGAAGAAGGTCAAAGAAAGTGTGAGCCCCTTACGGAATGGGGGAGGCAATCTAGTGACAGAGGATGTGGAAAAAGCTAATGTACTCAATGCTTTTTTTGCCTCTGTCTTCACGATTCTATGATTCTATGGGAGCATGAGTGGTGTGTGTGTGTGAGTAAGTGAGGTTGTATTCCCACTGATCTCTCTAATTATCTATCTGTCCGTCTAACTGTCCATCTAATTATTCATCTGTATAATCATTTGCGAATCCACCTAATTGTCTGTCTTCCTCTCTATCTGTCCATCAAGATGTCTGTCCATTTTTCCTCCTTCTGCTTTTTGTCCACCCAATTATCTATCCATCTGTCTAACTGCCCATCTATATGGGGCAAGGTAATATTTTTCACTTGTCCAACTTCTGTTGGTGTACGAGACAAGCTTTCGAGGTCACAGAGAGTTCTGCTTCAGTGTAGGATAGCTAATGTAATGCCAATTTTTAAAAAGCAGCTCCAGAGTCAATCCTGGTAGTTACAGGCCAGTATGTCTAACTTCTACACCAGGCAAATTGGTTGAAACAGTAAAGAACAGAGTTATCAGACACAGAGATGAACACGATTTACTGGGGAAGAGTCAACAGGGCTTTCGTACACGGAAGTCACGCCTCACCAATCTGTTAGAGTTCTTTGAGGGTGTCGGCAAGCATGTGGACAAGGGGGATCCAGTGGATATCGTGTGCTTGTATTTTCAGAAACCCTCTGACAAGTTTCCTCACCAAGGACTCTTAAGCAAAGTAAGCTTCCACGGGATAAGAGAGAAGGTCCTCTCTGTAGTAGGAAGAGAGCCTGAGATATAAGCCCTTGTGTCAAAGGCCTGCTATGAGGCCTGAGCTAAAGTAGTGGGCCAAGCTTTACTGATAGAAAGGAAAGTTAGCCAAAGTCAGGCTGTGAGCAAACATCAGTCTCTTCCTGCGTGCAAGGTCACAGAACCTGGCGAGAACGGGGCCGACATTGCAGAAACGCACATTCCTGAGACGTGCCAGGCACAGAGCACTCCCGCAAACACATGTACAGGGTGATGAGTGATAACTAGCCATGTCAGGGGGCAGTAACTATGTCAGAGGGGCAGTACTAACTTGTTTGTATCGGGTATAAAATTGTACCTCAGAGGAAGTATCGTTGTCTGGCCTAGGGAGGAATGGAAAATCCCGCCGTTCACTGCTCTGGTCCATTGTTATGGGCATACATGTGTTAGTGGTGCAGTAGAGTCTGCGGGATACTAGTACCATGCTTCATCGACAATAAACCTGGCTGGGTGCCTTCATCCCTTAACGGATCTTGTGGTCATTGGGCAGTTTGCTCAAGGTCTGCCATGCCAGCTGTCTGCACAGGGCCGGGGCATGCACAGCCAAACATCTGTCAACATCTAACCACACTCTCATGGATTGGTAACTGGATAAAAGACAGGAAACAAAGGGTAGGAATAAGTGGTCATTTTTCACAATGGAGAGAGGTAAGTAGCAGGTCCCCCAGGGGTCTGTACTGGGACCAGTGCTGTTCAACACATTCATGAACAATTTGGTAAAGCTGACTGCAAAGAGTTACAAAGGGATCTCACTAAATTGGGTGACAGGGCAACAAAATGGCAGATGAAATTTAAATGTTGATAAATGCAAAGTAATGCACATTGAAAAACATAATCCCAACTATACATACACAATGATGGGGTCTAAATTAGTTGTTACCACTCAAGAAAAAGATCTTGGAGTCCTTGTGGATAGTTCTTTGAAACATCAACTCAATGCGCAGCACCTGTCAAAAAAGCGAACTGTACCATTACAGTTCTAGTTGCCCCATCTCCAGAAAGATCTATTAGAACTAGAAAAGGTGCAGAGAAGGGCAACAAAAATGACTAGGGGGATGGAACAGCTTCCATCTGAGGAGAGACTAAAAATACTGGGATTGTTGAGCTAGGTAAAGAGACGACTAAGAGGGCACGACAGGGGTCTATAAAATCATGAGTGGTGCAGAGAAACTGAACAGGGATGTGCTATTTTCCCCTTCACATAAAACAAGAACCAGGGGTCACCCAGTGAAATTAATAGGCAGCAGGTTTACAGTTAACAAAAGGAAGTATTTCTTCATACAACACACGCTCAATCAGTGGTACTCATTGCCAGGGGGCTATGTGAAGGCCAAAAGTATAACTGGGTTAAAAAAAATTAGAGCAGTTCATGGAGGATAGGGCCATCAATGGCTATTAGCCAAGATGGCCAGGGATGCAACCCCACGTTCTGGGTGTCCCTAAGCCTCTGATTTGCAGAAGCTGGGACTGGACAACAGATCATTCAATAATTGCCATGTTCTGTTCAATCCCTCTGATCCATCTGGCACCAGCCATTGTCAGAAGACAGGACACTGGGTTAGATGGACCATTTGTCTGACCCAGTATGGCCGTTCTTATGTTCTTCTGTAGGCCGGGGCTGCTGTGTGGGTATTTTTCACTGTCATGGACATTAAATTTAATTAAAAAATATATCATGATTTTTGGTAACTAAAGGATATTCCTTCTGACTCTGTGTGCAGCTAATTTCACAGGCAAAGCAGGTGGGAATTGGAGCTGATAAGGGACTTGCAGTGTGACTGTAACACTCTGCTAAGGGCAGCAGTGGCAAGGGGATAGACTGTAACAAGAGCTGTCTTGGTCTCTGGTAGCTGACCGGAGAAGTGGCAATGAACAGTCTGTCCATAGGGTGTAAAGTGCTTGACCTTAAGGATGCAGCTGTTTCTATAGGTCTGATAGCAGATCTGCAGTGACAGATCCCCAGCATGAAGGAACCCTGAGCAGTGTCATTTGAAACATGTTAATTTCATTGACTCTTGCTTAGGATAAAAATAATAAATAAAAAAAATCCTTGCTTCTTTATGTGCTCATTAAAATCATTCTCATTAGCAACACAGCTACTAAAGAGAAATCTCCCCAACTAGCCATGCAGCACCTGTGGCTCTATAGGGATTTGCAGGAGGACACTGAGGTCATTATAACTCCTCATGTCTTAATCAACACTCTGAGAAATGTTTTGCTCAGCTGAGACCTGGGCACTGCCTGGAGATCTGACAAACCTCTCAAGGAATTAACGGCCAGCGGCAGAAACAAAGTTACTGGTTATTTTAATGGGTCCCAGGGAGGCCATTAGAATGGAAACACTGTTGGGAAATGCACTTCGTGGCAGCAGTCCCATTGAAGCTGATTAGAAAGGAGTCAGAGCCATTGATCAATGTTAGACAAAGGAAGGGGAAGGTTTGTTCCTATGGCAAGGAGCCCCCTGATGTGTAAAGTGGAAGGGGTCAAGCCAGTTTGACCAGCTCCTGTGAAAGGTGATCCCTTCATTCATAAATTCCACCAGAGTCTCACCTAGCTAGGGGATGTAGTGTGTGTGCTGGGGGGGAGGGGGGTGGATTGCAGTGAAACTCACATGTAAACTAACTGGAGATTCCCACTGGGTTAGCCCAGGCAGCAGGGCCCAGGTGCAGTGAGTGAAAGGCAATTCCAGGATTCTAGGCCTCAATGACAGATCAGCCAACGTACCTGGATTGTGACAGGCTTTGCTGTCCTGCCCATGACACTCAGTGCTGCCAGTGCCCCTCAGTCCTAACCCGCAGCCCCTACCCCCAATGCTATTCCATCTCTGGGCCCACATGCACACACACCTCAGTCCTGATCCTATCGTCCCCTGGCTCTCACAGCCCTGCGCTGTCCCCACCCCACATCTCTGCCAGTGCCCCTCAATCCTGACCTGCAGCCTCCTGCTATCCCAGCCCTGGGCTCCTCCATGTCCTCTAAAGCTCTGTCAATGCCCATTAATCCTGACTGCAGCCCTCGCCTTCTATCCCATTTCTGGGCTAACACACACAACACACACAGCTCTGCTGGTGCTGCACCTCAATCCCAACCCACAGACACACTGCTGTCCCAGCCCTGCCCCCTCCGCCTGCCCCTCCAACTCTGCCAGTGCTTGGGAATAAATTGTGCAGTCAGTTGCTGGATCACACTTTGGTTCAGTACAAAATAGATTCAAGAGACCAACTCAGCAACAAGCCAGGCTGATTGCTATAAACCAGTGGTGCTGCAATGGGGGAGGGAGGGCAGGGACCCCAACCCCTTCCTCTCCTCTTTCCCCCCGAGGCCCCACCCACCAGCTGGGCCAGCAGCTGGTGGAGCCTGACCAGGGAGCCCAGGCAGTTGTGGGAGCCATGTGGACCCCCTGTGTCACCACCACCCAGGCTCCCCGCCCAGCCCAGGGCAGGTGGAGGGTCTGTGACTCCGCGCCAGCTCCCCACAGCTGCCCACGCGTCTCTGTCCCTGACCCAGCTCTCTCTGGCTGAGTGGGGGCCTCGGAGCTGTAACCCTGCCATGGTAAGAGCTGCGAGGGCAGTTGTGGGGAGATGGTGCAGACCCTTCACCTGCCCTGGTCGGGAGGCCCAGAGGCCAGGGATATGGGCTGGGGGCTGCTTTAGCCCTCCCCCCACCCCGTTTGGGGGGGGGTGGACTCCGCGGCCCTGCTCTGGATTCAGGCTTGGCCGGGGGCAGGGCCTTGGGGGGAAGAGGAGGGGTGGGAACAGAGTTGGGGAGCTCCTGACTCCCCCACTTTGGGGAAGTCTCTGACACCCTTGCTATAAACTAATAATCATATAGTACAGGGCAAAGGTTCAATATGATACCAGTCTCCGGGAAGCCATCTCGTGCAGCATCGTTACATTCACCTTCAGCAGAGGCTGTGCTCTCAAAGTTATACCCCTAAAACCATCTTTCTATACCCAACCTGTTTGCAAGTACAAGGTACTGTGTATGTCGTCTGAAGCTATGTTTAACCAATGGGCTTTCTATCTTGTTCTTCTGGTACTGCAGTGTATCCCTGTCTCTTTGTTCTGACATCATGTATTTCAGGTACCAAAGGGCACAAAGGTTTGTACTAGGCCTAGAACAACCATGTGTCTTGTCCTCTTCCTTTGGGACATTTCAGGCCAGGGCTGTGAGAGCAACTCCCTGTCTGTTGCTGTGATAAAGCACTCATCTGTCTGGATCTTGACAGCCTGACAGTCAAAACTTACTTCAGCAAATGCAAGGAGTTATTAGCATAAGTGAGCAGGACTATATCAAAATCAAAGGCCATTTTAGGCTCTATAACTGCTGTAATACTTGTGCTTAATGCATACTAAGATATATATGGTACAGATAATACATATTATTGGTACAATGTGCATATATGCTCACCAGCACATATTAGTTAACAATGCTGACCTGCAGTCCGCTGCTCTTTCATGTCTGGGCTCTCACTCACACAGCTCCTATGCCCCCCGCAATTTTGATCCGCAGTCCCGTTTTACCCATCATTGTGCCATCCTCCTACTCCTGCTCTGCAAATGCCCATTAATCCTGGCCCACCACCCCTGTTCTCGTCCCCCCGATCTCCTTGCTCTGTCAATGCCTATTAATCTTGACTACAGCCCCCGGCTAGGTCATCTCTGTCTCACACACACAGCTCTGCCAATGGCCATTAGTTCCAGCCAGCAGCCCCCTGCTACTCCAGCCCTGGCTCCCTTCACAGCTCAGCTGATGTACTTCAGTCCTGACCCACAATACCGCTACTATTCCTTGCCCCAAACTACTTCCCTGCTCCACCAATACAACCCCCTCTGTCCTGGGTGTCCTGCCCCAAACACACAACACTGACAATTCCCCTGGCCCCAACCCTATGCCAGTCAAATTCACCCCCTCGCACACACAGGTCTCTCAATGCATCACTAGTGTGACCAACAGCTCCCCCTGGTGTTCCAGTTCTGGGACTGCACATAGTCTTAGTATCAGCCTCTGATAGTGTGGCTGATGTTATTAGGCCCTGTGATGGTGTCCCCTGAATAGATATGTGGACACAGTTGGCAACGGGCTTTGTTGCAAGGATAGGTTCCTGGGTTAGTGGTTCTGTTGTGTGGTATGTGGTTGCTGGTGAGTATTTGCTTCAGGTTGGGGGGCTGTCTGTAGGCAAGGACTGGCCTGTCTCCCAGGATTTGTGAGAGGCCAGTCCTTGCCAACTGTGTCCACATATCTATTCAGGGGACACCATCACAGCGCCTAATAACATCAGCCACACTATCAGAGGCTCGTTCACCTGCACATCCACCAATGTGATATATGCCATCATGTGCCAGCAATGCCCCTCTGCCATGTACATTGGTCAAACTGGACAGTCTCTACGTAAAAGAATAAATGGACACAAATCAGATGTCAAGAATTATAACATTCATAAACCAGTCGGAGAACACTTCAATCTCTCTGGTCACGCGATTACAGACATGAAAGTTGCAATTCTTCAACAAAAAAACTTCAAATCCAGACTCCAGCGAGAAACTGTTGAATTGGAATTCATTTGCAAATTGGATAAAATTAACTTAGGCTTGAATAGAGACTGGGAGTGGCTAAGTCATTACGCAAGGTAACCTATTTCCCCTTGTTTTTTCCTACCCCCCCCTCCCCCCCCGTTCCTCAGACATTCTTGTTAAACCCTGGATTTGTGCTGGAAATGGCCCACCTTGATTATCATACACATTGTAAGGAGAGTGGTCACTTTAGATAAGCTATTGCCAGCAGGAGAGGGGGGGTGGGGGGAGGTATTTTTTCATGCTTTGTGTGTATAAAAGATCTTCTACACTTTCCACAGTATGCATCCGATGAAGTGAGCTGTAGCTCACGAAAGCTTATGCTCAAATAAATTGGTTAGTCTTAGTAGGGTATGTCTATGCTGCAATTAGACACCTGCGACTAGCCCGTGAAGCCGACTCGGGCTGTGTGGAGCTGTTCAGTTGCAGTGTAGATGCTCTGGTTTGGGCTGCAGCCCAAGCTCTGGGACCCTCTCGCCTCATAGGGTCCTAGAGCCCGGGTGTCAGCCCTAGCTCGGACGTCTATCCTGCAATTAAACATCCCCATAGCCTTAGCCTCGTGAGCCCGAGTCAGCTGTCACGGCCGGCTGTAGATTTTTAACTGCAGTGTAGATATACTCAGCAAGCTGGTCCAGGCCTGGCATCGTAGAATCATAGAACATCAGGGTTGAAAGGGACCTCAGGAGGTCATCTAGTCCAACCCCCTGCTCAAAGCAGGACCAATCCCCAATTTTTGCCCCAGATCCCTAAATGGCCCCCTTGAGGATTGAACTAACAACCCTGGGTTTATCAGGCTAATGCTCAAAGCACTGAGCTATCCCTCCTCCTCAGACCTCGGGTATTTCTGCTTAATTCTGATATGCCACACTGCCTCCCAGCCCCTACTGGGCCAAAACTGAGCTGTTTCAATGCATCAACAATAGCCTGAACGCCCTAAGCCCCTACACACACACACAAATGAGGTTTCATTCCTTCCATAAGGGGACAGCACCCACCCCCAGAAATACACCCACAAGGATTCTTTCCTCCCATAAGGGGAGGGCATGCATGCGTGCACGCACACACACACAAACACACTGAATAAGCACCAAATATGCCATTCTCTTCATAAGATGGAAGCAGTGATAAACAAACACACACAAAGTTTCAGTCCTTCCAGAAGGGAGTAGCAGGGATATATGCGCACACACATACACACAAAAGAAGCAGGTCTCATTCTCTTCATAAGGGGGTAGCAATGACAAACACACACACACACACACACACACACACACACACACACACAGCCTTACTCTCTCCTGAAGGAGGGACACATTTTATATATAATATAAAAACACACATACACACTGAACAGGGTTCCTTTTTTTCTCCTGGTAGCAGCAATCACACACAGACATGTGTTTTGCCCACACACACATGCAATTAATATGGCTAAATGTAAATGTATGCATCTAGGCACACAAAAGTAGCACATGCTTACACAATGGTGGACAGTATCCTAGGAATTAGTCACTCTGGAAAAGATTGGTGGAGAATCAGCTGAACATGAGCTCCCAGTGTGATGCTGTGGCCAAAAAGGTCTAATGTGATCCTTGGATGAAAAGATGAGAATCTTAAGTAGGCACTGGTGCATCTGCTACTGGAATCCTGTGTCCAGTTCTGATGGCCACAATTCAAGAAGGATGTTGATAAATTGGAGAGGGTTCAAAGAAGAGCCATGAGAATGAATTAAAGGATTAGAAAATATGTGATAGACTCCAGCAGTTCAGTCTATTTACCTTAAGAGAAGGTTTAGTGGTGACTTGATCACAGTCTGTAGGTATCTACAGAGGGAACAAATATTTAATAATGGGCTTTTCTATCTAGCAGAGAAAGGTCTAACATGATCCAATGACTGGAAGTTAAAGCTAGACAAATTCAGACTGGAAATCAGGTGTATACTTTTAACTATGAGAGTAATTAATCATTGGAGTCAGGTCAGGGCACCAAATAGTCAGTAGCTCAGACCCTCAGGCAGGGGCTGAGCAAATAGCCCACTGTTAGTAGGTCAGGCCCTCGGTCAGGGCAGGGGGACAAACAGTCAATAGCTCAGGCCCTCAGGCAGGGGCTGAGCAACACAGCGTGTGTGAATTAGCCCAGGCCTCCAAGGACCTGGGAGAGGGGGAGACGGCCACCCATTAGTTGGGTGGCAGGGGGGACGCAGGCCCACCCACTCCACTGTGTCACAGCCCGGGGTCCTAGCAGCAGCAAACGACCCGCTGCTGTGTCAGTGGGGATCCTGACCGCAACACAGTGACATGGGTTCTAGCAGAGTTACAGCCAGAATAGGGTTAGGCTACTTCCTAACTCCCCTCCTTCTGGTACCTGGATCACAGCAGTGTTCTCCAGGGGGGGTCCAGCACCATGGGTTCCTCAGGGCAGTGGACAAGCAGCCGGCCTGGTAACTCCCCTGGGTAGCTGGCGCAGGGCAGGTCCCGCCGCTCCCCGGGGTAGCTGGCCCAGGGCAGGTCCCGCCGCTCCCCGGGGTAGCTGGCCCAGGGCAGGTCCCGCCAGTCTTGGCGTGGACCTGGGGCTGTTTTCCCAGTCACGGGCTAGGCTGGCTACGTCTGGCCTCCCTGGTGGCTGGTCCTCTAGTGAGCTCTGAGGGCCTGCCTTTCTACTTCCGGGTCGCACCTTTCTACTTCCGGGTCGCTGCCTGTCCCTCTGAGGGGCGGGCTCAGAGCTTCCTGGCTCCGCCCACTCTGTTGTCTGGAGGGGCTCGACCCTTTCCAGTGCAGCGGGAAGCCACACCACCTCGCTACAAGGTGCCTATACAAGACAAAGCCCTTGTGACACAGGGCCAGAAAGGGTTACACAACTAGGAGGCTAACTGACCCAGATTCAACCTTTATAGACATGTTATTAGATAAAGTTGCCAGCTCTAGTCTGGATCATCCTGATGTTGGACATTGGGCTATAACCTATTAAACTAATTCTGAAAGAACTTCTTGCAGCTCTGAAGCTCACCATCTCAGCTATGAAGCTGACTTAATAACTTTATACATATCTGTATGTGTAATGATCTTTTAACCAATACTCTCTCTTATTTAATAAATCTTCGTTTAGTTAATGAGAATTGGCTGTATGCATATATTTGGGTAAGATCTGAAATATTCATTGACCTGGGGGTAATGTGTCTGATCCTTTGGGATTGGTAGAACTTTTTATATGATGAACAAGATTTTCAGTGATCCTCATCATATTTGACTTGGCTGTCTGGGCGGGAGCCCAAGGCTGGATTGTTTCAAGGGAACTGTGTTTTTGGTTTCTGGGTAACCAGTAAGAAGCTGTTGTGTTGCTGGATTGGTGAATCTAAGTACTAGAATAACCACCAATCTTGGGGATTGTCTGTCCCATTCTTTGCAGTTTGCCCTAATCAAGCAATCTCAGCGTGGGCCCCCTGGAACTCCAGCTACAGTCCCGAATAACAGGACTGTCCCTATAAAAACTGGATATCTGGTCACCATACACACAATTCAAAGAGGGAGCTGCCCAAGGCTGGATTAAGGCAATCTGGGGCTATAAACACACTATAACATGGATCCTCTGCCCTCATAACCCTATCCCAAGCTGTAGCCCCATTCCTCACTTAGAGTGACTATCCTTTCATAGGTTTCAGAAGTAACAGCCGTGTTAGTCTGTATTCGCAAAAAGAAAAGGAGTACTTGTGGCACCTTAGAGACTAACCAATTTATTTGAGCATAAGCTTTCATGAGCTACAGCTCACTTCATCGGATGCATACTGTGGAAAATACAGAAGATGTTCTTATACAGGCCATGAAAAAATGGGTGTTTACCACTACAAAAGGTTTTCTCTCCCCCCACCCCACTCTCCTGCCAGCAATGCCCCTCTGCCATGTACATTGATCAAACTGGACAGTCTCTACGTAAAAGAATAAATGGACACAAATCAGATGTCAAGAATTATAACATTCATAAACCAGTCGGAGAACACTTCAATCTCTCTGGTCACGCGATTATAGACATGAAAGTTGCGCTATTACAACAGAAAAACTTCAAAACCAGACTCCAGCGAGAGACTGTTGAATTGGAATTCATTTGCAAATTGGATAAAATTAACTTAGGCTTGAATAGAGACTGGGAGTGGCTAAGTCATTACGCAAGGTAACCTATTTCCCCTTGTTTTTTCCTCCCCCCCCCCCACGTTCCTCAGACATTCTTGTTAAACCCTGGATTTGTGCTGGAAATGGCCCACCTTGATTATCATACACATTGTAAGGAGAGTGATCACTTTAGATAAGCTATTAACAGCAGGAGAGTGGGGTGGGGGGAGAGAAAACCTTTTGTAGTGGTAAACACCCATTTTTTCATGGCCTGTATAAGAACATCTTCTGTATTTTCCACAGTATGCATCCGATGAAGTGAGCTGTAGCTCACAAAAGCTTATGCTCAAATAAATTGGTTAGTCTCTAAGGTGCCACAAGTACTCCTTTTCTTTATCCTTTCATAGAATCATAGAATATCAGGGTTGGAAGGGACCTCAGGAGGTCATCTAGTCCAACCCCCTGCTCAAAGCAGGACCGATCCCCGACTAAATCATCCCAGCCAGGGCTTTGTCAAGCCTGACCTTAAAAACTTCTAGGGAAGGAGATTCCACCACCTCCTTAGGTAACGCATTCCAGTGTTTCACAACCCTCCGAGTGAAAAAGGTTTTCCTAATATCCAACCTAAATCTCCCCCACTGCAACTTGAGACCGTTAGTCCTTGTTCTGTCATCTGCTACCACTGAGAACAGTCTAGAGCCATCTTCTTTGGAATCCCCCTTCAGGTAGTTGAAAGCAGCTATCAAATCCACCCTCATTCTTCTCTTCTGAAGACTAAACATCCCCAGTTCCCTCAGCTTCTCCTCATAAGTCATGTGTTTCAGTCCCCTAATCATTTTTGTTGCCCTCTGCTGGACTCTTTCCAATTTTTCCACCTCCTTCTTGTAGTGTGGGGCCCAAAACTGGACACAGTACTCCAGATGAGGCCTCACCAATGTTGAATAGAGGGGAACGATCACGTCCCTCGATCTGCTGGCAATGCCCCTACTTATAGAGCCCAAAATGCCATTGGCCTTCTTGGCAAGAGGGGCACACTGTTGACTCACATCCAGCTTCTCATCCACTGTCACCCCTACGTCCTTTTCTGCAGAACTGCTGCCGAGCCATTCGGTCCCTAGTCTGTAGCGGTGCATTGGATTCTTTCGTCCTAAGTGCAGGACTCTGCACTTGTCCTTGTTGAACCTCATGAGATTTCTTTTGGCCCAATCCTCCAATTTGTCTAGGTCCCTCTGTATCCTATCCCTACCCTCCAGCGTATCTACCACTCCTCCCAGTTTAGTGTCATCTGCAAACTTGCTGAGGGTGCAATCCACACCATCCTCCAGATCATTTATGAAGATATTGAACAAAACCGGCCCCAGGACCGACCCTTGGGGCACTCCACTTGATACCGGCTGCCAACTAGACATAGAGCCATTGATCACTACCCGTTGAGCCCGACAATCTAGCCAGCTTTCTATCCACCTTATAGTCCATTCATCCAGCCCATACTTCTTTAACTTGCTGACAAGAATACTGTGGGAGACCATGTCAAAAGCTTTGCTAAAGTCAAGGAACAACACGTCCACTGCTTTCCCTTCATCCACAGAGCCAGTTCTCGTCA
The DNA here is from genome assembly GCF_965152275.1 of Natator depressus. Classification (NCBI taxonomy): domain Eukaryota; kingdom Metazoa; phylum Chordata; order Testudines; family Cheloniidae; genus Natator; species Natator depressus. The sequence continues at coordinate 35,338,054 of NC_134246.1, forward strand.
TAGAAGGCAATTAGATTAGTCAGGCATGACTTGCCCTTGGTGAATCCATGCTGACTGTTCCTGATCACTTTCCTCTCCTCTAAGTGCTTCAGAATTGATTCCTTGAGGACCTGCTCCATGATTTTTCCATGGACTGAGGTGAGGCTGACTGGCCTGTAGTTCCCCGGATCCTCCTTCATCCCTTTTTAAAAGATGGGCACTACATTAGCCTTTTTCCAGTCATCTGGGACCTCCCCCGATCACCATGAGTTTTCAAAGATAATGGCCAATGGCTCTGCAGTCACATCCTCCAACTCCTTTAGCACTCTCGGATGCAACGCATCCGGCCCCATGGACTTGTGCTCATCCAGCTTTTCTAAATAGTCCCGAACCACTTCTTTCTCCACAGAGGGCTGGCCACCTCCTCCCCATGCTGTGCTGCCCACTGCAGTAGTCTGGGAGCTGACCTTGTTCGTGAAAACAGAGGCAAAAAAAGCATTGAGTACATTAGCTTTTTCCATATCCTCTGTCATGAGGTTGCCTCCCTAATTCAGTAAGGGGCCCACACTTTCCTTGACTTTCTTCTTGTTGCTAACATACCTGAAGAAACCCTTCTTGTTACTCTTAACATCTCTTGCTAGCTGCATCTCCAGGTGTGATTTGGCCTTCGTGATTTCACTCCTGCAAGCCCGAGCAATATTTTTATACTCCTCCCTGGTCATTTGTCCAATCTTCCACTTCTTGTAAGCTTCTTTTTTGTATTAAGAGCAGCAAGGATTCCACTGTTAAGCCAAGCTGGTCACCTGCCATATTTACTATTCTTTCTACACATCGGGATGGTTTGTCCCTGTAACCTCAATAAGGATTCTTTAAAATACAGCCAGCTCTCCTGGACTCCTTTCCCCCTCATGTTATTCTCCCAGGGGATCTTGCCCATCAGTTCCCTGAGGGAGTCAAAGTCTGCTTTTCTGAAGTCCAGGGTCTGTATTCTGCTGCTCTCCTTTCTTCCTTGTGTTAGGATCCTGAACTTGACCATTTCATGGTCTCTGCCTCCCAGGTTCCCATCCACTTTTGCTTCCCCTACTAATTCTTCCCGGTTTGTGAGCAACAGGTCAAGAAGAGCTCTGCCCCTAGTTGGTTCCTCCAGCACTTGCACCAGGAAATTGTCCCCTACATTTTCCAAAAACTTCCTGGATTGCCTGTGCACCGCTGTATTGCTCTCCCAGCAGATATTAGGGTGATTGAAGTCTCCCTTGAGAACCAGGGCCTGCGATCTAGTAGCTTCTGCGAGTTGCCGGAAGAAAGCCTTGTCCACCTCATCCCCCTGGTCCGGTGGTCTATAGTAGACTCCCACCACGACATCACCCTTGTTGCTCACACTTCTAAATTTAATCCAGAGACTCTCAGGTTTTTCTGCAGTTTCATACTTGAGCTCTGAGCAGTCATACTGCTCCCTTACATACAGTGCAACTCCCCCACCTTTTCTGCCCTTCCTGAACAGCTTATATCCATCCATGACAGTACTCCAGTCATGTGAGTTATCCCACCAAGTCTCTGTTATTCCAATCACATCATAATTCCTTGACTATGCCAGGACTTCCAGTTCTCCCTGCTTGTTTCCCAGGCTTCGTGCATTTGTATATAGGCACTTGAGGTAACCTGCTGATCGCCCCTCTTTCTCAATATGAGGCAGGAGCCCTCTCCTCTCACGTGCTCCTGCTCGTGCCTCCTCCCGGTATCCCACTTCCTCACTTACCTCAGGGCTTTGGTCTCCTTCCCCCGGTGAACCTAGTTTAAAGCCCTCCTCACTAGGTTAGCCAGCCTGCTTGCGAAGATGCTCTTCCCTCTCTTCGTTAGGTTGAGCCCGTCTCTGCCTAGCACTCCTTCTTGGAACACTATTCCATGTTCAAAGAATCCAAAGCCTTCTCTCTGACACCACCTGCGTAGTCATTCGTTGACTTCCACGATTCGACGGTCTCTACCCAGGCCTTTTCCTTCCACGGGGAGGATGGACGAGAACACCACTTGCACCTCAAACGCCTTTATCCTTCTTCCCAGAGCCACGTAGTCCGCAGTGATCTGCTCCAGGTCATTATTGGTAGTATCATTGGTGCCCACGTGAAGAAGCAGGAAGGGGTAGCGATCTGAGGGCTTGATGAGTCTCGGCAGTCTCTACATCACATCATGAATCTTAGCTCCTGGCAAGCAGCAGACTTCTCGATTTTTCCGGTCGGGGCGGCAGATAGATGACTCAGTCCCCCTGAAGAGAGAGTCCCCGACCACCACCACCCGCCTCCTTCTCTTGGGAGCGGTGGTCATGGAACCCCCAACCCTAGGACAGTGCATCCCATGCCTTCCAATCGGCGGAATCTCTTTCTGCTTCCTTCCCTCAGACGTATCATCTGTTCCACTCTCTGCATTAGTACCTGTGGAGAGAACATGAAAACAGTTACTTACCTGTATCTGCCCTGCTGGTACATGGACGTGTCCTTTCTGACACAGTTGCCAACTTTCACGTGGTAAATAAGCACCCTGACTTTCACAATAACCCCAAAATCAAGCTAATCCCATTTCAAAACAGGGCCAAAACAAGATAATCCCCAAGAACCCCAACACTCTAAGTGACTAGATCCACCTGGCATGCAGTCTGCGACTGTGGTGGTCCCGCTGTGCACCCCTGACTCTCTCCCGCCCTTGCCCCTGCTTGCCGGGAGCCGATCAAAAAAAAAGAAGCAACAAGCTACAAGCCACACAAGCAACAAACTATCCAACAAGCAACTCACAAGCCAATTAAGCCAAAAACAAGCCCAATTTCTGTGTTTTATTGCATGTTTGGCATGTCTGCTTTCTGATAGGCAGGGACGGTGGTATGAGACCTACTTTTCCCCTCAGGGTCTCCTCTCTCCTCTAGAGAGACAGGGGTGGCAGTAAGAGGCCCCCAGTATTTTTACCAGTAGCTGGGGTGTTTCTGATCTAGGGAACTGAAGCAGGCCCAGTGCACTCTTCCCTCTTGCTGCATCCAGACTGGGGTGTGGTTGGCGGAGTCCCCCCCGAACAGGGCTTGGAGTCAACCACCACACTGCAATGCAAGGAGCCGTCCTATCCTCTCAGATCTAGTCTCTCAGGGTCTTTACACATTCAGGAAAGCATCAGTTATACACTGGGCAGTTGCCTCTCACTAAGCAATTGTTTCAGGCTCTCTGCAGACTCAGGCAGATGTCACTTCATTGGTCACTCTGGGTTCATGATTTCAACCTTTCCGTCATAAAATAAACCCTTACTTTTTTCTTTTTAATTGGGAGCTGAAATTCTGATGTAAATCTGGGGCTTATCATGGGTCTTTACTGACTGTGATTTAAATCAGCCCAGACTATATCTTTCTTATTCAAGAGGAAGCCCAAAACATCCTGAATCCAGTGGCCTTTACTGTTTTCAGGTGGGGTAGTATATTGGTTGGCTAGAAGCTATTTTGATTTCAGTTTTGAGATGTGTGGACTCAGTATGCTGCTGGCTGGCTCCATTTGTATTACATGCTGTCATGGTTCCTTCCCCACTCTGAACTGTAGGGTATAGATGTGGGGACCTGCATGAAAACCTCCTAAGCTTACTTTTACCAGCTTAGGTTAAAACTTCCCCAAGTTAAATTAATTTTAATTTTATTTTTAATTTTAAATTAATGTTACCCTTTGCCCTTGGATTTCCACTGCCACCTCCAAACTTTATCTGGGTTTACTGGGAAACGTAGTTTGGACACATCTTTCCCCCCAAAATCCTCCCAACCCTTACACCCCACTTCCTGGGGAAGGTTTGGTAAAAATCTTCACCAATTTGCATAGGTGACCACAGACCCAAACCCTTGGATCTTCGAACAATGAAAAAGCATTCAGTTTTCTTACAAGAAGACTTTTAATAGAAGTAAAGGAATCACCTCTGTAAAATCAGGATGGTAGATACCTTACAGGGTAATTAGATTCAAAACATAGAGAATCCCTCCAGGCAAAACCTTAAGTTACAAAAAAGACACACAGACAAGAATAGTCATTCTATTCAGCACAGCTCTTTTCTCAGCCATTTAAAAAAATCATAATCTAACACATACCTAGCTAGATTACTTACTACAAGTTCTAAGACTCCATTCCTGTTCTGTCTCGGGCAAAAGCAGCATACAGACAGACACAGACCCTTTGTTTTTCTCCCTCCTCCCAGCTTTTGAAAGTATCTTGTCTCCTCATTGGTCATTTTGGTCAGGTGCCAGCGAGGTTACCTTTAGCTTCTTAACCCTTTACAGGTGAGAGGATTTTTCCTCTGGCCAGGAGGGATTTTAAAGGGGTTTACCCTTCCCTTTATATTTATGGCAGCTTTCTACACAGGAGATTCTTGTCCCAGAGGAAACCAGAAAGTATTTGGACTCCCCAGAAGTAATTAACTGTTGCTCTTAGAGTCAGAAGAATAAAGGATTTTATTTTCCGAGAGGAGAGGGATTTATTTTTCCAAGAGAAGAGAAGTATATATATTTGATCAACACCCACATATAGCCCCCTCACCTTGCAGGAACTGACTTTGCAGGGTAAAGTGTAGCTGATGGTGTTACATGTTGTGTTTGTGAGACACAGAGAGAAAGATAGAAGAGACAGAGAGAGGGAAGGGAGGGAGATATTAACTAGCTAGCTAGCTAGCTAGAGGGTGTATATGGGGATAGATAGATAGATAGATAGATAATGTGTATGGGGATAGAGAGAGAGAAAGATTTATCTTTCAGGGCGATATATTGTGATAATACAGTCACTACAACTAGTACTTGACTCCCAGTTCCATTATATGTTATATACATTATTTATATATACATTATATATAGTTCCATTAACTTCAGTGGCATCACTAAGTAAAGCACTTTTCAACTTCAGTAAGGATGTCACAATCAATCTTTCTCTTTGTCTATCTATGTCAGGGAGTATGCATTACAAGTCTGAAGGTCCATGATCTCTTTCTGGAAGCTAGGTGAGTTTGCTTTTATTTTACTCCTCTTTAGTCTGTTACATCTATATGGGTATGCTTCTTTTCAAAAGAAACTCTTATCTGCGAACACAGAACCTTATCCTCAGAATCTATATCTCCCTGTGGAAATTAGTGGGGTCCACAGCCCATCAGCCCTTCTCAGGAACCAGCCAGGATTGCAAAACCAATCTGTATGGATTAAATTAATGTTTTAATCATGAGACCCACAAAAATGGCCATTTTGGATAATATAACCCATCAGAGCCAGGGGAGGCAGCAGCCTGAAGATTCTTGCTCAGAAATCCTTGGATTTATTGGCAGAGGGCTTGTCATTCTGAGAGAGACCTCAGCCTTCTAGAGAAGGTTGGTCTTGTGCTGAAGTTGACGTCTCTATGTATCGGAGTTCCAAGTCTGTAAAATAACATTTTCTTTCTCTGTTTATTGGGGCAGGTACAGACAATCTTTCTAGGGCAGGTCCTGTATGTCAGGCAATGCCTAAATGTATAGCAGCATATGGAGTACAGTAATCATGTAGTTACATGCCACAGTGAAAGGCAGGCTATGCCCACATATAATTGTGATGCTGCAAAGAAAGGCTCCAGCATTGGGGAGGCAAGTGGGAAAGGTTCTTGTGGGGGGGTAAGGGGGGCAATGGGGCCATTATCTCAGTTGGAGTTCCCTGGTGCTAATGGAGTAATAAACATAACAATAATGTGAAGACTCGTAAGATATCAGGAGGAGGAAGATGACAACTAATGTCCAAAATATGCCTCTTGAAAATGAATGCACATTTGTATAACACAGGCCCTGATTTTCAGGAAGATTAAAGGCCAAAGACCAGAAGCCATAAAAAATAGGCAATTTGTTATATATAATCACATAGCTATGGAAAGGTTATTATCCCAGAGGAGTAGAACAGTCAAGAAAGCTAGAACAAACTTCTATAGAACACTTTGGATCAGGTGGTTTCACTGCCTGTCTCTTTGATTCAGTTTGGTTGAGAAAATGTAGCCAAAACACAAAGCCTTGGTTGATTTTTCATCACTTTATAGGCAAGTTATCTTTCTGCTAACCAATTCACTCAGGCTTTCTAGCACTAGTCACCCATATTGAGGGCACGGGGATGGCTTCATAGAAGGGTGATAACAAGACTAGAGAAATCATAAGGAGACTGTCAACTTGTCTTGGTGAGTAGACTTTTTCCACACCAATTATTTCAGTAAATACATTGGGCTGATTCTTACGCTAGTGTAAACTGGTGCAGTTCCATTGAACTGAGAATCTGAATCACTAGGTTTGCCCTATCTTGAAGCTTCTGCCACATGGCAGCATTTATACCTGTGCCTACTCCATACAAAGTGGATGGAAAATGATAACATTCAGATTTGGTTGCAATTTATATACAGTGTATGTAGGTGTGGGTCACTAGACAACGTGCAAGACAGTATAGAAACAGGAAGAAGCTAGACAAGGACTAGTAATACCTAGATCACATCTAGAACTTGCCCCCAGCAGATCTGAAAGCACTTTACAAGAATGCAGCTTCTTGTGAACACACAGGGTCAAATTTACCTCTGGTGAAGCCACTGGGAATTTTGTCATGGAAGTCAATAGAATGAGGATTTAGGCCCTTGTTACACTTTAATGGCCCCCTCCTGCAGAGGGTCCCCAGGGGAGGCAGATCAGCATTTTATATTGCTAATGCTGACATACATTGAAAGGCACTTTGGAAAGGGTTGAAGGTGTGAGTGGGGAATGAAAGATTTTTTTGCAGGTTGCGAGAGGTCGGAGAGGGGGAAAGGAAGAAAAAAACGGGTTAACTTGACGCTGCAGCTTAGTCGCAAAATAAAACGTTGTCTTCGGTCCAAGGTCACTGCACTCAAACAAGACTCTAGGCAGCCAAGAAGCTGCACCTGTGTTTGTATCTTACCCAACCCCAGCCGACCGTGAGAAAAAAAAAGTAAACTAAACAAAACTGCAAAAAATTGCAAAGCCTAGTAAAAGGGTAAAGGTTAGAAAGTGGAAACATAACATTGCGACCCTGAAGCTGGAATGTTTTGGGGACGCTAAAGAAGCCACAGGTCGTACATATATAAACACATATAAATATAAAAATAGGTTAGGGCACTAATGCTTCCTTCCTTCCTCTAAATAAGGTAAAAACAATCCCAGCACTCACCGCTGTTATTTTATTAATAAAGCTTTAAAATTTAGTCACTTAATGTGCTCCTTCATCTCCACCCCCACAATCCTGTGGGCGTCAACCTAATCACCTAACGCCTCAAGCAAATTGCTCAAAGACACAAAAGGGATTTCAGCACCTAGGTCCCAGATTTAGGCAATGGGCCAGAGAAAGAGTGGGAATGACTCTATTGACTAGAGTAGATAGCCAACTTTTATTTCATTGCCCTGCTGACCTTGATCTACTCAGCAATCTAACCTACTGACTCTGAAAGTCACTTAGAAGTCACAGATCCCATTGTATATTACATATAGGAAATCTCTTGGGTTGGGATTTTCAGTGCCTAACTTCCATTAGGTTGAAGTCCATCTCGTCCTCTGATTTGTATGAATAAAGCAAGTGTGAGTGAGGACAAAGATGCTGTTGTTTAAAATGTGGCCCCTAGGGAAGAATTGCTAAGGGAAAACTCTGCAGTTCAGAAGATAATTGTTAGCTGGGACTGTTCAATGGGGCCTAAGTGAGTTAGCCAACTTCAGGAATCCCAGTCCATATGTCCCTTCAGGCCGCCAATGGTAGCAGTGTTCTCTAGCAATTTTCTTGGAGGCACATGCACTCAGATCCACAAAGGGACTTAGGTGCCAATATCTCAATATCTTGGCAGCCGGTGTCAAGTGGAGTGCCCCAGGGGTCGGTCCTGGGGCCGTTTTTGTTCAATATCTTCATAAATGATCTGGAGGATGGTGTGGATTGCACTCTCAGCAAATTTGCAGATGATACTAAACTGGGAGGAGTGGTAGATACGCTGGAGGGGAGGGATAGGATACAGAAGGACCTAGACAAATTGGAGGATTGGGCCAAAAGAAATCTGATGAGGTTCAATAAGGATAAGTGCAGGGTCCTGCACTTAGGATGGAAGAATCCAATGCACCGCTACAGACTAGGGACCGAATGGCTAGGCAGCAGTTCTGCGGAAAAGGACCTAGGGGTGACAGTGGACGAGAAGCTGGATATGAGTCAACAGTGTGCCCTTGTTGCCAAGAAGGCCAATGGCATTTGGGGATGTATAAGTAGGGGCATAGCGAGCAGATCGAGGGACGTGATCGTTCCCCTCTATTCGACACTGGTGAGGCCTCATCTGGAGTACTGTGTCCAGTTTTGGGCCCCACACTACAAGAAGGATGTGGATAAATTGGAGAGAGTCCAGCGAAGGGCAACAAAAATGATTAGGGGTCTAGAGCACATGACTTATGAAGAGAGGCTGAGGGAGCTGGGATTGTTTAGTCTGCAGAAGAGAAGAATGAGGGTGGATTTGATAGCTGCTTTCAACTACCTGAAAGGGGGTTCCAAAGAGGATGGCTCTAGACTGTTCTCAATGGTAGCAGATGACAGAACGAGGAGTAATGGTCTCAAGTTGCAATGGGGGAGGTTTAGATTGGATATTAGGAAAATCTTTTTCACTCAGAGGGTGGTGAATTACTGGAATGCGTTACCTAGGGAGGTGGTAGAATCTCCTTCCTTAGAGGTTTTTAAGGTCAGGCTTGACAAAGCCCTGGCTGGGATGATTTAACTGGGAATTGGTCCTGCTTCAAGCAGGGGGTTGGACTAGATGACCTTCTGGGGTCCCTTCCAACCCTGATATTCTATGATTCTATGATTCTATGATCTCAGTTTTAGGCACTACTGCGAGCCATGAAACCCCAGATGGCTGCCTCCCCACTTTGTAGGTGCCTAAATTCACTCAGCACCTACATTTTTGCTGTGAAAGTCCGCTAGGTACTTAAAAACAATGAGGAGGCTGGTGGCACCTTGAAGACTAACAGATATTTTTGGGCATAAGCTTTCGTGGGTAAAAAAAAACCACTTCTTCAGATGCATGGAGTGAAAATTACAAATGCAGGCATAAATATACAGACACATGAAGAGAAGGGAGTTACATTACAAGGGGAGAACCAGTGTTGACAAGGTCAATTCAATCAGGGTGGATGTGGTCCACTCCCAATAATTGATTGTCCTCATGCAGGTGAGTCATTGCATTGTAGCTCCCTTGCTGGACAATCGCTGTTGATGGGTTGCTTAACACCCCACCCGGGCATTGGTTACTTTCCTTGCTGTTGCCTCTGGGGAGCTAATATCTGTCTGATTCCTCAATTACAGCATGTTTCAGTGACCACTAAAGAACACAATTCTCATAACTTCATATGTATTAATGGATAGAGAAATGACTTTTGGCATATCGTAATCTTTCCTCTGATACCTTACAAGGCATGCTTTATATGTAAAATCACAATTATATGAACATGAGGAATATGGGGGTTACAGAACACTCCCCCAAGCTATAGAATGTCACAAGTTGCTGGGAATGCTGACTCGCTGTGCTAAACCAGTCTCTTCAGCCTTAGTAGCTCACCATTATTTGATGCATTGCTTTGAGATCCACATATTGAAGGTGCAAAGGGTATGCGAAGGGCAGAATACTATATTTATTATTGCTCATTTTTATTTCAACTCCGTTGTTTCACAGTAATGCCTGTTATTATGAAACTCCATGTCAACAAATAACCTTGAAGTAAAACATCAGGGGAAAAGTCTCTTCCTACATTGTAGGATCTTTCGTCTTGCAAACTCTTTATAGCAAGGGGATGAGACAAAGATCCTCATCTGGTGTAAATCAATATAGCTCAGTGTACATCCATGGAGCTATTAAGATTTACACTAGCTGAGGGACTGGACCTTGGTGTTCTGCATGGTGAGAGAAACCAATGCATTTAGGATGCTGCTATGATACTAGGAACAATTTAAATTGTTCTTTAATATTTAGGAAAGAATAACATTGATTGATTAATAAAATCCTCCACTGATTTCAACATTCTTACATCAGCACCATCAGTTTACTCATACAGCCAATTTTGGTCTGAAGGCTCCCAACAGATGGGAAACCAGTATGAATTGTACAATTCACAGGCACCTGTTTGGTGTCTCTCATATTCAGCACCAATGTCTGTTTCTTTGTCACATCTACTGATAAGTCCTTATTTATGTGAGCTGTGACTTCAGTGGGAATGCTTGCATTAGCATGATTATTCTCATGCTCATGATTAAGATATGAGTGAGATCAGAATTTTGCCCTCATTTGGAAATCTTATTTGGTAAACATGACTGTAGAAAAACATTCCCAAAAGGGGAAGAAAACAAGAAAGACTGCTCCCTTTTGAAATTTTCATGTAGAGAGAGAAAAAATGTGGTTGAAGAGGAAGAATAGATCCCTGGAAACTCGTATATCTCCATTGCTGGTGTAAACTGATGTAGCTCGTTTAGAGTCAAAGCATCAGATCCCCATCTGTTGAAAATCAGCTGTAGTTCCACTGGTGCCAATGTGGTCAGCTCTCCAGCTGATTTACATTTGCCTAGCTTGACTAATGTCAATACAGCTACACTAGTTCCCATCTGCTGATGACTGGGTCATTTATATATTTATATACAGAACTGCAGCAAATTTTAGCCTGAAGGATCCCAGGAGATGGGAAACGAGTTGCTTAATTCACATCCACGTTTGGTATTCCTCAGATCTAGCTCCAGGGTCTCTTTCTTTGTCACCCCTACAGATGACCTATTATGAGAGCGACCCTGGAGAGAACCAGACCATCTCTGATGTGTTCATCCTGGTGGGGTTTTCGTACCTTACCAAGCTGCAGATCGTTTTGTTTCTAGTGTTTCTTGTCATCTACCTGGTCCCTCTATTGGGGAACCTGCTCGTTATCCTCCTGATAAAGGTGAACTCCTCACTCCACACCCCCATGTGTTTCTTCCTGGTGAACCTGTCCTTCTTGGAAATCTGCTACACAACAACCCTGGTCCCTCAGCTGCTGGTTCACCTCCTGGTGGAGCGAAAGACCATCTCCATTGTGGGCTGTGCAGTCCAGATGTTTGTCTTTACCATGATGGAACTCACGGAATGCTCCCTCTTAGTAGCCATGGCGTACGACCACTACATGGCCATATGCCACCCCTTGCACTACACAGTCATCATGACTGGCTGGGTGTGCGCACAACTAGTGGGTGCATCATGGACCATCAGCATCTTTGTGGAAGTGGTTCACGCCACATGGCTCTTCAGCCTGCCCTTCTGTGGCTCCAACCGCATCTACCACTTCTGCGACATCCCACGGATGCTGAAGATGGATTGCATAGACACATGAGAGCACAAGATGGTGATCTTCACTTTGACGATGCTCTTCATTATGAGCCCTTTCCTGTTTATAATCCTGTCCTACGTCCACAATATCTCCACCATCCTCAAGTTGCCGTCGGCGGAGGGAAAGCGTAAAGCCTTCTCCACCTGCTCCTCCCACCTCACGGTGGTGACTCTGCTCTATGGAATGGTCCTTATCATTTACCTGAGGCCCAAGTCCATTTCCACCCCAGAGACTGATCAAATGGTTTACCTCATGTACACAGTTGTGACCCCAGTATTGAACCCCATAATATACACTCTGAGGAACAAAGCGGTGGAGGGACCCTTTACATAAACAACAGAGAAGAGCATCTTTTCACACAACTGAAGAAATTAGAGAATGAAAAGTAGAGTCAATCAAAATGGGGGGAATAAGGGAAAATCATAAACATTTTGTTGAATTTCTCCTGAAGACTCTCATATTTTTAATTAAAATTTTGCCATTTTCAAAACTTTGATGTCTTCTATACATGGTGGGGAAATGGGAAGAGAAACTTTTGTTTCCAAAATGAAAAAAAAGAGATCTAAATGTAAAGGAAATTTTCATCAAACTTTTGGTAGTCAGAACCTTTTAATCAGATCTAAAGTTCATTGAAAAATCAAATGAGAATATTTAGTCAAAGTACTTTCCTGATTTTATATCTTCAAAATTTCAAATATCAAAGGGGAAAAAAAAGGTATAGGTCAAAATGAGAAAAAATCATAAAATGTTCACTTCTTTTTGGGCAAATTTAACAATGTTCACCAAAATTTTAGTACTGGAAAAATTCCAATCCGCTGTACAGAAAAGTCCAGTTAGACTTCTCCTTTTCGGTTTGTTTTCGGTTTGTTTCAGGGTTTGTTTGTTTGTTTTTGGCTGTCTTGAATGCATTTCCCTCTGGCCTAATTTTAAAGAAAATTCTTCACCATTTATTTTTTCCTATGTAAGACACCTCTAGATCTTTCGATGCGTAACGTGATCAGGTCACACAAAAACTCTGGGAGATGGCTCTTGACTTCCATGGCATTTTGCACAGGTTCAGAAGTCTATGCTAACAGACCATGGTGTATATCATAGATTCATTGATTACAAGGCCATAAGGGACCATTTTGAGCATCTAGTCTGACATTCTGCTTAACGCAGGGCAGAGAGTTTCACCTGGTGATTCCTGAGTCAGAGAAGCACTGCACATATTTTATATTACGTAAGTAAAATAATAGCTGGGTTAAAAACTCATATAACTACAAGTGGTTCTGTCAATGTATAACAATAATGCACCCTAAATATCCTTATAATGCATTCATAGGAAGCTTAAAATACATTAAGACTCTGAGATGCACTGGCTGGCAGTATGTGATGGGTTCTTTTTTTATTTCTCTTTGATATAATTTGCTGATTTGTTTAAAATGATATTGTTGGGAAGATAAGTAATGTGTCACATTGGAAGTTGTAAGTAAGAGGTACATACATGTATTGATAAACAAAAAAACCCCTCCCTTTCTTTGAGAAACTTAGACACAGAGTGGGCCAGGGCAAAATGACCCAGAAACTACAAATTCAGCAAGACAATTGGCGGCATTAGCTTATTAACACTTGTGCATGCATAATGTACAGTTTATGTAAAATTCAATGGATAATATGTTGGCTAAAAATTGGGGGGAAATTAGGCAACTGAGAATGGGAATATTTATGAGAGTACTTATAAAAGGAGCGCAACACTTGAGAAACGTTGTACCAGAAATTAATGAATGAGGCTGAAGGACAAGACCAGGAGATCCAGGGATGTGACAACCATCGTGGAAGAAGGAAGGACTTGTTAATGGAATGTGGTAACTTGGGCCCATTTAACTATTCTGTCTTGTTTGTTTTTACTTGCCAAGCAGAACATTATGTCCAGACACTATAGGTGACACTAATTCTGTCTGAAATTGTATTCAATAACGGCAAAACTGATTAAGCCTAAATTGGGTGAATGTGTGACTCAGTTTCCCACTCTACACTCCCAACAGCCACTTACATAATTTGATAAAACAGGGTAAATCCCACATAAATGCCCTCATCTTGTCTTCGTACATTAATTTAGCAAAGGTAGGACCCTCATATAATAATAATCAGAGCAACCAGCAGTGGTCTGTTAGCAAACACATATATGTTAGGTTAGTATATACCCCATAATATGAATTCCTGGCAGTTACATAAGCTGAATTAGTGCATGTTTTTCCCAGAATTCTGTTCATTCATGCTATCCTACATTCTATACTACCAAGCAATAGTGTAACTCAGCATTTAGCACAGGCAGATAGGAAACTTGTCAAAGTCAAGATACATTAATTCAATAGCTTAGTACAAGCTTGTGGGGAACCTTCACAGAGCAGTACCTGGAATGCTGTGTCCAAAACAAAGATAAGGAAGGTAAAAGTTCAGAACGAGAAGTTAAGGAACAGGGTTGAACAGGCAGGCTGGATTTCTGTGACATGTAAAGAATTTTGTAACTAGAGTTACTTTTAGCTGAAATGTATAAATTTGGAAGCTCACCTTCTGTGTTCAGTGAATTTAACAACAATGCATGAGACGGCTTCCTGCAGACTTGAATCATATTGAACTTTTTCCGAGTACTATACTATGATTGATTTCTAGTAATAAACCTGACTGACAAGCAATTGACGGTACAATTTATCAACAATAGGCAGCAGAGGGCAGCAGATGATGAATGACAGGAAACTGGCTGCTATACTGTATAACAGCTGCGAGAAAGGAGTGGATATACTAAATAAGGGCCACTTGCAGAGGTTAAAAATTTAAAGGAGGTGTCTATACTGTATAATGGGCACCAGGGGCAGCAGAAGGTGGGGCTGGGGGAGGGTCAGGCAATAGTCAGAAATGATGTCAAAGACTTTGATTTTTCAGTTCCTGCATCTTTAGACTCTCTTGTTCATACAGAGCAGTGTATTCCCTGTTGTCAGAGCCAATCCCCAGCCTCAGAGCAGTGAGGAAGATTAATTAATACTAAGGGAATCCATTACTCCAATAGTGTAACTATTTGTTACAGCTAATATACTGCCCTATACCAGTGAATTCATTACAGCTAATATATTGCCATGTACTTGGGAAGGTGGCCAGGTCAGGAGATGTGCCTGAATCTGGTGTGGTCCTTGATCATTTTCCATTCATCATTGTTCAGAATGGGCTTGATTTGCAAAGGGGCTGAGGTCTCATTGACTTCAGTGGGAGATATAGGTCTCAAATGTTGCTGTAAATTAGACCCAAGGGTTTGATAAGTGTCTGTAGAATAAGGACACAAATAATTCACCTGTGGGAGCAGAACCTTTTCCCCCTAGGCCCCTGAATGGACATTTCCTGTCGAGTAACATGGATGATGGAACAGCCTGTACCTGTCTGCTAACAACATTTCCCTACGGAGTTGGTGCTGTAATTTGTGTCTTTGAGAAAATATGAGATAATCACTTCTGCCCTTCTAGGGCAGTTTGGCAGTGAGAGATTCCATTTGTTTATCTCTTAGAGTCACTTCTTTCATATCTGTGCTTATTTCATCCCAAACACGGTCACATATCACTGATGTATTTCATATTGTCAGAGAGTCACAGACTTTAAGGACAAAAGGGACAACTAGCGTATCTCCTCTGACCTCCTCTGTCTCACGATGTCTTGGGTGTCATCACACAGGCCCACAGAGCACTTTAGCCAGGCATCAAATTGAACATAAAAGACAAATGTACTTGGCGGTCCCTGTGTTGAATGACTGAAATGGAGGCACCTCTGGGATGCAGAATGTATAATATCATACAACATGATTAAAGAGATGATTAAGGCAGGAAGGAAAGAACAGCTTATGCAAAATAGAAACTCTGTGTGTGCATGTGTGTTTGTGCATGTGTGTGACTTGTAGCCCATGCAGTGAGTATATAGCCATGCAGTAATGATAGTTATATAGTAAGTAAAGGATAAAGGGGTGAGGAATAGATAACAGAAACACAAAAGACCTATAGGTCTAGACTTATAAAAATTACTTAGAAAGACAAGATGGGTGAGGTAATATCTTTTATTATTGGTGAGAGAGACAGAAGTTCATCCAGGAAAAGATATTACCTCATCCGCTTTGTGTCTATAGTATCCAGACAGCTATAAGAGCACTGCATACAAGAATGGCTTAAACAGTTAGTATAAGTAGAAGGCCTTCTAGCTTGATAAGGAGCAGTTGCTCAGTGACTTGGCATAAGGAAGTAAACTACCAGTGACCTTAAGTCACAAAACATTACAAGACTCTGTTTATTGTTTTGTCATAATGACGAGTGTTGCAAACAGCAGATAGGTAACCACAAGGGAATGGGAAGCCCTGCTCAGTGTGTGTGTGTGTGTGTGTGTGTGTGTGTGACTGTCGCCCCCTGATGGAGGGAATGAGTCATGCTCAGTGTATGAGTGCAGGTGTCCCTGCTGCCCCTTCCTCTTGTGAACAGCCCCAAGGACTTGTTGATGACAACAGATGGTCACGAAAGATCATTAATTTACAGCTCATCCAAAAGATATAACTTCCACCAGAAACAGCACCCCCTTCCACTGTGATGGGTCATTATGGGTCAGCACCAACTCCAAGGGGAGAGCACCCCCTGCTGATCCACCCAACTCCCCCCTGCAGCACAGAGCCCCCGAGTATCATGCTGGGGCACTGTGGTAACAGCCATTCTCATGGGAGTGGTCCACTCCTGAGCCTCTCACCGAGCTCTTTGCAACAACAGCGCCCCCCCCAACTGAGACCCCACCCAGCTCTTTGCATCATGTCATCCCTTGGAGCTGCGGTGGAGCACTGGAATTAGTACTGACCCACGGAGGAGAATGTCCCTTAATGAGTCCTCCACCCTGTTCCCTGCAGCACAGTGAGCCCTACTGCTGATCTGGGACATTGGGATCAGTCAACCTGAGAACATCCTTGTCATAAATATAAAAGAAAGGCTAACCACCTTTAAATCCCTCCTGGCCAGAGGAAAAAACCCTTTCACCTGTAAAGGGTTTTAAGAAACTAAAGATAACCTCGCTGGCACCTGACCAAAATGACCAATGAGGAGACAAGATACTTTCAAAGCTGGAGGGGGGTGAACAAAGGGTTCTCTCTGTCTGTGTGTTGCTTTTGCTGGGACCAGAGCAAGAATGCAGGTCAGAACTCCTGTAAAGGGTTAATACGCAATCTAGTTAGATACGCGTTAGATTCTGTTTTGTTTAAATGGCTGATAAAATAAGTTGTGCTGAATGGAATGTATATACCTGTTTTTGTGTCTTTTTGTAACTTAAGATTTTGCCTAGAGGGATTCTCTATGTTTTGAATCTGATTACCCTGTAAGGTATTTACCATCCTGATTTTACAGAGGTGATTCTTTTACTTTTTCTTCAATTAAAATTCTTCTTTTAAGAACCTGATTTCTTTTTCATTGTTCTTAAGATACAAGGGTTTGGGTCTGTGTTCACCTATGCAAATTGATGGGGATTTTTATCAAGCCTTCCCCAGGAAAGGGGGTGTAGGGCTTGGGGGGATTTTGGGGGAAAGACGTTTCCAAGCGGGCTTTTTCCCGGTTGTATATTTGTTAGATACTTGGTGGTGGCAGCAATAAAGTCCAGGGACAAAAGGTAAAATAGTTTGTACCTTGAGGAAGTTTTAACCTAAGCTGGTAAAAATAAGCTTGGGGGGGGGGGTTTCATGCAGGTCCCCACATCTGTACCCTAGAGTTCAGAGTGGGGAAGGATCCTTGACAATCCTGGAGTCCGTCCCTGCAGCTCAGCACCCTCTAGTGCCACACTGGGACACTGATAGCAGCACTGACTAAGGGGGAAGAGTGCCTCAAATTGAGCATCCCATCCCACTCCCAGTAGCACAGCCTCCACTACGGCCATGCTGAAGTAAGGGGGTCAGAACTGTCTAAGAAATGAGAGTGCTCCCAGCTGAGCCCATCACCCCACTCCCTGCAGCACACTACCCCCTAGCACTGCTCAGCTTCCACATAGCGTTTTTTCTAATGCTCCTGGGAACTAGTCCTGATTCTGGTCCCACTGCAAACTTACTGGAATCAAAGGGAATAGTCCTGCTGACTTCTACGGGCTTTGCATCTGGTCTTCTAGGAGGTAAACGGGCCCTATGGTTGGGGCAGTGGAGTCTAAGACTGAGAACTCCTGGGTTCTGTTTCCAGCTCTGGGAGGGGAGTGGGGTCTAATATTTAGAGCAGTTGGGAGTGGGAGTCTGAGCTCCTGGGTTCTAATTGTGGTTCTGAGACGAGAGTTGGGCACACAATATGAACATCAGGGAACTGGAGTTGTCAAGGTTCCTTCCCCACTCTGAACTCTAGGGTACAGATGTGGGGACCTGCATGAAAGACCCCCTAAGCTTATTCTTACCAGCTTAGGTTAAAACTTCCCCAAGGCACAGATTTCTTTCTTGCCTTGGGAACCAGCTTAGGTTGAAAATCTGATATGCTGCCACCACCAAGCGTTTTAAACAAAGAACAGGGAAAGAAACCACTTGGAGACGTCTTCCCCCAAAATATCCCCCCAAGCCCTACATCCCCTTTCCTGGGGAAGGCTTGATAATAAGATCCTCACAAACTGGTACAGGTGAACACAGACCCAAACCCTTGGATCTTAAGAACAATGAAAAATCAATCAGATTCTTAAAAGAAGAATTTTATTTAAAGAAAAGGTAAAAGAATCACCTCTGTAAAATCAGGATGGTAAATACCTTACAGGGTAATTAGAGTCAAAACATAGAGAATCCCTCTAGGCAAAACCTTAAGTTACAAAAAGACACAAAAACAGGAATACACATTCCCTCCAGCACAGTGAATTTACAAGCCAAAAAACAAAGAAAACCTAATGCATTTTCTAGCTAGATTACTTACTAACTTTACAGGAGTTGGAGAGCTTGCATTTTTGATCTGTTCCCAGCAATGGTATCACACAGACAGACAGACAAAAGCCTCCCCCCCTCTCCAGAGTTGAAAGAATCTTGTCCCCTCATTGGCCATTTTGGGTCAGGTGCCAGCGGGGTTACCTTAGCTTCTTAACCCTTTACAGGTGAAAGGATTTTGCCTCTGGCCAGGAGGGATTTTATAGCACTGTATACAGAAAGGTTGTTACCCTTCCCTTTATATTTATGACAGGAGTCATGAGCCTTGGGTGTTGTTCCTGTCTATTTGTGTTGTTTTTGAACAAGCAATCCTTCCTCATCATGTCTCTGATTTTCTAGACAAAAAGTATCACACACTTTACCACAGTTAGTAAATCCCATTATGATTTTTGTCTAGAAAACACACATAATAATGATAATTTGATGATGATGTTGATGATGATAGAACTGCCTATGAAATGATTGCAGAATTGTTCTTCCTCTGAGGAATATTACAAGAAATTTCCTTCAGGGAGTAGGTCCCAGAAGCCAGTGAATGAAATAAGAATACCTGTTTCCTTCAGCACATATAGCATCTGCAGCTGGGAGAAGGAACTACTCTTCTTAAACAAGGTAGGTTATAGATGAAAAACTTAAGCCCCTAACCATTCTCCCACTGAAGTCCATGGACATTGTACCCCAGTCTGCAATGGTCACTGGTTTCTTCATTTGAATTTTCCATACCTGGGCAGAGAATCTTACTGTGTGTCCGAGCAAATGGGTTTTGTCTGTATTCATATCTATCTATCTCTCTATCTATCTATCTGGCAGTCTATTAGCATATCAATTGAGCTATTTGTCTCTGAATTTATCATTCTGAACTGAACTAATTAATAATCATGGGTCAGGTCATAAGTCTGACTTCAGTGGTGTTTTGCTAATTTACTCTAGGTGAAATTCTGGTCCCATAATTCCATAGTGCCCACCAGAGTGATAGATACACGCTAGACATATTCATCCCCAGGCCATGGCTCTATTTATTAGTTTTGTTGCTGTTGTTGTTGTGTTGGTGGTGGTTTTTCTTGCTTCTTCCTCTTATCCTTACTGCCCTCTGTTCCCCAATTCTTATAATCATCCATTGAATCAAAGTGGAAGTGTTGTTTCTTGAGATGCGTCTTGTATTTGGATCTTAATACAGTTGGCTGGGAGAGCTCAGTCTGATCTCTTTTAATAAGAGAGTCTACTCCTAGGATGCGACCATGGCACATGCTCCACACCTGGTGCTCAAGAGTTAAGTGGTTGTCTCTTTTAGCTGAATTTACCTCAACCCTCTCTCCACATAATGAGAGCCCTCCACAAATACAAAAAATGTATTTCTGCATCCGATATGTGATTCACAAAAAATATCGGCAGATATCCACATGTGTGGATGCAGATATACGCAGATATCTGCGGATTTGCAGTGCTGTACTTACCATGGCCAGGCTGAGGCTCTGAGGCACCCCTCTGCCTGAGCCTGGTCAGAGAGAGCTGTTCGGGAGTCTCAGACCCTCCACCTTCCCTCGGGAACACGGCCTGGGGCTGCTCTCAGTCCCCACCCCACCCCACGGGCAGGTGGAGGGTCCACCATAGTCCCCAGCTGGACTCCACACTGGCCGTGCTGGAGAAGGAGGGGAGGCTGACCCGTTTAACTGCTCGGGGGCTACTCGGGCCCCCCACACCAGGCAGGTGGAGCTCTTACCATGGAACCCAGGCTCCCTACAGCAGCCAGCACGGCTCTCTGGCTACAACAAGGGGGCCTGCTCGGCCTGCAGCCCAGCCATGGTAAGAGCTGGGTGGGCAGCTGTGGGGAGCTGCAGTAGACCATCCACCTGCTCTGGATGGAGGGCCAGAGCAGCCCCCAGCCCAAGTCCCTGCCCCCCCGGAACCTCTGTCCAGCTCAAGTAAAGGGTCCGCACTGTGGCTCCTCACAGCTGCCTGCCTGGTTCTTACTCGTCAGAGCCCTGCACGCATACAAAATTTTTATCCGCATCTGCGCTGCTATCCGCAAAAATGTTCCATGGATATCCACGGATATAAAGCGGATACCTGACGATTTGCAGGCTCTACACATAATGTATGTTCCTTTTGTTGATTTCATGTTCTCCTGTATGTAAATGGAGTGTCCAGATGCCTTGAAAAGCTGTGAAAATAACACTCAACTGCAAGTGAAAAGCATCTATACAGACCTTATTCCTAATGATGAGTAAATTTCTCCATTTATTTAGAGCCACTCCAAATGTCAGCCAACAAATAAAGAAATAAATCCAAATCCCTTCTGAATAAATGGTTTAATCAGTATTAATGTTTTCCATGAGAAAATGTTGATGTTGATGTCAGTTTTCAATTTTCCATTCGATTTCATATGAACTCTTCTGAATCAAAATTAGGGGTTTTGCTATTTCAACTTTTCATATCAATTCAGGGTGAAAACAAATATTGGAATATTGGAATTTCACATTTTCGAGCCAGCTCTGCATTTAGTGCAATGGTCGTGCTGAGGAAAGTACTCACAAATGTCAAGATAGGTTCCCCAAAGTAGCTCTTAAGGGAGGCAGAAGAATTCCCACCTCTTCCCCAGGTCTCCCTATTTAGATAAAACCATTCCCTTTTGTTTTAAATTGTTCTGTGTAGTGCACTCTTGGTTGTTGGATTTAATTTTCTCTATTTCATTCCCTTTGAATGTGTGTGAGTGTCTGTGTGTGTGTGTGTGTGTGTGTGTGTGTGTGTGTGTGTGTGTTCAATTTCCAGGAGAATGGTTCTGTGGTTATGGGAGAGTTTCAAGTATCAGGAATGCTGACTCGCTGTGTAAACCCAGTCTCTTCACCCCTATCATGCCACCTATCATTCCCAGTTTCCCCCTTAGTAGCTCACCATTATTTGACGCATTGCTTTGAGAGCCACATATTGAAGGTGCTAAGAATATGCAAAATATGATATTTTTATTGCTCATTTTTATTTCAACTCTGTCATTTCACTTTCATACCCATTATTAGGAAGTTCTTTTTCAACAAGTAACCTTGAAGTAGAACATCTGTGGAAAATGTCTCTTCTAAAGTAGGATCTTCCTTCTTGTAAAATTCTATAGCAAGGTCATAAGACAAAGATCCTCAACTGGTGTAAATCAGCATAGATCTTTTTATACCCATGGAGCTGTTAAGATTTACATCAGCAAAGGACCTGGCCCTAGGTCTTCTTTTGTATACTGAGAGAAACCAATGCATTTCGGATGCTGTGATGATAAAGGCAGGAATGATTTCAATTGTTCTCTAATATTTAGGGAAGAATAACATTTTTTAGTACACAAAAGGCCAAAATCCCCCATTGTTTTCACCATTTATTGTGCTTCTCATTCTTTAAAGTGCTTCAAACATACTGGGATCAGCAGCATCAGTTTACTCACGTGAGTAGTCCTCACTTATGTGAGTTGTAACTGCAGTGGGAATACTTGCATTCATATCACAATTCTCGTGATTAAGATCCGAATGAGATCAGAATTTGCCCTCATTTGAGAAATCTTATTTGACAAATGTGGCTGTAGAGTAAGAAAGAAAGAAAGAAAGAAAGAAAGAAAGAAAGAAAGAAAGAAAGAAAGAGAAACATTGATCCCTTTTTGAATTTTTATGTAGACAGAAAAAAATGTGTTTGAAGAGGAAAATGATGATGCTGGAAACTGGTATACCTCCATTGCTGGTGTAAACTGATGTAGCTCCTTTAGAGTCAATTTATCAGATCCCTGTCTGCTGTAAAACAGCTGTATTTCCACCATTATGAAAGTGATCAGATCTCCAGCTGATCTATATTGGCATAGCTTGATTGACATCAATGTGCCTACATCAGTTTATGCTTGAGGATTGGGCCCAGTTACATATTTCTATACAGAATTGCAGCAGGTTTTAGTCTGAAGCATCCCAACAGAAGGGAAACCAGTATGAATTATTTGATTCACACCCACAGGTTTATTCCTCAGATTCAGTATCTTTCTTTGTCACCCCTACAGATGATCTATTCTGAGAGTGACCCTGGAGAGAATCAGACCATCTCCGATGTATTCATCCTGGTGGGGTTTTCAAACCTTAACAAGCTGCAGATCCTTCTGTTTCTGGTGCTTCTGGTCACCTACTTGGTCGCCCTCATGGGGAACCTGCTTGTTATCCTCCTTATAAAGCTAAACCCCTCACTCCACACCCTCATGTATTTCTTCCTGGTGAACCTGTCTTTCTTGGATATCTGCTACACCAGCAGTGTGGTCCCTCAGCTGCTGGTTCACCTCTTGGTGGAGCAAAAGACCATTAACATTGCAGGCTGTGCTGCCCAGATGTACATCATCATCATCATGGGCCTGATGGAATGCTGCCTCCAAGCAGCCATGGCGTATGACCGCTATGTGGCCATATGTCACCCCCTGCACTACAGAACTATCATGAGTGGCTGGGCGTGTGCACAGCTCGCAGGTGCTTCATGGACCATCGACATCTCTGTGGAAGTAGCTCAGACCACATGGATCTTCAGCCTGCCCTTTTGTGGCTCCAGCCGCATCCACCACTTCTTCTGCAACATCCGACAAGTGGTGAAGATGGCACGCACGGACACATCCAAAAATAAGATTATGGTCTTGTCTGTGTTAGTTTTGTTCATCATGGGCCCTTTTTTGTTGATAACCCTGTCAGGGTTCCCTCCCCACTCTGAACTGTAGGGTACAGACGTGGGGACCCACATGAAAGACCCCCTAAGCTTATTCTTATTCCATTCCAGAGATGTTGCCATTTTGTAAGATCCAGGCTGGGTTGTGTTCTCCCTCTGTGGGGTCAGTTAGAGTATATTGTCAGGGTGGTTTGTTCACAGGTGAGATCATAGCTGGGCTCAGAACGCTGGAGACCTGATTCAACTATTTAGCCCCAAAGGAGGTGCTTACTGGGCTGTAGTCATGTCAAGCTGTAGAGCTGGGAGGGGCTTCCAGTCCCTGATCCCATTTAATCATTCGCCTCTCAGCCAAGCCTGCCCCAGGAGTGGAGCAGAAAGTGCCCATCTGTGGAATGTATCCCTGTCTTCTTGGAACTGCAGAGAGCCCCAGCAACTCAGAAATCCAGTGATGGAACATGAAAATTGGTGCTGGATAATGCAGTGATGAGTTCATGAGAGAGATAAAGAGATTGTTGTGCATGGAAATATTTTGATAGATAATGGCCAATAATTTTGAGCACTGCAGGATCAAATGCTTTGCAAGTTGGGAAGAACTATCCAAAGACGAACACAGTAAGTTTACTATTGTCTTTTTTTCTTTATTAGAAAATGTTCTCTTTTCATAGAAGTCCCCAAAATTTCCAAACATTGAGATTTTTGCAACAGAGAACCAATCGTTTCCTGCTGCAAGCTGAAAAATTCCAACCAAAAAAATCCCCCTCCCCAAAGGAAAAAAAAACCCAACTTTTAGATAGATAGATAAAGCCTTTCCATGAAAATTTGTTTAACTGAAAACACAAATTTTCTTTAAAAAGAGTTAAAGCAGAACATTATTGACCAGGGTGGGAAGCATTAATATTGTCCAATGATACCATAATTTCAAACACTGTCATTCTGTTACATCCATTTTTATTTCTATTTCAAAGACAAAGCTGAAGGATGGCAGAATAGAGTGAAGAGCAGAGCTGACAGTCCAGGGAATATGGGCTATACCTAATAGACATGCTAGAACCTTGAAACTCAGAGTCTGGGTTCAATCAAGCAGCCTGTTTATGTGGACCTTGCCCAAGGACATTAAGGGCATATCTACACCACAGCGGGGAGCATGCTTCCAAACTCAGGTAGGCAGACTTCACTAGCTGTGTCAGGGTTCCTTTCCCACTCTGAACTCTGGGGTACAGATGTGGGGACCCTCATGAAAGACCCCCTAAGCTTATTCTTACCAGCTTAGGTTAAAACTTCCCCAAGGCACAGATTCCTTTCTTGCCGTGGGATCGCTGCCACCACCAAGTGATTTAACAATCAGGGAAAGGACCACTTGGAGTCCTATTCCCCCCCAAAATTCCCCCAAGCCTACACCCCCTTTCCTGGGGAAAAATCAGTCAGGTTCTTAAAAAGAAGGATTTTATTTAAAGAGAAAAAGGTAAAAGAATCACCTCTGTAAACTTAGGCTGGTAGTTAACCTTACAGAGTATCAGAAAATTCAAAGAGCACAGAGGAACCCCCTCTAGCCTTAGTTTCAAAGTTACAACAAAACAGGGATAAACATCCCTCTAGCAAAGGGAAAATTCACAAGTTGAGAAAACAAAGGTAAACTAATATGCCTTGCCTGGCTGCTACTTACAGGTTTGAAATATGAGAGACTTGTTCAGAAAGATTTGGAGAACATGGTCTGATATCCGGTCCCTCTTAGTCCCAAGAGCGAACGGCCACAGAAACAAAGAACCCAGAACAAAACCTCTCCCCCAGACCAGATTTGAAAGTATCTGTTGTCCCCATTGGTTCCTTTGGTCAGGTGCCAATCAGGTTACTTGAGCTTCTTAACCCCTTACAGGTAAGGAGGAATTTATGCTATCCCTATGGTTATGACAAAGCCTATCCTACATGTGCATTATCTCCACCATCCTCAAGCTGCAGTCAGAGGAGGGAAGGCATAAATCCTTCTCCACCTACTCCTCCCACCTTATGGTGGTGACTTTGTTCTTTGGAATGGCTCTTTTCGCCTACCTGAGGCCCAAGTCTATCTCCACCCCAGAGAGTGATCAAATGATTTCCCTTGTGATCACAGTTGCGGCACCTGTGTTGAACCCCACAATATACAGTCTGAGGAACAAAGAGGTGAAGGGAGCCTTCAGAAAAACAGTAAAGAAGAGCATCTTTTCACACAACTGAAGAAAACAGAGAATGAAAAGTAGAGTTAATTAAAACAGGGGGAATGGGGGAAATTCATAAATGTTTTGTTGAATTGCTCCCGATGACCTGCACTTGAAAAACTTTTGCATTTGAAAAACTTTTGCATTTGAAAAACTTTGACTTCTAAACCTATCAGAAGAATGGGAAGAGAAATTTTTATTACCAAAAAACCCAAAAATTTAAATATCTTCAAAATTTGGAATGTGAAAGAAAAAAAGCTTAAAATGAAAACCCTTTCATAAAATGTTCACCTTGGTTTTTGCAAATTTAACAATTTTCACCAAAATTTTAATGATGGAAAAATTCCAACCAGCTCTATCGATAACTCCATTCAGGCTTCTCCTTTTCCTGCTTTGTCAGTTCATTGCAGCATTTTAGGTTTTAGGTTGGGTTGGACTGGGTTTTTTTGGCTGTGTAATGGATTTCCCCAGTACTCCCTGTTGCCTAATTTTAAATAATATTTCTCAGCACTTATGCAGTTTCCTGTGTAAGACTCTGATGGATCTTTCAATGCCTAACTTGATCAGGTCACACAACAACTCTGGAAGCTCTCTCTTGACTTCCATGGCATTCTGCACAGGTTCAGAACTCTATGCTAACAGACTATGTATATCTTAGATTCATTGATTAAAAGGCCATAAGGGACCATTTTGATCATCTAGTCTGACATTCTGCTTAACACAGGGCAGAGAGTTTCACCTGGTGATTCCTGAGTCAGAGGAATTTTATATTATATATGTAAAATAATAGTTGTGTGATAAACTCATAAACTACAAGTGGTTCGATCAATGTATAATAATATTGCACCAAATGCTAGTGTACATGGTACCTCCTTGTATAAATATATGATAAAAATTCCTTTCTATATTTTTATGATGAGAGATTCTATTCTGTTTGCTTCTCTACCTATATCTCTGCAGCTGTATAATAAATACCAAATTAAAAACCTCTATACCTTGTTCAGCATTTACATGACTATATGTCTTCTTTCACTAAACATCCCTATAATGCATTCATCGGAAGCTTAAAATACATTGAGACTCTGAGATACACTGGCTGGCAGTATGTGATGGTTTTTTTTATATCTCTTTGATATAATTTGCTGATTTGTTTAAAATGATATTGTTGGCAAGATAAATAACCTGTCGTGTTGGAAGATGTAACTAAGAGGTACGAACATGTAATGATAAACAAAAGAAAAATCCCTTTCTCTGGGAATCTTAGAAGCAGAGTGGCCCACGGCAACATGACCCAGAAACTACAAATTCAGCAAGAAAATTGTAGACATTCGATGATTAACATTTGTGGATAAGTAATGCACAGGTTATGTAAAATTCAATGGATAATGTGTTGACTAAAGAATGGAGGAAAATTAAGCAATAGATAATGTGTAAATGTATGAAAATACATACAAAAATACATATAAATATGTGTAAAATACATATGTAAAATACGCAGAATATGTAAAAATACATATGTACATATGTGCATATACAAAATACATATGTATATATGCAAAATATCTATAAAATACGTATGTGAAATACATATAAAATAAGTAAATATATATAAAATGGGCTGGAGAAATGCTGAATCAGAAACCAATGAATGAGACTGAAGGACCTGAACAGGAGATCCAGGCAAGTGAGGAGGACTGACATCATGAAGGAAGGAAGGATTTCTCAGTGCCCCAGTGTCACAATCCAATGGCCCCCTCCTTCAGAGGGTTCCCGGGGGAGACAGATCAGCATTATATATTGCTAACGTTGACATGCCTTGAGAGGTGCTTTGGGAAGGGCTGAAGGTGTTAGTGTGAAGTGAAAGATTCCTTTGCAGGTTGCGAGAGGCCAAAGGGGGAGGAAGGGTAAGTTAACTCGACACTCCAGGTAGGTCCGAAGATAAGAAGCTGAGGGTCACGGACAGACTCTCTGATGCCAAGAAAGCTGGGAGCCTGGATTCCAACCCTGACCAGCCATGAGAAAAGAGAAGTAAACTGAATAGAACTGCAGAGGATTGCAAAGCCTAGTGAGAGGGTGAAGGTTAGTGAGTGGGAACATAACATCGCGACCCTGAAGCAGGAATGTTTTGGGGACTCTAAAGAAGCTGCAGAAGGCTGGTTCAGACTGGTACAGAGAGCACGGAGAACAAAGGTCCCTGGACAAAATGCCCCCAGAAGAACCCAAGACTTAAAAACCCTCCCGAGAGCTGAACCAAGCCAGAGATCAACAGCGGACCCTAGACAGCCTGTGCACAGGACAGAACTCCAGTCTACCCCTCCCCCTCTTCTTCTTAAGTTACACCCAGACTTGGCCAGCTTCGGGTCGTGCGTGTGTGAGTATGAAAGTGGGTTAGAAATGGGGCACAAACGCTTCCTTCCTTCCTTCCTCTGAGTGACATGGGAACGGTCCCAGCGCTCACCGCTGTCATTTTATTAATAAAGCTTTAAAATTTAGTCACTTGGTCTGCTCCTCCATCTCCACCCCCATGATCCTGCGGGCCTCAGACTGATCACCTGATGCCTCAGGCAGATTGGTAACATAAATCTGTCACACCAGAATGTGTTAACTTGGGCCCATTCACCTATTCCGTCTTGTCTGTTATTACTTGTGAGGCAGAAATGTATTTCCATACACTATAAGTGAGATTAATTCTGTCTGAAATTGTATTAAATAAAGGTAAAACTGATTAAGCCTAAATTGTGTGGATGTGTGACTTGGTTTCCCACTCTACATGCCCAACAATTTACACAATTTCATTAAAAAGATAAATCCCACATAAATGCTCTCATCTCTGCTTTGTTAATTAATTCAGCAAAGGTGTGACCCTCATACAATAATAATCAGAGCAACAAGCCATGGCATGTCAGTGAACACATATGTGTTAAGTTAGTATACACCCCTTTATGTGAATACCTGCCAGTTCTACAAGCTGAATTAGCATATGTTCTTCCCAGTGTTCTGTGCACTCATGCTAACCTACACCCCACACTACCAAGCAACAGTATAACTTAGTATTTAACATAAGTGGATGGGAAACTTGTCAAAGTCAAGATACATTAGTTCAATAGCTTAGTACAAATTGTGGGGAAACTTCACGGACCAGGACATGGAATGCTGTGTCCAAAAGCAAGATATGGATGGTCAAGGTTCAGAATAACAAGTTAAGGAACAGGGATGAACAGACAGGCTGGATTTCTGTGACATGTAAAGAGTTTTGTAACTTGAGTTACTCCTCGTTGAAATGTATAAATTTGGAAGCCCACCTTCTGTGCAAAATGAATTTAACATGAGACAGCTTCCTGGAGACTGGTATTATAGTAAACCTTTTCCCAGTACGATACTATGATTGACTTTTAGCAATAAACCTGACAGTCAAGCAATTGACTGTACAATTTATCAAACATAAGCAGCAGAGTGCTGCAGATGATGGATGACAGGGAACTATCTGTTATACTGTATACGGCAGTATAACAGCAGTGAGAAAGGAGTGACTAAACCCTGGTCTACACTACGGGGTTATGTCAACTTTAGCCGCTTTAGGTAGATTTTAAAATGAATGCGTCTACACAATGGGCTCTTAAAATTGACTTCTGTAATCCTCCCTGGTGAGGCAAGTAGAGCTAAAATCGACCTTGCTGGATCGAATCTGGGGTAGTGCAGATGCAAATTGACAGTATTGGCATCGAAGAGCTATCCCAGAGTGCTCCAATGTGACTGCTCTGGGCAGCACTTTCAACTCCGATGCACTAGCCAGGTACACAGGAAAAGCCCTGGGAAATTTTGAATTTCAGTTCCTTTTTGGTCAGTGTGGCAAGCTCAGCAGCACAGGTGACCATGCAGTCCCCCCAGAATTGCAAACGAGCTCCAGCATGGACTGAACAGGAGACAGTGGATCTTATTGCTGTATGTGGAGAAGAATCTGTGCAGGCCGAACTCTGATCAAAAAGAAGAAATGTTAATATATATGCCAAAATCGCATAGGGCATGTTGGACAGAGGCTACAACAGGGATACACAGCAGTGCCGTGTGAAAGTTAAGGAGCTCAGGCAAGCCTACCAAAAGACAAAGGAGACAAATGGTCGCTCTGGGTCAGAGCCCCAGACATGTCACTTCTATGATCAGCTGCATGGCATTCTAGGGGGGGGAACCCTACCACTACCCCACCACTGTCCGTGGACACCTGCAACGGGGGAGTCTCACGCAACAGGGAGGAGGATTTTGTGGATGAGGAAGAGGAGGAGAAGGAGGAGGAGGAGGAGAATGCGCAGCTGGCAAGCTGTGAATCCATTTTCCCCAGCAGCCAGGACCTTTTCATCACCCTGGAGCCAATACCTTCCCAAGATGGGATCCCCAGCCCTGAAGCTGGAGAAGGCACCTCTGGTGAGTGCACATTTGTAACTACAGTACAGGGTTTAAAAGCAATAGTGTTTAATGTTTGATTTGCCCCGAAGAATTGGGATGCATTCACAGCCAGTACAGATATCCTCCAAGGACATCTCCAGGAAGCTCTCCTGGAGGTACTCTGAAAGCCTTTGCAGAAGGTTTCTGGGGAGGGCTGCCTTATTTCATCCTCCATGGTAGGACACTTTACCATGCTAATCCAGTAGCAAATAGTCTGGAATCATTGCAGCACAAAGCATGGCAGCGAATGGTCCTGGGTTTTGGTCGCATTCAAGCAACATTCAGTATATATCTTTCTGTGTTAGCCTCAGGAGAGTGATATCATTCATAGTCACCTGGTTGAAATAGGAGAATTTTTGTAAGGGAACAGTAAAAGGACCCCGTTCATGCTGGGCTATTTGCTCTTGGCTAAAAGGGATCATCCCAGAGAATAGCCATGTGATGGGGTTGGGGGAGGTGTCTGCTGCAGATCCACCCGAAAACCGCAGTCCCTTGTTTTAAATGTGAAACCCAACTGGCATTGCTTGCTATGGGAAAGGAGGGCGCTGCAGTTTGAAACCATTCCCACATGTTTTGAAGGCATAAGAAGCGAACCCCACATATCAAAAGGCTTACCATGGCTGCCTGGAAATCAAATTCTGTTGCCCAGCCATTTGTGATGTGTCACCATACCGGCAGGCACTCAATATAAAAGGCAAAATGTGACCTTGTACCTAAAGCACATGTGCTGTCTGCTGTGAATTGCTTGATTCACTGTGAAAGAGTCTCCCTTTTGTTCTCAGAAATGTATCATCTTACATTTTACTTTCCCTTTTTATCTCCCCCTAGGTGCAAATGTTTCTGTGCTCCCTCTATCATCTCTGTCCCTGAGGATATCGCAGATTAGAAGGCGAAAAAAATGCACTCGCGATGACATGTTGTCATAAATATAAAGGGAAGGGGTTAAGCTTTGATACAGTACTATAAAATCCTCTTACCTGTAAAAGGTTAAGAAACTCAAGTAACCTGACCAAAATGACCAATAAGGGGACAAGATACTTTCAAATCTGGGTGGCGGGGGGAAGGCTTTGTCTGTCTGTCTGTGTGATGCCTCCACTGGGCACAGATCAAGAAAGCAAGCAATCCAAATCCTATAGAGTTAGAAAGTAATCTAGCTAGAAAATGCATTAGATTTTCTTTTCTTTTTGGCTTGTGAAATTTGTTGTGCTGGAGGGAATGTGTATTCCTTTGTTTTTGTCTCTTTTTGTAACTTAAGGTTTTGCCTACAGGGATTCTCTATGTTTTGAATCTGACTGCCTGTGAGATTGTTTTCATTCTAAACTTACAGAGTGTTTCTTTTCTTTTCTTTTTTTTTTTGTTCTTGAAATAAAGTTCTGTTTTTTAAGAATCTGATTGGGTTTTTAGGGTCCTAAAAACCCAAGGCTGGTCTGTGCTCATCTTGTTTATTCTCAAGTCTCCCCAGGAAAGGGGGTGTAAGGCTTGGGGGGATATTTTGGAGGAAGATGTCTCCAAGTGGTCTCTTCCCTGATTCTTTGTTAAAATCGCTTGGTGGTGGCAGCATACTGAATCCCAGATACAAGGAATTTTGTGTCTTGGGGAAGTTTTAACCTAAGCTGGTATAAGCTTATAAGCATAAGCTTAGGGGGTGTTTCATACGGCCCCCCCACATCTATACCCCAGAGTTCAGAGTGGGGAAGGAAACCTGACATGGTGGCAACGGTGGGATCTTTTTGAAGCAGAGATCATTTTTGAAAAAGCACAGACTGAAGAGGTTTTGTTAGCTGAGAGAAGCTGCATAACAAAAGGATTTTTCTGTTAGCTGGGAACAGCTGCAGGCAAAGGTATCAAAGGCAAAGATATCAGATTACAGCACAGCGAATTGGGAATTCACAAGCAGGTCTTTTTTTTTCCTTTCTAAATCTCGGATAAGCTAGGTAAGCAGAAGCTAGGATGGCGAAACGCAATATCCAACAGCAACTAGAATTAGCTTAATTTGAAGCTGAAGAGAGACAAAAAGAGCATGACAGACAGATAGCCTTAAAACGCTTGGAGTTGGAAGCAGAGGAGAGGAAAGAGGCGAAATGCTTGGAGTCGGAGGTGGAGAAGCAACGCTTGGAGACGGAGTTAGGGCTGAAGCGCTTAGATCTGAAAAAGGCTAAGCTGAATCTACCAGATAACCCTAACAAGAGGACCCAGAATATCCACAGCTACTCGCTGAAATGGAACCTCAATTATGGGGAGTGGCTGGAGAGGGGCTTTGACCTGGTCTTGGGGTTTTCCCACTCTTTGGCATACCTCACAAGATCAGACATAGGAAGAAACATCCTTACCCATTCCCTCCCACTGGAAGGACTTCCCCAAACGGTCTTTGGTTCTGTTCACCCCAGCATGGCCACTAGGATGACTGTGGGCTAAGCTCAAGAGCTTTACCTGGTACTTAGTTGGAACTACCAACTGTCTCTGAGGATGCCAGTCTTCCTGGTGTCCACCAGAAATAGTTTCCTTGTATAAAAGTCCTCTTTCTACAACAAACCTGGAACAATTAGAAGAGCTGAGAGGCGGTGGGTTGCTCCGTGCCGCCGTCCAAGCTCTCTGGAGGCTTTCATCTGCTTCCTGTTCGATCTGGAACTGTTGCCTTGATGCTGGAGACATCAGTTCCTCATTGGATTGTGGACCTATGCTTGGTCCCTCTGGAAGCGATGTAGGGGATGGGGCTGTTTCCGTTGACTGTGAACCGCTCTCCGCTGGGACACTATGTTGGGGTTCAGGCTCCGGCTGAGCCTCTTGTGTAGGGTTATCTGCTGCTGCCAGTGCAGGTTCGGTGGGGCCCGCTGGTGTTGAGGTTGCAAGTACTGGATTCAGTGCTGGCAATGGGTCTAGTGCTGGTTGTTCTGGTGTTTCTGGTTCTGGGACTGGCTCTGTCTGGGTCTCCGGGACTGGATCCACTACTGCTGTTGCAGACATTGGCATGGGGTCCGGATCCATCACCTCTGACTGGGTCCTGGTAGAAGTCTCTGGAACAGAGCTAGGCGTGACAGCTTGCTTAGCCTGGCTGCGGGTGACCATTCCCACCCTCTTGGTTAGCTTCACCTGGTTGGCCAAGTCTTCCCCCAACAGCATGGGGATGGGATAATCATCATAGACTGCAAAAGTCCATGTTCCTGACCAGCCCTTGTACTGGACAGGCAACTTGGCTGTAGGCAAGTCAAAAGAGTTTGACTTGAAGTGTTGAATCATCACTTGGATCTCTGGGTCGATTAAATTGGGGTCCACCAAGGAAGCGTGGATAGCCGACACTTGTCCCTCCATGTTATACAGACAAAACTACATAGGATCATTTCAGGGGACAAGATAAGATGTCACGTTTATTATAATAACACAATTTGATTTAAGACCAATAACTAATATCTAATACCTATGTATATATATATACACACACACACACAAACACACACCAAATGTTCTGCAGCTGCTGTATTGTTACCAGTCCTGAATTTAGCTTGAGTTCGTGGCTTGGGTTCGTAGCTTGTGGCGGCTAACTGGCCAGGAAAGCCAGGCACAAGGCAGAACTGGGTCTCTGTTGGGCATGCACCGATGCCCTTCCATGTTGGCAGCAGAATGTTACCCTCCAAAGTCTTCCATCTCACCCATCCTTTTTGTAGGCTTTAGTTTGAATCCAGAGTCTATAGGTCTTGCTGTGTCACGCTGCCTCTGGGTTCGGTGTGATTGATCACCTGTCAATTGCAGACATGACTTTCAGCCTAGGACCTGGTTTTGATGTTTCTTCAATTGTACTTTTTAGGGTGGACTCCTCTTGCTTTGTCAGGGCTGTTGTCTGCATCTTCAGCTGCTGGTGTTTACACTTTATTTCATCAGGACAGGCTGGGGCTGGAGGTTGATTCCATCATCCATACTTACCTCATTCACACATCTAAACTAAACTAATAAGATTACAGCAGGGTTTAGCAAAAATGAAGTGAGCATTTTAAAATGGGTTACAACACGGACAAGTGTCAGGAATGGCAAACAGTGAACAGAAGTTACAATGTTGAAGCAGTGCAAGTTTCAGTGATTTAAGCAGCAATTGGATTGAAAGTGAAACTCAATTAGGCAGTTATTGGGGTACCTGGTTTTATGAATGAATGTAGTTTCATTCATAATACTTTACTTATGAAGTTATATTAATAAAGTGAACAATTAAAAACAATTTCATTGATCAGTTCTACATCCACGCTGTAACCTTCTTCCCAGATACACTTGTAGTTTCCCTCCACTTTGAAGGTATCTGGGAGGCATCTGGGCCTGAGGACCTTTGGTGTGACCCCGGTGTAATGAAATGCAGTCTGTTGGGGTTCTTGGGGCAGTTGGCCTTGACATGCCCCAGCTCATTATATTCAAAACATCGCCCAGCTGACTGGTCACTGGGGTGAGGTGGGTTGCTGGAGAATAGTGTGGTGAGACGATACGGTGTTTGGAGTTTTTCCTGGGGGGTAGTTGGGGCTTTGGGTTGCCCCCGGTTGTAAGGTGTGGTCTGAGGGCGTCCCTTATGGTATCCACTCAAACTGCAACCAGCGTTGTTTCTCTCTCCTCCCTCCACCCATTTTGTTCCAGTTTTCCCAGCCTCTCTGGCAGTCTGGGACTGCTCGTATTGATCAGCATAAGAAGCAAGACTTCCTGCTGAGTCCATATTCTTATCCCATAAACACTGTTTTATATCATCCTTGGACACATTCAGGAATTGCTTCTGTATCATCAAATCCCGCATTCCTACAAAGCTATTTACATCCCATCCTTTGAGCCATTTAGCTAACAGATCCTTTATCTCGTTTACATAAGCCACATTACTTAGTCCAGGCTCTCTCTTAAGGGTTCGAAATTTTACTCTGAAAGTTTCAGGTGTAACTTGAAATTATTTTAAAACCAAATCCTTGAATTTAATATAGTCAGAAGCCTCCTCAATAGGCATCTTATTGAATATGTCCAGAGCTCTTCCAGTCAATTTTGCGACCAATGTGGTCATCTTGTGAGAGTCAGGAATTTGATGGAGTGTTGACAGTCTCTCAAAGGTGAACAAATATTCATCAATATCATTGGATTCATCATACTGTGGACATAGTCGCTCCCATTTGTGGATTGTTGGGGAAGGATTGTTAGGGTTATTTGGTATATTTTGCTGAGCCCTTGCCTTGTCTATCTCCAGTGCATGCTTCCTCTCTTTTTCCCTCTCCTCCATTTCTTTTTCTTTTGCCTCCATAGCTTTCTGTTGGGCAGCCTCCTGGGCTTTATCTGCCTCTTTCGCTGCCTCCATAGCTCTCTGGTGGGCAGCCTCCTCTGCCTCCTTTTCAAGTTGTTTTAATTCGACCAGTCTCTGCTGTTCCTTTTCTTTCTCTTCTGCTTACAGTCTAGCTAACTTCAGTTTCTGTTGGACATTGCTTTCTGTCATACTAGCCGCTCTGTTTTTAACCAAGCTATACCTGAGAGTTAGAAAGAAAAAAAAAACCTTGCTTGTAAAATTTGCTGTGCTGTAACCTGATACCTTTGTCTCTGATAGCTGTTCCCAGCCTACAGAAAAATCCATTTGTTAAAACCACTAACACCTCTGCCTCCAGGCAAAGGGACAGAAAAAACTCTAACTGCTTTCAGTTAAAAAAACATCTTCAGGTCTGTGCTTTTGGTTCAAAATGATCCCACTTTTCTGCCACCATATCAAGGTTCCTTCCCCACTCTGAACTCTGGGGTACAGATGTGGGGACCCACATGAAAGACCCCCTAAGCTTATTTCTACTAGCTTAGGTTAAAACTTCCCCAAGGCACAAAATCTTTGCCCTTGGACTAGGGTATGCTGCCACCACCAAGTGCTTTAACAAAGAACCAGGGAAAAGGACCACTTGGAGTTCCTATTTCATCAAAATATCCCCCCAAGCCCTTACACCCCCTTTCCTGGGGAGGCTTGAGAATAAACAAGTTGAGCACACACCAGCCTTGGGTTTCTTAGGACCCTAGAAACCCAATCAGATTCTTAAAAAAAACAGAACTTTCTTAGAATAACAAAACAAAGATAAAAGAAACACTCTGTAAGATTAGAAGGGAAGATAATCTCACAGGCAGTCAGATTCAAAACATAGAGAATCCCTGTAGACAAAACCTTAAGTTACAAAAAGACACAAAAACAGGAATACATTCCCTCCATCACAGCAAATTTACAAGCCAAAACAAAGAAAACCTAAAGCATTTTCTAGCTAGATTACTTACTAACTTTCCAGGAATTGGAGGGCTTGCATCCTTGATCTGTTCCCGGCAAAGGTATCACACAGATAGACAAAAGCCCCCCCTCCAGATTTGAAAGTATCTTGTCCCCTCACTGGTCATTTTGGGTCAGGTGCCAGCGAGGTTACCTTATCTTCTTAACCCTTTACAGGTGAAAGGATTTTGCCTCTGGCCAGGAGAGATTTTATAGCACTGTGTACAGAAAGGTGGTTACCCTTCCCTTTATATTTATGATAGCCCCCTACAGCCATGCTGGAGTAATGGGTCAGAACTGTCTAAGAAATGAGAGTGCTCCCAGATGAGCCCATCACCCGACTCCCTGCAGCACACTACCCCCTAGCACTGCTCAGCTTCCACATAGTTTATTCTAATGTTCCTGGGAGCTTGTCCTGATTCTGGTCCTGCTGCAAACTTGGGAATAGCCCCACTGACTTCTATGGGCTTTGGATCTGGTTCTCTAGGAGCGAAATGGGCCCTTTCATTAGGGCAGTAAAGTCTCAGAGTGAGGACTCCTGGGTTCTGTTCCCAACTCTAGGAGGAGAGTGGGATGTAATGTTTAGAGTAGTGGGGATTTGGAATCAGATCTCCTTGGTTTTAATCATGGCTCTGAGACAGGGGTAGGGCACACAGTCTGAACATCAGGGAATCAGAGTCATGAGCCTTGGGTATCGTTACTAACTCTACCCCTGACTCTTTGTGTTGTGTAGCCTTGGACAAATCATTCCTCCTTCTAGATAAAAACGTGTCATTACCATTTTCATCTAGAAAACACACATCGTGATGATGATGATACCACCTCCTATGAAATGATTGCCCTAGTGAATTTTGTTTTGTTGCAGGTAGATGCAGAATTGTTCTTCCTCTGAGGAATATTACAAGAAATTTCCTTCAGGGACTAGGTCCCAGAAGCCAGTGAATGAAATAAAAACACCTCTGTTTCCTTCAACACATATAGTGGCTGCAGCTAGGAGAGGGAACTACTCTTCTTAAACAAGGTAGGCTATAAATCAGTGATTTAAGCCCCCAAGTATTCTCCCACTGAAGTCCATGTTTTCATCAATATTAATGTTTTCCATGAGAAAATATTGATGCTGATGGCAATTTTCAATTTTCCATTCAATTTCATGTGGACTCTTCTGAATCAAAATTAGGGGTTTCGCTATTTCAACTTTTCATATCAATTCAGGGTGAAAACAATTATTGGAATATTGGAATTTTCCAAGAGATGGAAATTCCATTTTTCCAGCCAGCTCTGAATGTACCGCAATGGTCGTGCTGAGGAAAGTACTCACAAACATCAGTAGAGGTTCCCCAAAGTAGGTCTTAAGAGAGGCAGAAGAATTTCAACCTCTCCACCAGATCTCCGTATTTAGAGGACATCATTCCATTTTGTTTTAAATTGTTCTAGGTAGTGCACTTTGCATAGTGCACCATCAAAGTTTGCTTTGGTAGTTTAATTTAATTTCCTCTATCTGATTCCCTTTGAATGTCTCTCTCTCTCTGTCTCTCTCTCTTTCTCTCTCTCTCTGTCTCTCTGTGTTGAATTACCAGGAGAATGGTCCTGTGGTTATAGCACAGTTTCAGGTATCAGGACACCTCAGTTCCATTTCTCAGCATGCTGACTAGCTGTGTAAATCCAGTCTATTCATCCTATCATTCCCAGTTTCCCCCTTAATAGCTCAATATTATTTGATGCATTGCTTTGAGAGCCACATCCTTCTTGTAGTGTGGGGCACAAAACTGCACACCGTACTCCAGATGAGGCCTCACCAATGTCGAACAGAGGGGAACGATCACGTCCTTCGATCTGCTGGCAATGCCCCTACTTATACATCCCAAAATGCCATTGGCCTTCTTGGCAACAAGGGCACACTGCTGACTCATACCCAGCTTCTCATCCACTGTAACCCCTAGGTCCTTTTCTGCAGAACTGCTGCCTAGCCATTCAGTCCCTAGTCTGTAGCGGTGCATGGGATTCTTCCGTCCTAAGTGCAAGACTCTGCACTTGTCCTTGTTGAACTTCATCAGATTTCTTTTGGCCCAATCTTCTAATTTGTCTAGGGCCCTCTGTATCCTACCCCTACCCTCCAGCATATCTACCTCTCCTCCCAGTTTAGTGTCATCTGCAAACTTGCGGAAGGTGCAATCCACACCATCCTCCAGATCATTAATGATGATTGGGCCCAGTTACATATTTATATACAGAATTGCAGGTTTTATTCTCAAGCGTCCCAACAGAAATGAAACCAGTATGAATTATTTGATTCACATCCACATGTTTGGTATTCCTCAGATTCAGTCTCTTTCTGTGTTGCCCCTACAGATGACCTCTTCTGTGAGTGACCCTGGAGAGAACCAGACCATCTCCCATGTATTCATCCTGGAGGGGTTTTCGTACCTTAACAAGCTGCAAATCCTCCTGTTTCTGTTGCTTCTGGTCATCTACCTAGTCACCCTGATAGGGAACCTGCTTGTTATCCTCTTTATAAAGCTAAACCCCTCACTCCACACCCCTATGTATTTCTTTCTGGTGAACCTGTCATTCCTGGAAATCTGCTACATGAGCAGTGTGGTCCCTCAGCTGCTGGCTCACCTCCTGGTGGAGCAAAAGACCATCTCTATTGCGGGCTGCGCTGCCCAGATGTACATCTTCACCATCATGGGCCTCACGGAATGCTGCCTCCTAGCAGCCATGACGTATGATTGCTATAGCTATATGCAACCCCCTGCACTACAGAACCATCATGAGTGGCCAGGTGTGCAAACAGCTCGCGGGTGCTTCATGGACCATCGGCATCTCAATGGAAGTAGCTCAAACCATGTGGATCTTCAGCCTTCCCTTCTGTGGCTCCAACCGCATCCACCACTTCTTCTGCCACATCCCACCAGTGGTAAAGATGGCATGCACAGACACATCCAAAAACCAAATTGTGGTCTTGGCTCTGTCTGTGCTGTTCATCATGAGCCCTTTCCTGCTGATAATCCTGTCCTACATCTGCATTATCTCCACCATCCTCAAATTGCCATCGGCAGAGGGAAGGCGTAAAGCCTTCTCCACCTGCTCCTCCCACCTCATGGTGGTGACTTTGTTCTATGGAACGGCCCTTATCACCTACCTCAGGCCAAAGTCTAGCTCCACCCCAGAGAGTGATCTAATCATTTCCCTTATGAACACAATTGTGGCCCGAGTGTTGAACCCCATAATATACACTCTGAGGAACAAAGAGGTGAAGGGAGCCTTTAGAAAAATGGTAGGGAAGAGCATCTCTTCACACAACCAGAGAAATCAGAGAATGAAAAGTAGACTCAATCAAAATGGGGGGAATAAGGGAAATTCATAAACATTTTGTTGAATTTCTCCCGATGACTCTCACATTTTAATTAGAATTTTGCCAATCTTTAGTCAAAGTGGTATCCTGATTTTACATCTTCAAAATTTGAAATGTCAATGCAAAAAAAAAATCTTTACATAAGAAATATTTCATAAACTGTTCAACTTGGTTTGTGCAAATTTAACAATTTTCACATTTTAATACTTGAAAAATTCCAACCAGCTCTACAGAAAAATCCATTTAGGCTTTTCCTATTCCTGCTCTGGCTGTCCAGTACAGCATTTCAGGTTTTGGGTTGTGTTGGGGGTTTTTGGCAGTTGAATGTATTTTCCCAGTGCTCTCTGTTGTCTAATTTTAAATAACATTCCTCAGCACTTATGAACGGCTTCCTGTGTAAGACTCTGATGGATCTGTCTATGCCTAACCTGATCAGGTCAC
This sequence comes from Natator depressus, assembly GCF_965152275.1. NCBI lineage: Eukaryota > Metazoa > Chordata > Testudines > Cheloniidae > Natator > Natator depressus. Next base: position 35,377,659 of record NC_134246.1, read on the forward strand.
ACAACAACTCTTGGAGATGGCTCTTGACTTCCATGGCATTTCGCACAGGTTCAGATGTCTATGCTAGCAGATCATAGTGCATATCATAGATTCATTAGGCCATAAGGAACCATTTTGTAGTCTGACATCCTCCTTAACGCAGGGCAGAGAATTTCACCTAGTGATTCCTGAGTTAGAGAAGCACTGCACGTATTTAATATTACATATGTAAAATAATAGCTGGGTTAAAAACTCATAAATACAAGTGGTTCAATCAGTGTATAACAATATTGCGCCAAATGCCTGTGTATATATGTGTAACTATATGATAAAATACATTTATATAGTCTTATCATGAGAAATACAACTCTGTTTGCTTGCCTATCTATATAACTGCCTACATATAATAAACACCAAATTTAAAATTGATTTAGATTTTTCAGCTCCTGCAGCTTTAGACTCCCTTGTTTGTACAGAGCAGTGTATTCCCCTGTTGTCAAAGCCAATCCCCAGCCTCAGAGCCACTAGGAAGATTAATTATTACCAAGGGAATTCATTACTCCAACAGTGTAACTATTTGCTACAGATAATGTAAAATTTCCCTGTTTGTTTTGCTGGACTTTTTGCCCTATACTTGTGAATGTTGCCAGGGCAGGGATGTGCCTGGACCTGGCATGGTCCTTGATCATTTTCCATTCATCACAGTTCAGAATGGGCTTTATTTGCACAGGGGCTGAGGTCTCATTGACTTCAGTGGGAGATTTACGTCTCAAATATTGCTGTAAATTAGAACCAAGGGTTTGATCAGAGTCTGGAGAATAAGGAAACAAATAAATCACCTGTGGCAGCAGAACCTTTCCCCCCTAGGCCCCTGAATGGACATTTTATGTAGAGGAACAAGGATGATGCAACGTCCTATAACTTCCTCCTAACAACATTTCCCTACGGAGTTGGCACTGTAGACTGTGTCTTTGAAAAAAACACAAGATAATCACTCCTACTCTTCTGGGGCTGTTTGGCAGTCAGAGATTCCTTTTGTTTGTCTTTAAGATTCCCTTCTACCATATCTGTGCTTGCTTCATCCCAAACACTTACGGTCACATATCACTGATGTATTTCATATTGTCAGAGAGTTACAGAGTTTAAGGACAAAAGGGACCTCTAGATTATCTCATCCAACTTCCTCTGTCTCACGTTGTGTTGGGTTTCATCACACAGGCCCACAGAGTACTTTAGCCAGGCATCAAATGAACGTAAAAGAGAAATGTACTTGGCGGTCCCTGTGCTGGACCACTGAAATGGAGGCACCTCTGGGATGCAGAATATATAACGTCATGCAACACTGTTCAACGGATGCTTAAGACAGGAAGGAAAGAACACCTTATGCAAATAGAAACTGTCCGTGTGTGTGTGTGTGATAGAGACAATTATAGCTCATGCAATGACTACATAGCCATTCAATAATGATAGTTATATAGTAAGTAAAGGATAAAGGGTTCTGGAATCAGAAACACAAGAGACCTATAGGTCTAGACTTATAAAAATTACTTAGAAAGACAAGGTAGGTGAGGTAATATCTTTTATTGTTGGTGAGAGAGACAGAAGTTGGTCCAGGAAAAGATATTACCTCATCCGCTTTGTGTCTCTAGTATCCTGGGACCCAGGCGGCTACAACAGCACTGCATACAAGAATGGCTTAAGCAGTTAGGGTAAGTAGAAGGCCTTCTAGCTTGAAGAGGAGCAGTTACTCAATGACTTGGCATAAGGAAGTAAACTATCGGTGACCTTAAGTCACAAAACATTACAAGGCTCTGTTTATTGTTTTGTCATTATCACAAGTGTTGCAAACAGCAGATAGGTAACCACACAGGAATGCGCCCTGCTCAGTGTGTGTGTGTATGTCTGTCACCCCGTGCTAAAGGGAATGAGCCATGTTCAGTGCACCTATGTACGTGCCACTGCTGCCTCACTGACTTGTCAATGACCATGGGTGGTCGGGAAAGATCTTTCATTTACAGCTCATCCAAAAGATATAACAGCCACCAGAAACAGCGCCCCCTTCCACTGTGATGGGTCATTGTGGGTCAGCACCAACTCCGAGGGGAGAGTGCCACATACTGAGCCACCCTATCCACCCCTGCAGCACAGGGCCCCTGAGAGCCATGCTGGAGCACTGTGGTAAGAAGCAATTCTGATGGGAACAGGTCCACAGCTGAGCTCCTCCCCTTGCTCCTTTTGGCACAGGTCCATGTTGTGCCCTGCTGAAGCACAAGGGGTCAGCATGGACCAAGAGACAACAGCGCCCCCCAAATGAAACCTCACCCAGCTCCTTGCAGCATGTCATCGCCTGGAGCTGCTCTGGAGCACTGGGTTTATTACTGACCCACAGAGGAGAATGTCCCTTAATGAGTCCTCCATCCTGTTCCCTCCAATACAGCGACCCCTATTGCTGAACTGGGACATTGGGATCCAACAACCTGAGAACAGCCTACAGAACCTACAGGCCCGTCCCTGTATTTTAGCACCCCCTAGTGCTACACTGGGGTATTGTTAGCCACACAGACTAATGGGGAAGAGTGCCCCAATCTGAGCACCCCACCCCACTCGCAGTAGCACAGCCTCAGCCCCCTATGGCCATGCTGGAGTAATGGGGTCAGAACTGTTTAAGAAATGAGAGTGCTCCCAGATGAGCCCATCACCCCACTCCCTGAAGCGCACTACCCCCTAGCGCCTCTCAGCTTCCACATATATAGAGTTTATTCTAATGTTCCTGGGAACTAGTCCTGATTCTGGTTCCACTGCAAACTTACTGTATGAAAGGGAATAGTCCCACTGACTTCTATGGGCTTTGTATCTGGTCCTCAAGGAGGAAAATGGGCCCTTTGGTAAGAGCAGTAGAGTCTGAGAGTGAGGACTCCTGGGTTCTGTTCCTGGCTCTGGGACGCGAGTGGGGTATAATGTTTAGAGTAATGGGGATTGGGAATCAGATCTGTTGGGTTTTAATCATGGCTCTGAGACAGGAGTGGGGCGCACAATCTGAACATCAGGGAACTGGAGTCATAAGCCTTGGGTGTTGTTACTGACTCTGCCCCTGACTCTTTGTGTTGTGTTGCCTTGGACAAATCATTCCTCTTTCCAGACAAAATAGTGTCACACAATTTACCACACTTAGTAAATCCTATTACAATTTTCATCTAGAAAACACACATGATGATGATGATGATGATGATTGATGATGATGACACCAACTCCTCTGAAATGATTGTGCTAGTATATTTTGTTTTGTTGCAGTTTGATGCAGAATTGTTCTTCCTCTGAGGAATATTATAAGAAATTTCCTTCAGGGACTAGGTCCCAGAAGCCAATGAATGAAATAAAAACACCTGTGTTTCCTTCAACACATATTGCATTTGTAGCTAGGAGACAGAACTACTCTTCTTAAACAAGGTAGGTTATAAATGAATGACTTAAGCCCCTAACCATTCTCCCACTGAAATCCATGGGTGTTGTGTCGCAGTCTGCAATGGGAGCAAGATCATGTCATTGGTTTCTTCATCTGAATTTTCCAGACACGGGCAGAGAATCTTAATGTGTGTCTGAGCACATGAGTTTTGTCTGTGTTCATATCTATCTATCTATCTATCTATCTAGTCAAATCCATCTGGCAGTCTATCTATTCGTCTCTGAATCTATCATTCTGAATTCAACTAGTTTAATAATCATGGGTCAGGTCATGAGTTTGACTTCAGTGGTGTTATGCTAATTTACACCAGGCGAAGTTCTGGTCCCATAATTCCGTAGTGCCCACCATGGTGATAGATAAGCACCAAACATGCTCATCATCATGCCATGATTGTACTTACTATTTTTGCTGTTGTTGTGTTATTGTTGGGGTTTCTTGCTTCTCCCTCATCTCGTCCATACTCCCCTCTGTTCCTCAACTGTCATCATCATTGACTGAGTCTGAGTGGAAATGTTGTTTCTTGAAGTGGGTCTTGTATTTGGATCTGAATACAGTCAGCTGGGAAGATTCAGCCTGATCTCTTCTAATAAGAGAGTCCTCTCCCAGAATACGACCATAGCGCATGCTGTGCATCTGCTGCCCAAGAGTTAAATGGTGGTCTCTTTTAGCTGAATTTTTCTCAAACCTTCCTCCACAAAATGTATGCTTCTTTAATTGCTTTCATGTTCTCCTGTATACTAATGGAGTGTCCAGATGCCTTGAAGAACTCAGAAAATATCACTCAACTGCCAGCAACAAGCATCTATACAGACCTTATTCCTAATGGTGAGTACATTTCTCCATTTATTTAGAGCCACTCCAAATGTCAGCCAACAAATAAAGAAAGAAATACAAATCCCTTCTGAAAAAATAGTTTAATCAATATTGATGTTTTCCATGAGAAAATGTTGATGTTGATGTCAGTTTTCAATTTTCCATTCGATTTCATGTGGACTCTTCTGAATCAAATTTAAGGTTTTCGCTATTTCAACTTTTCATATCAATTCAGGATGACAACAATTATTGGAATATTGGAATTTCCCATGAGATGGAAATTCCATTTTCTAGCCAGCTCCGCATGTACCGCAATGGTCATGCTGAGGAAAGTACTCACAAACATCAATAGAGGTTCCCCAAAGTAGGTCTTAAGAGAGGCTGAAAAATTCCCACCTCTTCTCCAGGTCTCCCTATTTAGAGAACATCATTCTTTTTATTTTAAATTGTTCTAGGTAGTGCACTGTGCATAGTGCACCTCTACAGTATGCTTTGGTTGTTGGATTTAATTTTCTCTATTTCATTGAATGTGTGTGAGTGTGTTCAATTTCCAGGAGAATGGTTCTGTGGGTATGCTAGAGTTTCACGTATCAGGAATGCTGACTCGTTCTGTAAACACAGTCTCTTCACCCATATCATGCCCCCTATCATTCCCAGTTTCCCCCTTAGTAGCTCACTATTATCTGACACATTGCTTTGAAAGCCACATATTGAAGGTGGTAAGGATATGCAAAATACAATAATTGTTATTGCTCATTTTTATTTCAACTCTGTCATTTCACTGTCATGCCTTTTATTAGGAAGTTCCTTGTCAACAAATAACCTAGAAGTAAAACTTCTCTGGAAATCATCTCTTCGTACATTGTAGGATCTTCCTTCTTCTAAAATTCTTTGTAGCAAGGTGATTAGAGAAAGATCCTCCACTGTTGTAAAGCAGTATAGCTCTTTTTATACCCATGGAGCTGTTAAGATTTACACCAGCAAAGGGATTGGCCCTAGCTCTTATTTTGAATATTGAGAGAAACCAATGCATTACAAATGTTGTGATGATAATGGCAGGAATGATTTAAGTTGTTCTCTAATATTTAAGGAAGAATAACTTTTAATAGTACACAAAAGTTCAAAGTCCCCCATTGTTTTCACCATTTATTGGACTTCTCATTCTTTAAAGTGCTTCAATCATGTTGGGCTCAGCAGCATCAGTTTACTCATGTGAGTAGTCCTCACGTATGTGAATTGTAATTGCAGTGGGAATACTTGCATTCGTATCACAATTCTCGTGATTAAGATCTGAATGAGATCAGAATTTGTCCTCATTTGAGAAATCTTATTTGATAAACGTGGCTGTAGAAAGAAAGAAAGAAAGAAAGAAAGAAAGAAAGAAAGAAAGAAAGAAAGAAAGAAAGAAAGAAAGAAAGAAAGAAAGAAAGAAAAATCCCTTTTTGAATTTTCATGTAGACAGAAAAGAAATGTGTTCGAAGAGGAAGAACAGAACCCCTGATATTGGAAACTGGTATTCCTCCATTGCTGGTATAAACTGATGTAGCTCCTTTAGAGTAAATTTATCAGATCCCCATGTGTTGTAAATCAGTTGTATTTCCACTGGTGTCAAAGTGGTCATTGTGATGGGTTGCCCCCCCCGCCCCCGAGGTGCCACCTGATGTACTGGGGTAACACTCAGCCCACCTGTTCCACAAGCCTGGGGTCCCTTACATTGTCCTGCTGAGCCAGGCCCTCACCCTCCTCCAGCACACATGAAGGCAGGGACACATCCAGCTGTGGAAAGAAACAGACACTGAAATCAGAACCGCATGGGAAGGCTTCAGCTAGGGAATTGCCCAGCACTCAAGAGAGAGTTGGTGGAATCTCCATCCTTAGAGGTTTTTAAGGCCTGGTTTGACAAAGTCCTGGCTGTGATGATTTAGTTGGTGTTGGTCCTGCTTTGAGCAGGGGGTTGGACTCGATGACCTCCTGAGGTCTCTTCCAACCCCCATCTTCTATGATTCTATGATTAGCCAGCAAATAAAACAAAAACACAATATAAGCTTAATATACTAAAGAAACTGGTTACAAATAGTAATTTCTCACCCTAAATGTTGATTTAGGCAGATTTCAGAAGTTCTTGAAAGCAAGCTGCTCTTGCTTGCAGCTTAAAACTCCAGGTATTTCTTTCACAGGTCAGACACCTTCTCAACCTGGGCTCAGCCCTTATCCCCCCTTTATCTTTGTTCCTTAGATGTTTCCAGCAGTCATCCTGGGCGGGGATTCAGTGAAAAACGAACCCTGATTATCTCACTCCCCTGCCTTAAATAAGATTTACATATAACAGGAATCCTTTATCTTTCAGTGTGATTCCCATACCCCTCAGTGGAAAAATACTGGTGTTTTATCATGGAAACCAGTACCTTGTGACTTGAACACATGACCCTGCACTGTCAGAGCAGCCATAGGTCACAGGCAGTTTGTAGCTTCCCTGGAAAGCTTCTCAGGAAGGTGGGAGATTAGCATCTTTAAAGACCTATTGTTCTTCCTAATGGTCCATTGACTTGTTCCCAGCTAGCCAGCCAGAATGATTGCATTCTGTCTAGTGGGCATTCCCCAGGTACAAACACTTTTGTAGTACAGATGTATAGTCAATATTGCTAACTTTAGATACAGCAATGATACTTGCATACAAATAAGCTAATCATATTCAGTAGATCATAACCTCTCCAATGATACCTCACATAACCTATTTTGCATACAATACATTAGGATTATGACACAATCATATCATATTATTACTATGAGAAATATGGGAAGCAGTGTCACAGTCATATCTCCAGGTGATCTACAAAGTCATAGCTTGATTGATATCAATACAGCTATACCAGTTTACACTCAATAATGATTGGGCCCAGTTACATCTTTATATACAGAACTGCAGCAAGTTTTTGTCTGAAGCGTCCCAACATGTAGGAAACCAGTATGAATTGTATGATTCACATGCACATATATGGTATTCTTCAGATTCAGCTCCAGTGTCTCTCTCTTTGTCACCCTTGCAGATGACATATTCTGAGAGAAAGCCTAATGAGAACCAGACCATTTCTGATGTGTTCATCCTGGTGGGGTTTTCGTACCTTACCAGACTCCAAATCCTTCTGTTTCTGGTGTTTCTGGTCATCTACCTGGTCACCCTGGTGGGGAACCTGCTCATTATCCTCCTTATAAAGCTAAATCCCTCACTTCACACCCCCATGTATTTCTTCCTGCTCAACCTGTCCTTCTTGGAAATCTGCTACACAAGCAGTGTGGTCCCTCAGCTGCTGGCTCACCTCCTGGTGGAGAAAAAGACCCTCTCCATTGCAGGCTGCGCTGCCCAGATGTACATCTTCACCATCATGGGCCTCACGGAATGCTGCCTTCTAGCAGCCATGGCGTATGATCGCTACATAGCTATATGCAACCCCCTGCACTACAGAACCATCATGAGTGGCCAGGTGTGTGCACAGCTCGTGGGTGCTTCATGGACCATTGGCATCTTGGTGGAAGTAGTTCAAACCACGTGGATCTTCAGCCTTCCCTTCTGTGGCTCCAACCGCATCCACCACTTCTTCTGCGACATCCCACCAGTGATAAAGATGGCATGCACAGACACATCCAAAAACCAAATTGTGGTCTTGGCTCTGTCCGTGCTGTTTATCATGAGCCCTTTCCTGCTGATAATCCTGTCCTACATCTGCATTATCTCCACCATCCTCAAACTGCCATCGGCAGAGGGAAGGCGTAAAGCCTTCTCCACCTGCTCCTCCCATCTCATGGTGGTGACTTTGTTCTATGGAACAGCCCTTTTCACCTACCTGAGGCCCAAGTCTATCTCCACCCCGGAGGGTGATCAAATGATTTCCCTCATGTACACAGTTGTCACCCCAGTGTTGAACCCCATAATATACACTCTGAGGAACAAAGAGGTGAAGGGAGCCTTTAGAAAAACAATAGGGAAGAGCATCTCTTCACACAACCAGAGAAATTAAAGAATGAAAAGCAGAGTCAATCAAAATGGGGGGAATAAGGGAAATTCATAAACATTTTGTTGAATTTCTCCCGATGACCCTCACTTTTTTAATTGGAATTTTTCCATTTGAAAAACTTTGACCTGTTCTAAACCTGTTGGGAAAATAGGAAGAGAAACTTTTCTTAAATGAAATAAATAAATAAATAAATAAATAAACTTTCTTCAAACTTTTGATAGCCAGAACCTTTTGACCAGATCTAAAGATCATTGAAAAATCAAATGATAATCTTTAATCAAAGTAGTGTCCTGATTTTACATCTTCAAAATTTGAAATGTCAAAGCAAAAAAAAAAAATCTTAACATAAGAAACATTTCATAAAATGTTCATCTTGGTTAGTTGGAATTTAACAATTTTCACCAAAATTTTAATAGTTGAATAATTCCAACTAGCTCTATAGAAAAGTCCATTTAGGCTTCCCCTTTTCCTGCTCTGGAAGTCCAGTGCAGCATTTTAGGTTTTGGGTCGGGTTGTGGTTTTTCGGCTGTCGAATGCATTTCCCCAGTGCTCCCTCTGGCCTAATTTAAAATAACATTCCTCGGCACTTATGCATGGCTTCCTGTATAAGACACTGATAGATTTTTCAATGCCCAACCTGATCAGATCACACAACAACTCTGGGAGATGGCTCTTGACTTCCATGGCATTTTTTACTACCAGATCAGATTGTAAGATTATGGTGTATATCATAGATTCATCAATTTTAAGGTAATAAGGGACCATTTTGATTATCTAGTCTGATATCAGCAATTTCAAGGGATGTCCAACATTGCCTATTTTGCCTGGTGCTGGAGCACGCTCTGTGGGGATGGGCATGCACTGTCCAGTCATGGATAGGAGCTCTAAGCCCGGAACTCTAAGAAGCATCTATTGAGCATGTGGAAACTGAGATTTTTTCAAATGCTCATAACTTGGCCAAGTCTGGGTGTTGTTTCCTGGAACCAGCAAAAGGTGCATCCCTGACACCAGGGTGACCCCCCTCATATTTAATTTTTCTGCTTCAATGCCTACCGGTGCTAGAGTGTCCGGAAAGAGAATTCTTCCTCTTTGTTAACACAGGGGAACCAATGTATTTTCCCGTAATCTCTTTCTTGGAAATGACTGAACCTTTTTTTGGGGGGAACCCTTAAGAAAATTTTCTACTGAGGCAGACACCCAACATGAAAACTTTCAGCCCAAATGGTTAAAGTTTTAGGAAGTTATAAGGAATTAAAAATGGGGTCTTGTAATGCAAAGTGTTGGGTAATATCATTTATAGAGTTTTCTCCCATTGCCACCTCTTATATATCTTGTCTGGAGTCTATCTAGATTCATAGATTCTAAGGCCAGAAAGAACCACAGTGATAATCTAGTCTGACCTCCGGTATAACATGGGCCATAGAACTTCCTCAAAAGAATTCCTAAAGCATAACTTTTAGTAAAAACATCCAGTCTTGACTGGATCCACCACGTACCTCAATAATTTTTTCCAATGGTTAATTGACTTCACCATTAAAAATGTACAATTTATTTCCAGTCTGAATTTGTCTAGATTCAACTTCCAGCTATTTGGTAGACAAGCCCCAAGTATCTTCAAGTAACATCATCTTCCCCATGTCTTCTTTATTTATTTATTATTTGTTCTGTGTTTAATTGAGCAATAGATCATAAACTGCTCAGAGAACTATTTTGTTCCCTTATGTTTGCTATAAATTTCCATGTATGGCTAGGGTGCAATAATGTAGGCAAAAGAAAGAAAGAAAGAAAGAAAGAAAGAAAGAAAGAAAGAAAGAAAGAAAGAAAGAAAGAAAGAAAGAAAGAAAGAAAGAAAGAAAGAAAAATGTTTGTAATTGACAATAGAATAGTTCAAGTATTTCTGTCTGTAAGGAAAGAATTTTTATCACCCAAAGGCAGTTGAATTGTTCTGTAAATAAAAAGTAACTTGATCAAGTACAATTATTTATTGTTTGTCTCTTCAGGACCAACACAAAATATTTGGCAGTCTAGAAAACAAATTAACAACATAAGCAAGCAGCATAGCATTTAAGGCCAGAAGGGACCATCAAATCATCTAGTCTGACCTCCAGTATATCACTGGCCACCAACACCACTCAGCGCCCTCACACCCATGCAACAATTTAAATTAAACCAAATTATTTTTGCCTTTCCTTTGGACCTGAGGGAGAGAGCCTGAGGTTCCAAGAAACTTGTTCAAGTAATAGATGGTTTTAAGGGTCAAATCTGATATTTTTAAAGCCAGATAAGGGATTTGAACAATCAAATGGAAACTCAGTGCCCAGGTTGCCTAAGGATGCAAATAAGCACCTTGTAGGATTTTCAAAGCACCTAAGCAGATCTAGGACCAGATTTTTAAATGCATTCGAATATACAGAAAGGTTTTTAGTGAGGTGGGATTTAGTCACCCGAATGATTTTGAAAAATCCTATTAATAGTCTAACTGCATTTTAAGTGCCTAAGGGCCCTAATTTTTAAAGGTATGTAGGTGCCTAATGATCACATAGGTGCCTAGAGGGATTTTCAACAGTGCCTGGCTCTCATTTAATTGAAAGAATGTGGTGTCTAACCAACTTAGGAAACTTTCTAAATCCCATTAGGTGCATATCTGCATCTGTAAGCACCTAAATACTTTTAAAAAACTGGTCTTTAGGGTCTGACCCAGTACTCACTAAAGTCAATAGAAAGACACCTGTTGAGCATTGGATTTGGCTCTTAAGTGATGCATTGTGGTGGCCATCTGCATTTGAGGAAGTTTTAGCTCAAGGGAGCACAATGTTAAGAGTTCAGCTATCGTGCCATAATGTATTGTGTAGACGCTACACAGAAGATACCACAGCAATGGAAGGGGTTCTTCTGTCAGTGTCATAACTCCAACCCCCTGAGCAATGGTAACGAGGTTGATGGAAGAATGTTCCCCCCCTTCTCCAGCTGCCAGGTTCTCCCCTCTGCATCCTTTCCTTCCTCTACCGGAGGCAGGGGAGAGCTCTATGGGGGAGTCTTTTCAGCTCTTTTGGGTCTATTCCAGGGTTTGCCGTGTGGGGTTCTTTCATCCCCCACCCACAGAAACTACACTGTGTGTGGGGGAGGGAGGGGTGGGGGGTGGATGGCGCCACAGATCCACCGACTCACAGGTCCTCACACCATTCACAGCTCCGTGGGTGTTCCCCTGTTTTTCCCTCCTTCCTTTCCATCAGGGGCTCGGGGTTGGTCCTGGCCCTCTCCCAGACACTTAGGGCTTCCTGTCCCCCAAGCTCGTCCAATGGGGCCTGGGTCTCTTCCTCTGGGTGTCAGCTAATAAGGACCTCTGCCAGGCCTTACTCTCTGGTCAAGGACCCTGGGGTGGACATCCAGACCATAACTTCCCTCTCCCTTCTCCACCGCTGTTGTCTAGGGGTTTTCTGCTCAGGGATTTCTACCCCTGTCTTCAGGGGATCTCCCCTTTTTCTTTTCTTGGGCTTTCTCCCTCTGCCCACCTTCCTTCCTGGGAAGGGGTCCCCGTCCATACCCACCACCACTGGATAATGTAGGCCCTTTACTACCTCGACCCGTTGCCAGTTTGCCACTTATACCTGCCCCGAACCTCATAGGGCACCTGGGCTATAGGGTATTGCCTCCTATCCCTCTGGATGCATTCTACATCAATCTTTGCACTGGGGATCCACCAGTGTGGCCTCACCAGCTTCCTTTGTACCAGACAGCAGGCCAAGGCAGAGTCCACCAGGCCTTGCTGAGGTTTCCTCCTCACCATTACTGGAATGGTGGACAGCTTCTGCCCCTTTCCCTGCCCTCCAGCATTTTCAAAGCCACAAAACTCCATCCACCCACAATCCATGTGCAGGCAGTCCCCCTTCTTGTGTCCCGGTAGTCCGCACTGCCAGCAGACCACCGGTCTGAACCCCATGGGAGCCCCTCAGGTGTCCTCCCATTTATTCTCCAGGCCCTTCCCAGATGGGGTTTCTATGGGCCTTCTCCCTGTCTCCACTTCCTTGCTCTGCCATCTCTCCTTCCTGGGGAAGTCCACCTCTGTGTACACCTCCGTAAGTTTTACAGCTGCCTTGACTGTATTTGCTTGGTGCCTCCTCACCCACAGCTTTATGTTCTTGGGGAGACCCTGTAAAAACTACTCTAGGATGAGCACATCAGTGATTTCCACCACTGTCTAGGCATCCGGCCTCAGCCAGTGGGTTGCCCAGTCCATTAACTTTTGGGTGAATGCCCAGGGCTGCAAGCCCCCATCCACCTCACTGTTCGGAACTTCTGGCGGTAATTCTCCGCAGACAGCCCCACCCAAAAGAATGACTGCCTTTACTGCTTCATAATTCCTGGCCTGCTCTTCATTTAGGGCCATATAGGCCACTTGGGCTTTGCCATCTAGGTAGGGAGACAGTAGCAGGGCCCCGGTTGCCCTGTCCCATCCAACTCCAGTGGCTACCCACTCAAAAGTGCCTAGGAAAGCACTGGGGTCATCTGTCAGGCCCATTTTACACAGTCCGGTGCCCGAATGCCATCCCCTTCCATGGGACTCACCACTTTCTGCAGGAGCTGCTGTTGGATGGGCAGCACAGTATGGGGAGGAGATGAGCAGCCCTCAGTGGCGAAAGAACAGGTTAAAGACTATTTAGAAAAGCTGGACATGCACAAGTCCACGGGGCTGGATCCTCAGTCCCTGGAAAAATCATGGAGTAGGTCCTCAAGGAATCTTTTTTGAAGCACTTGGAGGAGAGGAAGGTGATCAGAAACAGTCAACATGGATTCACCAAGGGCAAGTCATGCCTGTCCAACCTGCTTGCCTTCTATGATGAGATAACTGGCTCTGTGGATATGGGGAAAGTGGTGGATGTGATATATCTTGACTTTAGCAAAGCTTTTGATACGGTCTCCCACAGTATTGTTGCCAGCAAGTTAAAAAAGTATGGATCGGATGAATGGATTATAAGGTGGATAGAAAGCTGACTAGATCATTGGGCTCAACAGGTAGTGATCAATGGCTTGATGTCTACTTGTCAGCCGGTATCAAGCGGAGTGCCCTGGGAGTTGGTCCTGGGGCCGGTTTTGTTCAACATCTTTATTAACGATCTGGATGATGGGATGAATTGCACCCTCAGCAAGTTTGCGGATGTCACTAAGCTGTGGGGAGAGGTAGATACTCTGGAGGGCAGGGATAGGGTCCAGAGTGACCTAGACAAATTAGACGATTGGGCCAAAGGAAATCTGATGAGGTTCAACAACGACAAGTGCAGAGTCCTGCACTTAGGACAGAAGAATCCCATGCACCGCTACAGGGTGGAGACCAATGGGCTAAGCAGCAGTTCTACAGAAAAAGGACCTGGGGATTAAAGTGGATGAGAAGCTGGATATGAGTCAGCAATGTGCCCTTGTTGCCAAGAGGGCTAACGGCATATTGGACTGCATTAGTAGGAGCATTGCCAGCAGATCGAGGGAAGTGATTATTCCCCTCTATTCGGCACTGGTGAGGCCGCATCTGGAGTATTGCATCCAGTTTTGGGCCCCCCACTACAGAAAGGATGTGGACAAATTGGAGAGAATCCAGTGGAGGGTAACGAAGATGATCAGGGGGCTGGGGCACATGACTTACGAGGAGAGGCTGAGGGAACTGGGCTTGTTTAGTCTGCAGAAGAGAAGAGTGAGGGGGATTTGACAGTAGCCTTCAACTTCCTGAAGGGGGGTCCCAAAGAGGATGGAGCTAGTCTGCACTCAGTGGTGGCAAATGACAGAACAAGGAGCAATGGTCTCAAGTTGCAGTGCGGGAGGTCTAGGTTTTTTATTAGGAAACACTATTTCACTACGAGGCTGATGAAGCACTGGAGTGAGTTACCTAGAGGGATGGTGGAATCTCCTTTCTTAGAGTGACAAAGAGTCCTGTAGCACCTTGTAGACTAACAGATATATTGGAGCAAAAGCTTTCGTGGGCGAAGACTGGTCTTCACCCAAGAAAGCTTATGTGCCAATATATCTGTTAGTCTATAAGGTGCTACAGGACTCTTTGTCACTCTTGCAGATCCAGACTGACACGACTACCCCTCTGATACCTTCCTTCCTTAGAGGTTTTTAAGGCCCGGCTTAACAAAGCCCTGGCTGGGATGATTTAGTTGGTGTTGATCCTGCTTTGAGCAGGGGATTGGATTAGATGACCTCCTGAGGTCTCTTCCAACTCTAATCTTCTATGATTCTATGCCAGCCTGCTCCCAAATGAAGTCCTGCAGGCTCTTCTGCTGTTCTGCCTGCCAGGTGAGCAAGGCTTGTCTCTCCAGCTGGTGGGCTTGCTGAAAACTCTGCATTGCCTTCTGCACCTCCTCCCACTGCCTGACCAGCCATTGCAGGGTCTCCTCTATCTCCGGGCTGCCAAGAAATTCCAGACAAGCCCCCACATGTAGCACAGTGCAGTAGGGCCCCCTCAGCTCCTGCCTCTGCTAGGTCCACAAAGTCACTCTGAGACCCTCGGGTTAGTAACCACTGGTGCAGTTTATTCATGTTCCTACCATGGTTTCACCATGTACAGTTAGCCCTTCACTGTCTGGAGGCAGAAGGGACAGAGGGAGGAGAGAGCTACCTCCCTGCTTCCACTCCATGCATTTTCCCTTTCTTTCTGCTCTAGCTTCCTTCCCTTAAGGCTTTGATACAGCCCCATGCTAATTAGGTGGCATCTGTCTCTGCTTCCCCAATTAGGGCCAGGTTATCTCCAACTGACTCTAATTTATTCCCCTAAATGGGAGCTGGTGTGACAGAGGGCTGAATCAGCAACCCTCTTCTCAGACCCTGTCACACCCCTCTTGTAACCATGTAGGATTAGATAGTTATATAAAGTGTTAGGTTGGCTTAAGTTTAATGAAGAAAAGTATATGTGTTTTGTAGCTTAATTAAATAAATGAAATTTATTAGCCATGGGAAGGCTTTGACAATGTAGGAAAATGGTGTAACTGGCAAGATACGTTGTAAAAAGGCAGGACCTGAAAATGGGGCTGATAAATCAGAAACCTCCAATTATCATGAATGGTTCTCACCGGTTTGAACAATAAATAAAAGTTGTTCTGTCATGAACTGGAAGTAACCTTAAACATACCAATGTTATCTTAAAGAAGGGGGCCTGGGCATAAATCTTGTTTACACCAAGCCTAAGAAAAGGGTCGACCCCCGAAACTGGCCAAAACTGGTTTTAGCTTAGATAGTAACAGACAATAAGACATCACGTGTTTGTTGCACTGTATAAAAGATTCAGACTTGTGAGGGGTATTTATCACACCCTGGCTGATCATGCTGGAGCAAACCAGATGAGAGGATTCTCCCTGGACTAGCCTGTTTGTGAGTATTCTGATCAAACGCTTATCAGTGTGTTCCTGTTTGGGTGTTGTTAGGATATAGATATTCAGGCCTGTCTGCAAAAGCCTGTACTTTAAGAATTTAGGGGTATTATTATCACTTGGCTAGTTCTAGAGGTATAAAAGAAAGAATCAAAATCACTGTCTGCTGGTGTAAGGGTCCTCTCTTACTGTGACTGTTTGAGGCCCTGTTCTTAGGCTAAGGCCTTTGGCTAAGCAGCAGAGGCAGCCATAAGCCAGGAAGCGAACAGTCACATCCTCACATTCCAAACTAGTCACATTGAAAGAAGGTGCTATTGGGCTGTTAGGAATACAATCCTGTCCTGAATACAATCCTGTCCTGATAATTCCTATCACCTCCAGAGAAAGGGAAGTGCCTAGAAAATGTAAAAGGAAACTTAGTTTGATAGCATCCTGTCTGGCAAGAACTCACTTATCAATAGCTGGGATGTGAAATCCTCACTTCTGTATTGTTTTGTCATTAGAGTTCCCACTTTGCTATTGTTTGTCTGTATAATCTCTGTCTGGTTCTGTGATTGTTTCTGTCTGCTGTATAATTAATTTTGCTGGGAGTAATCTAATTAAGGTGGTGGGATATAATTGGTTAGCTAATCATGTTACAATATGTTAGGATTGGTTAGTTAAATTTCAGTAGAATGATTGGTTAAGGTATAGCTAAGAATATTACTATATAAATTAGGGGCAAACAGGAAGTAAGTTGGGATTCGAAAATAAGGAAAAAGGAACTTGTATTTAAGCTTGCTGGAAGTTCACCCCAATAAACATCGAATTGTTTGCACCTTCGGACTTCGGGTATTGTTGCTTTCTGTTCATGCGAGAAGGACCAGGGAAGTGGGAGAGTGAAGGAATAAGCTCTCTAACAGGTGTCAGAATTGCTTCTTATTTAGACTTTTTAGACAGGTTTAGAGCAATTGTACAAATGGCATTCAGCCTTTAGATTTGGGGTTGAATTGGTGTCGTGGTGATACCCTCCCTAAACAGTGATATTAATAAACTTCCATCAATCTCCTAGACCCAGCTTTCCACCAATAACTGGCCATGGAACCCAGAAGTACTAACTAGTCTCCTCTGGCTCCGACTCCTTGATCATATTTCTATCTCAGATAAATGAACAGAACTCAGGGATTTCCTCTGTTTGGAGGTCAGTCGAATGCCCAGTTCTTCCCCTGTGTCCAAATATGCTCCTTGTGTCAACCCCTCCCAACTTTACACAGGAAAAGGGTTTTTAAAGCCCCTTGTGTTTACATGGCTAAAATAAACACATAAACAAAATGAAACACTCTATGAGCTGTGAAAAAGTTCCTCCTCTGCCTAGGTGGGTCCTGCG